>NC_056625.2:167717899-168364774 GCF_002870075.4 Lactuca sativa | reverse complement strand
ACAAGGAAGGTATTCTTCTAACCCTAATAATATATAGATTTCGATTTTATATATACTAGATCTAGGGTTATTGCTTTGGAAAATTTATTTGCATGTATAACTTGAGAAAAACCTAGATCCAAAGCAATTAGGGTTGCATGTACACATAGGAATGTTGTTATGCTCAAAACCCAAAACTTCCATCTTAAAGAATCTTCAAATACGTCTCAATTTTTTACTTGCAAATCACTAAAACACACTCACATACTAAAGGAGACCTATATACAAACAATTATATTAGATGAAAATGTGTTCTATAATTAAACCCAATGGAAAAATGTAGGAAAAGAAAAGTGGTTGAAGACCCTAGAATCTAATAAAGTGATTGAAGAAAAAGTAGCACAAGGCTGACCATTGGTTTTAAGTCATGCTTTATAGTAAAGAACAAACTAAATTGTACCTATATACATATGATCTTCATAAATCTTGCTCAAATTGTTATTTTGTTCTTCTTGGTCCTTCAAGCAATCATCAGAAAGGTTATCAATTTGTTTGTGGTACCAGATTTGGATAAGGATTAGATGTGGAAGAAAGAAATGATCCAAAAGATCTGGTAGCGAGTGAGTTCGACCTAACCGAGGTGAATCAACAAACAACTAGAGTGCATGTCTTGAAGAAATTCTATTGTTCTTCTCGAGCTTGTTAACGATCGATAAATAAAGCTGAGCACTAGTAGAGAGATGTAAATTTGGAGTTCCACATGTTCTGCCATATCTCGATTCTTTCGATTTTAAAGCTGCAACGATCGTCAAAAAACCAATTGAATTCCTCAACGCTTTCATCTTCAACTCCTTAATCGTCCAAGGATTATCAATCATTTTCTCAATACTTTCGAGTCTCGATCCCCAATTCCATATTAGTGAAAACCCTATTATCTGATAACCTATTTCTTCTCCTCACCAAACACAATTGGCAGTTGTTCCTCAACGAATCTCATAAATCCTTGTCTTTCAAGTACTTACCAGCATACCGAATCACAACTTTAGTTGCAACTTCATCAATGGTGGGTTCATCCGATCTTCTCGAAACCGATGAAAGTCATGAAGCGACTAATGAGGACTTATTTGTGCATTGGAATGTCGGATCTTTTCCTTTTTTTGAACGGCGGATGCATTAAAAAACACTAGCAAGTGGCTAGCACAGAGTTACAAATTACAAGCATGAAACAAGGGAATATTTGATCACTTATATAAGGACCAATGTCTGTTTAATTCAGAGATCGGTAGTTGCTTTGGAAAGCACACTTTGCTATTTAATTTGGAAGTTGTAATTTATTTAAAAACTTATCCAAGTAGGAGACTGTTGGATTAGGTGTGTAAGCCATTAACTACATTATTATAAACTAAAATTATTAGCAAAGTCTTTTGATTGGCCCACATAGATCAGTGTGGATGAGTTCTAGTCGGTTTGATGTTCTCCAATTACTCCTCTTAGGAATGCCGACTCTTTGTTGTTTTCCCAGATTGCATACTTCACAAACTTTGCTAGACTCGACTAACTTAGGAAGCCCCTTCACCATTTGTTTGAATTGCATGGTTCTCAATGACTTGTTGTTCACGTGCCCAAGTCGTCTATGCTAAATCTGTTCGTTACCGTCTCCTTCTAGCTTCAAGCATCGACCTTCAATGGGTTTCATCCTTGCATTCACTAGTAACATTCTATTTCTTGTCATTCTTGAAGTAGTTATCACACCCCATTGAGGATGAAGAATCTTGCACACACCTCTTCGAATAACAACAGTCAGATCTTTCTCTTGTAGCTGCCCAATGCTTAGTAAATTTGAAGTGAGTTCAGGAACATAGTACACACGACTGATAACCTGAGTTATGCCTTCAGCTTCGAACATCACCTCACCGATTCCTTTAATCGTAAGTCGAAGATCATTTCCCAATTTTACGGAGTGTTTGAATCCTTCATCTAAGTTGACAAACCATTCTCGCGTTCTAGTCATATGATTCGAACAAGCCGAATCAAGAAACCAGATTCCTTCTTTGCATTCTTTCTTTACTTCTGCATGAGTCATCAGAAGTAAATCTTCTCCTTCGTCAAATTCAGTGTAATTAACCAGCTTGTCTCCCTGAGTGCATTCGTAGGCAAAATGCCCAAGATGATGGCATTTATAACACTCTATGGCTTACTTATCGAAATCAGGTCTTGATCTTCCTCGACCGCGACCACGTCCTCTGTTGAATGGGCTCCTACCACGTCCGCGACCTCGTCTTCCAGTCGGATCAAGTTCTGTGCTTAATACTTGATCATCACTAGGTTTCTTCAAAAGTTTTTGCTCATGCACAAGCAAAGAACTTTGCAACTCATCCACTGACATCGCATCAGTGTCCTTTGATTCTTCAATGGAACACACCACATAATTAAAATTTTTAGTTAGAGATCTGAGGATCTTCTTAACAATCATTACATCTGTTATCTCTTCTCCAAAATTTCTCATTTCATTGGCTGTGGACATCACCCGACCAAAGTAATCTGTGACGCTTTCACCTTCTATCATTTCTAGGTTTTTGAACTCCCTTCGTAATCTTTGTAATTGCGCCTTCTTCACTCTTACGTTGCCTTGATATTTGCTCTTCATAGCGTCCTAGATCTGTTTGGCAGTCTCTTTGTGATTCATAGTCTTTAAAATCTGTTTGTCGATCGACTGAAACAGGTAGTTTTGAGCCTTCAAATCCTTGAAACGTAGAGCATCTAAATCCGTCTGTTGAGCAACCGTGAGTACTGTTGCTTCTCGAGGTTCGGTGTACCCCGGCTCAGTTACTACCCAATACTCTTTCGATTTCAGTAGCGTCTTCATCAGCATACTCCAATGCTCGTAATCCCCGTCAAACTTTGGGACGCTAGGGACTTGAAAGATTGCATTCTCTGCAGCCATTGATTACCCTCAAAGTTGCTCCCAGGTTGCTCTGATACCACTTGTAGAGTGGCAAATATCAGAGAATATGAATCACTCAAGTTTTCTTCTATATTATTTGATGAACAAAAGCAGCTATAAATAGCTTACATGAGATGATAACTGAAGAAGCTAAACAGACATAGTTCATGGCTCCTTAAACCTAAGAAAAATCAAAAGACTCGATCACCAAAACCAACTAACAAACAAGTTGTGCTGAAGCCCAATTATTTAATAGACCAAAACAAAAGACGAGCCCACTTCAATAAGAACCGGGCCGGATCTTTTCCTAACCCTTGCTTTTTAATTATATATTAATTTAAAAAATATATATATCATTAAGGGTATATTGGTTACTTTATATGGCCCTAACACTTGTTTTTTAACGGATTCAAATGGACATCCAACATAAGGACCATGGGTGTGCTAAGTTTTGTTGAAATTGACCACTGGTGTGCACGGTTTGCTCTGTAGGAACCATTAATGCAAAAAATATTTCATAAAGACTATTTTAGTGAAAAATTTAAAACCATAAGGACCATTTGTGAAAATTTGCTTAAAAGTATGTATCTCCGTGTTAAATCCGCGTATGTATGAAAAGGTATCCATTAACAACTCAAACTTGCATAGAGTATCACGAGAGAGAAACTGAACCCAACAACTCCCCCCAAAAATGCTGGACTCTTTAACTTCCCATTTTTAGCAAAAAAATGATGGCCATGTTCCAAAAAAAAGGAGCAAGTGAGAGCAGGTAGCCATTATCAACCTACTTGCCTTGGCCTTCATCATAACTTACCATTCCATGCATGTGTATATATATAGCTCACCATCTCATGCATCCTTCCATCATTCATCCAAGCTTTTCATCATCTTCTCCAAATCAAAACCCTAATCAGATTAATTTCCATCACAAACTAAAAAATGAAGGCAGGTCCATTACAGCTTGGTGTTGCTCCACCTGCAAATAGAGCCATTGCCATACTTGACTTCTTCCTCAGGCTCATCGCCATTGTTGGAACCCTTGCTAGTGCAATCGCCATGGCTACAACCAACCAAACACTTCCATTTTTCTCTCAGTTCATCAGGTTCAGAGCCAAGTTCAACGATCTTCCTTCCTTCACGTAAGTTCTTATAAGTAGTCCTTATGCTCTTAGCAACTTGCTAAGTTAATTACCTAACTTATAATATAACGTGAAAAATAGTAATTTTTATTCATAATTTATAATTAGAAAAAAACGGATTATGCATACAAACTATCGTGTTATGTATCACCATATATCTGTTTTACGTGCTAACTATTTGTTCATAAAACCAGGTTTTTCGTGGTTGCAAGTTCCATAGTGAGCGCGTATCTCATTCTTTCTTTAGGGTTTTCAATCCTACACATAGCAAAGTCTAATTTGGTCAACTCTAGGGTCCTCTTGCTTTTACTTGACACGGTGAGTCTCTCGAATACCCATATTTTTAACTGTTTGTTACGCAAAAAAAAGTGGTACGATATTTGGCATTATTGAGACTGAAACGACTGTTCAAATTAGATAAAAAAAAATGCAATTCTTTTATCTACCCAAAAAAGTTGGATCTTTTTATCAATCTTTGGTCTAAGCAAAAGATGTGATATCTTTCAAAATTGTCTAAGAAAGATTGTCTTCAAATCTTCTTGAATGTCTTTCTAACGCTTAAAGGGTGTTTATGCAGGCGGCAATGGGGTTACTTATGGCGGGTTCAGCAGCAGCAACAGCGATAGTACAGTTGGCACACAAGGGCAACAATAAGGTCAATTGGTTCGCGATCTGTCAACAATATAATTCTTTTTGCAAACGGGTATCAGGATCTTTAATCGGGTCTTATGCAGGAGTTGTTGTTTTGATTCTTTTGATCTTGCTTTCGGGTGTAGCTCTTTCTCGTCGTTGATTTCTTTTTCTTTGTCATTTGATACGCAATTGTATGTTTTTTTTATGCGTGTGTTTTGTTTATGGTGTATATTTCTTGTGTGTCTGATTGTGACACTAATTTGTAATGAAATTTGTATTAATTTGATTTGATCGACACCCTATTTCTGATTTCTTGATATTAATGCAATATACCTTGATGCTTTGGTAATTGAATCGCAAATATGTTGTTATTTTGCAAATGGTGACATGATATATTTCTTAAATAGAAAAAGGATAGAAGTGGTTGACATTTCTAAAAGAAGTAAATCGGATAAAACGGGAATTGACATTTTTTGGTCACTACATGACACTTAGGTCCTACAATTCCCAATCAACAACAACTTTAACTTTAGTTGGTATACTCTATCAGTCTATCTGTTACATATTCATACACGTGTCTGTAGTTATACACAGATGTATGTAGGTATATTTAAAAAAAAACGTGTAAGTATATATCAGGTTTTGAATGTGCAGTTTTTCGATTTGCGTATAAATCGAAAAATCCATATGGCGAGCCTCTAAACTTGGTGTTCGACACAGGGTGTGGTTCAGTGGTTGAATAATATGGCTAACATTTTTTTGTGTGATTAAACCAATAAAGTATATGACCATAGCTTAAAGGTAGATAACTTACTTGAATTAAGTGAAAACAAATTGATCATGGAAGCTCAGATATAGATAAGGTAGCAGTTGCGCCAGAAGATTGATGATCGGTGGAAGTTAACGATCACGTCGTTTGATTGTATTTGATCATGACCCGATTAAAATTGGGCCATCCTAGTACTAATAGGCCCAAAAGGCCCAGCAATTTCTTAAATCATTCTTTTAAGATAACAATTAAAATATGAAATAATTTGACTATTTCTAAAAGGATTAGCTAGATGGACTTCTATGTTCGCAAGTTAGGCCTGACAATCGTGACGTGTTGCGGGTTGGCGGGTCAAAATATGTCAACCCACACACGGCCCATTTAAATATACAGGTCATAGGTTGGCGAGTTTGGAACATAAACTCATATATGACCCGCGAACCCATTTATTTATACGGGTTCATAGGTTGGCAGGTTCGTGGGGTTAGATTTGGGTTCATGGGTTAGATTCCCTAAATAAAACTAACAATTAATCATGAATAAATTTTTGATGGTTGATGCAAAGATATCCGAATTTTAGACACTTAACTACTTAAGTCTTAAAGTTTTAAACATCCAAATGAAAATTAAAACATTCATAGAAAGATGTTCAAACTAAACATTAATACAAACATAGATAATTCAAGTGCTAAAGTAATAGCCACAACTCCCATTTTTTTCTCCCAAAAAAACAAAGTTAATTCTCCAACACCATTTTCTTCTTTATGATGAACTTCAACCTTCAAGTAGAAACAATAGCCAAGGTTAAAACACACAAGTAAAATTATAAAAATGTATAGTTGTCATTAAAAATAATTCACCAAACACTGACTTAAAGTTTATTAGAACTCTTATCCTCTTTTTTTGTCTTCGACAATGTTCATATCTATTACGTTTTGAGTTAGTTTATCGATATCAACTGGATAAGAAAGATAAAAATCAAAAATCAATACAAAATAATAGTTAATATAAGTAAATAATAAATTATAAATACTACCTTTTTCTCCAAACAACCAAACCCTACTACAAATTACAACTTCAACAATGTCAGCCTTCATGGAACTTTGATATTCATTCAAAACTCTTCAACCGAGACTAAATGCTTATTAAATGCTACTGTTGAAACGGGAACATAAAGTATATCCATAGCTAATTTAGCTAATTTTGGATACCTATACTGTTGGGATTGCCAAAACTCAAGTATGTTAATGGAAGAAGTTCTTTTAGTTCTTAGCTCAAGAAGATATACTTGCAATTAACTTTTTTTTGGTCGAATCCATATCATCATTATCGCATTCATCAAACTCCTATTATATTAAATAAAATATGAAAAAATTATAATATATTTAAAACAAAAAAATATAAAGCAAATGTAATGAAAAAAGAACTTACCTTAAGAATACTATGATTAGAGCCTCCTCCAACATTTCCAACACTAGCTTGTCGAGAATTAAAGTCGCCACTACCACTACCACCTCCAACATTTCCAACACCACTTTCTCAAGAAGCTTTCATGTATTCATCAAAAAGTGCAAAAAGTTCCACCTCAACCTTCTTCAATTGTGATGAACCTTCACCATACAACTTTTTATAGCTAAACTCAACAAAAGAGTACTTATATCGTGGATCAAACACCACAGCTATAGCAAACAGGAGATTGAAATCAGCCCAATATTTGCTACTATTTTTTTCATATACTCCTCAAGACCGTCTTTCGTTTCAACCAACTTCAAATGTATTCCAAATATTTGAGGGAAATACAAATTTGAAGTAGGATAAAGAGATCCTGAAAATTGAAGAGTTACATCATGAAACACTTTAAGAAAACTATACATTTTCTAAACTCTATCCCATTCATCAGAGGATGGGCAGGTTTGAAAGTTCGAATCACTCAAGCCCAAATGAGAAAAGGCAAGACGATAATAAAGTGCACAAGAAAGCATCTTATAAGTGGAATTCCATCTAGTAGGAACATCTTGAACCAAAGCCTTTTTGTAGTCAAGAAGATTTTGAGAGCAAATTTGAATAAATTGGTCTTTTCTTAGTATAGATCCCTTGATATACTTCACACAATCTCTAACTTCTCCTCCGCAACATCAATTTGTTTCAAACTATCTTGTATAATCAGATTCAAAATATAAGCACAACATCTAAGATGAACTAACTTGCCATCATATACCAAAGAATTCATCAAACGAAATTGATTCTAAAGCAACTCAACACACACATCATTGGGTGCTGCATTATCCAAAGTTATAGAAAACAATTTCTTTTTAATTCCCCAACTTTTGATCAATTCACCCAACTTTTCGGCTATAGCTACACCCATATGTTGAGGAAAGTGGGAAAAGTTTAAAATTCTCTTTTGTAAGACCCAACTGCGATCAACATAGTTGGCAGTCAAGTACACGGATACACTTCACATATACATACACATATACACTTCACATACACAGATACACAGGTAACATAGATACACTATTCATACACTACATACACAGATAACATAGATAGCACAGTCACAAACACTTAACATGTAGATGCAGGATAGACCTGAAGAGAAGATTCAGTAAAATTGATATAAAACATATATTGATACAGAATTTCTTGTTCAGAATTTATGGGCTATTATCACTTTCTGATTAATAACCAACATTACACATCAATTTCCTGTTCAAAATTTGGGTTTTCTTAGTTACGTGTTTGTGTTATTAGCCTATCAGGTCATCGCCAGTCTCACTTCTCACAATCATAGTATAACCACTCATACACACTTCATCTTTGATTAAAAACCAAATCAGAAAACTGAGGAAATGCATCTTGTAATCGGAAAACCGATACAAAAGAACAACCTAAGAAACATACCAGATATCGATCGTATTGGTGCGACTCACGCTCAGGGCTTCACCAGAGATCGATTGTGTTGGCACGACTCACGATTCAGGGCTTCACGGGAAACTGGAAGTGTGACAACCCATGTTGTCCCGTTACATTTCCCCGTTACCGTTAACGGAATATTCCACTATATAAAAGTTCCGTTAAATAGAGGGCGTCAGTTTAATAAACATTTCCATATGATTACCTTTAACATGCCGTTAAGTCGTGATGAAAGGGAAATAAAAACACAGGACACACATTTTCATTCATTTAGAAAATGTCAAGTTTTATTATTACGACCACTAAATCGGGTGCGACCAAAAGCCCCGTTTAACGGCAGTATCGGGTAAAAATTCCACTAAGCCCCGACTGTGAAACCTATATATGGGTGAGTGGAGTCCATTGGAGACTTTTTACACTCTCTCTCTATACTCTCTCTCTAGACCCGTTTTCGCCCCGAATTCGCAACCAAACGCTTCCAAATTGTAAGTCCGCTTACCCTAGCTTATTCTAAGCGTGTTGATTTATGTTTAAAGCCCAAAAACCATCCAAGAAGGCATAGGATAAGGAGTTTACGGCCCAGGAACATTCTAGGGCCGTAAACCCCTAAAAAGGTGCTAAATATGCCTTTAAACTTGACCATAAGCTTAGAAACTAATAGGGGTTATAGCCTAGGGGTGTTTAAACACTAAAATGCATGGATTTAGGACTCAAAGAAGAGTTTATGGCCCAAGCACATGCTTAGGCCGTAAACTCCACAAGTCATGGTCCCAAATGTGCACCAAACTCATCCTAGGGCTTATTACATAATTTAGGGACTTATTCCTTTGAGTTTAGGACACTTGAACACTCCAAAATGAATTAAAGAAAAGAGTTTACGGCCCATGAATAGTCAAGGCCGTAAACTCCCAAAAATCATGCCCAAAAGTGTGATTTTGCCCCCTAATGGCCTTAGACATTTACCATAAACTACTAGGAGGGGATCTAAGGACTTAAACCCAAGAAAATGAGACATTTCTTGGAGTTTACGGCCCAAGCATTATCTAGGCCGTAAACTCCCCAAAACCCCCTCAAATGTTGGTTTAATCACCCAAAATGGCATCACACTTCATTAGAAATCACTAGAAAGGCATTAGGGGCTTAAAACTTCACTAAACTCAAAGATTGAGAGTTTACGGCCGTAAACTCCCTTGGGAGAGTTCCTAGGACGTAAACTCCTATAAAGTACCCTTAGAAGCCTCAAATCCAATCATGCCTTTGAGGAAAAGTGCTTAGAATAATTCTATGAACAAGCTAGAAGCATCAAACACCCAAGAAATTGACCTTGGGAGTTTACGGCCGTAAACTCCCTTAGGTTGGGCCGTAAACTCCTTGTTTGGTCCATATTGATGCTTTAAACCCCTCTACACCCTTGATACTTGAGTATAGCAAAGTCCCACAGCTGATAGGAGACCCTTAGCACCCTTAAACGCTACCTGGGACCCTAAACACTCAACCAAAAGTGTTTTACACTCCTTTGAGTGTGTATAATTGTTTAATTAGTATATTATATGCTAATTGTATGTGAACATATGTTATCATATGTTAAAATAGGTCCTTGTGTGTGTTCAAGTCCTTGCGTGACCCCGAACGCCCAAACGACACTTCCGTCGGACCTACTTACACTAGGTGAGTTCATACCCTTGAATGAACCTTTTAAAGGCTTTTAAATGTTTTATAGGGGGGATTACAAGTTAAACATGCCAGTTATCATACCAATCACATGTGATTGATAACCCGCATGCACTAGATTTTGCCACTGTACACTGTTTTACTGAGGAGGACGTTATAACGCTTTTCAATGGTTTTAAAACTCTTACTTATACCTTTTAAACTAAATTTATTCTAAACTGGTTTGTGAAAGATTTTCCCAAGACATTCAAATATATTTTACAAAAGAATACAATGTGTGAAATTTTCTATTCGTAAAGGCTTTTCATTAAGATTCCTTGACACGTATATATTTACTTTAAGTTACTGCCACTTCACTTATACTTATTTTTTTTACTCCTACTCAGTAATGCTTTCACTTATGCCTGAAGTCACTTATACCTGATGACACTTATACTTATTCACACTCTTACTTAGTGATACGAGTCTATTTCACTTATAATTGATACGCTCTTACTTCACTTGTGGTCATCTCCACTTCGCGATGTGCTTATACTTATTCGACATTTATACTTCACTTGCGACCACTCTTACTTCACTTAGTGCCATTTCTACTTCGCGATGCGCTTATACTTATTCGACATTTATACTTCACTTGCGACCGCTCTTACTTCACTTATTAGACACTCCTACCTCACGAGAATCACTTTCACCTAATACCCACTTAGTCATAGATAGATGTATGTCCGTACTTATATAGGTATATATAAGTAATGACTGAAGGACTTAGGAAGGCTCATCGGCCCTATTTCCTTTTCTTCGTTGAGATGTGGTCTGGTGGGATCGGGTAGCCGTCCGAAGGTCGTTTGGTCCATTAGTTAAATACTATGTATATGAGTATGGACATATAGGGAATTCTCTAGTCAAGCCAATTAAGAGTCTCTTCATCTATTCTACACTTACTTTAGAAACACACTACCCACTGTTTGGAAGTCTCTACCTCTAGTATATCACTTGCATAAGAAACCCACTCCCCTCAAGAAACACACTACCCTCTATTTGGGATGCATCTTCGGGACGCGGCCTTCTCCGTCGTCTAGTTGGTAACCAGAGTCTCCTGTAGGGAGAGCGGACATTGTGTGTATAGGCCTATACGGGATTGACAACCCCGCACCCTGACTGCTAGCTACAGTCCACGGCCCACCAAGCCAAGGGGTGACGAATGTCACATTATATAGATGCTTGTAGGGCGTCTAGAACTCTAGTCAGTATGGTTACGAGTATCCTGGGTTACCTTATAATTCATGGCTTTAAGGTAACGGTATTTCGTCAGCAATTTACACTGTATGCTGATGTCACTTTTCAGAGTCACACTGTTCGACCTTGCTAGCTGTATCTTTCATTTGATACTGTCTGGGGTCTATAGTCTTTGTTTCAACCTTGCTAGCTGTATCTTTCATTTGATACTGTCTGGGGTCTATAGTCTTTGTTTCAACCTTGCTAGCTGTATCTTTCATTTGATACTGTCTGGGGTCTATAGTCTTTGTTTCAACCTTGCTAGCTGTATCTTTCATTTGATACTGTCTGGGGTCTATAGTCTTTGTTCTGACCTTGTGAGAGATACCTTTCATTTGGTATCGTCTTGGGTCTATATTCACTGTTTTAGACCTTACCAGCTGTACCTTTCATTTGGTACCTTCTGGGGTCTATGTCTCCCCTTTGTTAGACTGAACCAGGCGTGTCGTCAGTTCAATACCCTCCTGGAGTCTATGATTCTTTGCCTTAGTCATCAGTCCTCACTACTGAGGCATATGTTATTCCCTGATGTCTCCTGCCTTCTTTAATAATCAAATTCAGTATTTTGATAACAATAGCAATTAAGGGAAAACTACCTCTTACCACAATGCACTGAAACAGTCTTGGTAGAAGGCTGCTTTATTTAAAGAAAATATAGGATTTTCTGGAAAGAACACTGATGCACTGAAAACACTTAAACTGCTACTCATTAAAGTTATTTGACTAAATGACACTAAATACTTATGAACTCACCAGCATTTGTAAAAATGCTGATACTCGCTTTTCAAATAACTTGTAATCTCAGGTCAGAAATTAGACAGGTACACCCCCTGGAGCTGCTGATGAAGGTGGCTTAAGTACCTTGCTGCACTTTATATATGTTGCTTGTATTACTTTGATACTATGTAATGTAACGATGTAAAATTATTACTATTAATGCAATGTTTTGTTGTACTTTGATTACTATATGCATGTGTTGTGATACTTGACATGACGTCATCCACCCCAGAACGTTTCCGCCGTTCCGGTTTTGGGGTGTGACAGATTGGTATCAGAGCATTGTTTATAGTGAGCTAAGTATATCAATTCATAAAAGATATACAGCCTATAAATACAATGGGATAAAACACTCTGACCAAGAATTATACTTTAAAATATAACCATATTTTACCAAAGTATAATAACATCCAGAATCTAAACACTCGAACAAAAGTATCACAAGAAGAACAATAATAAAAGTCTTCGGATGTTGAGCACTACAGTCAAACCTGGGCAGTTATGTAATTGTAAGCTGGGATAAATGTAACCTGATCAACTACATTTATCCGAGATGCGATGAACGTGTGCTCGGGAGTGATAGTGGTGTGCAGCAGGTCTGAAACTTACCAACTAGGAATGCTAGAGCCAAACATAAAGTTAAAATACTATAGGAGTATTTTAGAACGCTAAAAGATCCACACTAATCCCATAATCATAATCAGAAGATAAGACTCAAACAAGAATTAAAATACCATAGGGGTATTTTAGAATCCATAAACAACCTTGCGTGAATAACTAAAAAGATCCCTATTGACATACCTACAACTACAGAGGGTATACTCCCAAGGTTATATATAATAAGGATCCCATAGGCTAAGAATGTGTGGTTTCGCTCTATCTCCTTTTCCTCGTTGGGATGTGGTTCTGGAGTAGTATCACATATTCGAAGGCCTATCGAATCTAAGCTATATATGATTTGTATACCCTGTGTAATCGTAGCAGGACTCGATATGGATCATACAGTGAAATGTTAATAACCTCTTAGGATTCTTTAGACATTTCCATTCTCGCGCGAACCCCGTAGAAAACCCTACTCACTTCAGTGCTTGACAGAAGAGTTGATTCCGACCCCGAGGAGATTCATTGAGAAGATTTCCCGTTCGGAAATAAATGAACTGGGTCGAGACTATTGAATGCACCAAGTGCCCATATTCTCTTAGGGACAGTGGTGAGAGATTCGCCTAAACTTCGGAGATTCCTAGTCATCCATCATGAAATGATGACACCCACAGTTGGAATCAGAAGGAAGGCGGAGTAGAAATTCAATAAGTCCATATAAGAAGAGAACCCTAGGAAACTACCCGAAGGAAGCCAACGCCGATTCCAGTCAAAGATACGAGGCAGACCGAGGGAGCTAGTACATGGAACCCGGGAATTGTCTTTTCCTCGTATTCGTCACGATAATTCACCCTTAAAATAATGCAATTTAGTGAGTTAGTGGTTACACTACTCACGCTATGTGTTAGGTAAATCGTCGTTTCCTGTTGCCAGATACACAATTAGGGCGGATCCCCGCATCTCTAATTGAGAGAATTTTAGCTATCTGCCCTTGTGAGCCTCTCTTTCCACAATTTCGTTCCGAACCGTTCTCAAATCTCTCCAAGTTGGAGAGTGAAACCTTTCCCAGTATAAAGGTAACTTAGTAGGAACGACTCGCATCTTATGGCCTTTTTCGATACTTATACACCTACCTTGAATTCCAGGACTACATCATAGGGATGTAGGTCAACGATCAAACAACCAGTACCCGAGGCACGGGAGAAATTTATGCCTAATACGTTCAGGACAGAAATGTACAGGGTTAACCATCGTCTCTCATTACCTTGTATTCCTTCCGTGTAGGAAAAACCATGCCACCAAAGAAACGTAACCAATCCGCAAGCAAGAAACCTGCCCTCTTATTCGATGAAGCTACGTTCCAAGCTGCAGTCTCGGCAGCCGTAGCAGCTGTCATGGCTCACCTGAATGCTAAAAACGCCAATGTTAGCAAGGGCCCTGTTGGGATTTCCAAGTCTGGCAATGGACGGCAGCAACCCACTCTTCCACACTCAGCCACCCAAGAACCTCCACTGAACCCACTAAAGAGAAAACTCAAGATACAGGAGGGAAGTACCTCGGCTCCAAGACCTTCCGAAGGGCAACGAGCTGAGGCAGTCGATACCCCTGTCAATCCTTCCCTCCCGACCTCAAGAAGACCCTACCTAGGAGACCTTCCCCACTGCAGCAAGTGCAGCTACCATCATCATGGTGCCTGTCGGGAACTTTATTGTGCTAGGTGCCACATGCTGGGGCATACTGCTCGTGTCTGCAGAACCCCGGTTGAGTTCATTACACCAACCACCAATGTGGCGACCCGTACAGTTTGCCACCTATGTGGTAAAATGGGACACTTTAAGAGGGACTGCCCAACCGAAGGGAAAGACAAAGACACAGAAGGAGCCTGACACTACTGCTTAGGGAGAAGCAGCAAGGAAACTCGTTAGATTTTGGTACGTCTCTCGACCTCGGATAACTAAGCTAAGAACAATAAAAGACTAATTCAAATATAAATTCCTTCCAATAAGGCGAAAGTCGCAGCACTGTTATAAAATTTAAAATTCATTAGGTAAAACTATAGTGGCTAAACATATACGTTACGGCCATGTATATCTAAGATGGACAGACCTAGAGTGAGCGAATGCCGCCTCATTTCCTGTTCCTCGTTTGGTTGTGGATTTAGGGCGGGGTCGCTCAGTCAACAGTCCTACCCACCTTAAATATACATGACTAGTATATGTGAGGCGATTATAGAAACGCCTTGTGAGAATTCGTTCATGAAAAGATACTCTATTCGGAAACACTTAGAACTCTCTATAGTTCCGCGTCGACTCTATCGGTCCAAGTATCCGCGGTAGCGATACATAGGACGAAACCCAAGGCGCCTAGAACTGTGTGCCTGTTCGGCACATGACTCTATCGATTTTCACTTTATATCACGTCGAAGTGTGCCAACTTCGACGACTCTATTGAGCACGGTTTGACTTCGTGCAACCATGTGTACATTCTTAGTGTTGTGAGCTTTCTCCATGGCCATATCGGCTAATAAAGGTTCCTCCGAACCCGAACCTAACACAAATAATCACATCTAATGCAATTCGTCAATCGTCCCTCTTATCTCAAACCTTCCGAAGTACTCAAGTGAGGGTACCCCACGCCGTCGATCGACCCCTCGTAGTCAAATGAACACCGAAGTGAAAGGCACTGCAAATACCTCAGAAAACGACAACTATCCGAGGCATGCTCCGTAGATTCCCCTGGGTGACCCTCCTCACCTCGCACATCAGGTTCGTGAACCCAGAGAATAGAACTCATGAGGCTGGCCACTATGACCGGGTATACTGTTGGCATCCATCAAGTATTGACGGTTAAGCCAAGCATGAGTTCTACCATGAACCTCTTCGCAAAACACTTTCACCCCATTCGATAACATAGGAGCAGAAATCAAGAGAACTACTGCGGATTGAGCTAGTAAAGTCCGAGTGAAGAGACCCTATACCCACTAGATTTGACTTAGACCGAGAAAAACTCAGAACCTTCGGGAGAGTAGTTGCGGTAGGTGCTCGCACTACTCCTGCACCTTGTCCACCCAATTATAGACCAGTGGTGCTTATCATTTTCCACCCTCTCGCAAGGAGGAAATCGTCGTCGCCCTGTAGACGATAGACTTCATTCTCCGAAGTGAACACTAGGATACCGAGAACCACAGGGTAACCTTCGCAGCCAAGAATACTTGGTCAAGTGCGAAGGTAGTTGTGTTAAATCTCATGACCCGGATCCCGAAGAGATTATAGACTCGAAACCAGCCTTGGTGTTAGTCGAGGGATTATGCAGGAGCACGCACTTTCCACACTAGAATAAACAACAGTCTTAGAGATTCCTTGGACTATTAGGTGTTCCAAGAATACTATCTCGGGCAGAGATAGTAGAACCACCTCCCGAGATAGTCCAACACTCGTCTGGTGAAACCCTATCTCCCCGACCCTCAGGGTTTCCGTATCTCAAGGTTCGTTAGTGCAGGTCCATGTTGCACAAGCTTGAGATAGACACTCTATAGCAAACCGATGACCATAGTCGCGCAACCCACTTGACGATCTAGGAAGACTCTATCAGCCAGTTGACAGAAAACACGAAACTGGAGACCACTTGAGATTCCTAGGAACCAACCCGAAGGACTACACTACCAGTACGAGAGAGAACGTTGGGAACTTCGGAATGGCGATCACGCCAGTGATGATCCTGCCATAGAAGTGCACTGTGTTCTAAGTACTGAAAGGCTCTACCCTTCCAAGAGCGTAGGACCATCCGAGAATACTCATGGAGGCTTGGTCCAACCCTTTCCAGGCTGCCACTACCTTCGGATATGCCACCAGATTCACACCCCATCGATCCACTTCTTAGACTTGATACGTGATTTCCCGACAACACTTTTCGTACCTCACTCATCTTGAGAGAATCCATTGAGAACCCTGACTTCATAGATACACCAGTCGGAAACCGCTAGCTACACTAGACGGAATCCGCATCCCGTATGTGAAGGTTTGTGAGAATGACAACCACAGACTAGAGATCACTTGGGAATGCAAGGGCAACCGTATAGGAAGTACTCCCTTACCTCTACTCGGCAGTTCATACCTACTTCCTTGCCTAGACCTGAATTTCGGGACGAAATTCCCTCTAACGGGGGAATGATGTGACAACCCAAGTTGTCCCGTTACATTTCCCCGTTACCGTTAACGGAATATTCCACTATATAAAAGTTCCGTTAAATAGAGGGCGTCAGTTTAATAAACATTTCCATATGATTACCTTTAACATGCCGTTAAGTCGTGATGAAAGGGAAATAAAAACACAGGACACACATTTTCATTCATTTAGAAAATGTCAAGTTTTATTATTACGACCACTAAATCGGGTGCGACCAAAAGCCCCGTTTAACGGCAGTATCGGGTAAAAATTCCACTAAGCCCCGACTGTGAAACCTATATATGGGTGAGTGGAGTCCATTGGAGACTTTTTACACTCTCTCTATACTCTCTCTCTAGACCCGTTTTCGCCCCGAATTCGCAACCAAACGCTTCCAAATTGTAAGTCCGCTTACCCTAGCTTATTCTAAGCGTGTTGATTTATGTTTAAAGCCCAAAAACCATCCAAGAAGGCATAGGATAAGGAGTTTACGGCCCAGGAACATTCTAGGGCCGTAAACCCCTAAAAAGGTGCTAAATATGCCTTTAAACTTGACCATAAGCTTAGAAACTAATAGGGGTTATAGCCTAGGGGTGTTTAAACACTAAAATGCATGGATTTAGGACTCAAAGAAGAGTTTACGGCCCAAGCACATGCTTAGGCCGTAAACTCCACAAGTCATGGTCCCAAATGTGCACCAAACTCATCCTAGGGCATATTACATAATTTAGGGACTTATTCCTTTGAGTTTAGGACACTTGAACACTCCAAAATGAATTAAAGAAAAGAGTTTACGGCCCATGAATAGTCAAGGCCGTAAACTCCCAAAAATCATGCCCAAAAGTGTGATTTTGCCCCCTAATGGCCTTAGACATTTACCATAAACTACTAGGAGGGGATCTAAGGACTTAAACCCAAGAAAATGAGACATTTCTTGGAGTTTACGGCCCAAGCATTATCTAGGCCATAAACTCCCCAAAACCCCCTCAAATGTTGGTTTAATCACCCAAAATGGCATCACACTTCATTAGAAATCACTAGAAAGGCATTAGGGGCTTAAAACTTCACTAAACTCAAAGATTGAGAGTTTACGGCCGTAAACTCCCTTGGGAGAGTTCCTAGGCCGTAAAATCCTATAAAGTACCCTTAGAAGCCTCAAATCCAATCATGCCTTTGAGGAAAAGTGCTTAGAATAATTCTATGAACAAGCTAGAAGCATCAAACACCCAAGAAATTGACCTTGGGAGTTTACGGCCGTAAACTCCCTTAGGTTGGGCCGTAAACTCCTTGTTTGGTCCATATTGATGCTTTAAACCCCTTTACACCCTTGATACTTGAGTATAGCAAAGTCCCACAGCTGATAGGAGACCCTTAGCACTCTTAAACGCTACCCGGGACCCCAAACACTCAACCAAAAGTGTTTTCCACTCCTTTGAGTGTGTATAATTGTTTAATTAGTATATTATATGCTAATTGTATGTGAAAATATGTTATCATATGTTAAAATAGGTCCTTGTGTGTGTTCAAGTCCTTGCGTGACCCCGAACGCCCAAACGACACTTCCGTCGGACCTACTTACACCAGGTGAGTTCATACCCTTGAATGAACCTTTTAAAGGCTTTTAAATGTTTTATAGGAGGGATTACAAGTTAAACATGCCAGTTATCATACCAATCACATGTGATTGATAACCCGCATGCACTAGATTTTGCCACTGTACACTGTTTTACTGAGGAGGACGTTATAACGCTTTTCAATGGTTTTAAAACTCTTACTTATACCTTTTAAACTAAATTTATTCTAAACTGGTTTGTGAAAGATTTTCCCAAGACTTTCAAATATATTTTACAAAAGAATACAATGTGTGAAATTTTCTATTCGTAAAGGCTTTTCGTTAAGATTCCTTGACACGTATATATTTACTTTAAGTTATTGCCACTTCACTTATACTTATTTTTTTTACTCCTACTCAGTAATGCTTTCACTTATGCCTGAAGTCACTTATACCTGATGACACTTATACTTATTCACACTCTTACTTAGTGATACGAGTCTATTTCACTTATAATTGATACGCTCTTACTTCACTTGTGGTCATCTCCACTTCGCGATGTGCTTATACTTATTCGACATTTATACTTCACTTGCGACCACTCTTACTTCACTTAGTGCCATTTCTACTTCGCGATGCGCTTATACTTATTCGACATTTATACTTCACTTGCGACCGCTCTTACTTCACTTATTAGACACTCCTACCTCACGAGAATCACTTTCACCTAATACCCACTTAGTCATAGATAGATGTATGTCCGTACTTATATAGGTATATATAAGTAATGACTGAAGGACTTAGGAAGGCTCATCGGCCCTATTTCCTTTTCTTCGTTGAGATGTGGTCTGGTGGGATCGGGTAGCCGTCCGAAGGTCGTTTGGTCCATTAGTTAAATACTATGTATATGAGTATGGACATATAGGGAATTCTCTAGTCAAGTCAATTAAGAGTCTCTTCATCTATTCTACACTTACTTTAGAAACACACTACTCACTGTTTGGAAGTCTCTACCTCTAGTATATCACTTGCATAAGAAACCCACTCCCCTCAAGAAACACACTACCCTCTATTTGGGATGCATCATCGGGACGCGGCCTTCTCCGTCGTCTAGTTGGTAACCAGAGTCTCGTGTAGGGAGAGCGGACATTGTGTGTATAGGCCTATACGGGATTGACAACCCCGCACCCTGACTGCTAGCTACAGTCCACGGCCCACCAAGCCAAGGGGTGACGAATGTCACATTATATAGATGCTTGTAGGGCGTCTGGAACTCTAGTCAGTATGGTTACGAGTATCCTGGGTTACCTTATAATTCATGGCTTTAAGGTAACGGTATTTCATCAGCAATTTACACTGTATGCTGATGTCACTTTTCAGAGTCACACTATTCGACCTTGCTAGCTGTATCTTTCATTTGATACTGTCTGGGGTCTATAGTCTTTGTTTCAACCTTGCTAGCTGTATCTTTCATTTGATACTGTCTGGGGTCTATAGTCTTTGTTTCAACCTTGCTAGCTGTATCTTTCATTTGATACTGTCTGGGGTCTATAGTCTTTGTTTCAACCTTGCTAGCTGTATCTTTCATTTGATACTGTCTGGGGTCTATAGTCTTTGTTCTGACCTTGTGAGAGATACCTTTCATTTGGTATCGTCTTGGGTCTATATTCACTGTTTTAGACCTTACCAGCTGTACCTTTCATTTGGTACCTTCTGGGGTCTATGTCTCCCCTTTGTTAGACTGAACCAGGTGTGTCGTCAGTTCAATACCCTCCTGGAGTCTATGATTCTTTGCCTTAGTCATCAGTCCTCACTACTGAGGCATATGTTATTCCCTGATGTCTCCTACCTTCTTTAATAATCAAATTCAGTATTTTGATAACAATAGCAATTAAGGGAAAACTACCTCTTACCACAATGCACTGAAACAGTCTTGGTAGAAGGCTGCTTTATTTAAAGAAAATATAGGATTTTCTAGAAAGAACACTGATGCACTGAAAACACTTAAACTGCTACTCATTAAAGTTATTTGACTAAATGACACTAAATACTTATGAACTCACCAACATTTGTAAAAATGCTGATACTCGCTTTTCAAATAACTTGTAATCTCAGGTCAGAAATTAGACAGGTACACCCCCTGGAGCTGCTGATGAAGATGGCTTAAGTACCTTGCTGCACTTTATATATGTTGCTTGTATTACTTTGATACTATGTAATGTAACAATGTAAAATTATTACTATTAATGCAATGTTTTGTTGTACTTTGATTACTATATGTATGTGTTGTGATACTTGACATGACGTCATCCATCCCAGAACGTTTCCGCCGTTCCGGTTTTGGGGTGTGACAGGAAGAGGGAGATACGCTCAATCGCTCATATAGTCATACGCCGATACACAATTTGATTTAGGGGCATAGGGCAAAAAATGGGCAAAATCAAATGGTTACAGACATACGAGTTATGACCTTAGGAGTTAGGCATCCACCACAAGTCCACAAGTCAAAATGTCAAAACTGTAAAATGGTCTATGAATCAATGGTATTATTTTTTAAATGTCAAAACTTACGATACACGACTTGATACATAAATACATTTAAAAATAAAATATAATTTTTTTTATCAAAAATATAAACGGGTTGACGGGTCAACCCGTTTATTTTTTGAGAAACCCATATATGACCAGTTTAACAAACGAGTTGGCAAGTTGAAAAACTCGACCCAAACCCATTTATTTCATGTCGTGTCGTGGGTCGTGTCGAAAATTATCAGCCATATCACATGTTTATGGAGCTGGCGTTTCAAACTCCAGTATTTATGGTCTCCATGTTGGGTTTTGAACATAACATCATTCCTATGGTGTACATGCAACCCTAATTATTTTGGATCTAGGTTTTTATAATTTAAATATACAACTATGAATACCAAAGCAATAACCCTATGACTAACATACATATACTGAAAATCACATATGATTAGGGTTAGAATCTTTACCTCTCTTGTTATGTAGCAATAACAAGTTTAATCCTTCTTGATATTGACTTTTGAAAGCCTAGTGCCCCAAGTGTTGCGCCTCTAATGGAGTCACAAACACCCAATGCAAGGAGGATGACTTAGGAGAGAACGATTTCGGCTAGGGTTTCTTTCTTGAATGCTTATGCTGAAAATCCCCTTGTATAGGGTCTTATATATAGTTGTGGCTACTAGGGTTTTCAGGTGGAAACCCTAATACCTAACTTAGGAAGCAAGCAACCCATGAACTCATTTATGCAACTATCAATGATTTGCATAACAGTCCAGTCTACTCTGTGAAGTCCATCAGCCCATTGATGCAACTATTAATGATTTCAATAACAGTCCCCTAAATATTTAATCAGTCTCTTTTGACCACTAAATTAATTTCTAATCATTATTAATTAAATAATATGATTTTCAAATAATATATTTCTCTTGTAATATATTAATAAAACCATTTTGAGTACCAATTTATTATTCATATAATAAATTCTACTCTCTCTCCTCTTGTCATCCTATCAAGTTGCATGAGTGAAGGCAACCCAAAAGGACCATGCTCATAATCAAATCAAGTACATACCAAAAATAGTTATGGGCTTGGACACCTAATCCAACAGTCTCCCACTCGGATAAGTCTAATAACTATTATTACAAGTACGACTTCATAATCTGATTAGCAATCATAGCTTTTAAAAGCTGTTGTCGAACTCTGATCTTATCAGCAATGCATCCTTTATATAAGGGATCATATATTCCTCCATTATCAAGATATCATATAGACACGAGACATGGATTATAATCATTCTCTCTGTCTATGTGTTGTTTCCTGATTTTCGATTTAAGATGACTGGCAATAGACTTCAGTTGAACACATCAACCTCGTCCAGGCCTAGCCAAGCGCGTAGGGTGTCATCACTAAATCATCGAGGGGCCCATAAATATCGCTTTTATCCCACTTTGGGTAAAATGAATGGATAAAATTCGACTCATATGCTTGCACTATTTACTCATCAAATCACACACAACAATACGTTTTATAACATCAAGTTACCGATGCGTTTACGCATTATTAATGTTCAACCAACTTGTAAACAACAACTCATATCTCTCCGTTTCAAGAATATAAGATATTATCATCTCACAATCACCGTTATAAAATCTATGAAGTGATTCACGTGAGCGTGGGTTTAATCCAACGCTCAAATCTTATTTCAGGAGCACTCGTGAACACTGCATCAAACTTTTGCTATGTCTAAACGCTTTAGACAATCTGCAGTCGGATTCATGACAGTCTTACCTCAATACCTACATCCAACGTATGATTGACTGTGGATGTTTGAATAATCTTATTATTCGGGAAGTCAAAACTCACGAAGTGAAACACAAGAATAATCGAATCCAATATGGCCTCAACACTTTGAGTATAAATAAAACAACTTTTATTTAATCAGCATATCGATTACACATTATTCATTGTATAATGTTTCGGATAATCAACTTGATACTTGAATTGAAACAATAGTCATCCCATGGTCTAAGCATGCACACTATGTTTGCCTATGGTCCTTACTTTGTGAAATAGATCAATTGAACACATTTCCAATGATGCCAATTTCATAATTCCTAATCCGTATTACAAGTGTAAGAACACTAAGTTCTTCCCACTACTAGAACTTGTTAGCTTCTAACATTTTATGCAATGATCCTTTTGTAATGTCACAGTACCAAAGTCACCAAGACTTTTCCAATTATATTACAAAGTGCTATATTAGAGATTGTCACAAGAAAACTCCATAAATGTGAAGTCTCACATTCAAAGTAATTCCTTTGAACATTCTTCTTGCATAAACATTTCTAATCTACATATATCCTTAATATCCAACTCCCATTATGGAAACATTTCCATATTTTCCATATGACAACTCATTCTTAATAGAATCATATCTATTCATAATAATGTCAATATGGTCCATCTAATATTATACTTCCAACTGCCCACAAGTGATCAATCTTTGGCGAACCTTATATCATCCTTGACAGTTGTTTAACTTACTATAGTCATATCCAATTCTTGTCATTTTCCCTCTTAACGCCCTACGCATTTGGAATAGACAGAACGGTCGAATATTACAGCATATGTAATCGATCCTATACCCGAAGCATATGGGATACGACACATAATGTCTTACATAAAGATATGGTACTTTACCGGTCTCTTGCTATAATATTGTCATATATAGAACTTCCTTATGTTGAACCTTTTCAACATAACATTCATATATGTCTTATGACTAAATTTGATTAAAATTTCTCGATCTAATCTTTTAGATTTGAAATGAAGTATAAGGTCCTCTCCCTTAATTATAGCAAAACAACTTTTCAACCTCTATAACTTTGCGAATTGAAACTTTTTTTCTATAATTAATATGCTAACTTGCAACACTTAACATAATAATCATGCTCCCACTAACATGATAATTATATCCTTACCAGCATAACACTTATGCTCCCACCATCTTTTGTTGGATAAGGTGTCTAAGTCCATAACTATTTATGGTATGTACTTGACCCGGTTGGCATGGTCCATTTGGGTTGCATGGCATCATGATAATTGGATAGAAAAAATGAGAAGAAGGACATTTATGATTTGTTAATATATTATAAGTTATAATATATTAATATGAAATCATATTATTTAATTAGTATTGATCAAGAATTAATTTGGAATTAATTTTGTGATAAAAAAGAGACTAATTAAATATATGGGGATTGATTGTGTAAATCATCCATTCTTATATAGTGGGCTAATGATCCATGGTTTATTGAATTGGGTTAAAACCCATAGGGTGCTCCATGGAGGTTAAAACCCATGGATCATAGAGGTAATGAAAAGCCATGTCAATTAGGGTTTACATGGTGTAACCCCACTTGTGAGACACTATATAAAGACCCCATAAGCTAGCAAAATCGGAACATAGAAAAGCACAAGGAGGGCTAGCCAATTTTGAGTGATAGTGTGCTTCTCTCAAGTTATTCCAAGAGTTGTGGTGTTGTATGAAACATTTGAGGCATCACATTTGGGGTGCTAGGTTCACAAAGTTCTTAAGGAATTCAAGCAACAACAAAGGTATGTTATTCTACTAGCTTTTATGTTCAAGTTCCCCATGCCATGCTAGTTAGGATAAGAACCTTGGAAAAAAAAAATCAAATTTGCATGTACCTTAGTAAAACATAGATCCAAGGTTTCTAGGGTTACATGTACACCTTAGGAGTGTTAGAATGCTCAAAACCCTTTAGCTTTGACATGTATTCAGAAATCAGCTAGACTTCTAGAAATCAATGCTTATTGACTTCCTTAACCAAAGTTCATATTTCTGATACGAGACGCTTCGATAAGATTATATCTAAGCTCATACACATTTTATTAGAAAGCTCATATGTGTGTCTAAACTATTTCAGAACCTATATCAATAATCCCAAATGTTCAAACTAATTTCCAAATCTCACAATTTGAACTATGAAGCTGGATGTCGTAATCATAATCAAATTTGAGAATGCAATTTACACAATTGCTATCTCCTTAAAATCTTCCTAGTGAAAGCGTTTCCTCACAATCATTTTCATGAAATTGGAGAGAAATCTTGTCACTTAGATTTTATGGTGTATGTGTTCCTATCCATGTGAATTTGTCATAACCATAATCATAATATAAGGTTTGTGACAAATCCAACTCATATGGACATAAATTTTTTTTATCTTAGTTTCTTGCCATCTAGTAGCACAAGGACCTACCATTGCTTCCAAGTTTTTCAACAGCTCATCCATACAGATCAATGTACTTTCATTGATCAAGATGCTTTGCCTTTATGCAGTCATGTGAGGACTCACAGAACTCACATGCATAGTCAACTTTAAAACTGGAATGGCATAGAAACAAAAATATGTCAACACGATAGGTTATTAAACCTCATGTGAGTTCTGTGAGTCCTCACACTTATGTGAACAAGGAATTAGTCTTAATTTCCCAAATACGAAGGTTCTCATTCATCACACAATACAAGTCGCATGACTCCAAGTTTCTGTTCAATTGAATATTGGGTGATGAGAATCTTTCCTTATTTGGTAATTTTTCGACACTACCACAAATAACATAACTAAGAATCACATCCATTTTCAATATTGCTTACAATGGAAACATACAAACATCAATTTTCACAAAAAAGTCATTGTAAGGATATATATAAATAAGACAAAATCAAATTTCATTTTATTTATAAAAACGCGGAAAAACTTGTCCTCACAACACAATTACAAATGAAAACTACAATACTAAATATTCCTAACCAATCTATCATAACTCCTATGCATCAGCTCAAAAATCTGATCATTGAACCATGTGATCGAAATCCATCTCTTCGCGATCAGACTCAATATACTTTTCCTTTAAGCTTCCTTTCTTTTCTTCGATCCTACAAAACATCAAAATGCAATCCTATCACATCATGTATTAAGAATCTACTAATAGGAACTTAATTGAAAAATCTTTGTTGGCATTAGATTGATGACAAAATAGTTTCACTATGGTTTTAACATAGTTTATTGATGAAAGAGGGTTTTGAATCAGATGGAACAATTAGAAGTCCATTGTGATAAATGTTTGTTATAATATTTGTCTGAGTATTAAATTTTAATGTTTATTGAAATATATGTTTGTATCCATATCTTTTGCCATTTTTATTTATTTGCAAATATAGATTACACTCAGATGACTTGTCTTGAATTGTAGGTTCATAAAGTTTTTACTGGTAAAGTGTTGTTGTTGAGATCTTAAGTGTTGTGTCATTGGGATATGTTGTATAGTCCAGTTTTGTCACGAGTTTGGGCCTGTCCAACCGTGTTTATCTTTCTGGGGTTTAGTATATAAGGTGCATGCATGCATCCTTGTCATTAACGCTTTTATTATTCATTGTATTAATTGTATTGTAAACCCTAGCACACATCTACAATAGAAGTTCTTAATCGAGCTCTTCTGAGGTGTGACTATATTTTAATCATTCGACATACGGTTGATTCATTGTGTGTTCAAGTGTTTGTTAGCCTTATTGATTTACCTGTCAAAGATCTAATCGATCTAAAGAGGTTTTAACTCATCAATTGGTATCAGAGCAGGAGACTGTGTAATCCATACACATCTCTTCTGTTGAAGAAGGTTTTAGGGATTTCCGCTATTATCGTTTTCTGCTAGAACCGTCATCCTGTTATTGACGCAGTTCTTAGACTTTGATCACACCCTAACTTTGTTTACTAGTATGATCTTGAAAAGATTTCAAAACAAAATCATCATGTCTCTTGACGATTCACAAACGAACCTAATTAACATCTGTAACAGTATCGGATCAACCACCAGGATTCCCATCCTATATACTCAAGATTATGAAGTTTGCACGCATCACTTTGAAGACTTTGTGATTGGTTCAGAAGATAATGGATACTTAATCTGGGAAGCGATCACTATAGGTCCATTTGTTCACTCTGGCACAAACAGAACAATCAAGATGCAAAAGGAGTACAACCAATTCATGGTTGATGTAAAGGATGTTCCTCAAGACGAAAAGGAAAAGCTTGTAAGCAACATTAAAGCACTACGAATGATCAGATTCACCCTACAATCTGACACATTTTGGTTGGTCAGTTCATGCACGACGGCTAAAGAGATATGGGGCAGATTGAAGGAGTTATATTCCACCGATGAGGATCTTGAGCATTCTATCCAAACTTTACTGCTTTCAGAGTTTGGAGACTTCAAGCAAAAACTAGAAGGGAAGCTCATTCAAGCCTTTGATCATTTCAATCATCTTCTGAACAAAATGATAAAGCATGGGATAGAAAGGAAGGTAATTTAGCAAAAGGTCACATTCATGAATGGCCTAAGAACCGAATGGATGGCGGCGGTGTCTACAGTAAATGCTCATGAACAATTCGAAACTTACTCCTTAGCGAGGCTACTGGGGATTCTAAAATCACACCAAAATGCAATGACCAAAGAAACGAATGTGGTTTCAAGCATGGGATCTTTAGCTCTCATATCAAAGGGAAAGAACGTGGCTGAAGAAGAAGCAGATTTAGATCTATCCAAATTTGATCTAACCAATGAAGAATATGATTTGATGGTCTCTAATCCAAAGAAGTTCATGCAAAAAAAGTTTCCTAACTCCAAGAACCGAAACTGGCAAGGAAGCTATAGTTCAGATAAAGCAAAGGAGGAACCGAAGAACTCTCCTCAACATGAAGAACCGAAGAAGGATAGTAAGCTTGTTGGTGACTTCTGCAAAGGCAAAAATACTTTGCGAAAGATTGTGTCTGGAGAAAGATGTCAGAAAAGAACGGGAATGAAGATGATGAAGCCTACTACCTGCGAAAGCTAGAAGAAATAAAGAAGAAGAAAGTTGCTGCTAACAACACTATGAATGCTTTAATTGTGTAGGAAAATCTCGTGGATGATGAGTTTGGTGGTGTGGAAGTCTGTTCTACAGACTCTGAGGACAAAGAGGTTCGTAAGCCCACACATGGTAGGGCTTTTGTGGCGAAAGAAGCTGAAACTGAAGGTGCAGGGAAGTGCTTGATGGTGACTACTGGAGTGTCACAGATGAGAGACTACACTACTGATGGGGGTTGTGATGAAGCAAGGGAGCGAGAAGAAAGGTGCTTCGCTACCAAACCTGTTGGCGAGCAGATCAACAAATGCGACCAGTTGATCAAGAAGGTACAATCAATTCTCGAATCATTAAAAATCCCTGTCACAAATTATGAAAAAGAACTGAACGAATTAAAATTTAAATTTTCTAGTTTAAGTGATAGTTTAACACAAAATCGCCTCACAAACTCTTACCTAACTGATCAACTCAGCATGGTGTCTTCGAAGAGTTAGGAGAGACGGATCTGGATAGAGCAAAAGGAGAATGAGTTAGTTAGGATTAAGGATGAGACGATTTATTTGCAAAGGGATAATTTAAAGCTTTTAAAACAGTGAAATGTTTTTTTTAATTGCTAAACGTTTATATTCCAATATTACCCAATTGCATCTGGATTGTGAAATAGGCAAGAAAATTCATAGTATGATTATGCCCTTCCTTGAATTTAAGGAGGATGAAATTGATGTTGATGTATATAAATGTGAAGTTGTTGTATCTTCTGACGAAATCCCTCCGGCATACATAATTGGTCTTCGCAAAATAGAGTCCTTCATCAAGTCCAAAGACCATAAGGACATGCTTAAGAACCTTTTGGACGAAAATGACAAATTACAAATTAAAATCCAAACCATGCTGAAGTTTGACTCGTTGAATGCCAAGTTAAGTTCAGAAAACAAAATTGATGTTGAAAATACTTCTGAAATTGATGAGGATGATGATATGAGTGAAATATCCGTAGAGGAGGAGGTGGACTGTTCTGAATTTGTCAAGAGTAAACCGGAACCTATAAAAAATCTCATTTCTGAAAATTCCGTTGAGTTCGCTCGTTTGTCCGAAAATAAGTCCAAAATTCTGAAAGAAAAGGTTGTGGTATATCAAAAGGTACAAACCGCACCAAATCAAGTTTATGCAGTTACTGAGTTACACATCAGCAAACAGCCGAATTGACAGCAATAGTGAACGAGGACAATGTTGAAGGCTATGAGGAGCATTTCTGGTTAGCTCCAATCGACAATGTTGATGAGACGGTTGGTCTGTCTGATAAAATATCATGGAGGATCAAACGCAGATATGTGACAGAACCACTCAAAAAGCCTACACGTTTTGATGTGCCAATCACAAGTGGTACCAAAAAGGTTCCAAGAGAACCAGTCAAGGCGACAAGCAAAACCTCCTCGCTAAAGATCAAAACTCATGATGAAAGACCGAAACCCAAGGTTAACATCCATAAAACTCCAAAGCAGTTGTCAGAGCAGAAACATCATCGTAAATAGGAGATATAAGAAGAATCTCTCTGAAAGGAAGCAGTTTTGTCAATCCCAAAACCCAATTTACGCTCACTCAGACAAGTCTTTGCACCTTACAAAAGAAGAAAAATCAAAGCGTAACTCAACTCCTTGTACTCAATGCCATTCCTGCAGTCAAGCGAACCGAAAGAGTAGTTTCGGCTCCCAAAATGGAAGCAAACGAAACCGAAGGAGTGGTTTCGATTCTCAACCTAACAGCGAAAAGAACCGAAGGGGGAGTTTCAGTTCTCTATCTTCAAAAGAAAAGAACCGAAAGCAAGGTTTCGCTCCTAAAAATCATCCATCTCACTCAAAGAAAAATCCAAAAGTGGATGTAAAGGGAAAAGGAAAACTAGTCTTGGAAGATGAAAAGAAGACAAAGAAAACGACTTTTAACTCTGGGAAACATAAGCAAAAGTTTGTGAACAATAAAAAACCAATTACAAAGTCTGAAGCTAAAGAAACAAAAGCTAACAAAATCAAAGTTTTAACAATTAAAAGAAAAGATGAAACCACCTTAATAAAACGAACGTTTTTGGTTGATTCCTTTCTTACTATTCCCTGCTCTGTAAAAGGCTCACAAGGACCCAAGAAACTTTGGGTTCCTAAATTTGCTTGATTTTTTCAGGTTATACGTGATGAGCAGTTCGATGACGAATGGCATATTGACAGTGGCTGCTCACGTCACATGACAGGGAGAAGGGAAGAGTTACGAGAGTTTCAGGCTCTAAAGGATGGTGGATGTGTCAAGTATGGAAACAATTCTTTTGGAACAATAAAAGGATATGGAATGATCACGAACGGCAATTTCTCGATCATAAAGGTGGCATATGTAGAAGGCTTACAACACAATTTCATCAGTGTTTCGCAACTGGTGGTGGGAACATGACTGAAGGTTTTGTTTGATGATGAAGGATCAAAAATAATAGAAAAGAAGACCAAGAATGTTATGCTGAAATCTCAAAGAAAAGGAGAAATGTATCCACTGAACCTTAATCCAATACGAGGAAAGCCATATGTATGCCTACTAATGAAAACACATTCTGACGAAAGTTGGCTATGGCACCGAAGGCTCTCACACCTCAACTTGAAAGACATCAACAAGCTAGTTCTTAGTGATCATGTGCGAGGACTTCCACTTCTAAAGTTTGACAAGGAACATTTGTGTGTTGCATGTGAAATGGGAAAGCAAAGTAGGAAGAGTCATCCAACTCATGTTTACACAAAGATCATCGAACCGCTTGAGCTACTACATATTGATCTGTGTGGACCTTCGACTATTAAAAACATCGGTGGTAACAAGTACATTCTTGTCATAGTTGATGATTTTCTCATTTCACCTGGGTTTTCTTTCTTAAACAGAAATCAGAAGCAACGCCTAAGCTCAAAGTCTTGATAAAGCAACTAGAGCTTTAACTGCGAAAGGTGGTTAGAAACATTCACAGTGACAATGGGTTGGAATTCAAAAACCAAGTGTTTGAAGAGTTTCTTGCTGAAAAGGGAGTTTATCATTTCTCTGCTCCCTATACTCCACAACAAAATGGGTTCGTTGAAAGGAGAAACTGCTCGTTGTGTGATGCAGCCCGAACCATGCTCAGCTTCGCTTCGTTGCCCCTGTATTTCTGGGCTGATGCTATCGCCGCTGCTTGCTACACTCAGAACCGGTCTTTTCTTAACAAGCGATTCAAAATAACTCTTTATGAAATTCTAAACAACTATAAGCCTGACGTCAAGTTTTTCCATGTGTTCGGTTCAAGATGCTTCATCTTCAATTCTAAAGAGAACCGAAACAAGTTTGATGTGAAGGTAGATGAAGGAATCTTTCTTGGGTATTCTCTTACTTTAAAAGCGTATAAGGTTCTAAATAAATGCTCAAAGAAAATCAAAGAAACTTATTACGTGTCGTTTGATGATAACTATGTGAAGAAACTCACATCAAGCAAAGAACCAATGGATGAAATCTTTCCTCAATCAGGTCAAGTCTCGGTTCCCATCTCCAACTTATTTGAAGAATATGTGAAGCTCTTTGATGAACCGGAGACTACTATTCTCTCTGAAGCGAAAGCGGCTGACAACAAAGTAGATAATCTGAAGAAGGTAATTGATGAAGCTGCTAAAATTATTGAAAGCGAACCTTCAAGTTCAAGTGGATCTCAAGAATCTGCCAAATCTCAAAAGCCAAGTGGGTCTTCCCATTCTACTATCCAGGGGGAGAATCCATCAACCACCATACTTAATGAACGTCCAATCAAGGGGGAGAATTCTGAGCCTGAAGCCAAAACTATTTCATCATTCGATGGGGAGAATGTAAATACAAATGATGATAATGATGATACACAGTCAGAATTCAAAGAAGAAGTAAATGTTGAACTGGATCCCTCCTATGATCCAAATTACCCTCCCCTCACCAAATGGACAAAAGATCATCCAAAAACTCAAATCATTGGTGAATCATCGGAAAGAGTTCTCACACGTTCTCAACTGAAAGCGAAGCAAACTGCATTATTCTCTCAAGTGGAATTTTGCATGTTTAATTCATTTGTCTCCAAAGTTGAACCAAAGACTGATAAAAATGCACTTGATCACTCTGATTGGGTATAGGCAATGCAAGACGAACTCAATGAATTTGAGCACAAAACAAAGTATGGAGACTGATTCTTACACCAAAGGATGCATCTGTGGTTGGATTGAAGTGGGTTTTCAGAAAAAAGATGGAAAAAGAAGGGAATGTGATTCGTAACAAAGCAAGGCTGGTTGTGAAGGGATATTGTCAGGAAGAAGGAATAGACTATGAAGAGACCTTCGCTCCGGTAGCAATATTAGAATCGGTACGAATCTTTTTGGCCTATGCTGCTCATAAGAACTTTGAAGTATACCAAATGGATGTCAAGTGTGCATTCTTAAATGGAGAATTAGAAGAGACGGTGTACGTAGAGCAACCACTTGGTTTTTTGAACGAAAGGTATCCAGATCATTGCTATATTCCGGACAAGGCGGTTTATGGTCTAAAGCAAGCTCCTAGAGCCTGGTACGAAACACTTACTCGATTTCTAAAAATGTCTAAGTTTAAACAAGGTTCGATTGACCCAACCTTCTTTCGTAAGAAAGAAGGTGACCACCTTATGATTGTCCAAATTTATGTCGATGATATCATCTTCGGTTCCACTAATCCTGGCTTAACAGCTGAATTTAGGAAGTTGATGGAGACTAAGTTTGAGATGAGTTCAATAGGCCCAATTAACTTTTTCCTTAGCTTGAATATTAGACAGGGACCCGAAGGCATTTTTATTAATCAAGAGGCTTACACGAAGACCTTACTAGCTGAGTTTGGCATGATGGGAGAGTCAAAAGTGAAGGTTCCTATGGCATTTGGCACAAAGTTAACACCTTCTCTGGAAAAACCGGCTGCTGACATGACCCTCTATCGCCAAATGATAGGGTCTTTAATGTATTTAACAGCTAGTTGACCAGCCATAATGTTTTGTCTCTGTTATTGTGCCAGGTTTCAAGCTAACCCACGCGAACCTCACATGATGGCTGTGTAGAATATTTTTCGATATCTGAAGCGAACCTCATCTCTCGATTTATGGTACCCGGCGAAATCAGGATTCTTCGTACAAGCATTCTCCGATGCCGATCTAGGTGGATGTGAACTGGACTGAAAGAGCACAACTGGAGGGTGTCAGTTTCTTGATGGCAAACTCGTTAGCTGGAAATCAAAGAAGCAAACATGTGTGTCTCTTTCTACAGCCGAAGCCGAGTTCATTGTCGTAGCGTCTTGTACCTCATAGGTCATATAGATACAAAGTCAAATTAGAGACTATGGCCTGAACATGAAGAAAATCCCTTTGTATTGTGAACCTGAAAGTGCAATAAGGATATGTCACAATCCAGTGCATCACTAAAAAACGAAGCATATAGCACTGAGGTATCATTTCATCAAGGATCATGTGGAAGATGGTAATGTTGAAATTCATTTTGTTCAAACCACTGATCAACTAGCTGACATCTTTACGAAAGCCTTACCTAAAGCAAGCTTTAACAAAATTTTACAAGGCTTAGGAATGATGGAAGCTGAGTCAGTACCGAAATCGCTTTCGCCTCATTAAAAGTTGGAAAGCGAAATAGAACGAGCGCTCGGTCTATTTCGGGTCTGGATTTTTTCGGGAACCGAACGCTCGGTCCATTTCGCCTCATATCTCATGGTGAAGTGTCGGTTATATCGCTTGTACACTACATTTTCCAGTAGTTTATTTTATATTCTTCGTTTCACAAAATACAAAAACATTTTTGTTTTTGTTTTTAATTCTTTTCAGAAAACTTCATAAAATCCAAGAATATTTTCTTTCTAGTTATTATTTCTTTTTTAGAAAAATCAATATAAAATTCAAAAATATTTTATTTTCTATTTTTTATTCCTTTTTTCTTTTAGTGCCTTTCAAGATATCAAAAAGTTCAAAAATAATTTTGTTTGTCAAAGTCTTGTTCTAATACAGGTTTATGGGCTACTTCTTGTGATGGAGCTGGGACTGGTATCACTCTCGATCTCTATACTAGCTAAGTGTCCCTAGAAGCATGTTGTTGCATGTTGACTAAAGACTCTGAGTAAAGCCTTAATGACTTGATATACACAAATCATGTCTTCCCAATTAGGCTACCAAATTTATTCTAGTCGTGAGCTACCTTACTCTTCTCACATTGAGTTAAGAGTTTTCTGCTTAGTCACTCAGTTACAACAGAGGTACCTTCGCTTCTCTAACCATCACAACACTTTTCTCCATCTATTTTCATTTTCATGATCGTAACCCTATATGATTTAACGGTGAACAATCAAATGTTCTAGCTTTCACCCATGAATTAACGAAACCACTTTTGTGGATTGTCCCCTGAAATCCCTTTTTCTTTTTGAGAGGTCCTTATGAAAATGTCTATCACCAAGGCTTTTCTTCCTGTAGGATCCAGTTTAATTTTTTTGGGGTTTCTGAAAACTTTATCAACAAGTCACTGAAAAATGAACTAACCTACTTGTTTAATAGGCTACATCGGTGTCACAAGTACTTCGTCCACTTTCGGTCTTATGTCAAGAGCCAAAGCATGGATTGATCCTCAACCACCATTAATAGCCTAATAATAAAAATATGTCTTTCAATGCTTCTTAACAAGTATTTGATTGTATTTTAATGGGGAACCACACAAGCACTTTGAAGTCTCTCTTAACTTTGGAGGAAGAGATACGTGCTCGGGATCCACTGCTTCATGTCTTATTTGACATCACTTATATCCCACATATAATTTTCTTTATTTCTTTATCTTTCACACCATCTTGCACGAAAATCTTTACGATCTTTCCAAACTCTTGTTCGGTTGCTAATAAGCTATTCTCAGACATATAGCTTCGGTTCTTTATGGTGGAGTCGATTCATTTAAAAGGAAAAGGGTGAATCAACATGAAATTGAAATGGTTCAGAATTTGAAAAAGGAGATAAGGATGGAAAGGCGTGTGAATTGGAAACGATTCCTAAATCCACACCTGGTGACGTATATCTCGAGAAACCAAGCTGTCAAATCGCGCTTTTTCAAGCGCCGTTTCAGGGGACCGTATCATCATCACATTTCTCTCTCATGGAAATGGTATAAAAGGGTTTCTTACACCTCCTGTACCTCCTTACCACCTCCAAACTCTCTCACGAATACATCAGGCGATTTTCAACTGTCCATCTTCTTCTTTTCTACAACAATGGCAGAAGCATCATCCGTTCAAGAACAAACCGCTGCCTCCTCTCTTATGACTATCAAACCCAATCATAATCTTATCATCGAACTGAATCCCTTCGTCTATGATTCGTACATGCTTCATGTGGTCGAATGTCTGTTGGGTCAAAAAATATGGTTTATACTTTGCTTTTCTAGGAAAATGTATTTTTATGTCTAGGACCGTAAACAACTTGGTTTTTACGGCTATATATATGTTTCTTGTTGTGTTTACGGTCGTGAACCTGTTCACGGACCATGTCTCAGATATATAGGGAGAGGAGTGCATATGTAAGGCTACACATGGAGAGCATTTTGTAGAGAGAGAAACTAGAGAAGAATAGTGTGTGTGTGAGAGAATCTAATGTGTATGGAGCATCACTCATTTCTTTGAATACATCATAGATTCAAATTATTCTTCTTCTCCTTCTCTTCTATTTGATCTGGCATCATCCGTTTGATTGGGATTCCGCACCATCAAACTAATCTGATTGATACACAAGCAGATTTAGGACTTACAGTTGGTATCAAAGCTTGGATTGTATCAATCAATTTTGTCAGGTATGGAGCTTATTTGATTATTTCTGAAGGATTTCTGCATTTTGGGATAGATCTTGGAAAAATAAGGGGGGTTTGTTCTTTGTGCTTTACATAAAAATGAGTTTTTGATCGAGTTTTGGAGCAAAAAGGGGCAAAAATGTTGTCTTTGATCGTAACCAGCGAAGGGGTGGCGGCGTGTACAACCAGCAACTAGGGTTTCCGAAGAGTTTGCATCCGGAGTTTACATCCTCGGATTTTACGGCCCTTGGAGTTCACAGCCTTCGAAGTTTACGGTCTGCTCGTTTGCGGTCCTCGTCCTCGCATCGTATCTCGTCCGCGCATAGAGTCTGAAGTTCGCGCCCTTTACACATAAAAAAAAGGGGAACCAATTTTGGGGGTGCCAGGTTTTGAACCTTGGTCACCAGCATCCACAAACACGCATCTTACTAGTTGGACTAGCAAGTCCTTTGTTCCATTCCTTCCAAATTTAATTCAAAAGGACTCATTTTCGAACACATTTTCGCAAAATTGGCATTTTTAGCCCAAAATTCAAATTTCTTTTAATTTTAAATTCTACTTTCTTCCAAAATTTTAGCTTTCAATTTTTAAATTTCTAAATTGATTTTTTACCTAAAATTTTGACTTTGACCTTTCAAGTTTGACCTTTGACTTTAAACTTTGACTTTCTCGTTTAAGTTTCAAAATTTCAAATTTAGCTTTTTCGGTTTGACTTTTAAGTTTGACTTTTTAAATTTGACTTTTAAGGTTGACTTTTGAGTTTTTAGTCAAAGGGCATTTTTGGTAAATAATGAGTTTTTCAAGCGTCCCTGTCAATGAAGTTTCATGTACTCCATCTTGTGAAACTACGATTAAGTTTCTTCGTGAACATAATGATTTACTAAAAAGGGAAGTCGAGGACCTAAAATATGAGAAGTACACTGTTAGGAAAGAACAAAAACCATTAAAAGAACAACTAGAGGCGAATACTAAGGACTTTAGGAAATTACAGGCAGAGTACAGTGACAAGTGTATCCATTATAGATATCTTAAGAAAGATTTTGATGATGTGACTACCGAACTTGATGCATTAAAAGAAAATTATAAAGATGCTGAATTCAACTTTAAGAATTTGGATGTGTCAAGTAAGGTAGTTGCATCGATGATTGAAAAACAATTAACATTCAAAGATAATCAAACTAAGGGGTTAGGGCATCACAGTGTACCACCTCCCTTTAATGACAACTATAACCCACCCCTTGAGACCAACGAGGAAGCTCCACCTGCTTAATTTGGCCCACTCCCTGAACCAGCTCTAGCTTCAATTAAGACTAAATAATCAAGGCCAACTGAGGGTGTTGAGGTGAAGAATACTGATGTTTCTACTTCCTGTGCAGGTAAAGTAACGGAAGATGAGAATAAGGAGAACAGTATTGAACAAACCAATGACTGCTTGAACTCTGAAAAAAAGCAAAATCGATGGCTTCCTGAGAAAAACAAGCCTCCAAAACAAGCAAAATCGACGGCTTGTTGTATGTGTGCATGTGGGAACAATAAGAGATAAGGCAAGGTCACGCCACCAGGGGATGAAGAAACAACTTCCCACTGAAGAAAAAGACATGTTTTCAGTGTGGAACACTTGGACACATTGTCCGAAACTATCCAAATCGCGCATACGTTCCCTACTACGCACAAGGCTGGCAGAAATCACCAAGAGGGATATACTCCAAAAGAAACCCTTCCAGGTCACAATCGTGAAATGGTAACTGGAACACGTGGAAGGCTAAGAATCAAACCCATAAGGCCAAGAATCCAACTCCCAAGGTCAAGAAGGGAATGCTGGTCAAGAAACAAAAATCAAAGTCATCTCAGCAGCCGACTTCAAGTTGAAAATCAAGTGCCGAGGCACCCATCTGCTCGAAAAAGAAATGGTTTAAACCCAACTATAGATGGGTACCAAAGGTTCAATCTCCCAAATCACCTAATGACTCTAATATTTCTTCATCTTGTGTTTGTGATAAGCAGGATATGTCATGGGAGAGAGTACCTTGCAAAGATGACAAAGGTCGACCCAGTTTCAAAATGAACTGGGTTCCAAAGACCAGCTGATCCCACTTTGTGTTGGAGTAGCTATGGAGGCATATCATCAGACTTCGGTTTGTTGGTAGTGGTTGTTCCAGGCACATGATAGGGGGCATCTCTCAACTGTACAACATTCAGAACATTGTTTGAGAGTATGTGTCCTTTGCGGGAAAGGAAGAAAGGAGAGGATCACACACGGGGTTAGTGCTTAATAACATGAAGAATTTTCGGATATGTTATGAGATTATGCATGTTGTTCTCAGACCTTCTGTATGCAAATTCAATCGGTGACGTACGGTTTGAGTTTTCTTCTCTATACTCCTAAGCTTATCTTAAACTGATTCAATTTGAAGACAATCTTTTATTTTCTTATAGTTTTTCGTCAGTAGGTATTGTTTGGGAAATGATATCAAGAAAGTGATAACGGGCAGTCTAAAACATGTGTAAGGGACTGAATCTGAATTGTCTAGACTTTGTGTTCAATGTGCTGGTAGGCATGAAGGATTTGATAGTGTGGATTTAGATAGAATTTTTTGTACTGACAATACGACGCTCGGGTAGATTGAGCAATGAGATAAAGACGGGAACCCACGGGATACACTCAATTAATACGCATCTAGAACAGTGGTTCAACTTTTCTTTGATATACGGACTTATGTCCTTAATTCTGGTTCGGATAGGGCGACTGGGGGGTTCTAATAAAGTAGGTTTGTAGGAAATTATTTTCTTGCTTTCTATCTGTCAGTCATATGTTGCTTCCTCTACGTGATTGGAAGAGGTCCGACTTGGGAAGCAACATATGCTACTCTATTTCTACGCACCTCCTTATCTATGAAATTCTTTCTATCTGTTAGTCATATGCTGTCTCCTTTGCGTGATTGAAATGATCCGACCTGGAACACAACATATGCAATATTCTAACTCTCAATCCCTCTATCCTAGTTAGTCATATGTTGTCCCCTCTGCGTGATTGAAAGAGATCCGACCGGGGACACAACATATGCATCCTTCTCTAAATATAACTTCCTCCTTAATAATTGTTTACTCACTTAAAGTAAGGGGTCCTTAGGAAGTTCTTGATAATCAGGGTATATCGGGAAGTGGGGAACACATTCTAGTGAAACTAAAATTGAACCATTTAGAGGTTGTCTGTAGATCTGTCTGCTTAATTTAAGTGGACAGCAATACATGTGGTCGTCGTCAGCTAAATGGTTTATTTAGAAAGTTTGTCGATATCCTTTTTGTTTAGGTGAACCACAATACCGACAATTGATCAGATCTATTCATGAAGGTAAAGGTACTGATAAATAAAGTTAAGACTGTCTCACAACTTTGATCCCAAATTTTTGTCTTTGTTAAAATTTGTTCATAGTTTTCCTCTATGCACAAATTTTAGGGGGGGGGGGGGAATTAAAAAAGTAAAACAAAAATTAAAAATCCAAAAATAGTGTTATTTCTGTTTTATTTCTTCTTCAGTGAAATCAGAAAATCCAAAAATATTTTTGTTTTTGTTTTGTTTTTTTCAAAAAATATGAAAAATCCAAAAATATTGTGTGCTAAGTTTTTCTTGTAGTTTTTGTTTTGTCTTGAAAAGTGAATTCAGATGTAAATGAGACTCATGGAAACTGTATCAAGATTTTCTGAGCCAAAACTTCGTCCGTGATCATTGAAGAATTCTCATTCGAAGGAGCAAGAAATGAAGATTATTCTTCCAACATTGAATCTTTCAACCCCAGAAGCAAGGTCAAGTTGTACTTGAAGATTATGTGACGGATTGCATTGAAGCCTCCTCAAACAATCAGTTGCTATCTATGAACCTGTTGAAGTGATCCAAAAGATTTGTTCTCTCTGATGTTCTCTCTGAAGATTCTAAAGCTGAAAGCGCTATATTTCAAGAATCTTATCAAGAAGCCTCCTCACCCAATGTGTGTTTAATGTCAAATTTTGAAAAAATTCCCAGCTGTTCAAGATGAAGTCATTTATTGAAGATTCATATGTTCATCTTGATGCTGTGAAGAAATTGAAGATTCATGCTAAAGCAAAGCTCCCAATGAAGATTAACAAGAAAAGCCAACTACTTTTTTTTGGGGGGGGGGGGGGGGGCTTGTTGGGTCAATTAGAAAAGAAAGCTATAAACCAAGGGGGAGATTGTTGGGTCAAAAAATATCGTTTATACTTTTCTTTTCTAGGAAAATGTATTTTTATGTCTAGGACCGTAAACAACTTGGTGCTTACGGTTGTATATGTGTTTACGGTTGTGTTTACGGCTGTGAACCTATTCATGGACCATGGCTCATATATATAGGGAGAGGAGTGCATATGTAAGGCTACACAAGGAGAGCATTTTGTAGAGAGAGAAGCTAGAGAGAAGAATAGTGTGTGTGTGTGAGAGAATCTAATGTGTATGGAGCATCACTCATTTCTTTGAATACATCATAGATTCAAGTTATTCTTCTTCCCCTTCTCTTCTATTTGATCTGGCATCATCCGTTTGATTGGGATTCCACACCATCAAACGAATCTGATTGATACACAAGCAGATTTGGGACTTACAATGTCTCAAGTATTCCCCGTTGGTGATTGCTCTCATGCAGGTTGAATATGTTCCCATGTCACTACTCTCACAGGTCTATTCATATGCTTCTTACGATAAACGCAAGGAACTGATCTTCTTTGACATCTTCAATCACAAGACCTCTGTCTCAAAAGCTCGCTTCTGTTCTCTGCTAAATCTTGCTTTAGACGCCTCTGTCATCTCTCCTGATTTCATTACCACTACCTAGCTATTCACTATGTTCTATGACATGGGGTACACCGATGTCCTTACCACAATGACAAAGTTCAAGAAATCTTGCTTACCACCTCAATGGAATGGTCTTTTCACCCTCATCTTCAAGGGATTAGGCGAAAGGGTTGTTGGGTTTGATGGTGCCAACAAAGGCTTCATGACCATTCTTTATGGTCTCTATCACGGAATCAATCTGGATTATGGCTCCCTTATTTGGTCTCCACTGGTGCAGAGCCTCAATTCGTCGTCCAAACACTCTGAAATTTCGTGTGGACGCTTCTGGACGCTGGTTACTCACGGAGCCATTAAGCACTTTCAGATTCCAATCATGGAAGATGCTTTAATGTCTTCAATTGCCACTTTACACATCACAAAAATCATAGTCTCTGACCCCACGAAGTTCATGTTCATCGATTCAATTCCTGAATTGATGTCCATGTGTGTCTCAAGCGAAAGCCATGTTATGGCTGATTATAGAAAACTGCCACCTTCAGGGCCAAGACAACTCACTCTTGAAATGCAAAGTGCCTAGGAGGTTGTTGACCAACCAGAAAAGAGGGGAAAGAAACCAGAACAGAAGAAAAAGGAAGCCAAAGGTCAATCATCCCAAGTGGCCACGCCTAAAAAGTGAAAACAAGAAAAAGAATCTTCTCCTGTCCACAAGAAGCGAAAGATCAAAATGATGGCTAAGAAATCAAAAGCAGCCTCATCTAGTGACTCAGATTATGTTCCGCTGGATCAAGATTAACTTGATGGCGAAGATATTCATCAAGAAGAATCACCGAGAGGAAACACGCCTTCTCGTTCCCCGACTCCCGAGGTTCGTTTAGACGACTCTGTTCCAAATCCTCCACCTTCTCCATCTCCTACTTTAGTGCCTATATCAATTACTCCTCTTCCAACACCGATTCCTTCTCAACCTACTTCTACTACAGCAACAACATCAACTATACTCCTTCCCCCTATCATTACTCAAGCAACTTCAACAACCACTACCACAACCAAACCTTTGGTTCGTGTCAATGTATCTGATACGGGGGCACTTACCTTAGGAACCGACACTGTTGTTACCAATCCACCTCCTTCACCATCACCGTCAACCGAATCTGGCCCTACTCTTGGTGGAGCTGACATGGACTTTGATTCATTCTACTATAGTCCTTATCGAGTTCAAAGCGAAGAAGATGATGATGCTCCAATCACCCAACATCACTTGAAGGATCTCAATGCCAAGCTTGATCAATTGCTTGTTTCTTTTGCTAATTCCTCCACTTCAGCATATTATGATGCAGCCACGAAGGCTCTAATTGAAACTTTGATCAAACAACATGATCAATCCATTGACAAAGCAACTCAAGTTGTGGATGCCTCCACTCTCTCTTGCAACAATGCTATTGGTGAGGTTAAATCTCTCATTTCCGATTCAAATCTTTTCATGGAATCTTTTGAAAACACTGCAGACAGCAATACCAACAAAGCAAATGAAGCCATTGCCTCTCTTTCTACATTTCTTAAGAATGAGCGGGAAAAATTTGAAGTGATTCGCCAAAGTCTACAAGCTGACATAACTATTCTTATTTCTTCTGTTAAAACAAGTCTCACCAACTTAATAACTGATCTTGCCTTGGATAACAAGGTCAGGGAAGATCTTGCTCTATCACAAACACATGTTTCCACTCTTTCCTTGGATCTTTGCAAAGCGAATAAGGAAATTGAATCCCTCCGAACCGAACGCACAATCCTCAGAGTTATGTGAACGATGTGCACTCTCTTCTTTTGAATCTTTTAGAGGCACATGATTCAGTTCTCACTATTTTTGTTCGACGTTATCTAACGGATAAACTTCTTCCAACTCTGTAGATGTTAAGTCAGATTAGGGGTGTTAACGGGCCAATTGCTACTCCGCAACAAGGGTGAGATGTTACTCAAGATCCTCCCATTCAACCTCCTACAGAAAAGTCTGCTGGCAACACAGCAGATCAGCCGAAAGTCACCACTAAACCGAAGGGCAATGAAGTTTTGGGTTCCAGTGTGTTGGACAAGAAAAAGGGTCTAATGGGTCAGAGTGATGAGGAAGAAGAAATTGAGGAAGATTTATTGAAAAGAAAGAAGATAGATAAAGATCTTGATGAAACACTCAAAGTGGCAAGAGAAGAAGAAGAAAGAGAGAAAAGGGAAAAATAGGCTCATGATACGTTGGAGTGCAGGAAAGCTCTATTTCCTTTATGGACTTTGGAGAAACTGATCAAAGAAGCGATTGAATTTCCCAACACTCATTGGCTGGAACCAGTTACTTCTTTTGATTTTGATAATACCAATGACTCACATTTTGATACGCCAATCACCCGAAAGGCGTTTGTGTTTCACTGTATTGATGCGATAGTGAATATTCCTTCTCCAAACCCGAAGGTTGATCAGGATCTCATTGATTTTTATCTTAAATATTCTCAACCACAGTACTTGACGTGGAGTGCTCAGAAGATTACATCTGTCAAAGTATTGAAGCCTACTTCGGTAGGGGCATTCGTCAATGTGAATTTCAGGGTGACCCGAGGCACAACTGATTCGGTTCATGTATTCTCATTGGCCGATCTACCGAACCTAAATCCCCATGATTGGATCCTTCTGAACAACATCCTGCTTTCCATCTGCAACTGTACGAGCCCAATATTGATCATATCAAGAGAATGCTGGCTTCCTACATTCATGAGGTTGCTAAGATGGATCAGGAAATTGCTTCTGTTTTGAGGAAAAGGCCAATAGTCAAACCCATTGGGACATCATGCGATGCTTCCAAGATGAAGATGGGTAAGACTGATTCTAAGTATCGTGATGTTATGTTTACACGAGCAGAAGGTCAGAAGTTCGTGTTCTATCTTTATGACAAACACTTGTTCTCCACGGCTTGCCTAGAGCATATTTTGGACATAATCCACAAGTGTAAACAGAACGAAGCAGCAGATAAGAAGAACTTCACGGATATGCTTCGGTGGTACGTAGTTTTCCGTCATACTCTTCTAGCCATCGTGCCGAAGGTGTTCAAGACTGTGAAGAAGACCACTGTTGCTCAATCAATTTGATCTCTCGCCTCAATTGTCGCAAAGGGGGAGATTGTTGATATCTTAAGTGTTGCGTCGTTGGGCTCTGTTGTATAGTCCAGTTTTGTCATGGGTTTGGGCATGTCCAACCGTGTTTATCTTTCTAGGGTTTAATATATAAGGTGCATGCATGCATCCTTGTCATTAACGCTTTTATTATTCATCGTATTAATTGTATTGTAAACCTTAGCACACCTCTACAGTAGAAGTTCTTAATCGAGCTCTTCTAAGATGTGACTATATTTTAATCATTCAACATATGGTTGATTCATTGTGTGTTCAAGTGTTTGTTAGTCTTACTGATTTACCTGTCAAAGATCTAATCGATCTAAAGATGTTTCAACTCATTAGTTGTGTTGCTATAGTTAAAAAATGAAAATGACTTAAGATGATAGCAAAGTTTCAAATTTATATAAAAAAAATATCATTAAAATTTATTTAGTACCGTAAAATACAAACAAACTATTATATTTACACACATATAACAATTAAAGTTCTATTTTTTTTTTCAAAAAAACTATCACTCACTTGTGTAATAGGTTAACAACTAAGTTGGCAAATGTTTTTTCAGAAAATAATTTAGAAGGATAGCAAAGCTTCAAATTATACAAAAAAAAAAAAAAAAAAAAAAAAAAAAAAAAAAAAAAAAAAAAAAAAAAAAAAAACTATTAAACTTTGTTCCGTACATAAAATACCAACATCACAATAGTATTTGTAATATGAACATTAAAATAAAGGAAATTACAAAAATACCCTTAAGTTCTTTTTTAAAAAAAAAAACTTATTTTATTCTAACATCATATTTTTGAGCATTAAAACCGAAACTTCGAAAATTTCTTAATATTTTACCATTTTGAAAATTTCTTTATATTTTAGCTTTTTTACTTGTTATCATCGTTTCCATGTTACCTTTAAATAACATTCGCAAGAAACACTTTATGTTAGCAACTCATGTATGTTATTACCTTAATTATGTTTTTCTTTTTGTTTTTTCAAATTATATGTTTTCATGTAAAAAATGTAAGTGATTATTATCAATCGATTGACTTCTATTTTCTCGTTGATCATGAATGCTACTTATCAATTTATTGGTGTTGTTTGTGTGAAACTGATAATTACGACATTAAACTTATACAATTTTTTTAACAGAGAAATCAAATACCTTCATATATTTTGTTCATATTAATCTTCCGCTAATTAGATTAAGTCAAGTGTTAAAAACAAAAAATAGATTAAAAGAGAGAATTAGTTGATTTCACATGTCAATATTTTATAAGAATAGGAAAATAAATAGAAACAAAATATAAGAAGATATTTAATTTTTCTTTTGAACATAATATACCTTATTAAGCTTATGGTATATGTTAACGACTGTTAATGAAATTTATATGTTAATGACTGATAATGAAATTTATTTTTGATCTTGTAACTGCTAGTTCTACTAATTTCATGTTTGCATTATTTACTCCTCACGGGGGGAAACATATATTGCAATAATGTTGTAAATTTGGCAAAATGATACAGTAATGGTTATATATATATATATATATATATATATATATATATATATATATATATATATATATATATATATATATATATATATATATATATATATATATATATATATATATTCAAATGTTTTTAGCAAATAGTGTGTCTAAATGCACCAATAAAAATGTAGCACTTGGTTCCTGGAACGTAAAATCTATCTAAGTATTTTCATTTTTAGCCTTGAACTCGGCGAGTTGTAGGCCCGACTCGCCGAGTGGAGACGGGTTTGGGAGCACGTTTAAGTTGGCGACTCGGCGAGTCCACATTTTGGACTCGGCGAGTCCCCGCTGTCTGATGAAACCATAAATTTCAAGGGCTTGCACCCTATTTAAACCCTCTTATCCGCCCCAAGCTCGCCCCCTTCACCCCTAGAGCTCTATACTTCGTTCAAGCCTTGTTCCTTGTGAGTTTGAAGCATTTTGGTGTGTTTTCTTGAAGATTTGGAGAGGGAAGGAGAATAGATCAAGAAGAGAAGAAGCAGGCCAGACATATTTGGGTTATCTCAGTGATTTCCTTGAGGTATAACTCAATTTCCCTCTGTTTCCATGCTTATTGTCCCTTGTAGCTCCATGAAAGTCCGTCTTGAGCCTTTCCCCAAGCTTATTTGTGTATTAGGGTTGGTAATAAGTTGTTTAGCCTCTAGATCTAGGCATGATTGAGCTCCAGGAGCTTGGATCTACTACCTTTATGGAGCCATATTGCATGAAAGCCCTAGATCTACTCTTTTGGTGCATTTTGAGCCCTAAAACCGTCATGGGTGTTTATTTACATGTAAAGTTGGAAACTTTACGTGTTAATCAGGCCCTAGAAACCCAGATCTATGAATGGCATGAGCTGGATTCAAGCAGAATCGCGTGTATAGTATTTGCATGTGGCCGACTCGGCGAGTCGTTCATCTGACTCGGCGAGTCGATTCGCAAGTCCCCGAGTTTTCCCCTTTTTTCGTGTAGCGACTTGGAGTAGTGAGTCATGGGGTGTGACTCTGTGGGTCGGAAGCCAGACTCAATCATGAAGTAACTCGGCGAGTCAATGCCATGACTCGGCGAGTTCAAGGCAATCTTCTTGCCTCAAGAACAGACTCGGCGAGTTGTTCATATAGCTTGGCGAGTCTTAGCATAGAGTGTTCTTCGGATGAAGATGAACTCGACGAGTTGTTCATACAACTCGGCGAGTAGGATGAAGGACTTTTGGCCTTTAGTTTACAAGGAGAACTCGTTGAGTCAATGCTTAACACGATGAGTAGAGACGGGTTTATGGTCGGACAAAGGGATAGGGAATCGGCGAGTTGGCAAGTCAACTCGGCGAGTCGGGCCAACTGGCAGTTGACTTTGACTTTGACTCGTGGTTGGTTAGGAGTAAATGGTCATTTTACCCTAAGGTCAGTTAGCAGTATTTGACTAAGGGTTTTGTGGGAATTATAGCCGAAGGATTTCCGGAGCGGCAGCAGCAGAAGACAGTCAGTTCCCACGCAGATCAGCAGCTACTTTGAGGTGAGTTACCTTCCAGTAGCGGTGGGTCTACGGCCACAATGCCGGCCCACCAGTAGGATTGTATGATAGATGTTTGTCTCTGTGATATTCATCTAGGATTGCTACTACCTGTGATATGTTATTGTCCTAGTATGATATGATGATATGTGCTAGTGATAGTAGGGGAGATAGTCCCCAATATACCGGTCGATAGGGCCGAAGGAGCGGTCATGCCCAGCCATGCTAGATAGATTATGAGATATATGTGTTATGTGGTAGTAGTAGGGTGTGAAATAGTCCCCAGTATTCGGTCGAGAGGACCGAAGGGGAGACCAGCACCCAGATATGCTAGTCAGTATCCGGTCGAGAGGACCGAAGGGGAGGAAAGCTCCCAGATATACTGGTCAGTATCCGGTCGAGAGGACCAAAGGGGAGGCCAGCTCCCAGATATACTCGACAGTATCCGGTCGAGAGGACCGAAGGGGTAGGTCGGGCACCCAGATATGCCTGGCAATATATGTATGTTATGTGATTGTATGGTATGTGGTATCTTAGGGGAAGTCACTAAGCTTCGTGCTTACAGTTTTCAGTTTTGGTTTCAGGTACCTCTTTTTCGAAGGGGAAAGAGCTGGCGCGGTAGCGGCCCATCACACACATGCCCTGTATTCCGCACTATGAGACCTTTCTTGGGATTTGTACTCTGACATTATTATGTTTTATGAAAATGTTTTTCCAGACATGCGATATCTTTATGGAATGTTATGATTGGTGAACGTTTTATTTCGAATGTTTTGCTAAGTATATGTTTTAAAAATGAAATTTTTGGCTCGTATTTTTGGGATGTTACAAGTTGGTAACAGAGCCCTGGTTTGAGGGATTCGGACACACCTTCGGGGTTGTTTGAACTCAAATCGAGGGATTAAAAGATTTTGGAAAAAGAAAATATTTTCTAAAAGGCTAAGTAAAGGTTTTTAAGAAAGAACAAAGTGTGTGATATGCGCAACCGGCCAAGCTCAAGTAAGTATTCCCCAAAGTACCCATACAAGCTTATGTCATGCTTATCAGTTTCAGTAGAACAGCATGCTAGAAGAGGACTAAGGATCTAGGAGTGATGTCTTATGTGCCTGCTTTATGTGCTTCGGTGTATGAAAAGTTACATGCTAGAATTGAGTAGACAGTAGTAGGATAGCCTGTTTAGGTTATGCCTGATAGTACGAGTTTATCATTGTATGCTAGTTCAGTTTTCTCTACGAGGATATAGTTGCTTAAGATTGTTTCCTTTTGTCCAAATGTTGTTTGCTTTGTGCTATGTGGGCTTTGAGTGATGGGAGTTAGCTGTTAGGTGAATACGTTAAAGTCACATGTGATCAGGGTTGAATAATCTCAGAGTGTTGGATTTGACCCTATTGCGTAGCTCTTGTTTGAGTCTTAACCATTGTAGGGATGAGTCCCTTACTCGAAGGATTATCCGAGCCTCGTCGCATGTGATTGTATTCAGGTAATAGCTAATTGGTATCACAAAGAGACCTTCAGCAGCTGAGGACTGGGTTGGGTGGAGTCAGACGTTTCCTAGGGTAAGCCTAGGATAAGAGTAGCAGTGATCAACGGTAGTGAAAGGGACCTGGTGGAGTCAAGGCAGTCCTTGGAGAAGGTACGGATAGATGTGGAAGGTAGTATGGGCCCGTACTACTAAAAGCAGAGGATCTGTACCCGAACCGAGGAAGGCCAAGATAAGACCAGGGAACTTGTAGTAGGTGTGATCCCTCCAGAGGTATCAGTATCGCTAATAGTTGTTATTTCTTTTATATTTCAGAATGGTGGTACTACGCTCGAGGCCATCATTTGGCAGTACAGGAGAGGGATCAAGTTTGGGATCGGGTTCCGAGCCAGTGATGAAGGGCTATGCGAGTTCATCGCGTCAGAGATCACCAGAGACATCCTTAAGTCGACCCCATTATCTTCGGGTCGATCAAGGAAGGGATATTGGAGATGATGGAGGATCGCCTCAGGGCATTCAGGAGCGACATGGCATCTGGCCAGTCAGGATCTCGCATACTGCCCTTCAAGGACTTTCGGGGCAGTGGTGCGCCGGATTTTCACGTGGCGAAGGACCCCATAGCTGCCAGACGATGGATTGCAGACATTGAGTCTGCACAGTTGACTAGCTTCTGCCCTGAGGGGTCGAAGGTGAGATATGCAGCAGGATGTTTGAGAGATCGAGCTAGGGATTGGTGGGAGTCCGTTGGTGACTCGTTGGGAGCCTTGGCTGTCGAGGCTATGACCTAGTCGGACTTCGTGACCAGGTTCAGGGCAGAGTTTGGGCCAGCTGTCAAGCTTCAGTAGCTGGCTAGGGAGTTCCTAGACATGAAACAGACAATGGAGACTGTGGCGGAGATCACCGCCAAGTTTTGGGAGAGGGCGTTGCTGGTGCCCCAGTACGCGGGTGACGAGGATATGAGGAGGACCCGCTATCATGACATGCTACGAGCTGATATTCGGGAGCATGTCAGTTTTTCAGCTTGCCCTACCCTAGACTCTATGATTTCCAGGGCAAGGAAGAGGGAGATAGATCTTGAGCACATTCAGAAGAGGAAGGCGGAGGAGGGGCATGTTATGGGGGCTTCGGGGAAGAAGCCCAAGGGATCAAATGCAGGGTCGAAAGGCCAACAGGAGCGGGGTCACTGCAGGAAATGTTGCAAGACGCACGAGGGAGCGTGCAAGTTGGGATCGTCAGGCTGCTACAAGTGCGGCAAGTTAGGGCCCTTCAGCAGGGATTGTACCGCCCCTGCACCTGTGATTCAGACATCGGAGTTGCTGTGTTTTCACTGCAACCAGAGGAGCCACAAGAAGGCCAATTGCCCCCAGTTGATAGCATCAGTGCCGGTTAAGGCGCCGGCTCCAGCTACCCTGTGGATTACAGATGGCCGGCAGGGCAACGCAGAGGCTCCAGTGGTGAGGAGCCAGGCATTTCAGCTGACGATAAAGGAGGCACGCGCCGCACCCGTTGTGGTGACGGGTATGATTCTTTCCCTCTACTTTATTTTGTGATGTTATGATATTGATATGTGCTCTGTGTATATGCTTTAGGATCGTTCCATGTGAACGGTATTCCTGTTCAGGTGTTGTTTGACTCGGGTGCCACCCGATCATTTCTTTCCCTTGCGCTTAGCAAGAGGTTTACTGAGTCTTCGGGCATGTTGGATTGCCCTTTAGAGGTAGAGATTGCCGATGATCGATCGGTGCGAGCGTCAGCAGTATTCAAGGATTGTGTCCTAAGGTTATTTGAGGAGCGCTATTTGGTGGATTTGGTTCCTATCCCTTTGCAGGGGAACAAGGTGATTATAGGCATGGATTAGTTGAGCCCTAATGGGGCGGTGATAGATTGCGCACAGCAGTTAGTGCGGATCAGGACCCCAAGTGGGGGAGAGTTGGTAATCAACGGCGTGAGGCCGTAGCATGGACCTACATTATGTTTAGCAACAAGAGCTAGGCGCTACCTTAAGCAGGGTTGCGCGGGATATGTCGCGTATGTTTTGGATACCTGGGAGACGGGTAAGGCGACAGTGAGCGAGGTTCCGGTGGTGCGAGACTACACTGATGTGTTCCCGGAGGAGCTTCCTGGAATACCTCCGGAACGTCAGGTAGAGTTCAGGATCGACCTAGTTCCTGGTGCGGCTCCGATAGCCAAGGCACCCTATCGGTTGGCTCCTCCCGAGATGCAGGAGTTGTCTACACAGCTGCAAGAGCTGCTATACAAGGGATTTATTCGACCGAGCAGTTCACCCTGCGGAGCCCCGATCCTGTTTGTATAGAAGAAGGACGGGTCGCATCGGATGTGTATAGATTACCGGGAGCTGAATAAGGTAACGGTGAAGAACCGTTACCCACTCCCGAGGATTGATGACCTCTTTGATCAGTTGCAGGGAGCATCCTGGTTCTCCAAGATCGATTTGCGTTCAGGTTATCATTAGATGAGGGTCAGAGAGGAGGATGTACAGAAGACCGCGTTTCGGACGTGTTATGGCCATTATGAGTTCAAGGTGATGCCGTTTGGGCTCACCAATGCTCCTGCCGCGTTCATGGACCTCATGAACCGCGTGTGTAGACCGATGCTAGATCGGTCTGTGATAGTTTTCATTGATGACATCTTGGTTTATTCCAAGACGTAGGAGGAGCACGAGGACCATCTGAGAGAGGTTTTGGAGACCTTGAGGAGGGAGAGCTTGTACGCCAAGTTCTCCAAATGTGAGTTTTGGTTGCGCGATGTGCAGTTTCTTGGGCACCTCGTCAACCATAACGGGATTTTAGTAAACCCGGCCAAGGTGGAGGCTGTGATGAGATGGGAGGTTTCGAAGTCTCCATCCGAGATTCGGAATTTCCTAGGATTAGCAGGCTACTATCGAAGATTCATTCAGGATTTCTCCAAGATAGTCGTACCCCTGACACGGTTGACTAGTAAAGCCGTGGTCTTTCGATGGTGGCCTGAGCAGCAGGCAGCGTTTGAGATTCTGAGACAGAGATTGTGCGAGGCGTCAATCTTAGCCCTGCCCAAGGGCGTAGAGGATTTTGTGGTATATTGTGATGCGTCCATCTTGGGTTTAGGCGTGGTATTGATGCAGAGGGGTCATGTCATTGCTTATGCCTCAAGGCACCTGAAACCTCACGAGTCGAACTACCCGACGCATGATTTAGAGTTGGGGGCGGTGGTCTTCGCCCTCAAGATTTGGCGGCATTACCTCTACGAGGTTCGATGTACCATTTACACGGACCACAAGAGTTTGAGGTACCTCATGGATCAGCCGAATCTGAACATGAGGCAGCGTCGGTGGTTGGACGTGGTGAAGGATTATGATTGTGAGATCCTATACCACCCGGAGAAGGCCAACGTGGTGGCCGATGCGCTTAGCCGTAAGGTGGCACCGTTCATGGATGTGTGTATGAGGATGACGGTGGTGACTCCACTGTTAGAGCAGATTCGGAAACCTCAGCAGGAGGCTATAAAGGAGGAACATCAGAAGACCAAGCGAATAGTGGGTCAAGTCACCTCCTTTAATTATGATAGCCGAGGGTTATTGACACTACACCATAGGGTGTGGGTTCCGTATTTTGGAGGCGTGCGCCAGATCTTGATGGAGGAGGCGCACAAATCCCGATTCTCTATTTATCCAGGGGCGACGAAGATGTATAGGGATCTTCGTCTAGACTATTGGTGGCCCTGCATGAAGCGGGATGTGGCATGGTACGTCGAGCAGCGTTTGACCTGCAGGAAGGTCAAGGCCGAGCATCAGAGACCGCACGACAAGATGCAGCCGTTGGACATCCCGTTGTGGAAATGGGAAGATATTACGATGGATTTTATCACGAAGCTTCCCAGGACTACGCGAGGAGTAGATTCGATTTGGGTCATCGTGGATCGATTGACCAAGAGCGCCCATTTTATTCCGATCCAGGAGAGTATCTCGGCCAAAAAGTTGGCCGATATCTATATCAGGGAGATAGTGGCGCGACACGGGGTGCCAATGCCAGTGATATCAGACCGAGATGTGCGGTTCACTTCCAGGTCCTGGAAGAAGTTTCATGATGAGTTGGGCACTCGTCTACATTTTAGCACCGCCTTTCACCCACAGATGGATGGTCAGAGTGAGTGGACCATCCAGACTCTGGAGGATATATTGCGGGCATGCGTGCTAGATTTTGGTGGTAGCTGGGATACCTATCTTCTCTTGGTTGAGTTCTCGTACAAAAACAGCTACCACGCGAGTATTGACCGTCCCCCATTCGAGATGTTGTACGGACGGAGGTGTAGGACCCCGATATGTTGGGGTGAAGTTGGCCAGAGGGTCATGGGGAGCACCGAGGTGGTGCTCAAGACGACCGAGAGGATCCAGCAGGCTTCAGACTGCGCAGAGTCGGTAGAAAAGTTACGCCAACAAGCGTCGATCAGACCTGGAGTTCCAGGTCGGGGATATGGTTCTCCTGAAGGTGTCGCCTTGGAACGGCGTCATTCAATTCAGGAAGCGGGGCAAGTTGGGCCCGAGGTATATTGGTCCGTTCAGGGTTATAGCCCGGGTGGGCAAGGTGGCATATAGGCTAGATCTGCCAGCCGAGCTCAGTCAGATCCACAACACCTTCCATGTCTCCCAGCTGCGGAAGTGCCTAGTGGATGATTCAGCGGTGGTGCCGCTAGAGGATATACAGGTTGATGACAAACTAAATTACATTGAGCGCCCATTCGCAATCCTCGACCGGAAGTAGAAGGATCTGAGGAACAAGAGGGTGGAATTAGTAAAGGTGCAATGGCAGCACCGAAAGGGTTCGGAATGGACTTGGGAGCCGGTGGAAGAAATGATGGAGCATTACCCCGAGCTGTTTCAGGATCGAGCAGCAGACTTCGAGGACGAAGTCTAAAATAAGTGGGGAAGATTTGTAGCACCTGGTTCGTGATACGTAAAATCTATCTAAGTATTTTCATTTTTAGCCTTGGACTCGGCGAGTTGTAGGCCCGACTCGCCGAGTGGAGACGGGTTTGGGAGCACGTATAAGTTGGCGACTAGGCGAGTCCACATTCTGGACTCGGCGAGTCCCCGCTGTCTGATGAAACCCTAAATTTCAAGGGCTTGCACCCTACTTAAACCCTCTTATCCGCCCCAAGCTCTTCCCCTTCACCCCTAGAGCTCTATACTTCGTTCAAGCCTTGTTCCTTGTGAGTTTGAAGCATTTTGGTGTGTTTTCTTAAAGATTTGGAGAGGGAAGGAGAATATATCAAGAAGAGAAAAAGAAGGCCAGGCATATTTGGGTTATCTCAGTGATTTCCTTGAGGTATAACTCAGTTTCCCTCTGTTTCCATGCTTATTGTCCCTTGTAGCTCCATGAAAGTCCTTCTTGAGCCTTTCCCCAAGCTTGTTTGTGTATTAGGGTTGGTAATAAGTTGTTTAGCCTCTAGATCTAGGCAGGATTAAGCTCCAGGAGCTTGGATCTACTGCCTTTATGGAGCCATATTGCATGAAAGCCCTAGATCTACTCTTTTGGTGCATTTTGAGCCCTAAAACCCTCATGGGTGTTTATTTACACGTAAAGTTGGAAACTTTACGTGTTAATCAGGCCCTAGAAACCCAGATCTATGAATGGCATGAGCTGGATTCAAGCAGAATTGCGTGTATAGTATTTGCATGTGGCCGACTCGGCGAGTCGAGTCGCGAGTCCCCGAGTTTTCCCCCTTTTTCGTGTTGCGGGTTGGAGTAGTGATTCATGGGGTGTGACTCAATGGGTCGGAAGTCAGACTCACTCATGAACTAACTCGGCGAGTCAATACCATGACTCGGCGAGTTCAAGGCAATCTTCTTGCCTCAAGAACAGACTCGGCGAGTTGTTCATATAGCTTGGCGAGTCTTAGCATAGAGTGTTCTTCGGATGAAGATGAACTCGGAGAGTTGTTCATACAACTCGGCGAGTAGGATGAAGGAATTTTGGCCTTTAGTTTAGAAGGAGAACTCATCGAGTCAATGCTTAACTCGATGAGTAGAGACGGGTTTATGGTCGGACAAAGGGATAGGGACTCGGCGAGTTGGCAAGTCAACTCGGCGAGTCGGGCCAACTGGCAGTTGACTTTGAATTTGACTCGTGGTTGGTTAGGGGTAAATGGTCATTTTACCCTGAGGTCAGTTAGCAGTATTTGACTAAGGGTTTTGTGGGAATTATAGCCCGAGGATTTCCGGAGCGGAAGCAGCGGAAGACAGTTAGTTCCCACGCAGATCAGCAGCTACTTTGAGGTGAGTTACCTTCCAGTAGCGGTGGGTCTACGGCCACAATGCCGGCCCACCAGTAGGCTTGTATGATAGATGTTTGTCTCTGTGATATTCGTCTAGGATTGCTACTACCTGTGATATGTTATTGTCCTAGTATGATATGATGATATGTGCTAGTGATAGTAGGGGAGATAGTCCCCAATATACCGGTCGATAGGGCCGAAGGAGCGGTCATGCCCAGCCATGCTAGATAGATTATGAGATATATGTGTTATGTGTTAGTAGTAGGGTGTGAAATAGTCCCCAGTATTCGGTCGAGAGGACCGAAGGGGAGACCAGCACCCAGATATGCTAGTCAGTATCCGGTCGAGAGGACCGAAGGGGAGGAAAGCTCCCAGATATACTGGTCAGTATCCGGTCGAGAGGACCAAAGGGGAGGCCAGCTCCCAGATATACTCGACAGTATCCGGTCGAGTGGACCGAAGGGGTAGGTCGGGCACACAGATATGCCTGACAATATATGTATGTTATGTGATTGTATGGTATGTGGTATCTTAGGGGAAGTCACTAAGCTTCGTGCTTATAGTTTTCAGTTTTGGTTTCAGGTACCTCTTCTTCGAAGGGGAAAGAGCTGGCGTGGTAGCGGCCCATCACACACATGCCCTGTATTCCGCACTATGAGACCTTTATGGGGATTTGTACTCTAACATTATTATGTTTTATGAAAATGTTTTTCCAAACATGCGATATCTTTATGGAATGTTATGATCGGTGAACGTTTTATTTCGAATGTTTTGCTAAGTATATGTTTTAAAAATGAAATTTTTGGCTCGTATTTTTGGGATGTTACAAAAAATTTAGGAAACAATAAATCATTAATTAAATTAAAAAGAAGGGTATAATGGTAAACTTAGTATATCTAATTATGATAAAAATCATTCAATTAATCTCTCCTTAATTAAATAAACCCTAGAGAACCACCATTCCTTTATCAGTCAGTCGTCGCTCACAAAACTATCTCGCCTCCTCACAAAATTCTCTACTCTGGTTCTTCTTCTTTCACGACCCTCCTTCGTCTGCATCGAACACTGCCTTTTTCTCTAGCGATTCCTCCATCGACTCTCCATTGCTACCTATTTCAGAAAAGAAAAATGAGACGGCTGCTCAGGCAATATTTGTTTCCTCGTCTACATATGTTGAAGATCATAATGATATTAGTAGCGAAAGGTCTCATATCATGATTGATCTCAGGTTGAGGATGATGGCTAGGATTTAGTTTAAGGCTGGTGCTTCGTGGTCTAAACGTAGGATTTTGAAGATTTATGCCCTAATTTGTTGATTGGGGTTGCTTCTTCTGGTTGTCGACAGCAAGAAATCTGGGGAAAAGCAATAGCAGCAGATGGCGGTGAAGAGGTGCTCGGTGCCTGTTGTGGAGTCTGCAAAAGGAGGTGAAAACGAAGGCAACAGGGGATTTTAGGTCATCAACGACACCTCGAAGAAACTGAATTGGTATGCTCTTATACTAATCATAACATGTTTTTTTAGTTGTATCTCCGGTTCCCGACCACCAAGAAACTGAATTGGTAAGACTCTCACTAATTTTTTTTGAAGAAACTGAAGAAGTGCACTACGTGTTCGATAAAATGCATAGTTGAAATCTAGATTTTTTTAATGCATCTTGATGTCGATCATTCTGCTAGAATGGAATATTAAATTCTAATTTTGTCGGAATAGAATCTTGAATTCCTTCTCAACTTAAGCAATGAATTACCGTAACCAATTCTGCCAGAATAAAATTGGTTTATATTCTAGTTATTGGTCTCGATTCTTATGGAATAACATTCTAAATAATCAAAAATTACATTCATTTAAAATAAAATACATTGCAAGTTTGTGGATAATTGTTAATGTTGGTTTGTAGAAATTATAGTTATATTCTATTTGAATATATATCACATTCTATTAGAATTTATTGTTTTATTCTATTTAATGCACTAAAATTTTTAATATTTGAAAGTTGATTATGTTTTCCTTGTGAATTTAGGTTTTGAAGAGGTTTCTATTAATATGGAAAATGAAGAAAACATGAAGAACGAATAAATGTAATTCTTTCGGAAAAATATTTTTTCGGAATAGAGTAGTGTTTTTGTTAGATTTTGATATTTTCTCTTTTTAATCATTTTTAGTTTTAATCTTTAAGAATAAATGTAATCCTTAAACCATTATTAGTCATAATTTTTTAGAATGATTGTAATAATTGTTTATAGTCTTTTTCTTTACGGATGAATGTAAATAGTGACTCTTAAAGAATAAAATCCGTATTCTTTAGAAAATGTTATTCTTGATAATATGTTGTATAACTCTTTAAGCATGTTTAATATAAAAAGTATCTTGAATGAAACAATATTATGCAAGAATAAAACCGCAATACTAGTTTATTATTGACTTTTTGTCATTTTGACCGAATAAAATCGGTTATTATTAAAAGTAATATTAAAATTTAATTAGAATTAATTTAAAAAATTCAGATTTTTTAAAAATAAGGGAATTAATTATCCCTTAAAATCCAAAAATTACCATTTTTAAAATAGGTTAATTGACCAAAATACCCTTTTGCTGAAATTTGTGTGATTATATGATACATGCTACCATATTGTAATATCATAGACCCTCAGATCATGATTGTTGATTCTATTCATCCGGTAGTCCAAATTTTTGCATTCTGACACACAATAGTTACTAGAAACAATATAACCTAACCCTATATATATATATATATATATATATATATATATATATATATATGGGAGGGCCCATTTGGAAAGGCAAATAATTTGCAAAAACATAAAAACAAATAAAATCTATGAGATTGTGTGCCCTAAACCTTATATTGTGAACAAAAATTAATCCAAACTTTGACCTGCATGATGATAATCGATGATACATTAAAAATTGTTTCATATATAGCAAAACATGTTTTTTGACATTTTTATTACGAAAACTTGAATTTTAAAGTGGTTAAGGAGTTGAAAAAAAAAGAGAGAAACAGTTGTTAAAAACTACATTTAAATCTATATTATCATAACTCCCTCAAATGTAAACTTAGTATCTTTAATTTATCCTATCTAATAAATGAAAGTAATTTTTTGCCACTTGTTACACTCTCATTGAATTTGCCAAATGTCATTTTGTGGTTATTTTGAATTTTTTTCCACATGTCATTTTATGAATTTTTCTATTTTGTTAAATTTAACATAATATTTTAATGTAATAATTGTAATAAATGTAGTAATAAATAGATATCAATTTCATTAATGAACTTACCTTTTAATTTCAAAATTCCCAAAATTAAAGTTCATTAGTTTTTTTTTATTTAAATTATTTGTCACTACTAGAAAAACAACCTTTTACGACGTGCAATGCGTGTCGTAAAACGCCCAGACGACGCGCAAATGCGTGTCAAGAAAGGCTCTGTCATAACGAGAGACGACACACATTTGCGCGTCGTCTATTTACGATGCGCATTTACGACATGCAATTACGACACGCATTTACGACGCGTGTTTACGACACGCATTTCGTGTCAAGGAAGGCCCTGTCATAAAGGAAGATGACACGCATTTGCATATCGTAACCTTACGATGCGCATTTAGGACACGCATTGCGTATAATTAGAGCCCCTGTCATAAAGGAAGACGACACACTATTGCGTGTCGTAATATTACGACGCGCCTTTACGACTTGCAATACGTATCATTAAATCTACTGTCATAAACGAAGATGACACACATTTGCATGTCATAAATTCCAGTTGCCAGTGACTATACACCTTTACGACGTGCATCTATGTACGCATTTACTACATGAATACACATAATAAAAAAACAAATATATACCAAAACATTTAATTTCATTTAAATGTCAACCAAGTAACCTAACATTACATGTCAAACAACACTACATGTCAACACTAATAACACTTAAAAAAATAGGATTTTTCCTATATTTGGAACACCCACGATTCCTATATCAGTCACCAACTTTAGGCCCAATTCCAACCACCTGTAAAAATATATTAGAAGTGATTAATGATTCAGTGTTATGGAAATTGATTGAATGATTTAAAAAATTAAAAATGAACCTAGAGAGAACATGTGTCTGAGCTTTGAAAGCATGGAGATAATATTAATAATAAGTTGGAAAGAATATTTAATATTTAATACCTCTCTCTGGGAGATCACCATTGGTCAACCTTCTATCATCCAACATTTGAAGCAAAGTATGTGTAATGCTATGTATAATGCTAGCAAATCTAATATTGAACAAGTTGTACTCATATATTTTATCATAATCACCAAAAACTATGTGTAATGCTAGCAAATTCAAATTGAAATATAGATATATTCATACCTGTCCCATAACCTGCCCTCCATAAACTTTAGCCGATTTTGGAGCTCCTTTAAGGTGAGTCCTCTGAACGTGTTCACCTTTACAAATAAAGACTTGATAACTTGAACATAATGCATGGCAAAAGAAATTGTTCAGAAAACAAAGAAATGATGCAAGTTTTCTAAATATGTCACATACATCCAGTGGGTCCAGGGACAATATGTGTTCCACAGGTGACCATGTCTCAAGGTTCATCAAGTGACTATATTTTTAATATCCACAGGTAAATACTTGATATGCCTCACTTTCTGCATATGGAAGTATGATGATATGCCCATCCATGTCTCAAGGTTCATCAAGATGAACCTTGAGATGTCACATGGAAATGGCAACATTTCCTTAAGTCCATGATCTTCCTATTTTATAATTCTTAAAGGGTATTTTTAACATTGATTGAAAGTAAACACTTCTATTAAATTACAACTTACAAAATTGGGAACCAGAAAGATGAGATGAAATGAAAATAAAACGTACCTGATGAATGCTAAGTTCATTAAGGTGAATCTGGGCAATCCCTTTGTTTATTTGCTCTACCTCCATCTCAAGAATGGACAATCCCCTTTGGACAGAAGCTGGTCTTGAAATGTTTTTTCCATCTTTACCCTTACCTTGCTCAAACTTGAGAATTGTCATCCTCCATCCTGAAACAAACAACAAAATAGAAAAAAACATAACATGAATGAAATGACAAGAGCTGAAGCCAATAAGTAGAGCAGAAATAACCCATATAGAACTTATGAAAGATTCAAGTCAAGACATTAAGTCAAAATAAATGTTTATTTAATGATAACCTTCAAACAACTAATATATATAACAAAAATAAATCCAAATTATGAATTTTTCCATAGCAGCCTATAATAGTATATATATATATATATATATATATATATATATATATATATATATATATATATATATAAACATATCATTATAGGATATTTGGAAGAAAATTTGGGAAATCTTGGATTTGAAGGGCATTGATGAGTTGTACCTGAGAAATTGCTCTGTTTGGAGGTTGATGAAAACTTACTAAACTATCCTTAATCCATCTTCATTGCTCCTCAATACTCAATGCTATATATATAAACATATCATTATAGGATATTTGGAAGAAAAATTGGGCAATCTTGGATTTGAAGTGCATTGATGAGTTGTACCTGAGAAAGTGCTATGTTTGGAGGTTGATGAAAACTTACTAAACTCTCCTTAATCCATATGCATTGTACCTCAATACTCAATACTTCAGGGATGAAATAGAAACCTGAAAACACATAGTTATCAAGTATCAAGTATATGTATAAACAAATTAACCACATAACATAACTATAAGACAATAGAGAAGAAAAATTGAGAGAAAAAAAGAGAAAAGGGAGAATGGAGAAGAAATATCGAGAGAAAAAAAAAGAGCGATAATTTAGGTGGTCGAGAATGAGGGACCATCAACTTACCTGATGGGAGGAACAACAAAGATATATTGCGATTTATTTTGTGGAGGAGGCACAGCCACCTTTACCTTAGACGATGCTTGAATCGTACCTATCTAGGGCTTCCTTAGTTCATAGATGGCGATAGAGAGAAGTTGTAAAACCCTAAATCTCCTTGTAATTCTGACACAGGCACAATGTAACGAGCCGTAAATCGTAGTCTTATGAGCATGACGATCCGAAAATGGTTGGCTCTTAACCAAATGCTTGTAAACTTGAGCAGTCATTGCAGTCTCGGTGAGGTGGGGTGAGCTCGAGGTTGCCTGTAGGAAGAGATGAGCGGAGGTCGCCGGTGGGAAGAGTTGAGTAGAGTTGAGCAGAAGTGAGCAGATGTAGCGAACCTTGTAGAGCTCATCTTTTTAGAAAAACCCTAGATCCCCTTCAACTTTGTTATAAGAAGCGCGTTCATTTTTAAGAATTATAATGCGACATGCCTGCTCGACACACTTTTTTTAATGGGTGCCCTCCGTGTTTTTTTTTTAAATTATAAAGCGACATGCCTGGACGACACGCTTGTTTAAATGGGTGCCCTCCGTGTTTTTTTTCTGACACTAATTTTAGGTCAGGCAAAAATGCGCGTCCTAAATCTTTCATATTTTTTAGGAGATGACATTATTTTTAGGGCACGCACTTTTGCGTATCGTAAATCACCGCGTGTCATCGTTCGCGCGTCATTAAAGGTCAATATTCTAGTAGTGTGTTTAACTTTAAAAGATAAAAACATTTTCATTATAATAATTCATTATTTTTTTTTATATAAATTCAAAGTTCTTAAATTTTTTGACATTTATATTGAACTTTTTTTTTAAAAAAAATTAACTCATGTAATATATGTGCCTCACACCTAGTTGCTAATAAATTTATTTTTTAAAGTACATGTGTTTCAATTTTATAAGATAAAATCCATTTTTGCATTTTCACAAAATATTTATTTTTCGCATGAACATAGTTTTGTGTGTGTGTGTGTGTGTGTGTGTGTATATATATATATATATATATATATATATATATATATATATATATATATAGAGAGAGAGAGAGAGAGAGAGATAAGTTCAAATAAAAACAAAGATTATTGTGAGAACGTGAGAATAATTTTCAACGAATCGTTTTTATCTATATAATTTGTTAATAAAAAAGTAATAAAAGAGCATTTGTGTTAATTTACACATGTCATATATATATATATATATATATATATATATATATATATATATATAGCTAAAGAATCCTATATTTTTGGAAATTAATTTTTTATCTCTTCAATTAGGGTTTGGGAAGTGATTCGTACACAACATTTATTTTCCGTACATAAAAATTTATGTTTTATAGAGTTGTACAGAACAACATTTTAAAGCACAAATTGTTGTATATGAAAAAAAAAAATTATTGTGTACATATTAGCTCTGTTAGGGTTTGGAGAGATATCAGACTGGCATTTAGCATTTACACGCATATGAGGATGAGAACTGATTGACCGCTTCGTCCTGTGCTCACTGTCACACTTTCCACCATTACTCCCTCGGTTCATTGGTACAGGAAATCAATCCCCTTATCATTGTCGTCGTCGATCAAGTCTTCATCAATTATGTTTTCTCTTTTATGTTTTGCCGATATTCATTTTCTTTACTCTTTTTTCCCATCTTGCTTCACGAAATCAGAACCCTAATTCTCTCTATTTTGCATCACAAACCGATTGATGTCGAAGAAGATTACAAGGTTTGCATTTTTAGGAAATAAGGGATATAATTAGGGTTGGGTCTACTACCGATGCTTATAATTGGTCGATGCGTGGAGTGGTGTGTGGGTGTTATAGGTCACAATTATTACAGGGAGAAGGGCTAATGGTGGATACTTTATGGTCACCTATTGTAAGTGACAACGAAATTTGCATGAAGTCGGTAGTAATTAACTAATGATTCAAGGAACTTTTGCTGGTTTACTTTATGTAGGGATTTTTCAGTAAAGAATGAAGATGTGTAGCAACGTATTGTTTGTTTCATGAGGAGGATTATTGAAAATTTTCAACTGTTTACTCTTATAGGGAATCGACAAACATGCAGAAAACCATTAAAGCAATTTTATGGTAATAACTTTTCTTTCTTCCAAGATGACAACCACGTAGTCTACTAAATTCAAAACTAATATTTCTTGTCGAATTTTCTTGATTTTTAAGGTTTTTCCAAAGCATCTTGAAATAATTCTTATATGAATGGTGTTTTTATTTCGAAAAATTGAGTTGCTATTAGAAATTCTCTTTTCATTTTAGACTTTCTATTAAGTATTCTGTTTTGAATTTAATCTTTAGCGAAGTGTTATTTGAAAATCTATTTCGAATTTCAAAGGCTCAAATTTAATCTTCATCGAGTTGTTATTAGAAATTCTGTTTTGAATTTAAAAAGTTAGTTGCCATATTAATAATTTATTATGAATTTATGTTTGTATAATTCAATTTATATTCAAATTAATGAATATGTATTTATTCCGTTAAGAATTTGTGCGATAAACTTCATTCATTATTGTTTCTTGTTATATAAAACTTATTATAAAACTTTTTTTTGGTATTTACAAGATAAAAGAACGCAAAAAAAAAAAAAAATAGCCAATGCCAAGAAATTAAGAAACATAGTCAAAACCAAGAACAAAAAAAATTCATAGAATATATTGACCTTATATAAAATTTTGTTTTGAATTTCTATGTATACTTTAAATTTTGTACAAATTCACATTTGTATGTATGTTAATATTTTGTTATGGCTTTTGTATATACATATTAATTTTTATATCATTATTCAATAAAAATTCATTATGTTATTAATATGTACGAATTTAGACATATATTCTATTGTGAATATGCATTATTAATTGGTATTATTAATTGGTATTTGATAAGTATATAATATACATTCAAATGTAAAGATTAACTAAAAATTTAAAAATTTGGTATTTTTAAAATTCTGAAGTTTATAAAATATGAATTTTAAATTTTAAATTTAAGAACCCCACAAATTTCTCTTATTACCATAATTATCTCAAAATACAATTGCTTTCTTACCCCAACATATTATTAATCCAAAATTTAAGAATATTTTTTTATTAATTACCAAAAATAACTTATTAAAAAAAATGATTGTTTGAGAATCATTCTCATGTTTTCGTTCTTATTTTATTTAGTGTTTTTATTTAAACTCTCTCTCTCTCTCTACATATATATATATATATATATATATATATATATATATATATATATATATATAGAGAGAGAGAGAGAGAGAGAGAGAGAGAGAGAAAGAGAGGGGTAAGTTCAATTGAGAAAATAAAAAAGGTTGAGAATGGGGAATCATTCTCAACCACTCATTTAATCTAAGCATAAAAGACACGCTGGCAAACTTGTAAATATGATAATAACCTTCAATCTCAAATACGTAACATCGATTTCTTTGTTGAATACTCTGAATTTGAATTTCCGATATTCGCAAACGAACTCAGTTGGAATCGGAATTTCTTTGTTGTTCATGAAATTGAAATTGAAGTTTTGGACTCGCAGTCACACTCGACATTGAAGGACTCGGAATCGGTACTCACAGGTTCCTAATCGGATTTTCGGAAATCAAAATCAAAATGTGAAATCGATCAGACATAGTATGTCGCATCTGAAGTCGGAAGCTTTTGAAATTTGAACATATATTCTAATCGGAACAGTTTGCGTCTTGATTATTAGTATTACAAAGAATCTGGAATCAGGATTTCAAGGTTTCAAAATTGAAATCGGATTTTTTTGGAATGAAATGAAAATCGGAATTGCACGCTTCAAAGTCAAAATCGGAAGTATATAATGATTTGGAATTGATAACTTGAATTGGAAGTATCATGTTTTTAACATTTTTAAAAAAAGTTAACTTGTATGCACTCCAACTGTTTGATGAAATGCATAAACTAAATTACCACGTTATATCCACATATAAATATGTTTTCCGACCTGAATCAGTATATGATTATTAAAAAAAAAAAACAAATATGCAAGTTTGTATGTTATTCATATGTGAATAACGTATAAAAATTCTATATATTTGTAAAAACACATTGTAATATTCATATGTGAATATATTGTGTAATATTCATAAGTGAATATATCATATTATATTCACAAGTTAATATACTATATAAAATTCACATGTGATATACCATGTAATACTATGTAATATTCACATATGAAAATATCATATAATATTCATAAGTGAATATACAATCTAATATTCATGGGTGAATATACTATGTAATATTCACAATTGAATACATCGTCTAATATTTAAATATGAATATACTATTTTTATTATATGCTATATTCATATATGAATGATATTTAAATTATAAAAAAAAATTAATCATACTTTTTATTCATAAGTGATAATGTATTTTTTCAGAAAAAAAAACCATTGTTTTGAGGTCCTAAGCAAGTTTGTAATTCATATGTGAATAACATATAAGAATTATATCCGCATGTGAACATATGTATTATTCACAAATGAATATATATGTAATAATCAAATGTGAATATATATGTATTATTCACAAATGAATAAAATTGTCAATAAAACCGAGGACTACAAAATATATAAAATTAAAGATAAAAAAAGTATTTAATAAGAATATATATTTATTCACATACAACTAATCTTTTTAGGTTAATAAAATAATTATATAAGCATATATATATATATATATATATATATATATATATATATATATATATATATATATTCATGTTATATTCATTTGTGAATAAATGATAACTTTTTTTTTCGGAAAATTATAAAAATAGAAAAACGTCATTTTGAGGCCCTAAACAGTCCCGAATGGCCGAAAAACACCGTACGTCACGGCGAAGCGGTGAGTTTTGTAAATCGCACCATTTTACATCAAATATGCGAATGTCGTCCAATTCCGAGACTAAACTTCATTGCGGCAAATTGTTTTGATGATGTCACTAAATTTTCATTCCTACTAGTGGATGACATCATCATGACATGCTATTTATTCATATATGAATAAAGTTTAGAAATCATTACGACATATTTACTGATGATGTTACTAACATCAATCACACTAGTAAAAACCTCATTGTAATCTGTTATTTTTATTTATGCGAATAAGCTATACATGTTGATTTATTTGTTTTGTGAATACAACCTTTATATATAAAAATAAATAATACACTATAAGAATTGGTTTATGAATAGTTTTTTGTATATTGTAACAATATTATTTTACATGTAAAATCAACATTATACTAAGACAAACAACATTGTATTGGTTAATGAATATTATTTGCATTTGAATTTTACACGATCAAAATGAAGAATATATTAAGGGTTTAGGTCATTTTTGGTCACTTAACTTTTGGTTTTGTGTTAATTTGGTCACTTAATTCTTTTTAAGTTTTAAAAGGTCATCAAACTTTTGGCTTTGTGCTCATTTAGTCACTTAACTTTTGTTTTGGTCACATTTAGTCACCAAACTTTTAAAATTGTGCTCATTTAGTCACTAAACTTTTAAATTTTTTTAAAAGTTTAATGACTAAATGAGCACAATTTTAAAAGTTAGGTGACTAAATGAGCACAAATCTAAAAGTTGGGTGACTAAATGTGACCAAATCAAAAGTTAAGTGACTAAATGAGCACAAAATCAAAAGTTTGATGACCTTTTAAAACTTAAAAGTAGTTAAGTGACCAGATGAGGAAAAAACCAAAAGTTAAGTGACCAAAAATGACCTAAACCCATATATTAAATTGTATAACATTTACATGTGAATATAAAAACATATTGTCTTTGTCAATGATATCTTCTCAATTATGTCAACCAATCGTCAACCACAGGGATATGAACCAACCATTGATTGAAATGTTAATCTTTTATTGAGTTATAACGATGCTTGAAAAACATATGAATACACATAAAAATGTTAAAAATATACTTTTAGTTCATAATAATAACGATTTATCACATTCTAATTATCATATGGTATATTCACACATGAATGTATAATCATATGTGAATATTATATGATATATGTTGTTTATATTGTATATTTACATGTGATATTACATGGTATATTCACAAATGAATATTACATAGTATATTCACATATGAATAATATATGGTAGATTCACATGTGAATAGTATATGGTATATTTACTTGTGAATATTACACATTCTAGTCAAATCTAAATATTGCATGGTATATTCATTTATGAATATTACACAATATATTCACATATGAATAATATATAGTATGGACACTTGTGAATATGATACAATATATTCATATTTAAATATTAATGATGCATTCATTTGTGAATATTACATAGTATTTTCACTTGTAAGTATTAGATGATATATTCACTTATGAATATTAGATGATATATTCATATGTGAATATTATACAGTTTATTCACATATGAATATTACACAGGATATTAACGTATGAATATTACAATGTATATTCACAAATATATATAATTTTTATATGTTATTCACATATGAATAACATATAAAATTGTATATTTGTTTTGTGTTTTAATAATCATATATTGATTAAGGTGTGAAAACATATTCATATGTAAATATAACGTGGTAATTTAGTTTATGCATTTCATCAAACACTTGAAGTGCATACAAGTAAGTTTTTTTAAAAATGCTAAAAACATGATACTTTGACTATTTAAAACTTACAAAATAGTAGATTGATAGAGAATTATATGAAATTTTTCAAAAAAAAATGATTTGACGTTTTTCTAACCTTAATTTAGAAGTTTTGTCTGATGATTGATGTTGAATAAATGATATGATGTGAAATTGTTGTTGATTATCGATGATGTTGATCTAATGACACTGGGAGTATAATTAATCGTAGATGTTGAAGATATGCTCGAATTCAAACATAATTGAAGGTTTGATTGAAAGAACCAAAAACGATTTTTTTTGTCTACTGTTGAATGATGTTGATGAACGTGTTTTTGACGAAGATGGATGATTGATTAACACTGGATGATGTTGATCAAGGATTTAATTGAAGAAATTTGGATGATCGTTGAAAGTTGGAGAAGAAATTTGGATGATGAACGATCAAGTAGTAATGAATTTGAATTGTTATCAAATTATCCACAATTATGTATCTGTGATTGAAGGATATAATATTGATATGTGCATATTTAGTTCATATTAAGTATAGATCTTAATTCATTTATTAGCTAAATTATTGAATATCATGGACAAAAGGTACTTAAAAGTGTTTGAATTATATTTTCAGTCCAAAAGTGAAGCTCCGAAGCAGGAGAAGCGGTTGAGAGCTCAGGAATTGAACAAAGAAGAAAAACACTAAAAAAAACACCTACTCGGCGAGTCCAAGCGAATATTCGAGAAGATAAAGACTCGAAGACCCTGAGACTTCTCGCATACGGGGACTGAGAGATGGACTCGGCGAGTCGTCACCTGACTTGACGAGTCGTTTCGCATATATAAAGATAACTTCTCAGATCGATAGGGGAGAATTCTGGAACCATTCTGGAGAGGTTAGCTGCAATTGAAGAGCCAGAAAAACTCTAGAGAACGATGATACAAGCTAGCATTCAATTCTGAAGAAGATTTGAGGCAAATTTCATCATTCTACTCAATCTTTTATTTTTTCATTATGGTTAGACAATTATAATTTGTTTGGTTGCTGTTATTTACTTCAATCATGAGCTAAAACTCTTAAACTTCTGTTTGGGGATACAAAATTGATATTATGGTTTGATTAGTAGTAGGATTAGTTTAATATTGGTGATTTTTGTTATTTTAGCTTGTTAAAGAACCTTGTGTGTGAATGATAATTAATTTTCTGTTAATAGGAAGGTAATTAAATAGCATGAACATCTTTTGATTATCAACCTCATATGTTTATGTGACCACTTTGTCATATGTCTAGGATTAATGAACATGAAACTAGAATTAGCAAGAAAATTAAGTAAATTCATGTGTGAGCTTGTATGATGACCATCAACAAGAAGTTAACTAAAGGACCAAATTAGTTAATTATTGCAAGTCTAAATTAACCCGAATAATTAATCTAGTGAATTTAATTAAGTTAGACAACTGATCACTGTTTGAGTTAGTTATTTCATTAAGGGTTAGTGTAGTGAACGCGAAGCTAATCATTAGAGTCGGTAGCCAATAAAAGAATTAATCCATTGCACTATTACCATGAAATCAACCATAGGATCAATTGAGTTGAACTAAACAGAAGTTCCTTCTCATTATTGAATCTAGTTAGTTCTTTGCTTTCCTAGTTTTTAGATAGTCAGTAAGTTTCTAGTTTTGTAAAGCTAAAGAAAACCCCTACTTATTAATTAATTTAGATAAAATTAGTTTTTAGTTTGAATTTACCGTTCCCTGTGTTCGATACCCTACTTATTTAGCTTTACCACAATTGATAGGTCCACTGCCTTTGTGTGTTTATTTTTATTAAAAAGTAGGTTTAAAACTAGTTGAGTTTTACACACATCAAGTTCTTGTCGCCGTTGCCGGGGAACGGTTCTAAAATTAACATTAAATTCTAGTTTAATCGATCCTTTGTGTGGGATTTATCTTACACAAAGTTAATTAAAAGGTAATTTAGTGATTAGTATAAGTTTTAATAAAAATCCATTTTAAAGAAAGTAATTAAAATTTTTCTGTTTTTGCCTTGAACTCGCCGAGTGCACTCGTACCGACTCGGCGAGTACATCGCTGATTCACAGTTTTAATTTTTATTTATTTTTTGTTCTTTTTACGTGTTCTTTTTGTTTTGTTTACAGTTGTCTCATGACCCGAGGATCTGATACACCTCTGGTCCCTCCTTTTGAAGACCCGGAATCCGCACTAAGGAGGAGCAAAGGCAAAACCGTTGGAGAATCCGCTTCTGCAAAGAACTCGCCACTCAAGAACCTCAAGTCCATTTTCAGCAAGAAGAGGAGCAGCAGATCAGGAGCATCTAGTGCCTCTGTGACAATCAAAGACCCAATTAAAGAAGACACCGAGTACAAGACCAAAGAAGAAGAACCCACATACGAGAACGAATCCGATTTTGAAGACGATTTAGCTATCACTATGGCTAATATCGATGAAGTCCCCATGGGGGAATGGATGAAAAGGATGCGCGATGACACTGGCTCGTGACTTGTGCAGCCCGCAATTCCCGCTACCGCTACTTTCGAGCTAAAGGGTCATATTCTTGCTCAACTCAAGGAGATTCCTTTTTATGGGAAAGACCATGAAGACGCCTACAAGCACTTGGACGAAGTGAATGATGTGGCTGACTACTTCAATGTACCAAATGTTCCACACGAGACCCAGCTTCTTCTCATGCTTCCAGTCACGTTTAAGGGTGCTGCAAAGGATTGGCTAAAGTCACTTCCTCCCGGATCGGTCACCACATGGGCCAAGATGAAAGAAGAGTTCATAGACCACTTTTGCCCACCCTCCAAAATAGCCAAGCTAAAGAAAGCCATTGCCAACTTCGAGCAACAACCCGTAGAATCTCTTTATAAAGCTTGGGAAAGGAACAAAAGTCTTCTTAGAAATTGCCCACACCATGACCTCAATAGTCAACAAGAGGTCTCCATCTTCTATGATGGAGTCAATGTCACCACAAGGCAATTGCTCGATTCACAAGGCCCGCTCACGAAGAAGGCGCCCCTGGTAATCAAGGAGTTAATTGAAGAATTCTCTAAGCATTCTAGAGAATACCACAATCCAAGAAATGAAGTAAGTCGGGGGGTGGTGAACTCGGCAAATGATAGCATGTCAACAGTAATAGCTAAGCTCGATAGTCTAGATAAAAGGATGACAAAAATGGATCAAACAATCCATGCTATTCGAGTTGGATGTGAGAATTGTAGAGGGCCCCATCTCACAAAAGATTGTGATTTGGATGAAAATGGAAACAAGAAAGCTCAAGTGTTCTACTCAAGCGGCGATCGATACGACGAGAATTGGCGGAAACCGAAGAAGGAATGGCTCCCAGACGAAGAATACAGGAAGGCTAAGGAGGAGAAATACAAGCAGAAGGAGAGGGGATTTTATCAAAAGGAATAACCGGTAATGGAAAAGAAAGCCGATTTAGAAGAATTGTTCACTAGATTCATAGCCGCGTCTGAAAAGAGACACAATGATCACGATGTTGTAATACACGAGACCAGAAATATACTAAGGAATCAACAGGCATCCATTCTCAACATTGAGAAATAGCTGGGACAACTTGCACATCAAGTGAACGAAAGAAGACCGGGTCAACTTCCAAGTAACACCGAAAACAATCCGAGAATGGAGAATGTGAGTGCAGTGACTTCCAGCGATGAAGAAATTATCACACATGCACAGAGGATCTCCAATAGGAAGACAGAAAAGGCAGAAGAGTCGGCTCCATCTAAGCCCGACCAGACTCGCCGAGTCCCTCAAATGGACTCGACGAGTCCATGCATTAATGACAAAACTGTCATTCCCTTAAAGCCATATAATCCCCCTTTGTCATTCCCAATCAGAGCCATGCCTGTTGAAATAGTTGAAGCTTATAGAGCTTTTATGGAGCATGTTAAAGCCCTACAAGTCAACGTGCCATTTTTAGAAACGATGCTTAAAACGCACAAGTATTTCAACTTACTAAAGGGCCTCTTTGCTGCTAGGAAAGATTTAGCTGAAGTTGCGGAAATAATATTGAGTAAGTTACCTGAAAAGAAGGCGATCCGGGGAGTATCATAATTCCGTGCCAATTTGGAAATGCACTTGTCACTCAAGCGTTGACCGACTCGGGTGCAAGCATTAACCTGATGCCTTTCTCTTTCTTCAAGAATCTGAATTTACCCGAGCCAAGGCCGGTAAATATGAAGGTCTATTTGGCAGACAAGATAACAATTCATCCAAGAGGCGTTTGTGAGGATCTTCTTATTAAAGTCGACAAGTTCATATTTCCAGTAGACTTTGTGGTGCTTGATATGGAAGAAGACCCCAAAATTCCGATTATTTTGGGGAGGTCATTTTTAAACACCGCATGTGCATTAATTGATGTATGTGAGTCTACACTAACGTTGAGGGTAGGAGACGAGTCAGCAATATTTAGAGCTTTACCAGAGATCAAGCAAGAAGAGGAAGGAAAAGAAGAGATCTCATTTATCTATTTGGATGATGACATACTACAAAAAGAACTTACACTTTTGCAAGAAGAAGATCCAAGAAAGCTTTTGCTACCTTCTGGAAAGGATGGAGATGTTAACAAGGACTTGGAGGAGATAGAAAAGCTACTGGAAGGAGCCGACTCGGAAAACACAGTGGAAATGGTGAAATGCGATCCGACTCGCCGAGTCACTTTCCTAGCCTCGACGAGTCCAGTCAGAATTACCAAAAACTTGGACGACTTAGATGTGCTTGTTGCTAGTTCTCTGCATGTGTTGGGCATGGATGTTTTTCCTCATTCGTTAGAAGAACAAACAGCAGAAGGAGAAATGGATACTGAAGTTCAACACGTTCATATAGCATGTCTTGATGCAATTCCGCTTGAAGACGAGGTAAGCACAGAAGAAGAGGAGAACGCAATGGATAGGAGAGTTGATGCTGATCAACCTTTCATTACCAAACCTAGAGCACAACTTTCAGAAAATAAGTAATTAAGTTTGTGGAAAAGGAGGTGCAACAGAAGGTGAAAAAGAATGGGGTGAAGAAGAAAAAGAGGAGAAGGGAATTTCAAGCAGCGGAGGATGATGCTATAAGAAAAAAGAAAGAAGACTTAAAACGGTCTTACAAAGAGAATATTCACGCTTACAAGACAAAGTACAAACCACAAAATATTAGGCGTGCGTTCTCGATGCTGGAAGATGACGAGACGTAGATGGGAAGGAGTCCAGCTAACGACTCCTTAAAAAGAAGCACTTGGTGGGAGGCAACCCGTTATTTAGAGTTTGCTTTGTTTTATCTTTTTAGTTTTGTTTAATTTTCGTTTTTAGGATTTTAATCTTCCAAATCGTCGGACATGTCTGCTTGAGAGTGAGTATGGACTAAGTGTGGGGTGGATTAAAATTTTCTTTTCTAAATAAATGGCAAAATTATTTAATTTTTGAATTACTTGCAAAAGACTCGCCGAGTCTGACCATGACTCGACGAGTCCATTTAGATTTCAGATGAGGATAAAATCGCGACCAGACTCGCCGAGTCTGCCTATGACTCGACGAGTCTGTTTTATTTACAGAAAAAAAAAATTCATTTTTTTACAACCGGTAACTAGGGTTTTTAACCCTAATGAAATCAGTTTTTCCCCCTTCACTCGCTGTGCGCCTCCACTTTGGTTTTCTCTCAAGCATTCATCAACTTCTTCATCTTTTCTTCAATCTCTTCAATTTCCATCACAAAAGGTACTTAATTTCTTCCTAAATTCTGTTAAAGGCATGATTTTTAGATGATCTAGGGTAGCAATTTCATAGAATACCCGATTTTGAGTTATAGTAAATTTTTAGGGTTTTGCTTTTACATCAAATATGATGTTTTGGATGATTATTCTTGCCCTAATAAATGTTAGACATGTCCCTGGACAAAACCCTTGAAGAAATTTTGAGATTTCGTGGTTCAATTTTAACAGACTCGTCGATTGACTCGTACAGTTCATGCAACTCGCCGAGTCGTTCATGGACTTGACGAGTCCAGTTGGGGATCCAGGTGTGATCTATTTTGATGATTTTCTGTGTTTTCTGGGTTTTGTGTTTTCTATTTTGCAGGGACAATGTTCAACAGAGGTCAAAGTTCTAGTGGACGCCAAGGAGATTTTCCTTGGTTGAATTTTCCTCAAATTGAATCAGCTTCAACCATGACGAGATGGAAGAAGAAGTTATCTGAAGTCAGAAAGAAAGAGATTTACGTGCCCAACAGGATATATTGGGATTGGTTGCGAAGTGTGCGGTATGAAGAGGAGTTGGCTCCTTATCTTTTAAAGGAGTTTACTTACAAGGGGGAGACGATGGTTTGCGATGGGTGGAGTCGGGTCTTTAGAATTCAAGAGCCGGTGTACCGGGAACTTTGCCTGGAATTTTTCTCCATGGTATCTTTTCGTGGGGGAGATGATTGCTATCACCCGACGAGTTTCAGTTTTTGCCTTGGGGGCGAGTTTCATCAGTGCTCCGTTGTTGATCTTGCTTGTCGGATGGGTATTTATGACCGGCCATTGGTCTCGACTGCTATTTTCCGCGCCCTTATGGAACGCTCTCACAAGGTGTTCCCCGATGGTGTGATGAGTACGGGTTGGTGGAACACGATTGCCAACAAGTTGTACATTCCAAAGTCGGCCCAAGAGGGAAGTATTCGGTCGCCCACACACCGTCTCATTCGTCACCTTATCTCCACCACCATCAACCAACGGAAGGAGGACGACAAGGTTTCTAACCTTGATGTCTTTTACCTATGGAGCATTATCACACCAGACACTTTTTGCAACATTCCGTGGTGTTTGGCTTCCTATTTGGCGGAGGGTGCGGTCAAGGATCGCAAGACCTCAAAAATTAATGGTGGCATGTTCGTCACCCGGCTAGCCAACTCGTTTGGATTGATGACCCGTGGTGCGTGGAATTTGATGAAAGTGATTCCTACCCCTCCATTTATACCCATTCTTTTCCGGAGGGCTAAGATTATTGAGGACTATGGTGGTGGTCATTATGCTATCCCGCATGATGATCCGGTGGTTGGTCCCGAGGCGCCGGGAAGGAGGGTTCGGTCGAGGCGAGAGCGAGATATAGAGGAGGAACCGTCGGTGATTCCGGTAGACAATGATGAAGTACCGATGGATTGGTACAATGTTGAGATGAGGCGGTTGCAAGATCAAATGGCACGGGGTATCAACTTTAGCAATGAATCACATATCCGACTTTTTGACCACTACCATATTCCATATATCGAATGTGGTAACTTTCCATATATTTCATCTTGGGATGAGGTGATTAATGCGAGGAGGGGTGGCGCTAGTGGAAGTGGAGTTGCGCATGATCATGATGATGAGGAGGAGGATTAGTTTATTTATGCTTTGTTGAACAATTTTTATTTTGTTTTTATTTGGTGTGCTTTGGGATTTGTTAAGACTTTTATTTTATGCTTGATGTTTAATTGGCTTGATGATTTTCATATTTGGATTAGAATGCTTGCATAAAAGGGTCTAGAATTTAAGAGAGAAAGAGAGTTGTAAAGAGTGGAAACGAGTCAAGAAAGGGCGGAGTCTAGAGTTAAGGTGTCGAGTCCGGTCCTTAGAGACATGAGCGAATGAGTCTAGAATTTGTGAGAAGTTTTGAAGATTTATCAGAAGCTGGAACGAATGCAGAATCTGAATTTTTCCACCCAGCGGTCTACTCGCCGAGTGCACTTAACTGACTCGACGAGTCGCCTTGTATTCTTGCATATTCGATGCTTTCCACGACTATACTCGACGAGTCTCTTATATGACTCGATGAGTCACTCATTTTTATACCAAGAGGACTGCTGATTTGATGCTGCTGAGTGTACCACTTGACCATTTATTCTTCCATATCGATTCTTGAAGATTTTACACTGTTTTTCCTATCTATTTGGAGCTGCCACATGTGATTTGATGCCCAAGATGTGGATAAGCTATTTCCATGTCTAAAGTCAAATGAAGATGGAGCTGAAAAGAAGAGTTATCAACCTATCGACTGCTACCCCAGGGGAGTTTGTTCCAATTCTCTCTATATTTGCATTTTTATTTTTGTATAATATCCAATGAGGGCATTGCATAAAATAAGTGTGGGGTAGGGGTTGGTCACATATTAGAAAATTTAGAGTCTTAATTTAGGCTAATTTTAAAACATATTGTTGCATACCAAAAATATTACTTAGGAATTAATTGAGAAAATTTTGGTAAAAGCAAATTAGGATTCCATGTTAGAGTTATGTTGATAATTGCATGAAGACCCAAATGTTTAGTTGAGCCTATATACGTTCTAGTGCATTTGTGGCTTCCTTATTCCAGTGAAATCATGAGACAAAAACACGACCTTGCTCAGCTCGAGGGATGCAATATGTTTAGCATCGTATACCAGAAATGTATCCAGGAAAATTATTATCGTTAGTCAATAAAGGTTGAGGTTGAGCGCCCCTGCTTAAGCATGTAGGAATTTGAGTGAAAAAAAGTGAGGAACATGTAAAAAAAGAGAAAAAGGAGAAAAAAGAGAGAAATTACAAGAAAAGTTTGAAAAATTTTGGAGCATCAAAGTCAAATATGAAATTAGAAGATCAAAAATTCCAAAGAAATTCAAAAAGTTGAAGATACCAAAAATCAAACAACAAAGGTGGTGAATTCAAAACAATCAAAAATCAAATTATCAAGGAAGTGAAGAATTCGAAAGAGCTCCATAGTGGTATCATAAATTGTAATTCTAGATTATGTATGCTTGGGTTGCTCAACTAAAAACACCTTGAGGTTAAGAGGTTTTCTGGGGATGGATTCGAAGGGATGCATAAAATGAGCATAGTTCGGGGTGAATGGGCGAATGTTTATGAGGATTGTGAGTATTTAGAGTATGGGGGTATTTAGGACAATTTTAGACACAAATGCATGCGTTGCGTTCTTGGCATAATGGATGGGTTAGACTAGAGTTGTCATATATGGTTCTAATATGTTTAAAATTCAGTTTTGCTTGGGGGCAAGCAAAAGTCAAGTGTGGGGTATTTTGATATGTGCATATTTAGTTCATATTAAGTATAGATTTTTATTCATTTATTAGCTAAATTATTGAATATCATGGACAAAAGGTACTTAAAAGTGTTTGAATTATATTTTCAGTCCAAAAGTGAAGCTCCGAAGCAAAAGGAAGCAGGAGAAGCGGTTGAGAGCTCGGGAATTGAACAAAGAAGAAAAACACTAAAAACAACACCTACTCAGCGAGTCCAAGCGAATATTCGAGAAGATAAAGACTCGAAGACCCTGAGACTTATCGCATACGGGGACTGAGAGATGGACTCGGCGAGTCGTCACCTGACTCGACGAGTCGTTTCGCATATTTAAAGATAACTTCTCAGATCGATAGGGTAGAATTCTGGAACCATTCTGGAGAGGTTAGCTGCAATTGAAGAGCCAGAAAAACCCTAGAGAACGATGATACAAGCTAGCATTCAATTCCGAAGAAGATTTGAGGCAAATTTCATCATTCTACTCAATCTTTTGTTTTTCATTATGGTTAGACAATTATAATTTGTTTGGTTGCTGTTATTTACTTCAATCATGAGCTAAAACTCTTAAACTTCTGTTTGGGGATACAAAATTGATATTATGGTTTGATTAGTGGTAGGATTAATTTAATATTGGTGATTTTTGTTATTTTAGCTTGTTAAAGAACCTTGTGTGTGAATGATAATTAATTTTCTGTTAATAGGAAGGTAATTAAATAGCATGAACATCTTTTGATTATCAACCTCATATGTTTATGTGACCACTTTGTCATATGTCTAGGATTAATGAACATGAAACTAGAATTAGCAAGAAAATTAAGTAAATTCATGTGTGAGCTTGTATGATGACCATCAACAAGAAGTTAACTAAAGGACCAAATTAGTTAATTATTGCAAGTCTAAATTAACCCGAATAATTAATCTAGTGAATTTAATTAAGTTAGACAACTGATCACTGTTTGAGTTAGTTATTTCATTAAGGGTTAGTGTAGTGAACGCGAAGCTAATCATTAGAGTCGGTAGCCAATAAAAGAATTAATCCATTGCACTATTACCATGAAATCAACCATAGGATCAATTGAGTTGAACTAAACAGAAGTTCCTTCTCATTATTGAATCTAGTTAGTTCTTTGCTTTCCTAGTTTTTAGATAGTTAGTAAGTTTCTAGTCTTGTAAAGCTAAAGAAAACCCCTACTTATTAATTAATTTAGATAAAATTAGTTTTTAGTTTGAATTTACCGTTCCCTGTGTTCGATACCCTACTTATTTAGATTTACCACAATTGATAGGTCCACTGCCTTTGTGTGTTTATTTTTATTAAAAAGTAGGTTTAAAACTAGTTGAGTTTTACACACATCAAGTTCTTGTCGCCGTTGCCGGGGAACGGTTCTAAAATTAACATTAAATTCTAGTTTAATCGATCCTTTGTGTGGGATTTATCTTACACAAAGTTAATTAAAAGGTAATTTAGTGATTAGTATAAGTTTTAATAAAAATCCATTTTAAAGAAAGTAATTAAAATTTTTCTGTTTTTGCCTTGAACTCGCCGAGTGCACTCGTACCGACTCGGCGAGTACATCGCTGATTCACAGTTTTAATTTTTATTTATTTTTTGTTCTTTTTATGCGTTCTTTTTGTTTTGTTTACGGTTGTCTCATGACCCGAAGATCTGATACACCTCTGGTCCCTCCTTTTGAAGACCCGGAATCCGCACTAAGGAGGAGCAAAGGCAAAACCGTTGGAGAATCCGCTTCTTCAAAGAACTCGCCACTCAAGAACCTCAAGTCCATTTTCAGCAAGAAGAGGAGCAGCAGATCAGGAGCATCCAGTGCCTCTGTGACAATCAAAGACCCAATTAAAGAAGACACCGAGTACAAGACCAAAGAAGAAGAACCCACATACGAGAACGAATCCGATTTTGAAGACGATTTAGCTATCACTATGGCTAATATCTATGAAGTCCCCATGGGGGAATGGATGAAAAGGATGCGCGATGACACTGGCTCGTGACTTGTGCAGCCCGCAATTCCCGCTACCGCTACTTTCGAGCTAAAGGGTCATATTCTTGCTCAACTCAAGGAGATTCCTTTTTATGGGAAAGACCACGAAGACGCCTACAAGCACTTGGACGAAGTGAATGATGTGGCTGACTACTTCAATGTACCAAATATTCCACACGAGACCCAGCTTCTTCTCATGCTTCCAGTCACGTTTAAGGGTGCTGCAAAGGATTGGCTAAAGTCACTTCCTCCCGGATCGGTCACCACATGGGCCAAGATGAAAGAAGAGTTCATAGACCACTTTTGCCCACCCTCCAAAATAGCCAAGCTAAAGAAAGCCATTGCCAACTTCGAGCAACAACCCGGAGAATCTCTTTATAAAGCTTGGGAAAGGAACAAAAGTCTTCTTAGAAATTGCCCACACCATGACCTCAATAATCAACAAGAGGTCTCCATCTTCTATGATGGAGTCAATGTCACCACAAGGCAATTGCTCGATTCACAAGGCCCGCTCACGAAGAAGGCGCCCCCGGTAATCAAGGAGTTAATTGAAGAATTCTCTAAGCATTCTAGAGAATACCACAATCCAAGAAATGAAGTAAGTCGGGGGGTGGTGAACTCGGCAAATGATAGCATGTCAACAGTAATAGCTAAGCTCGATAGTCTAGATAAAAGGATGACAAAAATGGATCAAACAATCCATGCTATTCGAGTTGGATGTGAGAATTGTAGAGGGCCCCATCTCACAAAAGATTGTGATTTGGATGAAAATGGAAACAAGAAAGCTCAAGTGTTCTACTCAAGCGGCGATCGATACGACGAGAATTGGCGGAAACCGAAGAAGGAATGGCTCCCATATGAAGCATACTGGAAGGATAAGGAGGAGAAATAGAAGCAGAAGGAGAGGGGATTTTATCAAAAGGAAGAACCGGTAATGGAAAAGAAAGCCGATTTAGAAGAATTGTTCACTAGATTCATAGCCGCGACCGAAAAGAGACACAATGATCACGATGCTGCAATACACGAGACCAGAAATATACTAAGGAATTAGCAGGCATCCATTCTCAACATTGAGAAACAGCTGGGATAACTTGCACATCAAGTGAACGAAAGAAGACCGGGTCAACTTCCAAGTAACACCGAAAACAATCCGAGAATAGAGAATGTGAGTGTAGTGACTTCCAGCGATGAAGAAATTTTCACACATGCATAGAGGATCTCCAATAGGAAGACAGAAAAGGCAGAAGAGTCAGCTCCAGCTAAGCCCGACCAGACTCGCTGAGTCCCTCTAATGGACTCGACAAGTCCATGCGTTAACGACAAAACTGTCATTCCCTTAAAGCCATATAATCCCCCTTTGTCATTCCCAATCAGAGCCATGCCTGTTGAAAAAGTTGAAGCTTATAGAGCTTTTATGGAGCATGTTAAAGCCCTACAAGTCAACGTGCCATTTGTAAAAACGATGCTTAAAACACCCAAGTATTTCAACTTACTAAAAGGTCTTTTTGCTGCTAGGAAAGATTTAGCTGAAGTCGCGGAAATAATATTGAGTGAGTTAACCGAAAAGAAGGGCGATCCGGGGAGTATCATAATTCCGTGCCAATTTGGAAATGCACTTGTCACTCAAGCGTTGACCGACTCGGGTGCAAGCATTAACCTGATGCCTTTCTCTTTCTTCAAGAATATGAATTTACCGGAGCCAAGGCCGGTAAACATGAAGATCCATTTGGCAGACAAGACAACAATTCATCCAAGAGGCGTTTGTGAGGATCTTCTTATTAAAGTCGACAAGTTCATATTTCCAGTAGACTTTGTGGTGCTTGATATGGAAGAAGACCCCAAAATTCCGATTATTTTGGGGAGGTCATTTTTAAACACCGCATGTGCATTAATTGATGTATGTGAGTCTACACTAACGTTGAGGGTAGGAGACGAGTCAGCAATATTTAGAGCTTTACCAGAGATCAAGCAAGAAGAGGAAGGAAAAGAAGAGATCTCATTTATTGATTTGGATGATGAGATACTACAAAAAGAACTTGCACTTTTGCAAGAAGAAGATCCAAGAAAGTTTTTGCTGCCTTCTGGAGAGGATGGAGATGTTAACAAGGACTTGGAGGAGATAGAAAAGTTACTAGAAGGAGCCGACTCGAAAAACACAGTGGAAATGGTGAAACGCGATCCGACTCGCCGAGTCACTTTCCTAGACTCGACGAGTCCATTCGGAATTACCAAAAACTTGGACGAATTAGATCTGCTTGTTGCTAGTTCTCTGCATGTGCTGGGCATGGATGTTTTTCCTCATTCGTTAGAAGAACAAACAGCAGAAGGAGAAATGGATACTGAAGTTCAACACGTTCATAAAGAATGTCTTGATGCAATTCCACTTGAAGACGAGGTAAGCACAGAAAAAGAGGAGAACGCAATGGATATGAGAGTTGATGCTGATCAATCTTTCATTACCAAACCTAGAGCACAACTTTCACAAAATATGAAGTAATTAAGTTTGTGGAAAAGGAGGTGCAACAGAAGGTGAAAAAGAATGGGGTGAAGAAGAAAAAGAGGAGAAGGGAATTTCAAGCAGCTGCGGATGATGCTATAAGAAAAAAGAAAGAAGACTTAAAACGGTCTTACAAAGAGAATATTCACGCTTACAAGACAAAGTACAAACCACAAAATATTAGGCGTGCGTTCTCGATGCTGGAAGATGACGAGACGTAGATGGGAAGGAGTCCAACTAACGACTCCTTAAAAAGAAGCACTTGGTGGGAGGCAACCCGTTATTTAGAGTTTGCTTTGTTTTATCTTTTTAGTTTTGTTTAATTTTCGTTTTTAGGATTTTAATCTTCCAAATCGTCGGACATGTCTGCTTGAGAGTGAGTATGGACTAAGTGTGGGGTGGATTAAAATTTTCTTTTCTAAATAAATGGCAAAATTATTTAATTTTTGAATTACTTGCAAAAGACTCGCCGAGTCTGACCATGACTCGACGAGTCCATTTAGATTTCAGATGAGGATAAAATCGCGACCAGACTTGCCCAGTCTGCCTATGACTCGACGAGTCTGTTTTATTTACAGAAAAAAAAAATTCATTTTTTTACAACCGGTAACTAGGGTTTTTAACCCTAATGAAATCAGTTTTTCCCCCTTCACTCGGTGTGCGCCTCCACTTTGGTTTTCTCTCAAGCATTCATCAACTTCTTCATCTTTTCTTCAAGCTGTTCAATTTCCATCACAAAAGGTACTTAATTTCTTCCTAAATTCTGTTAAAGGCATGATTTTTAGATGATCTAGGGTAGCAATTTCATAGAATACCCGATTTTGAGTTATAGTAAATTTTTAGGGTTTTGCTTTTACATCAAATATGATGTTTTGGATGATTATTCTTGCCCTAATAAATGTTAGACATGTCCCTGGACAAAACCCTTGAAGAAATTTTGAGATTTCGTGGTTGAATTTTCATAGACTCGTCGACTGACTCGTACAGTTCATGCGACTCGCCGAGTCGTTCATGGACTTGATGAGTCCAGTCGGGGATCCAGGTGTGATCTATTTTGATGATTTTCTGTGTTTTCTGGGTTTTGTGTTTTCTGTTTTGCAGGGACAATGTTCAACAGAGGTCAAAGTTCCAGTGGACGCCAAGGAGATTTTCCTTGGTTGAATTTTCCTCAAATTGAATCAGCTTCAACCATGACGAGATGGAAGAAGAAGTTAGCTGAAGTCAGAAAGAAAGAGATTTACGTGCCCAACAGGATTGATTGGGATTGGTTGCGAAGTGTGCGGTATGAAGAGGAGTTGGCTCCTTATCTTTTAAAGGAGTTTACTTACGAGGGGGAGACAATGGTTTGCGATGGGTGGAGTCGGGTCTTTAGAATTCAAGAGCCGGTGTACCGGGAACTTTGCCTAGAATTTTTCTCCTCGATATCTTTTCATGGGGGAGATGATTGCTATCACCCGATGAGTTTCAGTTTTTGCCTTGGGGGCGAGTTTCATCAGTGCTCCGTTGTTGATCTTGCTTGTCGGATGGGTATTTATGACCGGCCATTGGTCTCGACTGCTATTTTCCGCGCCCTTATGGAACGCTCTCACAAGGTGTTCCCCGATGGTGTGACGAGTACGGGTTGGTGGAACTTGATCGCCAACAAGTTGTACATTCTAAATTCGGCCCAAGAGGGAAGTATTCGGTCGCCCACACACCTTCTCATTCATCGCCTTATCTCGACCACCATCAACCAACGGAAGGACGACGACAAGGTTTCTAAACTTAATGTCTTTTACCTATGGAGCATTATCACACCAGACACTTTTTGCAACATTCCGTGGTGTTTGGCTTCCTATTTGGTGGAGGGTGCGGTCAAGGATCGCAAGACCTCAAAAATTAATGGTGGCATGTTCGTCACCCGGCTAGCCAACTCTTTTGGCTTGATGACCCGTGGTGCGTGGAATTCGATGACAGTGATTCCTACCCCTCCATTCAATCCCATTATTTTCCGGAGGGCTAGGATTATTGAGGACTATGGTGGTGGTCATTATGCTATCCCGCATGATGATCTGGTGGTTGGTCCTGAGGCACCGGGAAGGAGGGTTCGGTTGAGGCGAGAGCGAGATATAGAGGAGGAACTGTCGGTGATTCCGGTAGACAATGATGAAGTACCGATGGATTGGTACAATGTTGAGATGACGCGGTTGCAAGATCAAATGGCGCGGAGTATCAACTTTAGCAATGAATCACATATCCGACTTTTTGACCACTTCCATATTCCACATATCGATGGTGGTAACTTTCCATATATTCCATCTTGGGATGCGGTGATTAATGCGAGGAGGGGTGGCGCTAGTGGAAGTGGAGTTGCACATGATCATGATGATGAGGAGGAGGATTAGTTTATTTATGCTTTGTTGAACAATTTTTATTTTGTTTTTATTTGGTGTGTTTTGGGATTTGTTAAGACTTTTATTTTATGCTTGATGTTTAATTGGCTTGATGATTTTCAGATTTGGATTACAATGCTTGCATAAAAGGGTCTAGAATTTGAGAGAGAAAGAGAGTTGTAAAGAGTGGAAACGAGTCAAGAAAGGGCGGAGTCTAGATTTAAGGTGTCGAGTCCGGTCCTTAGGGACATGAGCGAATGAGTCTAGAATTTGTGAGAATTTTTGAAGATTTATCAGAAGCTGGAACGAATGCAGAATCTGAATTTTTCCACCCAGCGGTCTACTCGCCGAGTGCACTTAACTGACTCGACGAGTCGCCTTGTATTCTTGCATATTCGAAGCTTTCCGCAACTATACTCGACGAGTCGCTTATATGACTCGATGAGTCAGTCATTTTTATACCAAGAGGACTGCTGATTTGATGTTGCTGAGTGTACCACTTGACCATTTATTCTTCCATATCGATTCTTGAAGATTTTACACTGTTTTTCCTATCTATTTGGAGTTGCCACATGTGATTTGATGCCCAAGATGTGGATAAGCTATTTCCATGTCTAAAGTCCAATGAAGATGGAGCTGAAAAGAAGAGTTATCAACCTATCGAATGCTACCCCATGGGAGTTTGTTCCAATTCTCTCTATATTTGCATTTTTATTTTTGTATAATATGCAATGGGGGCATTGCATAAAATAAGTGTGGGGTAGGGGGTTGGTCACATATTAGAAAATTTAGAGTCTTAATTTAGGCTAATTTTAAAAAATATTGTTGCATACCAAAAATATTACTTAGGAATTAATTGAGAAAATTTTGGTAAAAGCAAATTAGGATTCCATGTTAGAGTTATGTTGATAATTGCATGAAGACCCAAATGTTTAGTTGAACCTATATACATTCTAGTGTATTTGTGGCTTCTTTATTCCAGTGAAATCATGAGACAAAAACACGACCTTGCTCAGCCCGAGGGATGCAATATGTTTAGTATCGTGTACCAGAAATGTATCCAGGAAAGTTATTATCGTTAGCCAATAAAGGTTGAGGTTGAGCGCCCCTGCTTAAGCATGTAGGAATTTGAGTGAAAAAAAGTGAGGAACATGTAAAAAAAAGAGAAAAAAAGACAAAAAAGAGAGAAATTACAACAAAAGTTTGAAGAATTTTTGGAGCATCAAAGTCAAATATGAAATTAGAAGATCAAAAATTCCAAAGAAATTCAAAAAGTTAAAGATACCAAAAATCAAACAACAAAGGTGGTGAATTCAAAACAATCAAAAATCAAATTATCAAGGAAGTGAATAATTCGAAAGAGCTCCATAGTGGTATCATAAATTGTAATTCTAGATTATGTATGCTTGGGTTGCTCAACTAAAAATACCTTGAGGTTAAGAGGTTTTCTGGGGATGGATTCGGAGGGATGCATAAAATGAGCATAGTTTGGGGTGAATGGGCGAATGTTTATGAGGATTGTGAGTATTTAGAGTATGGGGGTATTTAGGACAATTTTAGACACAAATGCATGCGTTGCGGTCTTGGCATAATGGATGGGTTAGACTAGAGTTGTCATATGTGGTTCTAATATGTTTAAAATTCAGTTTTTCCCCCTTCACTCGCTGTGCGCCTCCACTTTGGTTTTCTCTCAAGCATTCATCAACTTCTTCATCTTTTCTTCAATCTCTTCAATTTCCATCACAAAAGGTACTTAATTTCTTCCTAAATTCTGTTAAAGGCATGATTTTTAGATGATCTAGGGTAGCAATTTCATAGAATACCCGATTTTGAGTTATAGTAAATTTTTAGGGTTTTGCTTTTACATCAAATATGATGTTTTGGATGATTATTCTTGCCCTAATAAATGTTAGACATGTCCCTGGACAAAACCCTTGAAGAAATTTTGAGATTTCGTGGTTCAATTTTGACAGACTCGTCGATTGACTCGTACAGTTCATGCGACTCGCCGAGTCGTTCATGGACTTGACGAGTCCAGTTGGGGATCCAGGTGTGATCTATTTTGATGATTTTCTGTGTTTTCTGGGTTTTGTGTTTTCTGTTTTGCAGGGACAATGTTCAACAGAGGTCAAAGTTCTAGTGGACGCCAAGGAGATTTTCCTTGGTTGAATTTTCCTCAAATTGAATCAGCTTCAACCATGACGAGATGGAAGAAGAAGTTATCTGAAGTCAGAAAGAAAGAGATTTACGTGCCCAACAGGATATATTGGGATTGGTTGCGAAGTGTGCGGTATGAAGAGGAGTTGGCTCCTTATCTTTTAAAGGAGTTTACTTACAAAGGGGAGACGATGGTTTGCGATGGGTGGAGTCGGGTCTTTAGAATTCAAGAGCCGGTGTACCGGGAACTTTGCCTGGAATTTTTCTCCACAGTATCTTTTCGTGGGGGAGATGATTGCTATCACCCGACGAGTTTCAGTTTTTGCCTTGGGGGCGAGTTTCATCAGTGCTCCGTTGTTGATCTTGCTTGTCGGATGGGTATTTATGACCGGCCATTGGTCTCGACTGCTATTTTCCGCGCCCTTATGGAACGCTCTCACAAGGTGTTCCCCGATGGTGTGATGAGTACGGGTTGGTGGAACAAGATTGCCAACAAGTTGTACATTCCAAAGTCGGCCCAAGAGGGAAGTATTCGGTCGCCCACACACCGTCTCATTCGTCACCTTATCTTCACCACCATCAACCAACGGAAGGAGGACGACAAGGTTTCTAACCTTGATGTCTTTTACCTATGGAGCATTATCACACCAGACACTTTTTGCAACATTCCGTGGTGTTTGGCTTCCTATTTGGCGGAGGGTGCGGTCAAGGATCGCAAGACCTCAAAAATTAATGGTGGCATGTTCGTCACCCGGCTAGCCAACTCGTTTGGATTGATGACCCGTGGTGCGTGGAATTTGATGAAAGTGATTCCTACCCCTCCATTTATACCCATTCTTTTCCGGAGGGCTAAGATTATTGAGGACTATGGTGGTGGTCATTATGCTATCCCGCATGATGATCCGGTGGTTGGTCCCGAGGCGCCGGGAAGGAGGGTTCGGTCGAGGCGAGAGCGAGATATAGAGGAGGAACCGTCGGTAATTCCGGTAGACAATGATGAAGTACCGATGGATTGGTACAATGTTGAGATGAGGCGGTTGCAAGATCAAATGGCGCGGGGTATCAACTTTAGCAATGAATCACATATCCGACTTTTTGACCACTACCATATTCCATATATCGATGGTGGTAACTTTCCATATATTTCATCTTGGGATGAGGTGATTAATGCGAGGAGGGGTGGCGCTAGTGGAAGTGGAGCTGCGCATGATCATGATGATGAGGAGGAGGATTAGTTTATTTATGCTTTGTTGAACAATTTTTATTTTGTTTTTATTTGGTGTGCTTTGGGATTTGTTAAGACTTTTATTTTATGCTTGATGTTTAATTGGCTTGATGATTTTCATATTTGGATTAGAATGCTTGCATAAAAGGGTCTAGAATTTGAGAGAGAAAGAGAGTTGTAAAGAGTGGAAACGAGTCAAGAAAGGGCGGAGTCTAGAGTTAAGGTGTCGAGTCCGGTCCTTAGAGACATGAGCGAATGAGTCTAGAATTTGTGAGAAGTTTTGAAGATTTATCAGAAGCTGGAACGAATGCAGAATCTGAATTTTTCCACCTAGCGGTCTACTCGCCGAGTGCACTTAACTGACTCGACGAGTCACCTTGTATTCTTGCATATTCGAAGCTTTCCGCGACTATACTCGAGGAGTCGCTTATATGACTCGATGAGTCAGTCATTTTTATACCAAGAGGACTGCTGATTTGATGTTGCTGAGTGTACCACTTGACCATTTATTCTTCCATATCGATTCTTGAAGATTTTACACTGTTTTTCCTATCTATTTGGAGTTGCCACATGTGATTTGATGCCCAAGATGTGGATAAGCTATTTCCATGTCTAAAGTCAAATGAAGATGGAGCTGAAAAGAAGAGTTATCAACCTATCGAATGCTACCCCATGGGAGTTTGTTCCAATTCTCTCTATATTTGCATTTTTATTTTTGTATAATATGCAATGGGGGCATTGCATAAAATAAGTGTGGGGTAGGGGGTTGGTCACATATTAGAAAATTTAGAGTCTTAATTTAGGCTAATTTTAAAAAATATTGTTGCATACCAAAAATATTACTTAGGAATTAATTGAGAAAATTTTGGTAAAAGCAAATTAGGATTCCATGTTAGAGTTATGTTGATAATTGCATGAAGACCCAAATGTTTAGTTGAACCTATATACGTTCTAGTGTATTTGTGGCTTCTTTATTCCAGTGAAATCATGAGACAAAAACACGACCTTGCTCAGCCCGAGGGATGCAATATGTTTAGCATCGTGTACCAGAAATGTATCCAGGAAAGTTATTATCGTTAGCCAATAAAGGTTGAGGTTGAGCGCCCCTGCTTAAGCATGTAGGAATTTGAGTGAAAAAAAGTGAGGAACATGTAAAAAAAAGAGAAAAAAAGACAAAAAAGAGAGAAATTACAAGAAAAGTTTGAAGAATTTTTGGAGCATCAAAGTCAAATATGAAATTAGAAGATCAAAAATTCCAAAGAAATTCAAAAAGTTAAAGATACCAAAAATCAAACAACAAAGGTGGTGAATTCAAAACAATCAAAAATCAAATTATCAAGGAAGTGAATAATTCGAAAGAGCTCCATAGTGGTATCATAAATTGTAATTCTAGATTATGTATGCTTGGGTTGCTCAACTAAAAATACCTTGAGGTTAAGAGGTTTTCTGGGGATGGATTCGGAGGGATGCATAAAATGAGCATAGTTCGGGGTGAATGGGCGAATGTTTATGAGGATTGTGAGTATTTAGAGTATGGGGGTATTTAGGACAATTTTAGACACAAATGCATGCGTTGCGGTCTTGGCATAATGGATGGGTTAGACTAGAGTTGTCATATGTGGTTCTAATATGTTTAAAATTCAGTTTTGCTTGGGGGCAAGCAAAAGTCAAGTGTGGGGTATTTTGATATGTGCATATTTAGTTCATATTAAGTATAGATTTTTATTCATTTATTAGCTAAATTATTGAATATCATGGACAAGAGGTACTTAAAAGTGTTTGAATTATATTTTCAGTCCAAAAGTGAAGCTCCGAAGCAAAAGGAAGCAGGAGAAGCGGTTGAGAGCTCGGGAATTGAACAAAGAAGAAAAACACTAAAAACAACACCTACTCGGCGAGTAGGGTCGACTACTCGGCGAGTCCAAGCAAATATTCGAGAAGATAAAGACTCGAAGACCCAGAGACTTGTCGCATACGGGGACTGAGAGATGGACTCGGGGAGTCGTCACTTGACTCGACAAGTCGTTTCGCATATATAAAGATAACTTCTCAAATCGACAGGGGAGAATTCTGGAACCATTCTGGAGAGGTTAGCTGCGATTGAAGAGCCAGAAAAACCCTAGAGAACGAAGATACAAGCTAGCATTCAATTCCGAAGAAGATTTGAGGCAAATTTCATCATTCTACTCAATCTTTTGTTTTTTATTATGGTTAGACAATTAGAATTTGTTTGGTTGTTGTTATTTACTTCAATCATGAGCTAAAACTCTTAAACTTCTGTTTGGGGATACAAAATTGATATTATGGTTTGATTAATTGTAGGATTAATTTAATATTGGTGATTTTTGTTATTTTAGCTTGCTAAAGAACCTTGTGTGTGAATGATAATTAATTTTATGTTAATAGGAAGGTAATTAAATAACATGAACATCTTTTGATTATCAACCTCATATGTTTATGTGAGCACGTTGTCATATGTCTAGGATTAATGAACATGAAACTAGAATTAACAAGAAAATTAAGTAAATTCATGTGTGAGCTTGTATGATGACCATCAACAATAAGTTAACTAAAGAACCAAATTAGTTAATTATTGCAAGTCTAAATTAACCCGAATAATTAATCTAGTGAATTTAATTAAGTTAGACAACTGATCACTGTTTGAGTTAGTTATTTCACTAAGGGTTAGTGTAGTGAACGCGAAACTAATCATTAGAGTCGGTAGCCAATAAAAGAATTAATCCATTGCACTATTACCATGAAATCAACCATAGGATCAATTGAGTTGAACTAAACAGAAGTTCCTTTTCATTATTAAATCTAGTTAGTTCTTTGCTTTCATAGTTTTTAGATAGTTAGTAAGTTTCTAGTCTTGTAACACTAGAGAAAACCCCTACTTATTAATTAATTTAGATAAAATTAGTTTTTAGTTTAAATGTACCGTTCCCTGTGTTCGATACCCTACTTATTTAGCTTTACCACAATTGATAGGTCCCTTGCCTTTGTGTGTTTATTTTTATTAAAAAGTAGGTTTAAAACTATTTGAGTTTTACATACATCAATATCATATTTACAATTTTGCCACCGTGTATTTTATGTTAAGATGCTAATTAAATGATTGGCTGAGAATGATTCCCTCATTCTCAACCTTTTTTTTCTCAATTGAACCCTCATATATATATATATATATATATATATATATATATATATATATATATATATATATATATATATATATATATATATATATATATATATATATATATATGGTTTAAATTATATAAATAGAACAAAAAAACATATATAAAGAAATAGTAATTGAAAAACGTGAATACAATGTTTAATTAAAAAAATTATTGGTTTCACTAAGGCAAGTTACATCACACAGTACCACCTTAGGTCATGTATTTATTTATATGATTATAAATTATATAAAAAAGTTGGATAATAGTAGAATATATATATATATATATATATATATATATATATATATATATATATATATATATATATATATATATATATATATATATATATATATATATATATATATATATATATATATATATATATATAATGTATAAATTTTCTTCATTTAATCTTACCTTAAAAATATCATGACTTGCTATGTCTTATAAAGCTTCAGACTTCGCTACGTCACACTTTTCATGTTCAATTAAGCATTTTGAAATCTCTTAGACAAACTAGTTTATTTTGTGTCGAATTTGTATCGGATTAGAGTGTCCTGTTAGATTTTTGATATGTTTAAGTTAGGTGCTAGTTTTAACGAGATTTCGAATTCTTTGTTTGATAACATGTGGTTAATCATGGTTTCATGTTCTCCAAAGTAAACAATTTTTTTACGGACGTACACCATCGTCAATGGTGGCATCAAATTTGTGTTATGTTGTTTGTTATTGGTTGTTCATCCGTGACGTGAATATTCGTTATAATAAATTCGATATATCTGTAATATATTTAATAACAATTTTAAAGTAAATTTTAGATACTAATTATTTGATTTCAATATTTGTGAAAACTTCTTTTAGAAATCGTATTTGATTCTGTTCCAACTTTTAAAAAATTGTTATTAGTCATGCACTTTTTTCTTAAAATAATGTTAATCTTATTTTTAAGAAAACCAACAATAATGTTTTATGCACAACCAAGAAATTATCTAGCATATGTGAACTGTCATTTATTGCTAGCATGTCACAGATAGTGAATGATACTATATATTGTGAAGACATATGGTGGGTTATAAAGAATCCATTTTAAAGGTTTCCAAATATTAGCAAATGAATGAATGAAATACTTTGAATCAATGTTCCCATTACCTCCTACTTACCAACCCTTTAATTGTGACCATATGCATTGTATTCTCTTAAGATATTATAGAACTTTAACTTAGTTACGTCTAAATTCGTACATCTTATAAATTCTAAGTCTTAGTCTTATTATAATCACTAAAATAATTTTATCAGTATTGGTTAGATATAAATTATTGGTTCCTAATAATGAGTGAACTGTCGTTATTGAATTTTTGTTGACCGATATCAATTACGTACACACCGAAACAGGTTTATAATCTATAAACATATCGTTTATGCCCTTTGAAAATGACAATAGGATAATTGATGATTATTAGTTATTTAAAATTTAAGAGATAAAATTGAAAAAAAAAAAAAAAAAAAAAAAAAGATAATGTGTGTACAAAAGGAGAGGTATGTTGCCAAATTAGAAGGGTAAAATCCATAAAACTTATTAAATTTATATAAAAATTTGATTTACACAAAAACTCAATTTTGATGTTGTATTATTTTTTGTCTTAAATTGAAACATTCCGTTTATCAATTTGTTATAATTTTAATTATTTAACTGGTCAATCAGATTGAACGCTGGCATATAAATTTAGATTGCATGACATAGTGACATTACTTGCATGACATGGTGACATTGCATGATGAGTTGACATTTTTTATTAGAACATATTAGATTGTGCAACAAGGTTGTCAAAAGAACATGTTCTTTATTAATTTACCTAGGCTCCATTCTAAGAAGGTGGGCTTCATTTCCAATAATTCATCATGTTTTAAACAAGTCACCAATTATAGTGATTTTCCTTAATTTATTCAATACTAGTTTATAACCCATGGAACTATGGCTATAAAATTAATAAAAATTTTATAATAAAAAATTATAATTATTAATAAATTATTTTAAATAAGTCATTTTAAATAAATTATTAATTAATAGATATATCAAAATTTTAAAGTTATTATAACGTCAAATTTAACATATAATAAAAAAATATAAATTTGAATTTTGAAATGAATTGCTTAATATATCTACATGACACATGATATAATATTAATGAGTTGTATTAAAGTGACACTTGTGTACAAAAAATGACTAAATGTGAACAAAATCAACAGTTAGATATCCTCCTGAGTCATTTTCCTTTTTATTACAATAAGGTTTCCATATTTAAAGCCTTAAGATTAGGATTATGGTTTTAATTTCACCAAACATTATTGAATTTGGATTTTAACAGTTAAACCATAAGATAATGACTAAAATAAACCCTACAATCGAATTTGGCAGGCTAAACACCAAAAAACGAAAATCTCGAAAAGTGCGGTGCGCCTTGCAATTGATGTTGCGCATCCAATTCTTGTAGTTGGTGCCATCCAATTGCACTTTTTAGCAGATGTTCAACAAATAGAAGTTGTTGTTGTTGGAGGAGGAGGAGGAGGAACCAAAAAGCATCAGTTGGATTAGACATCCGAAAGAGTAGAAAGGATAGTTTAAGTTAGATAAGAATATCCTCAATATAACACCCAAAATGAAATATCATGGTTATGATCCAACTAAATAATTTACAACTTAGAAAATGGATGTCATAATCTAATTATAAATTATATGAAGGTAGGTAATGATGATTTACCAATTTCACCATCGAAAAATGAAATTTTAACGAATTTTGTTTTAAATGAAATACCAAGATCTTTTTGAGAATCATTAAACTTTTCAATGGCATGTTTAATCTCGATTATGCTCTTCCATTTGTGACTGGGATACTGAGTATCACAAACAAGATGTGAATAACCATGCAAATTAACATGATACTCTCGATGTCATTTATCATCTCATTTTAATGTGCCGGTTAGCCACATGTGCTCCACTAATCAATGATAATTTTCAAGTTACCAATTGTATTTCTAGGATTCTCAAACTCATATACTTTCCTTAGATAGATCATATGTGTGTCTAAACTATTTTAGAACTTACAGCAGTAAGTCCCGTTCGGACTATTTGACATTTCTCACAATTCGAACTATGAAGAGGGATGTCATAATCGTAATCAAATGTGAGAATGCAATTACCATAACTGCTATTTATTTAAATCTACTTAGTAAAAGCGTTTTCTCACAATCCTTTTATGAAGCGGAGAGAAACATTTTGTCACTTAGATTTTATGGTGTATGTGTTCCTATCTATGTGAATTTGTCATGACCATAATCACAAGAAAAGGTTTGTGACAAATCCAGACTCATATGGACTGAACTTGTTCAATCTTAATTTCTTGTCATTTGGTAACACAAGGGCCTACCACTTCTTCCAAGTTATTGAGCAGCTTACTATACTTGATCAATGTACTTTCATTGATCAAGTTGCTTTGCCTTATGCAATCAAAATGCATAGTTAACTTAATTGGAATAGGCATAGAAACAAGAATATGTCAACACGATAGGTTACAACCTCAAGTCATGTGCTAGCGATAAACAATAGGTTTATTCTTGATTAGTTCTTAAAGCTATTCAAGATCATTAAGACTCCCACTGACCTCTTGGCATATAAGATTCTCTGTCAAGGAACATTCCTTGACAAACAAATACTCAAGAGTTAGTGTGGGCTCTTATTAAGAAAAACACTTCATTTATTGGTCTTAGTTGGTGTTTATTTTAGCCAAAAATATGCAAGAGTAAGAAACATTTTTACTCCACATTTCATGAGGTGTTATAAACCTACTTGGAACATGTCACACAAGGTACAACTTGGAGTAACTAGAGTATGACTCTAAAACTTGATATTGGAATGAAGTATGACTCATCTTCTCGATTTAACCATTTCAACAATTCATGATTCCTCTTTTCAGTCATATAAATGTACTAAGGTGTCCTTAGAGGATCAATTGTGAAATCGTTCCTAAATCAACAAGATGATCATAAAACATGATACTAAAGTACTCTTCTTTCCTTTCGGATTGAAGAAACTTTTATCTTTCTGCCCACTTTGATTCTTCTTATTCGTTTTGCCATACATTAAAACTTTTTCAATGTATCAGAATTACAATTAATCTTATAAGTATAATCATATTTATTGAACTATCAGTAAATCATGATGAATAGACTTTATTGTCCTTTGTGGTGGATCTAACCAGTACACATCAATGTGTACTAGATCCTTTAGCCTTTCACTTGACTCACATACATATGTGAACAAGGAATCAGTCCTAATTTCCCGAGGATCAAGATCAGTGGCGGCCCTGGGGTGGTGCCGCCGGTACGGTCGCACCGGGCCTCCGATCTTGGGGGGCCTCCGATTTTTTGGATAATTTATAGCTATAGTATTGGTATTTTTGTGAAATCTATTTTTATGTTTTAACAATAAATAAAATTAGCCCAGTAACATTTGGTTCAATTTTTGATGCATTTTAATTATGAAAAAAAAATCAACAACAATCAAAATCTAATCATAAATTTAAAATTTATCAACAATTTAAGGAAAATATCTATATCTAAAAAAAATGCAAATCTGTTTTCTTTATAAATTTTAGACAACATTTTCATTTTTTAAAAAATCACCAAAAAGTAAGAAAAAATCTCATAGATGAAAGTCTCATAGATGAATTTTCTTCTAAAAACGCTACAAGGTCGATGTTTAGAAAATAGTAATGTGTTCCTTTTTTTTAAAAGTTGTTTATAACAGTTTTACAGATTTATTTGATTACCAATGAATGCATACATTATTTTGTGGTAGTGAATTTATAAGATGTTTTTTAGCAACTTTATATTTTGAATTAGTGGTAACAAATGTAGTTAATAATATTTACAAGAAATTTTTTATGGGGCCCCACTTTAGTTTTTGCACAAGGTCTCCGAAATGTCAGGGCCGGGCCTGATCAAGATTCTCATACATCACACTATTCAAATCGTATGATTCAAAGTTTCTATCCAATTGAAACTTGGGTGATGAGAATCCTTCCTCACTTGGAAAATTACGACACTACCACAAACGATATAACCAAGAGTCAAATCCATTTTCAACATTGCTAATAATAGAAATATATAAACACTAATTTTCCATAAATGCCATTGCATGGAAACATAAAGTAAATAATTTTTTTTTATAATGTGCGGAAAACTTGTCCTTACAACACAAATACATACGAAACTATGTTTCTAGATAATCCTTAGCAATCTATCATAACTCCTAAGTAGCAGCTCAAAAATCTAATCATCAAACCATGCGATCGAAATCCATCTCTTCACGATCAGACTCAACTCACTCTTCCTTTAAGCTTCCGTTCTTTTCTTTGATCCTACAAAGCGTCAGAATGCAATATTATCAAATCATGTATTAAGAATCTATAAACAAGAACTTAATATAGTTAGATATAAGACTTACCTAAAGTAGAACCATACAATTTTATTTTACCATCTCTTAAATCTCTCAGGTAGATACGGAAGCTTTACATCCAATGCCCCTTCTCTTGGTAATAGAAACAAATCGACTCTTTTGGCACTCGGGACAATCTCAGAATTAGCCTTTCTCTTTACCATTTGGTCACACAGTTTGACCTTGGATGATCCTTTTTTCATTGGGAAGAGAAAACTTATCTGTACTTACAATGTTGCCATTGTAAATGTCCATGGAAGTTTGGGAGATTGATCTTCCAATCAAATTTGCTTGACCAGTACGCCAAATCATTGTTAATTCAGCAGCAATTAGCAAATAGGTAAGATTGATAAGGGTCATGTCGTGATCTGTCATATATTAGTCTTTAACAAATTGACCATACGAATCGGGAAGTGATTAAAGAACCAAGTCAATAGCCAACTTCCTCGGGAAAACGACGCCCAACATTCCCAGCTTGTCAGTATGTAACTTCATCTCCAAGACGTGAGCACATATAGATTTTCCATCTTCATGTTTGCTTGCCAATAGGGGTTGAGTGACCTTGAACTTTTCAAGTCGACGAACTCGTGGGTCAGGAAGAATATTTGGAGGAGGTGGAGGAAGTGAAGTATGATTTCTAGTTCCATCAATGCACGAAAAAAGAGATTGATCTTTCACCTTGATCGCCATGCGGAATATCTTCTTCATGAGGAAAGCTTTTTCCAAAAGGATAAGGAAGACCATAGTTGTCAAAACTAGACATCTACAAGGGGAGAAATTCAAGTAAGTTGATTTATTCCTTAATATAACACCCAAATGAAATATTAAGGCTAGGACCCAACATAATAATTCACAATTCGGAAGAGGGATGCCGTAATTCAATTGCAAATTATTTGAAGGTAGGTAAATGACGATTTACCAATTCCACCAGGAAAATGAAATTTTAAACGAATTAGGTTTTAAATGAAACTCCTAGATCTTTTGAGATTTATTGGACTTTTCAATGGCATGTTTAATCTCGATTATACCCTTTCAACTTTGTGACTGGGATACCGAGGATCACAAACAAGGTGTGAATAACCATGCAAATTAGCTTGGTACTCTCGAAGTCATTTATCACCTAATCAATGTGTCGATTAACCACACACAGTCCATTGATCTATGATAACCTACGAGCTACCCATTGCTATCCTTCATTAGTTGCATATTAGTGTGCTGGTTAACCACACATGCTCCACTAACGATCAATAAGTTGCAATGTGCAATTTCATGGATTAGCACCAAATTCACATTTTTCCTAAAGTAATTAAGATTGAGAATTTAGAAGAACATTTAGTTACTTTTTATAATTATAATTATACTTTTTAAAGAGAATTAATATCCTATCCTACTCGTTCGGCTAACGACCCTCCACTAGTCAAAAGTGCGGTGGCTAAGAGTGTATACCCAATAACGCTCATTTTACAGGCCGCTTCCTTAAACATTCCTTATAGACCAACTTTGTGAATGAGACCTACTAACGGTAAGACTGAATTTTAACGTATACATATATAATATATTAGACTTTTAATTTTATATAGTATAATGGTGTCTTTTAAACCTTTAAAATACTATGAGGTTTATCTTTTACATAAATTAGACTTTTAATTCAATTAAAACTTTAAACGGTTCTATTATGGATTTAGTAATACTCTTTTAATTAACCTTTTAATTAATTATTAATAAGGTCGTAATTATTCTTTCCAGTTGTGTCCATTTAAATTTCTAAAATTAAAACCTTTAATTCTAAATTTAATTATGAAACCAAAAGGATGTATTTTAAACATTTAAAATGCTATGGTTTTAGAATTTAATGTTTCATAATTAAGACTTTTCAAATTCCAAAACTTGAAGGCAAATTTTGAAACTCTTCAAAATCTTTTAGATCAAAATTTTAAACTAATAAAATAATCATGTAATTTATCTCTTACTAATTTGACCTAATTCAACTCATATAGCAAGATGATTCAAATTCTACAAATAATTAATTTTTCACAAAATCAAGTAATTATCTTAAATTCTTACAATCATCATTTAATTGGATGAGGATAATCATTACCTTATCAGAAAAATCGAATTTTATGATACAAAATAGCTTGTGGTAATGATCCTAATCCAATTCTGGCCAAGAAACTCGAAAAACAGCAAACAGATGACCCAACTAGTCAAGTTCATGGCATGGACTCGTCGAGTTGGACCAACTCATCGAGTTCCCTCATGGGACTTGTCGAGTCCAGCAGTCAGAGCCAAAAAATGAAGTTTTTTCAGCTTTGAAAATAACACAATTTCATCAATATAACAGAAAACACCCTAGGCTCTGATACCACTAATGGGTTTTGAGCACTATAACATCCTTATGGTGCACATATAACCCTAATGGTTTGGATCTAAGTTTTCTCAAGTTATACATGCAATTCCATTTTATCCAAAGCATGTACCCTAGCTAGCATGCAATTCGAGATATACAACATAAAAACTAGTTAGATGAATACCTCTTTGTTGTAGCTTGTTATCCTTGGCCTTTCAAGAGCTTAGTATCTCAAGTATGATACCTCTAATGTGTCACAAAACACTGAAAGCAAGATAAGGCTTATTAGAGAGAGGTTAGGAGGCACCAAAATCAGCTAGGGTTTCTTCTTAGAACACAAGTCACGATTTTGGAGTGCAAGGGTTAGTATTTATAGGGTGGAATTCATCGGGTTTCATACATAAAACCCTAATTTACTTAAACCTTTAAGTATTCCAATGATCCGTATGACAAAACCTTTGGACAAATCTTCATGGACTCTCACATAGATTTAGCCCATTCCTAATCAACATGGATCATTAGCCCAAACTATAAGTATTATTTATTTACCTAATCAGTCCCTGCAAATTTAATTGGTCTCTTTTGATCACTAAATTAATTCCAAATTAATTCTTGATCAATATCAATTAAATATTATGATTTCTCAATTAATATATTATTCTTATAATATATTAATAAATCATAAATGACATCTTTCTCAAATATCCATCCTATCAAATTGCTCTAGTGAATGCAACCCAAAAGGACCATGCTACTATCGGGTTATGTACATACTAGTTATAGTTATGAGCTTAGACACCTAATCCAACAACATTATGGAATCACAATTTAAACATTATATCTAAACTCCATAAAGCTAGGGTTGGAATTCTCCCTAACCCTCCATGAATCTCAAATCTTGCAACTACAATGAAATTTGTTGGTTAAATCATGAAGTGGAATTGAAATAGAAACTAGAATTAAACATAAAGTCACAAGAATAACATAAAACTCTAAATATATACCTACAACCCTAGAATCCATTTTGAGAAGAAAATGGAAATAAAATTACCTTCAAGCTAGGATATGAAGAGATTTGGCCATGAATTTAACAAACTGGCTTGTAACCTTCAAATCAGCATGTGAAGGAAAACAATCGTCCATGGAGGAGCTCTCAGGGCTGAACACATTTGAATGAGGGGGTGAAAGTGGGTTTGATATCTAATCCCAAAACTATGAACATTCGGCTAATAAGGTCCCTCAACTTCAAAAGCTTACACCTAGACCACCATTTTGACGTAGAAAACAACTAGTTACTTTATTTGTACATAGTTAATCCACACCCATATAATTTTTGACATGTAAGTCCTATTTGGTCAATAAGAATCAATCTCAACTTTTATGAATTGACAACTTTGGTCCTTAATCATATTTTTTCTCAATTTGAATCATTTAAAACTATTGTTTATTTCTTTTATCATATAGATAATATATTTTATAATTTTTCTTTAATTATTTATTTTTATTAACTATTTATATATTTGTTTTGTATTTTTCACTAAAAGACAAACACTTCTAGGCCTATTTTGCGGGTGTTATGGTGGTGATCTTTATGCCAAAAGTCAAAGTGCGGATGTAAAATTTTGTAGCGGACTAAAATGCGTCTACACTAGCATCCCATCTTAATTGAAAATAAAGGTAATTGTCTTCTAAATCTTTATCTGTATGTAGGAATCAACGTTTAGTTATACAAAAACGATTTGAATTGAATATGGTTGTATAAGCAATCATAGACAAAGTAATCACATACACGAAGTGTGTGCGCAACGTTACAATCATTGTTTATTGAAATCTATATCTATATATCTTATAAAGCTAGCATTTTTGCTTTCACCACATTCATTTGAAATTCTCATGCATTTTCCTTTCACCACATTCATTTGAAACTCCAATAACTTTTCAATTTCTTCATAATAATGGTTATAAGTTGGTTAATAAGATTAAATAAATATCAAACATAAAATGTAATCTTATACAAACTAAATTTTAATATTAAAAGAATATCTTTACTTCTATTTATAAAGTTATGTTTTTTAACTTTTAACATATTATACTTAATTTATTAGTTTTAATATATTGTTGGGTGTAAATCATTATCATTTTAAAACTACAACTTTTTAATAATTTGTATAAAATAGTTAAATTATAAATTTAAATATAAAATTACAGGATCAACTTAAATATAAATTTTAGCTTAACTTAAATAAACCAAATAACATTTTGTAAATAGTTAAAAGTGATAAATTGTATTGTCTTTCTAATAATGATTATAAGTTGGTTAATAAGGTTAAACAAATATCAAACCAAAAGTGTAATCATAAATAAACTAAATTTCAATATTAAAATAACATCTTTACTTCTACTTATAAAGTTATGTCTTTAATTTTTTACAGATTATACTTAATTTATTAGATTAAGATATTGTTGTATGTAAACCATTATCAATTCAAAGCTACAACTTTTGAACAGTTTGGACAAAATACATAAATTGTTAATTTAAATATAATATTACAGTGTCAACATAAATATAAATTTTAGTTCCACCTTAAAAACCCAATGAATATTTTGTGAATAGTTAAATGTGATAAATTGTAGTGCTAAATGCAAAAACTGAATTATAATCTCAATTTAACTAAAATATTTCCTAAAAATATTTGTATAATCGTTAAAAGTTTTCAAATAAGTAGTTAAAAATAACTTACAATAACAGTAGTTAAATATAACTCTATATAAATGATTATATTGTTACCTTTAAAATCAAAAAACAATGTTTGATGTTTTAAATAATTATAATGATAAAAATTAAAACGTTAAACAAATAAATTTGAAAAAATTAATTAACAATAACAACTATAAATAACATTAAACCATATATTATATTTAATTTTATTCATGAGTAACTCGCAGGTAAAAGTCATTCAAACGGTTGAGATTATGCAGTTATAATAGATGTATATATTATCATATAACTCAAAATAATCAATATATTATACCAATTAGTATATGAATTATTATATCAAATTTAACAACAATGCTATTGTTATATTTAAAAAAACATATATTTGTAAAGATTTCAACTATATAGATGTTTATGCGCAACGCGGGCATTCGCCTAGTTTTAGTAATTTTGATGGTGTTTAAACTTTCATCTTGTTAACTCAACATGGTGACTTCCGTTTAGGGACGATCCGATAATTTTGAGGGTCATGTGCTAAAAGTAATAGATGGGCCCCTAATATAAAAAAATAATTAGTTATAAAAATCATCTCAAAAAACATAAGGCAAGTGATTTGTTTGTGAGGAAGCTTATAATGTGTAAACCTTAAAGATAGTTGAGGTACATGACATTTTGTTATGGATCTACGTGTGTGTGTGTGTATATATATATATATATATATATATATATATATATATATATATATATATATATATATATATATATATATATATATTAGAAAGGAATCAGTTAAAAATTAAAAGAAAGGGAGTAGAAGGAATTGAACCCTGGGTGTTTGGCAAGAAACAGCTAAACACAGATTGTAGAACCAATTGAACTAAAAACAGTTTGTTAATATTACTGTGTAACATAATATATAACATATAATAAATATATAAATTGGCTAAAATTCGGGCCCCATTTTTTCCCGGGCTCTGTGCGGTTGCACACCTTGCACACCCTCAGGGCCGGGCCTGCAATTCCGTTTCCACGAATAAGTGAAAACAAAACATACCATCATTATCGGATGAAGATGAAGATGAAAATTGTTCACCATTTAAATATTTTTGTGTATAATGTATAGATAATTTTGTAAAGAATGTGTGATATCATAATGTGGAAATGTGTATAACATATGTTAGAATTTATAGGTTAAAAATGTAAATTTATTTATTTGTTTGTTTGTTTAAATGGTCAAACGGTAACAAGATCTTTTGCATGCTTCTCTTTCTTCCATGCCATAGCCATTTCACACCATGCCTATGAACCACAGTAAATGGTGTGCATAGTCTATGTGCCAAATGAGTCATTGAGTCCACAAGGACCATACCATATGGCCTAAGTTGTGGTGGTAGGAAAAGAGATAGATTTATAGAAGGTTTTGGGAGGGACATTTATTGGATTGGAATGATTCTATTTTTAGATGGGCTTGTGGGATGACGAATAAAAGAGAAATTGTGGAGAGAATTTTCTTTTCATGGTTTTGGTCACCTTTAGTAGAAGACACCTTCAGTGACAGCTAGAAGAGATTAAGAGAGGTAGTGGTTTGTAGCGCATTGGTCAACCTTATGTTATCAAACCATGATAAAATCAATATTCAACATATCCTATGATGAGTTCTTATTAATGTTTATAGGTTATAATATAGAATTATATGCTAATACAAATACTATATAATATAAAAACTGTATCAAATGTAAATATGTGGATCTGCATTAAACATAAATATGAAACCTAGGATCATAATACAAATACAATACTATATAAAAGCATCTAGCTTTGTTTATATTTCTCATAAATTTTCCTTGGAGAATTTCAAAATTTTCAAAATATTTTGTGAATTTGAAATGAATTTTTCTGAAAATTACATTATTTTTCCAGAAAAAAAATATCATTTCTCAAAAAATAAAGTTTAGAAAATATGACTTCAGAAAAACAAATTGGCAAAATTAACAAAGCTTCCTCACGAAATGGATCATAATTTATTTTAAAGAAAAACACGAAATTGATGCTATACTTTTACATATTTAGACATTTGTGCGATGAACTCTATATTTAAACATATAAAAAAAAAAAAACACTCATTTTTCGGATATTGTTTTTTGGTTTTACATGAAACAAAATAATGGGCAAAAAAAGAAGGCCAAAAAGCTTCAAACTAACCAACCCAACTTGTCTCTCCATAAACACTATTTATGGCTTCTCGATCCTCTTCGCTTCTTTAATCTACAAAACCCACGAAAACCTCAACCAAATTTCTTGATTACCCTTATTACAGAACCTTCAATGGAAGACAATTATGGCAGCCATGATCACGAAGAACACATGGAACTGCCTCCAGGCTTCCGGTTTCATCCTACTGACGACGAACTCATAATTCACTACTTATATCGTAAGGTGTTTGATGATTCTTTCGCAAGTCGAGCCATTGGAGACGTTGATTTGAACAAATTCGAGCCATGGGAGCTTCCATGTAAGTTTTTCTTTATCATGATCATGAACCCTGTTTTGTTTTCTGAAACCTTTTATTGTTTGATTACTGATTTTGGTGTCATAATTGAATTCAAGTGAGGGCGAAAATTGGGGAGAAAGAATGGTATTTCTTTTGTGTGAGAGATCGAAAATACCCAACTGGTTTAAGATCGAATAGAGCTACAGAAATGGGGTATTGGAAGGCTACAGGGAAAGATAGAGAAATTTATAAAGCAAAAACACTTGTGGGAATGAAGAAAACTCTTGTGTTTTATAAAGGTAGAGCTCCAAAAGGTGAAAAGACGAACTGGATCATGCATGAGTTTAGATTAGAAGGAAGATTAAAGAATCTTTCTGCATCATCAAAGGTACCATTTTTATGAATTTCTTTACTCTGTTTCGATGATTCTTGTTATGTTTTAGCTTTTTACGATTCTTGATCTGGTTTCGAAGCTATTTTGATGATTATGTTTGTGCTTTTGAATATTTTTTTATGATTAATTCTTTGTTTTTACTATTATTTGCTACATTTTTATGATTGTTTCTCTCATTTTGCTTTCTTTTGATTGAACTTGCTCTGTTTTTTACACTGTTTATCCTCGGTTTTGATGTTTCTTTGCTCTGTTTTTACTCTATTGTAATGGGTTTGCTTTGTTTTGATGATTCCTACAATGTTTTATATTTTTTTGATTGATTAGGATGAATCTTACTCTATTTTGATGATTTTTCCTTCTGATGAATCTTCCTCTGTTATTAGAATGCTATATTGCTCTGATTTTGTCTTGTTTTGCTGATTTTTGCTCTGTTTTTGTAGGGTGAGTGGGTGATTAGTAAGGTATTTGAAAAAAATTGTGGAGGGAAGAAAATTCAGATTTCTGGGGTTTCGGGCATTAACTACAATTCCTATGAAGATGAATTGGAGCCTTCAAATTTGCCTCCATTAATGGATGTCTCAAGAACAGTATCCGAATCTATCGAAGAACAGAAACCTACCAAAGAAGAGTTGATTGAAACTTACAACAAATCAATTTCCATGATGCCTTCAATGAATGATAATCTTTTTGGGGTTTCAAACAATCAAATGGTTCCAAACATTGAATACTTGCAGTACCATGATCCTTCAATTCTCATGCTCTTGATTGATAAAGATGATCATTCAAGCATGCAACAAAACTCAAAAAGTGAATTTGGGAACAATCAAGATTATGCCATGAATTTAGCTGGATTAGTGGACCTTGATTGGGTTTGGAATTATTAAGTTTATAGAGTTGCATGAAAGGTTTAGTATCTTTTTGATTCATTCTAATGGTTTGAAGGAAATTAAGGCGCGATTAAAACATGTAAATTATCAAAGTAGTGGGGTTTTGTTGTTTGATTTGAGGAAACGATTTGTTGTTATAACCATACGCACAAGCGATTTACAAATTTTGTTTGAAGTAAATCATACATAGATATTTTTTAACGAAATAAGTTGAATAAGGTTTCATTTGATAGTTTCTGTCTGAGAAAATATTGTCTGGGAAAGTGAAAGTGTTGTATGGAAAAGTTTTCTTACTGAGAAAAGAAACCATGTTGTTTGATTGTACATCTTATTGACTGTGCTGAATGATGAAAAATAACAATATTACCCTGTTATTGTATATCGTGATAGATGAAATTGTTGAATAATTATAAAAACATACAAATTGTCATACAAAATCAAAATTATACAATAATCATTTAAAATTCCAAATAGAATATGGATTAAGTTGTTTTTCAAGTTGATGTTACTTTGTTATTCTTTCTAGCTATTTTTTTTTTTTTTTTTATAACTCATGTATGATTCTTGACCAAGTTAATGTACGATAGTGATAGGATTGATGAAATTTTTTAAAATATATTAGGATGATGGTGTTGTAAAAAAAAATTAAACCAATAAAAATGAATTATATAAATTAACTAAAAGAAATTAATAATCCAATAAAGCAATATTTATTAAATATAAATATTATATATTTATAAATAATATTTACTAATATATAATAATCCAATAAAAAATAATTAATCCATAAAAAAGAAATAAAAAAATTATTTAAAAGAAATTAATAATCGAATAAAATAATTTCAATTAATACATAAATATTATATATTAAAAATAATATTTATTAGTATATAATAATCCAATAAAAAAGTAATAATTCAATAAAAAAAAGAAATTAAAAAAAATATTTAAAAGAAATTAATAATCTAAGAAAGAAAGAGGCTGGGTTTGGGAAACAATTTTCTTTTCAGTCAATTTAGCTAGAAAGATATGGTTTTGAAGCTTTCTGGGAAAGACACATCTTACCGTAAAAGGCCTATTTTTTGTGCATATCAACCAGTATTTTTGGTCAATTCAGCCAGAAAAATTTATTTGGACCTGGAAAGATGTCTATCAAACGGGGCCTAAGACTTTTTGGAAGATGTGTGTAACGCCCCGTTTATTTAATAAATAAAATAAATTAATTAATGAATGACTCGTAGCCTAAAATCAATAATTATATAGTGAGGTTTGACTTTGTGGAGCTAATTGTCATAATTTTGAAGTTGGGGGGGGGGGGGGGGGGGGGGTTTAAAAGTGTAAGTTCTGGATCTAATTTGAGAAGGGTTTCAGAAGTCAGGGTGCGTTTGGTAATTAATGGATTTAAATTGAAAAGATTTGAAGGCTTAGGGAGTTGATTGGTAATTTAAGGATCTATTATGAAAGCAATTTATGGGATCAGGGTTTAAATGGTAAATATCAGCCTTAGTCTAAAAGAAAATGTCATGGGGAGGGACTGTTTCTGCCATTCTGGCAATAAGTTTGGAGTGGTAGCGGGTATAAAACCATCCATGTAACCCTAACCCTAGTGACCATGTTACAGCTGTCATCTCCATCCTTATGCCTCCCATCGTCAGCCGTCACCCTCCTCCTTCGACTTTCGGGGCAGAAACCACCACTACAAACCTGCTGCCACCACTATCTCCGCTCCAATGCTACCACAAGTTGCCTCCGGTGAAGCCAAAGAAGCTGAAGACCGCGTCGGGGCAAGTGGTGTTGCCGATTTCCCATCTTCAGCCGCTGCCTTCAGTTACATCGCCGTCGTGAGCCATTGGTGACCGCTACGACACCGTTTCCATTGAAGACGAAGCCGTCTTTGGGCGTTGAGGCTGCCGTTTTTTCTGTTCCGACCACTTCTCTTTCTTCTCTTCTTTCTACTGCCGTTTTTTCTGTTTCGGTCGCTAGAGTCGGTTGTTAGCGCCGTCGCTGCCTTCTCGTTCCCTTCGTGATGTCGTCGCTTATTGTGCACTTCAACGGCTATTCCGCTCGTTTCCATCGCCGCCATGCGGCTGTACTGCCATTGACGCTGTTGTCGCCTCTCTAGGGGTCCTGTCGCCATTAACGCCATAGGTGGGTGGCTGTGTTACTATTCCGGGCAAAGGGTGTAGTATATGTTTATTGTAGTGTGTGTGTGGCTGTATTTCTTTTGTTACACCCCGCTCCCGAGTTCAACTTAAAGAGAGAAAAGAAAGGAAATGGGAGGAAATGAGAGGAAAGCAAGAGAGAATGGTGCTCCCGAGTTTCATTAAAGGAAGGAAGTGGAAGGAAATGGAAGGAAAACTTTCCCTCCTACCTTTCCTCCCGATTTGGGAGGATTTGAAAAGAAAGAACAAAATGTTTAACTTTCCTTCCATTTCTCTCCAACTCAGGAGCACAAATGACAATTTCTTTTTCCTTTCTTTTCTCTTCTTTTCTCTCCTTACTTTCTTTTCTTTTCTCTTCTTTTCTTTGCTATAACTCGGGAGCGGGGTGTTAGAGTGTTTTTGCCTAGCAGGAAAATTAAGATCAGTCGCTACCACCACCGTGAGATGGTGGCTGCTGTCGCGAGCCACCGTCAACCACCACAAGGTGGCTGTGTCTGTGTTTTATTAGATTAGTATGTGCGTGTGCCATTCGAATTGGGTTGTAAATTGTACTTGGTATATGAATAATAATAATAAAAGAAAATCCATAACCACCACCATGAGGTGGTGGCTGCCATCTCCTGCCGCCATCGGCCGCCATGTCGGGTGGCGGTGTTGATTCGGTTGGGATGCTTGAAACCCTAATGGGCCTAATGAAATCATAATGGGCCTAATGAACCCAAATTGGTCAAAGGACCTAGCTATTGGGCCTATTGGGCTAATATGGGTTGAAAACCCTAATTAAGGTTTGGAAAACCCTAATGCCAGGAAACCCTAATTTGGGACTTATCGGGACCGCATCAGAATTATTTAATGAACTTAAAATATTAATTAATAATCGTTGAAAATTAACCGAAGGCCATGTTGGACTTAATGGATTAAGTCCTTAATGGGTTAAGTAGGAAAACTTAACCCTAAACATCATTTTATGTGGAAACCCTAATTTCACTTGGGCCTTGAGTTGGGCCTTTCCATTGGGCTTTGGTAATTGGATTATTAATAGGCCATCCAAGAATAATCATAATTTAATGGGCTTTCGGATAAGTCCCATATGTGGAGGTTTGTGCCCAATTTGGAAAATTGGGCCATAAATGGGCTATAGTTTGGGCCTAGATGATTGTGAGACATTAGGCCATTGAAATGCCAAGTGTATGGACTGGACTAAATGGTTGGGCCTTTGAATAAGACCGTGTAAAGGTTTGGACCCAATTTGGAAAATCGGGCCATATGTTGGGCTTTGATTCCTATATTGACTTTTGGGCCTATCCAAGCATGGGGTAATGTAGTAATGACCCCAAGTATGTACTTATGGTTATGTAGTGGAACCCAATTATTAATTGGGTGATGTTTTGATATTGACAGTTCGGGAAGTTGTCATCCAGCAATTGGGATTGTGTCTACGAGACTTCAGCAGTGTGAGGTGAGTTACCTTCCAGTAGAAGTGGGTCTAAGGCACCAAGGTTGACCTACTAGTAGTTGATTATAGTTAAGATGATTGTCTTTGTGATAATTTTCTGGTTTACTATTACTTGATGTGTTCTATGGGGAATTCTATCTACACCATGCTGCAAACCATTTAAGAAAGTCAAAACCATTACTGTTCAGGTCAATTAAAAACATAAAATAATCATATTTAATTAAAAATAGGTTAATATGATGGAACGTTAAATTTCATTCTTTTCTTTTTTTGACGCCAATTAAGATTTTCTACTTTTACTTTTATGTTTAAACTAATTATTTTTATATTAATATTTATAAGTACACAATTTAATTTCTATAATTTATTCTGTATATTTTTTTATTTATGTTATAATCTGTAAAATAATTTTTCATAATAAAAAATAAATTTGTTAAAAATATCATAAATTTTTTTCTTTATGTTAGATTAGTCTCGTAATTGTTAAAAAATATCATTAATAAAAAATAAATTTGTAAAAAATATCATAAAAAATAGATTTGTTAAAAATATCATAAATTTGTTAAGCATGTTTATATATGCACGTTTTAAAGATGCATAATTTGTTTTGGATAAAATTTACGATGAAAAAAATTATTGGGTTCTTACGAGTGTCTGACAGTGGCCAGGGTCAAAACAAAGGGTGTCTGAGTTGTTACAAGATTACATATATAGTGAGATTCAAAATAAAATAGAGATATGGAGATTCAAGCTTAGCTACATATTTCACATCTGCCGTTCTAATCTTCTAGCGTGGCGCGACGGATCAATTATAATCATAAATGATTATATGGCGTCGTACGTGTAACATCTCAAAATTTCAGAACAAAAATTTCATTTTTAAATTAAACAAATATAAGACAACTTATAGAAAAAATTAAACAAAATAGCAATAATATCAAAGTACAAATCCCAAGAATCTCGGTGTTGGGATCAACTCTTCTCAAACTCCTACAGATAACAATCTCTTTTAATTACTCTTTATACCTCAAATGATCTGGAAATGAAGTTCTCCTTCTGGATCCAAAGTTCCTTCCTTCAACCAAACAATTCTAGCTTCCACTTCTTCAAGGAAACACCAAAGAATCACTTGTTTTTCACTCACACACACACTCACAAGGCTCAATATCATGAATTAGGGTTTTCTGGACTAAGGGTGGCGATAAGGGAGGCCACAATGGGGGAGTTAATGTCTGTAAATAGGGTGCAAACCCTGAAAATTAGGGTTTCACTCTGGTAGCCCTAATCATCGAGTCGAGGCTTCTCGACTTGTCGGGTAGACTTCAAGTCCCGCATCCAAAAATCTCATTCCTACTCGATGATTTTGGGCCTCCAACTCGTCGAGTCCCTTTGCAAAAATGAATAATACTTTATTAAAATACATACTAGGAACCAAGTGTTACAGTCCGTTTCTTCCTACCCCGCCACCATCCCCACCACCACAAACTGCCACCGATACCACCACCTCTGCCTCCAGCCGACACCACCACTATTACCTCCGCCACTTATACCACCGCCACGTCTGCCATCACCACCTCTTCTGCCACCAACTATCATAATCATATATGATTACTCAATCTGTGAACAGACATGTATAATCATTTTGATTAAACATATACATATAAACATGTATAATCATATATGATTATACGTCTCTGTCATATAATCATTTATGATTAGGTATACCCCGCTGCTGTCGGTATGTTGAACATTAGAGCGACAAATGAGAAATATATGGATGATGTTGAATCTCAAGATATCTAATTCTTTTTTTGAATCTCAAGAAAAAAGCGCCAAGGAAAGTCAACAAATTCACGAATTTGTCAACATACCACCGGACACGAAAAACGGTGGTGGTTGTTTGCCGGAGATCGCATAGATCTAGATCTAAAGATGAAAATAACAAACAAATTTCGCAGATCTAAGACATGAAGAAGACAAACCAGATCTGAAGAAATCAGATCTAAAATCATGAGCACGATGCACAAAAAAATGAACTGATCTGAGATGTTCAGGTGGTAGTCTGACATCGGAGGTGCTAACGGTGGTTTAATGCTGACGATAGTTGTTGCTCTCCAGATCTGATACATTTTTTCCATTTAGAGAGAGAAGTGGAACCGAAGGAGGTCGGTGTTGTTGGTAGTTGTTTGGCTTCTTCAGTGGTAACAGTTCATCAGAGTAATGGTGGAGGAGAAGAAGTGACAGTAGATCTAGATCTAAGCGTGGTGCTTCCAGATCTGAAGTTCCGACGACATATGTAGGTGTTTTCGTAGTTAATCGAAGGTTGTGACAAATGAAGAGAAGTAACGGCTGTGGAGTCGCCGTCGGCGATGGTGGCGGCAGTGGGGCCGCCTCTGGCGGTGATGTTGTCGCGCAACAATGGTGGCGGTGGTGTTCTTCAGAGAGGTTATTGAAGAAGATCGAGAAAATTACTTTTTCTCTTAAACAACTATAAAAGTAATTCATCATATATGATTTTAAGAATAAGTTTTTTAAAAGACCATTATAACCTTGTTGTGTTTTGTTATTTATCAAACTTTAAAAAATAAACAAAATAGCTAAAAATAGGAAGTTCTTAGGTTCTTAACATTTAGTACTGGTTTTCATTTGAACATTTACCTATATATATATATATATATATATATATATATATATATATATATATATATATATATATATATATATATATATATATATATATATATATTAAGTAGAAGTAATAAGGATTAAAAGTAACTTTTCAAAATAGAAAATGAGATAAATTGAAAATAAAGTTTAACTAGGAGGATTAGAAATATAAAAACTGTTTGATAAAGTGATGGCTTAACGGGACGTAAAATAATATTTGTTGAAATAATAATTGGTAGATATTAACGTTGCAATTGTATAATATGTAATTATTATGTTAAGTCCCATCAAATGGTAAAGTCAAAATGGTTTTTGACGTTAAAGCGGTTTTTGACCACTTAAATCAGGTGCGAATAGCATCACCCGTGTTCTATGTACCAGTATATTATGTTCTATGTGATAGTGGTAGTAGGAGGGGAATAGTCCCTCGATCGGTTGTTAGGACTGAAGGGTAGGTCGGACACCCCAGATATGTCTGACATCATGTTTATGATATGTTATTATGTGATAGTAGTAGGGGTGAAATAGTCCCCATGACCGGGTGAGATAGACCGGAGGGTAGGCAGGCACCCTAGAATGGCCTGACATGGGTAGTCAGCACCCCATAATGGTTTGACACAGGTAGTCAGCACCCCATAATGGCTTGACATGGGTAGGTTGGGCACCCCAGAATTGACCGGCAATATGTATGCTATGTGATTGTATGGTATGTGGTATGATGGGGGAACTCATTAAGCTTCATGCTTACAGTTTTTAGTTTTGGTTTTAGGTACTTCGTTTTCAAGGGAAAGGAGTCGGCTCGATCGCAGCGCATCACACTATGGTTTTTCCGCACATGAGATCTTTGGGATTACACTCTAATATTGTCTATGATAACATGTTTTGATTATTTCTACTTTGGTTTTGACATGACATGATATTATGGATGTTTTCTCATATTGTTGGTTTTATTATAACTTACTTGAAAATGAAATTTTTGACCTCGAATTTTGGGATGTTACAATGTGTTTTGTACAAATCTTCTACTCTTTCATCTTTTACTCCATCTTCCAATGTGTTTGTACTCATTTTTAGAGTAAATTACAAGAATCGTCACTGGTGTTCGTGCTAAAATGCGCATTTAATCCCTATTTTCGAAAATTAACTCGGACCGTCTCTTGTTATTTTAAACGTTACACTCTTCATCTCTACAGACATGAAAGAGACGATTATGCCCTTAGTTATTTCTTATTTATTTATTTATTATATTATGCTAAATAATCTATTAAAAAATTATTTGATAAAATAGAATTAATTATTAATCTGAAAAACTATCCACCCCACCCACCTATTTATTCTCATTCATTTTTTTGCTTTCTTGTTCTTAAAGGACCACCAACTGATGATGACAATACCGCCTCCCCTACTACTGCTTCAAGGATCGCCAGCAGTTGCATTTGATGAACCTAGACAACAACATAAGTGGAGATTTCAATTGGGAGGAAGTGGATCAATGAATGAATTCATGAGAAAATCGATTTTGATTTCCTTCCTAACCCTCAATCCTATTTTGTTTTATCTATTTGTTTATTATTTTCTTGAGATATTGCAGCTAACCTGTTCATCAACAAAACCTACATCAAACTAGAATCTTGACATAATGATATCAGAATCAGAAAATCTATACTTGAACCCAACCAAAACCTAAAACCTGTAAGCAACTCCAAACCCTAAACATGTAAATCATAACCCACATATCGTAATAAAAGAAAGGACCTAAAAAATCAAACGGTAATGCCATCAACCATCACCTGATCGACGACTAAGGGCCCATTTCCTTTTAGAAAACCAAATCAGCTCCTATGAAATTAAAGAAAGAGCTTTTCAGAACTCGAAATCGAAAACTCCATCCACGGTCTTAACTTGTTGAAAGGCCTAGTATGCTCAAGAGTCATATTAAAGTGATATTACTAAATAATATATGATACTAATAGGTCACACGAATAACAACTTGATACAATTGATTATCTATAAGAAATGGATTTTAATAAATATTCAATAAAATTGTTATAATTAAATTGGAAATTATTTATTTCATGGAAATAATAAATTCCATTTGCAAGTTACTTAATATATATCATATGGTATGATTTATAAGTCATGTACAAACTTTTGGACTAGTTGAATCCTTTTGTCTTTTTCCTAAAAGAGAATGTTTATATTTTATAAAAGAGTTTATAAAAGTTTGACTTTCTTTCTTTTTCTTTATGCAATTTTCGAGATATGCATAAAAAGAAGAAGTGTATGACTTGCCTAATCATGCTTTAAAGGCATGGAAGACATACTTATGACATGGAGACAAGTGTGTCTAAAGTTGAAGGAACCAATGGTTATTAACTTCACTTTTAGGCACAATAAATATGAGGCTTCCACTCTTGATGTTCTTGCCCTATTCTCTCTTGCTATGGCCGAGAGTTTCTCCCTCCCTCTCCATATCTTCTCTCATCTTGCACTTTGAAGATTTGATGCTTGGATTTTGCTCTCTTTGAACCATACTTGGGTTTGGTTCAAAGCTTAAGTGTTTTACACAAAGAACTAGCATTCTACATCAAGTTGAGCCGTTGTTGGTGTCTTAAAGGTTCCACATTCTTCATCAACTTCCAAGCCTCCCAAGAGGACCCAAAGAACTACAAAGGTTATAATTTCTTGACCTTTTCTTTGGTTGGTGTTTTAATTTTTCTAAAACTTTCAAGAAGATCGTTGGTGGGTATAAAATGTTTATGTTATTTCAAAAATCAAAGTCTTCCGTTGCCATAATTTTCTTGTTTATTAAACTATTTTTGAACTAAAACCCAATACTTGTCGACTGCTTAACGTTCTCCAAAACTGAGTCCATATCCTATAAAGAGGCTATAGAACGACGACCACCATCATCTGTATGATTTCGAATTATACTTTAATTTCTGGAACCAATTTTGATTCTGACTTTTGGAACCAATTTCAATTTCTTATTTATTTTGGTTTGGTTTGGTGCTCATCCCATTACTATCGAGGACCTCAGATCGACTTCCTCTTCCGATCTTGTTTGGTGCAAGAGAGATTGAGAGATCATTATTGTTGAAACTGCAATAGAAGGTTGGTGGTGCCCGGTGGTGGTAGTGGTTGGTAAGTGGTGATGATGATTCTTTATGCTTTCAAGTGTTTTGACATGAAAAAGGGAACATAAATATATGGGTTGTATCTTTTTTTTTCTTTTAAATATAAAATGAATTATAAATAAATAAAAAATAAAATAGTAAGGGTATTATAGTCATTTTTATATCTGGTAAAGGATTAAGTGTGTAAATTTAAAGCAACAAGGGATGAAGTATGCAAGTTTTAAACAAACAAGAGACGATCCGAGTTAATTTTTGAAATTGGGGACTAAATGTGTCATTTGGCACCTGCACGAGAGATGATTCGTGTAATTTACTGTATTTTTTGTTTTTCATTCTCTTTATTAATATAAATAATAATTATTAAATTTCAAATATTTAACTTACTAATTTATATATATATATATATATATATATATATATATATATATATACACACACACACACACACACAAACACACACACACAATGTTAAGTTATTGCGAAAATCAAAAGATTTGCAAAAACCCTAGAACTCCTAATCCGCTCATCATTTTTCAAAATGAATATCACTATTAGTCTCCAAATGTTGTGTCTAAAGAATATCTAGGCTAAAAAAGATTTGACAATTTTTGAAATGTGATTATATACACATTGGAATGTTCATATATGTGCATGTATGAACATTTAATATTTTTCAAAAAAATTTAAAACAAACACAATAATAAGACTCCAATATCAACGTTTAAGAGAATCGTAACTTGAAAACGTCAAAAAACACATAAAACATCAATGTGCAAGAATGCACATTTAGATGTGCATGCATGTACATTTTCAAAGAAAAAAAGTCCTTCAAATCTTTTTTTGGAGCATGGATCTCTCTTAGACGCTAGTCTAGGAGTCCAATGTTGGTATTGGTTTTCAAAACTATGAGTGGAATAGGATTTCTATGGTTCCCACCCACTTGTTTTCGCCATATTTTTTTTTTCTTTAAAAAACATCTGAAAAAATGAAAGTTCTTAAATTTTAATTTTCTATGAACTTTAATTTGAAAAAAAATTACTTTTTTATAAAACAATTTAAGTTTTTGAAATATACTAAAAATTTAAGGGATGCTTCTATTCAATATCTTAGTAATTTTGGAAAAAAATTTCAAAAATAAGTTTTTGAAGTATTTATTTTTAATTTTAAGAAATATTAATTGTTTTTTAAACAAACATTGAACATAATATGATCCAAAATGTGACGATTCAAAATATTTATGATTAAAAAAAGCATTTGATTCAACTTGTTTATTATTCTTAATTTGTTATGATCTAAAAATATTTAGATTCAAATATTTTATAATTCTTAATTATATCTTTTATGATTCAAAATTAAATTATTCCAAATAAATAATGATCCATAATTTTTTTTTCAACAAAAACTATATTATGTAGTGAAAATACTACAAAACATGGAAATATTATAATCCTTAAGATTCTATTTATTTAAAATTTTATAATTGTTAAATATTTAAAACTCAAACCGATATTTAGTTTAAAAATTAAAATAATAATAATAATAATAAAACAATTAATTAAAAACAAAAAGAAAGAAAAACACTAATGTCTTCAAGTATGTAGTAACGATACTAAAAAAGAAAAAAAGAAAAAAAACTTTTATTTTCAAAAACGAAAAAAAAAAGAAAAATAAATTAAAAACATTAAAACCGACCATATATCTATTTAAAAAAATACATTTTTTAACAACAAGTTAAAACAAAACTTAAAAAAATAAAAAAACAAAAAAAAACCAAAATAAACGAAAATAAATAAGAATGCCCACTTAAATGATGTTCCATAGACGTTCGTCGTACATGATTAAATCATTGAGTCCGTATTAGAAACCATAGACGTGGGTCGCATGCAAACGCAGTACGACCAAGTATTTGAGTTTGACGTTTGTGCCTTTAACGAAATGGGTGCTGGAGAATTGTCGTCACAATCCTCACAATTTTTTGAGTCCTCACAGGAACTGGAGCATATATATATATATATATATATATATATATATATATATATATATATATATATATATATATATATATATATTGAGAAAATAAAAAAAGTTGAAAATATGGGAACCATTTTCAGCTAATTAATTATTTTTGCCGCAAAGCACTTCGTCGTACCGGGCCGACGAAGGATGAGTAATATTCATACATGAATACAAATAAGAATGTATTCATATATAAATACATCAGTTCCCTCAGCCACCAACCACCAACAACCACAACAACAACGACCACTGCCACCACTACCACCTCCAAAACCAACCACCACAAACAACCGCCACCTCCGCCACCACCTACCATCGTCATATTCATATATGAATAATTGCTTCCATTATACATATTCATATATTAATATATGTATACACATATGAATAATTACTTCCGTTATACGTATTCATATATGAATATATGTATTCACATAAGAATACATTTATCGATATATATTCATATATGAATACGATATGTTCTGTCGGGCGGTACGCCGGAGCGCTAACGCGGCATATATATATATATATATATATATATATATATATATATATATATATATATATATATATATATATATATATATATATATATATATATATATATATATATATATATATAGACATAGTTATACACATTTCTAAGCAGTATTTTAACACATTTTAAGCTATAATTTAGTTAATCGCAAAGATATTTCGTACTTATAATGCTTAAATTGTATTTTGCAACAAAAAGTGAACATTCTAGACGAAAAAGATTGAAACCGACAAAACCTGGATACTTGGAGGACTGAAGCTAAAAAAGATACAAAAATGATGTTGCTAGACAGCTTGACCCTTCGTCGGTACATTGACCATATCTCATCACTTGTAACTCCGATTGATGAGATTCAAAATGATATGAAAACTAGACAAAACTTCGGACGACTTTCGTTTTTGTGCCAAATGCTAATTCTCAGTTTTCACGACGTGAGGAGTACAATCTCATGACGTGAGATTGATTCTTCTAGAAGATAGCTACGCGGAATGAAGTTTCCTTGCCGAACACAGATTCTACTAAGATCACGACATTTGAACTTAATTCTCATGACGTGAGATGAGATTTTTGGAAACTATATATATCCCTTTGCTCATTCGAGTTAGGGTTAGCTTAGACATATTCTGGAGAGATATTTGAATTTGGAGGTTAGAAACCTATGAAAAACATACTTTGGAATGAGAGTTTGCTTGAAGATTAAGAATTTGATGATCAAATCATTACATTCGGTTTGCATTATTTAGTCATGTCGATTTGTATAGAATTTGTGTGTTTAATTTGATTTATGAGTAGCTACATAAGTTTACTTTCATTTAGCTAGATGAAGCTTTAACTCCATGGCTTAGTTATTTAAATTATGGATTTTAATTGCTAGTTATGAGCTTGTGTTTGATTATCTCAACCTAACATGTTAATATTTGATACTTTGATTGCTTGAATTCAGGTTCTATGTAGCTTAGTGACCATTAAATTATATGAACTTGTTACATAGTAGTTTAGTGACTATTAAATTGCTAGAGCTAGGATCGACCACATCTTAGATAAATGATAAAAGTAACTAATTTAGTTGTGCTAGAGAACATAAACTGTGACCACAATTGTGTTTATTTGGATCAATCTTACATAGCTTATATACAATGTGTAACTGATTATGTGTTTGCTAGTGTATGACCATACACAGTTTTACATGAATTGGTGAAATTATTACTAAATTTGGATTTGAATTGCTAATTACATAATAAATGGCAACAAACTTTAATAATCCGTAATTAGTAACTAACCATTGAGAATAAGTGGATCCGAACTAAACGAAAGTGTTTTTAATATATTGATTAACATTGTTAGTTAACCATTTAAACTTGTCTGAACTTGAAAAATCAGATAACCCCCCCCCCCCCCCCCCCCCCTTTTGACTTTTGCTTGTTTTTAGATTAATCTATTAGTAGTTAGGTTAGTAAATTAAATCCATTCCCTAAGTTCGATACTCGACTGTTTTTGCTATATTATTTGCGAATAGGTCCACTGCCTTTAGTCGAATAGCTAGTTACATAGGAGGTAAAATTATGTGTAGTAATATTTCGACAGCAAGTTTTTGGCGTCGTTGCCAGGGAATGACTATTTAGTTTAAAATTTATTTTCTTTAGATTGATAGATCCTTTTTGTGGGGTAAAACCTGCAAAAAGTTACATTCTAGCAATAGATTTTTGTTTAGAACTGAAGTTGTGATGTGGCCTTAAGCTTACTGCGTGAATTTGATTATTTTAGGTTTGTTTTATATTTTTATTTGTTTTTCGTTTCTGTTTACATTTTCTGTGACAACACGACATGGTAGCCCTTGCCATGTCGTTATAAACAATCAGTAGGCATTTTAAGTACTTTTTGTTGGTTTTTACGTTTTTATTTTTGTTTTTGTTGCAGTAGTTCAAGACCCATGGATCCAATGCGCCTTTGATACCAGCACTTTTAGATCCAGAGTTAGCCCTTCACAAAAAGACGAATAAAAACCTAGGAGAAACCAACCCACCAAAGAAGTCACCTTTCAAGGACCTTAAATCGGTTTTCGGAAAGAAGAAGGGGAATAACTGTTGGATTTAGTGTCTAAGCCCATAACTATAATTGGTATGTACTTGACCCGAGAGTAGCATGGCCTTTTGGGTTGGATGGCACCAGAACAATTTGTAAGGATGAACTTATGAGAAGAGGATATTTATGATTTATTAATATATATAAGTTATAATATATTAATATGAAATCATATTATTTAATTAGTATTAATCAAGAATTAATTTGGAATCAATTATGTGATCAAAAGAGACTAATTAAATATAAGGGGTTGATTTGGTAAATCATTCATTCTTATGGTATGCGCCAATGATCCATGATTCCTTATGTTGGGCTAAACCCATGTTACAACCCATGGATGATCCATGGAGGTTTAAACCCATGGAGCATGAGGAATATGGATGGTTATGCACATTAGGGTTTATATGGTGTAACCCTAGTTTTGCAACACTATATAAGAAACCTATGAGCTCCTAAAATCGGCACCCTAGTGTTCTTGGAAGAGCCATAGCCGATTTTTTAGTACAAGTATTTCCTCTCAAGTCCTCCATTGTTGGTGGTGTTGTGTGAAGCATTTGAGGCATCACATTTAGGGTGCTAGGATTTTAAGGGTCCAAGGAATCAAGCTACAAGAAAAGGTATGTGTTCTAACTAGATTTTTGTTATATAATTACCCATGTTGCTATGCTAGTTAGGGAAAAGCTTTGGAAAATCATTTTACATGTATAATTAGAGAAAACATAGATCCAAAGCATTTAGGGTTGTATGTTCACCTTAAGGTTGTTAAGATCCTCAAAAACCTTCAGTGGTATCAGAGCCTAGGAATGTTTTCTATTATACTTGATATTATATTGATTTTTCAAAGTGTAAAAAATCAAATATCTGCCTTCTGCCCAGTGAACTCGCCGAGTCCACTGGGTGACTCGCCGATTCCCTTTCTTAAATGACCAAGTCAACGAGTCGAGTTCATGTACTCGCCGAGTTGGTGCTCCAGTGGGCAGATTTTAGACTTTTCGCCTGGAATTGGATTAGGATCATTACCCCAAACTGTTTTTTGAACCATCAAACTTGTTTTTTCATAAGGTATTGATCATGCTTGTCCAATTAAAAGGTAATTATCAAAGTTTCAAGATTTATATTAGTTTATATGATTTCTTGAAAATTGTTGATGTGAATTATATTTGCTTATGAGTTTTTCTAGATCATAGATATTATTTGACAGTTCTTGTTAGTTTAGTTGTTGATCTAAATGTCTTTTAATGGATGTCATAACTTGTCCTCAAGTTATGGAAAACCAAAAGTATTTTTCTTAAAAGTCATTAAACTCATAAGTTAAGAAAATGAAAAGTTTTGAATAGTGTCAAAACTTGTGCTCAAGTTTTGGAATTTGTAAAGTCACACTTAAGATACTTTAATTCCAAACCCTAGAATTAAAAGTTAAAAATTCAACCCTTATACTTTATAGTATTATAAGTTTAATATATATATATATATATATATATATATATATATATATATATATATATATCTTTACTATATTATTAAGGATATTGCCCACCTCTTGAAAATTAAGAGGTACAACATATCTTACCTCATGAACAATGACATTAAGCAATATACGTATTATACTACACGCTACACAAGGATCATATACTACACCGTACAATGACCTTACCTAATCTCTTAACCACAACCATCTAACCTATTCACATCGACATGCCCCTTTCCAACTTCATACAGAGGCGCTGATGAACAGATTCGAAGATGGTCATGAAGACAGATTAATGATACTCAGCATCTTCGATCCTCAATCCGATCGTCAGCCTTCAAGCAGTCGAGGTCTTAACATGGCAGATCTCCAGCGTTTCCAATATAAACCCTTTCCCCGCCTTTGATTTTCACCCTAATAGACGTCTTAGCATCTTCGATCCTCAAAAACCCTAAAGATCTGCCATCTAACCTATTCACATCGACACCACCAAAGATGACCCTTTCCCCGCCTTCGATTTTCACCCTAACACGCTCTCAGGTCTCAGCTATCAAAGATCCCGAACACAGAGGGGAGGAGGACGCCGCTGCTGACGACGAATCAGCTCTCAGCATCTTCGAAGGTCTCAGCATCTTCGATCCTGAAAAACCCTAAAGATCTGCGTCAATCGTCATTCTCTTTCTCTCCAGGTAATTTTTTTCCAATAATTTTTCCATCTTATGCCTTTTTTTGTTAATTTTTGATCTCGTCCGATTGCAGTTGAAGCAACAGTTTGATTCTTTGGAATCCTGTGTCTCAAATCTCGAATTCCTGTAAATCGGTTAGCTCTACTGAAAGCTCGGATGGAGGTATAGAAGAACTTGTACCTGTATTAACATAAAATATAATCTAAATCAACCAATCTAATGTAGTATTTTGGAACTTTTTATTTTTGTTTTTTCAGGATCATCCCGAAGGATTGAGAATTTGCTTGATCTTGATCCAGTGAACAATGGCAATCTTCGATCCTGAAAAACCCTAAAGATCCGTGTCAATCGTCACTCTCTTTCTATCCAGGTACTTTTTTCCCAATAAATTTTCCATTTTATTCCTTTTTTTTGTTAATTTTTGATGAACAATTTACGAAATAAAGCCCTAATCCTATTCCATTACTAAATTCCTGTAAATCAAAGAAGCAAATATCTTTTAGGGCAACCAACTTGCAAGTCACTTGAGTTTCGTGGGTCAATGGTTCAAGGAGGACAGTTGACTTTCATTGCATCTTATAGCGGAGGGTAAGTCATCATTTATACACTCATTAAAAAATCAAATGTATGACACGCATCTACCTTGTTGTGCTGTTTTAACGTTTGTTTATTTGATTCTTTTCAGGGAGAAAGGAGCTTGCTTCTTTGAATGGTTTAGAGTGAAGAATAATGGTAGCAAGGAGAAACTATTTTCTAAAGGTGAGTTTTTGCCTAATATATCTTATCACTTACATCCACAGTTAGCTTGCTAAACAAGCGTTGTGCATACATTGTTAGCAGATCATTTGGATTTGACTCTAGAGGAGTAGGAACATGTGTGGAGCTTGTTTATACACCTGTACCAGGTACTAATTTTGTAACTTTCAGGGTTTATTTTATATATTTTTCTTAAAATACAATTTTTTTTAAAAGAACGGTAGCTTACTTTTCTCCTTTTCCATTTATACCCTTCTTGTTTATTTATAACCTGGTTCAGGCACTGGCATTTATATGTGTATTGTTTCTATTTATGCCTCCTTAGTTTAATTTATTGTTGATATGGTTTTTGTTTGTTTTCTTGGATTACGATTTTGCATCTTCATGGACTGTATGGTTTATCAGTTGGGTATTGTCTCATAATATCATGGTACTACTTCACCATCTTCTTCATCATCATATGCTGTTTCTTTTCTGTCTCTCTATTTTTATCTTTTTCTTAATGTAAAATTCAGTTCAATCGTGTATTTGATTCGTTATATAACCTGAAACAGCCTGTGATGCCGACAATGGAATTGGATTCGGAAGCGTTTGTGGAGGTGGATCCGAGCGGCAGGTATGGACGATACAGGTTTTGATACATGCCTTGAAGAAGTGGTCATGGCAAATATTGAAAGGCTTAGATTATCTACACAGACATGAACCCTGTATCATTCACACAGATCTCAATTGCAGCAATGTCTTCATCAATGGCAATATCGGCGAGGTACAAATATTGATCCAATAAAGGATTGGTTTTAAACATTTTTAATAATAAATATATAATTAATTAATGAATAGATATATACGTATTAGGTAAAAGAAGGCAATTTGGGTTTGGCTGCAATAGTTGGTAAGAGCCATTGTGCACATTCAATACCGGGGACACCTGAATTCATGGCTCCTGAGCTGTACGAGGAGGATTACATGGAGCTGGTTGATTTGGGTTTGAGATGGTGACTCTTAAACTGCCTTACAGCGAATGTGATAATATTGCCAGAATTTACAAGAAGGTGACATCGAGTCAATGCCCTTCATGGAGGCTTTGAAGCAGCTATTTTTCTCTACAGGTGAGTTTACCATTACCATACAATGCATCAAAAGTGGGAGTGCAGATCCCACAATTAACAGCCAAGGCAACCGATACCCTGCCCCTGTTAATCCTAATTCTAAAGAGGTAAATTTTACTTTTATCGTTTTTTATCATGAGTTGTCGAGGATCTTTGCGGCTATTTTTTTCAGCAAATTAATTAGATTCACTCTGCTCATGAGTGTTGTCTAACTAAACAGGTGACTCATAGAGTGATGAGAGCTGGAAGTTGGAGGCATTGGAATTAGAGATCGGAAGGTGACCTAATGTTGAATGGAGCATTTTTTATCCCATCTGGGAAAGGAGCGGGAGTCGGTTACGCACGTGTGAGGAAAGGCATGAAGTGTTTTCATCTTTTCATTTTTTGTCCCATCTGGGAAAGGAGCGGGAGCCAGCTACATGGTTGCAGATTGTTGTTATTTATATTTTGTAAAATCAAGTATGAAGTATTAGATGAATTATTTGAGATGTAGACTTAACTTTTGTTGTATTGTATGACTATGCTCCTAGCAAGAAACTATATGTTGAAATGAACTATTCTACACAAAATAGTCTACCAAATGGCCACAATGAATAGGTCACGTCTAAAGGAAACTAATCATCACATTAAAACTATCTTTCGAAAGAAACTTTTTGCTGCCCGGCGCTTAGTGCGGGTAAACGGTATATATATATATATATATATATATATATATATATATATATATATATATATATATATATATATATATATATATATAAGAACAAGTCAGTCTTACCGTTAGTAGGCCTCATTCACGAAGATGGTAAATAAGGGGGGGGGGGTATAAGGTTACTGCCTATAAAATGGCAGTTTAATGGGTGTCCACTCTCACTCACTGCTTCCTTGACTGGTGGAGGGTCGTTAGCCGAATGGGTAGGATAGGACTATAATTATCATTAAAAGTATAATGATAATAATAAAGTAACTAAATGTTTTAATAAAATTCTCAATCTTAGTTACTTTAGGAAAATGTGAAATTGAGGCTTATCCATGAAAATTGCATTTTGCACCTTGCCAAGTCGTTAATGAAGCATGTGTGGTTAACCGTCACATTAAATTGGACTAGTAAGAGTGGCAATGGGTGGCTTGATGTTTATCATAAGATCAATGGAGCGTGTGTTGTTAACTGACACATTGATTGGGTGATAAACGACATCGGGAGTACCAAGCACATTTTGCATGGTTATTCACACCTTGTTTGTGATCCTCATGATCCCAGTCAATAACCTGAAGGGCATCATCAAGATTTAAACATGCCATTGAATTGTTCAACGAATCTCAAAGGATCCAAGAGTTTCAATCCAATTAAAACTTAATAATAAATTTCGTTTTTCATGGTGGAAGTTGGTAAATCATCATTTACCTACCTTCAAATATTTTGCAAGTTGGATTACGGCATCCCTCTTCCAATTTGTAAAATATTGTATTGGATCCTAGCCTTAATATTTCATTTTGGCTATTATATTAAGGACTCATTATCTAATCTAAACTTTGTCTTTCTTTCTTTTTTAGATGTCTTCCAACACTACTTCTGGCTCAAACACTACTAGCTCCTTCTCTCTCATGAACTTGTGTGGGAGAGTCATGTTTGATTTGTCAACTTCAATGACTGGATTAGGAACATCAGGATGGTCACTCTCTATGAGGACAAGGAATATGTCCTTGACAAGGAGCTTAAGGAAATTGATGAGTCTTCTGCTACTCCTAAGGAGATCACTGAGTTTAGGGCTCATGAGAAGGGTGCCACGAAGGTGTCTTGTATCATGTTGGCCACCATGACAGCTGAACTCCAAAAGTCCTATGAGGACTTCTACCCTTTTGAGATGCACTAGGACCTGATGGAAAGATACCATCAGAGTGCTCGTCAAGAAAGGTATGAAATCATCTCTTCCATGATAACAACCAGGATGAAGGATGGTGAACCTGTTACGGGCCACTTGCAGAAAATGCAAAGGCTTGTGGACCGGTTGCTAAAGTTAAATGTGAAGTTCCCTAAGGAGCTGGCTATATATATCATTCTACACTCCTTACCTCCATGTTATGATCAGTTCTGCATGACCTATCATATGAGCAAGGAGGAGGTCACACTTAGCAAACATCAAGGGCTTTTGAGGACTGCAAAAAGTGGTCTCAAAGGTAAAAATGTTATTTCTAATCCTAACACAATTGCCCCTGTTCTGGAAATTGGACAAGGGAAAGGGAAGAAGAGGAAGGCTCCCTCAAAGAGCCATAAGGGAAAGTCTCTTGATGGATCCTCTTCAAGTGGGACCAAGGTTGGTTCTGCTACTCCCTCTTCGACTCCAAAGGAAGCAGAGTGTTTCAATTGTCACGAAAAAGGGCACTAGAAGTGAAGCTGCCACAAATACTTGCAGGATGTCAAGGATGGGAAGGTTAAACCTACCCATGTAGGTATTTATACTGTTCTATCTAAAAACTCATCACAATCTAACTCTTGTGTTCTTGACACAGGTTGTGGATTTCACATTTGTTCTGATGTATAGGGCCTAAAAAGAAGTAAGGATGTGGAGTATGGGAAGATGAAATTGATCATAGGGAATAGGAAGGTTTCACCTGTCACCAAGATTGGAGTTTACTCTTTATTGCTTAGTAGTGGGTTAAAAATAGATTTTAATAATTGTTGCTACTCGTCTAATATGGCGAGAAATATCATTTCCTTTCATGGTTCGTACAAACAACACTATAGTTTTTTCATTTGATAATGAAATTGGTGCTATAAATGCTTATTATAATGGTGTTTTTTTTTAAATTTTAAAGCATTACCTTGTAATAGTGTATATGAAACTGTGAATGTTGTAGACAACTTATGAAATAATGTGTTGCATATCAATTCTTCCAATGAATTGGATAAGGCATCCTTGTTGCATTGTCGTCTTGGACATGTTAACAAGAAGCGCATAGGCCAACTCCAAAAGGCTAGAGTTTTGGAGTCATTCGACTTAAGGTCAGATGACACTTGCGGATCTTGTTTTCTTGGAAAGATGACTAAATCTCCCTTCACTGGTACTTGTGAAAGAGGTGAAGGTTTGTTAGATCTCATACACACCGATGTCTGTGGGCCCTTCTGAACTGCCACAAGGGATACTAACCGCTTCTATGCGACTTTTACTGATGATTATAGTAGATATGTCTATGTCTACTTAATGAAGCATAAGTCAGAAACCTTTGAGAAATTCAAAAGTTTAAACAAGAAGTGGAGAATCAACTGGGAAGGAAGATAAATATGGTCCGATCCGATCGGGGTAGTGAGTCTCTTAGTATCGAGTTCCTTGACTATCTTAAGGATTGTGGAATTTTTTCATAGTTGACGCCACCTAGGACACCACAGCTTAATGGTGTGCCTGAGAGGTGTAATCGAACCTTTTTGGACATGGTTCATTTGATGATGAGGTGAGCTTCGTTAACTATCTCATTCTGGGGGTATGCCTTAGAGACTGCATCCCATATCCTTAATCTAGTTCCTAACAAGAAGGTTTCCAAAACACCTCATGAGATGTGGACAGGGAAGGTCCGATCATTAGACCACATCAAGGTTTAGGGTTCTGAGGCATTCGTGAGACGCGAGACTCATAACAAGCTCGAACCTCAAAGTGTGTGGTGTATTTTCATCGGCTACCCACATAAATCCTTTGGTTATCTATTTTACAGACTGAGTGAAAATGTTGTCTTCGTTGCAAGGAGAGGAGTCTTTCGCAACAGAGAACTCATAGGCCAATGACACTGTGGGAGGAACATTGACCTTGAAGAACTTTAAGAGTCAAGCGATGAAGGAACCTCAAACACTAGCACGCAACTTGAGGAGGAAATTTCGGTATAGCCAATTGACAAGTCCGTAGCTCCGAGGCATTCTAGTAAAGTTAGTGTTCGATGTGTGTTATATGGTTTTCATATAATAGTTGAAGGTGATAGATTTATCAGTGATAACACACTGATAAATTGGATGAACCTAACAACTACAAGGAAGCCATGGCAGGCCCCGAGTTTGCTAAGTGGAAAGAGGCTATGGACAACGAGATTCAGTCCATGTATGACAATAAAGTTTGGATCGTGGTTGATAATGTACCGGGCCGTAAGACAGTCAGGTGCAAATGGATCTTCAAGAAGAAGATCGACATGGATGGGAAGGTACACACTTATAAGGCGTAACTGGTTGCAAAGGGCTTTACTCATACTCTAGGAGTTGATTTTGATGAGACCTTCTCACCAATAGCAAAGAATAAGTCTATTAGGGTTTTGTTAGCCATAGCTTCATTTCATGATTATGAAATATGGCAAATGGATGTCAAAACCGCTTTCCTTAATGGAAAGTTGGCTGAGGATGTTTACATGAGTCAGCCGGAGGGGTTTGTCGATGCAAAGTACCCTAATAGTGTGTAAGCTTGAGAAATCCATTTATGGATTGAAACAAGCATCTCACAAATGGAATCTTTGTTTCAATGAGAAATTCAAAGAGTTTGGACTTTCGAGAAGCAAGGATGAGCCATGTGTATATGTCAAAGCTAGTGAGAGCTTAGTTAGCTTTCTGGTATTGTATGTGGATGACATACTACTCATAGGAAATGACATCCCAACCTTGCAGGAGGTTAAGTTCTGGCTTAGGAAGTGTTTCACTATGAAGGACCACAGAGAAGCTGCCTATATTCTAGGGATAAGGATATTGAGAGACAGGAGTAAGAGACTAAATGGACTTAGTCAAAGTACCTACTTGGATAAGGTGTTAAAAAGATTTAGCATGCAGGATTCCAAGAAAGGTGACTTACCGATCCAGAGTAATGCCAAACCGAGTAAAGCTTAGAGTCCGAGTACAGAGGATGAGATATATGAGATGAGTCGAATACCATATGCCTCCGTTGTTGGCTCGATCATGTATGCTATGACTTGTACTTGCCCTGATGTGGCCTTTGCTTTGAGCATGGTCAGCAGATATCAAGGGAATCCTGGCAACGCTCACTGGAATGGGGTAAAGAGCATTTTCAAGTAACTATGAAGGACTAAGGACTGGGTCGTTACCCTCGGTGGGAGTGATGACTTGAGAGTGGTGGGGTATAGCGACGCCAGCTTTCGGATCGAAAAAGATAATTTACACTCTCAGTCGGGCTGGGTCTTTACTCCGAATGGAGGAGCAATAACTTGGAAAGGTTCCAAGCAGGATATAGTAGCTGATTTAACTTACGAATCAGAGTATATAGCAGCAAGCAAGGCAGCGAAGGAGGCAATATGGCTGAAGAACTTCATCGGAGACCTAGGAGATGTACCAGCTATAAAGGAGCCTATGGAGATTTTCTGTGACAGGGAGAGTGCAGTTGCCTTAGCCAAGGAACCAAGGGATCATGGCAGATCCAGGCACATAGACAGAAAATGCCACTTCATTAGACATCAAATAGAAGGACTCCTCGTGGCAAAGAGAGTATCGTCTGAGGAGAACCCAACAGATCCCCTAACGAAGGGACTGAGTAGGGTTAAGCATTTACAGCATGCGAGGCGCATCGGGATGAAGTATCGTATTAGTTTTAATGATTAGATAGCTTTCGGAACTTGTAATAGTTGAAATGTAATTGACATTTGATGCTTAAATAAAAGGTGTTTTTGTATTTACTAGTATGCTACTGTCTTATGTCAATTGTTTACTATTGTTTCATTTTGCATGTTTTGACTTCAAGTATAATTATATTATTCAAACTATCCACAATCGATCTTACCTTGGAAGTAGGTATTGAAGCAAGACTGTCATGAATTTGGCTTGTAGATTTGTCTGAGTTGTATTAGGCGTAGCAAAGTTTGCTGCAACATTCATGAGTGCTCATAAGGTCTGAGTATTGGATTAAATCCACGTTCACTTGTATCACTTCATGGAATTTATCTCTAGTGATCATGAGACGATAATATCATATAAGTCTTCAAACCAAGAGATATGATTTGTAGACTATGAGTTGGTTGTGCGTTGATAGTACGAAACCGCTTCAGTAACTTGATACTATAAAACATGATGTTGTGTACAATTTTATGAGTAGTTAGTACAAGCATATGATTCAAAGTTTATCTGTTCCTATTAGTCCTTGCAGGATTAAAAGCGATATCTTGGACCCCTTGATGATTTTGTTTTGAACTATGGGTTGGGCCCAGTCAAAACTCAATTGATGTGTTCCATTAAGTTCTATGTCAAACGAGTCGGAAATCAAGAAACAAACTGTTGGACAATAAGTACGACATCGTTACATGTATTTGTCCGAATGATATCTTGAGAACAGAGGATTATATGATCACTTATCTAAAATGGAACATCTCAGTTCGACAGAGGCTTTTAAGATCTACGATTGCTAGTCGGTGTTTTAATTAGTACTTACAGTTATAGTTATTAGACTTATCCAAGTGGGAAACTGTTGGATTTAGTGTCTAAGCTCATAACTATAATTGGTATGTACTTGACCTGATAGTAGCATGGTCCATTTGGGTTGCATGGCACCATAACTATTTGTAAGGATGGACTTATGAGAAGAGGATATTTACGATTTATTAAGATATTATAAGTTCTAATATATTAATATGAAATAATATTATTTAATTAGTATTGATCAAGAATTAATTTTGAGTTAATTCTATGATCAAAAGAGACTAATTAAATATAAGGGGTTGATTTGGTAAATCATTCATTCTTATGGTGTGGGCCAATGATCCATGATTCCTTCTGTTGGGCTAAACCCATATGACAACCCATAGATGATCCATGGAGGTTTAAACCCCTGGAGCATGAGGAATAGGGAAGGTCATGCAAATTAGGGTTTATATGGTGTAACCCTAGTTTTGCCACACTATATAAGAAACCCACAAGCTCCTAAAATCGGCACCTAGTGTTCTTGGAAGAACCATAGCCGATTTTTTTAGTAAAAGTATTCCCTCTCAAGTCCTCCATTGTTAGTAGTGTTGTGTGAAGCATTTGAGGCAACACATTAGGGGTTCTAGGCTCTTGAAGGTCCAAGGAATCAAGCTACAAGAAATGGTATGTGTTCTAACTAGATTTCTTTTATACAAGTACCCATGTTTGTATGCTAGTTAGGAAAATGCTTTGGAAAATCATTTTTTATGTATAATTAGAGAAAACATAGATCCAAAGCATTTAGGGTTGTATGTGCACCTTAAGGTTGTTAGGATGCTCAAAAAACTTCAAGAACGTGGGTGAATCAAGCAATTCCTCGAAGAACGAAAGCAAATTACAAAGCTTTGAGCAAAATCTGAATCTTCACGAATCCGATTGCACAACAGAAACTGAAAAAGAAGAAATCGAAACCGAAGACGAGCCAAAAAATGAGATGGAAAACATTGAGAATATTTCTATGGAGGCATACCAAAAGAGAATCCGAGAGGACACCGGTCCCGGTTTAGTGCAACCTGCAGTTCTAGCTGAAACAACATTCGAGCTAAAGGGACACATTATATCCGTGCTTAAGGAAGTTCCATTTTCTAGAAAGATCATGAGGATGCTTAAAAACACCTTGACGACATCAATGACATTGTTGATTACTTCAACATCTCATATGTTCCACGCACTACTGTTTTACTTAGAATGCTACCAATCACATTCAAGTGAGCTGCAAAAGATTGGTTGAAAGCACTTCCATCCGGTGCAATTACTACTTGAGCACAAATGCATGATCAATTTTTAGAACACTTTTGCCCACCTTCAAAAGTTTCTAAACTCAAGAAACCCATAGCAAATTTTGAGCAACAACCAGGTGAGTCACTCTACGAGGCATGTGAGCGCTACAAAGGATTGATAAGGAATTTTCCCCAGAATGATTTGAATGAGCAACAAGAAGTATCCATCTTTGATGATGGGGTCAATGTCATGAAAAGGCAACTCCTTGACTCTAAAGGACCGTTAACTAAGAAAATCTCAGTGAGATCAAGTAATTAATTGAAGAATTCTCTAAGCATTCTCATCAATATCACAATCCTTGAAATGATGGAGCAAAGGGAATTGGGAGTGGTACTTCTGAAGATATGGCTGCTGTTCTAGCAATGCTAAACACTATGGACCGAAGAATGATAAAAATGGACCAATCTATTCATGTTATTAGAGTTGGTTGTGAAAGATGCAACGGTCCACATTTGACCAAAGATTTCCATTTAGATGAAAGTGGAAATAAGAAGGTTCAAGTTTGCTACTCAAGTGGAGACAAATATGAGAAGGATTGGAGGAATCCAAAGAAAGAGTGGTTGTCATATGATTAGTATAAAAAGCAAAAAGAAGAAAAGTATTGGCAGACTGGCCGAGGCTTTTATTAGAAAGAGCAACCACCACCGGAAAAGAAGGTTGATTTGGAATCCATGCTAGCAAGGTTCTTGGAGGCTTCGGATAAAACACATGATGAGATCGTTGTAGTGATAAGAGACCATCAAAATCTTATGCGGGACCAACAAGCATTGCTAAGAAATCATCAAGTATCGATCGAAAACATTGAAGCTCAACTTGGATAGTTAACCACTTTGGTTAATGAGCAACTATCTCCAAAAATTACCAAAAAAAGCCTCAACCAGATGTTATGGTGATCGAAACTGAAGACGATACCATCTGTTAGTTCCTAGAAGCCCTTGAAGTCGAGCCACATCAGGTTGGACCAAAGTCGAAGATCGAAGAAAAGAATCTTGCTGAAACATCTGTAATGCCCGTGTTTCTAGGCTAGGCATTAATATTGACATCATAGTCTAGGTTAACCTTTGTAACTCATTTTGAATAAATGAAAAGGAATTATGTGAATATTATGTGAATTATGTGCTTTATGCTTAATTATTAGGGTTTAATTAATTAAGAATAAAAATAAGTGTCAAAATTAAAGTGTGAGATAAGCCCGATATCTTTACATAAAGTTGTAGTTGTCAAAACAAGGATTTCGGGGATATAAAGAATACCAAAATCCAAGTTATAACGAAGAAGTTATGACCTGTCGAAGTTTCGTGACAAAACCAACACGGTGCCGAATGTCCTAAAAAGTGAGTTTTTGATAAACTACTTTTTAGCCTTAGTGATCTAAACGAAAGTTGTAGAATTCGTTAAACCGAGAAGTTCGATAAAAAGAACGCCCAAATTTGACTTCGTATGAGGAAATTATGATTTTTCGAAGTTTCAGCTTAGCAGTAGACAACTAAAAACTCGAATTTTAGATCGAGCAATTTTTAGCCAACACAACCTACACGAGAACCGAAGGTCTCGTCATTAGTAGCACAACGGTAAAAAGTCTGATGAAAACGGACGTCGGGTGAAGAAGTTATGAATTTTTAACGGATTTCGTGTCCCGGTTTGTTAAAAATAATAATAATAAAATTAAATTCAAAATTATCCGACGAAGTCTAAACGGAAGTTGTAGAGCGTAATTTTAGCTACACGTGCATATAAAGAACGTCAAAAATGGAGCTCGTATGCGAAAGTTATGGATTTTAGAAATTTCGGCGCGAAAATCAAGAAAATTCGCATAGTCACGAGTTGCCACGTCACCCTCGCTGAAAAAGTGTCACGGAGTCATCCGAAGGGTCCAATGAGGATCCGACGCGTGTTGCCTTCCCTCGCGTGAACAATAGCTGCGTGGCGGATTCTGATTCGACCGAAGAGATGCCTAATCCGAAGCTCGCAGCTAGACCGAGCCTCGCACCGCCTAGCCTCCGAACCTCGCACGTGGACCAGTAGACCGTGGTCCAATCAGAGGCCGACACAGAGGCCTTCGCACATGCAGCCACTTGCAGACCTTTGCCTGCGGACCCCACCACCGGAGCCGACTTCGGACCCCTATAAATACAAGGGGTATGCGAGCCTTCTCGGTTACTTTTGGAGTTTTGCCATATTTAGCCCCTTTCTTCATATTTTCTTCATTATAACATTCCCCAAAGCCCCAATATCAATTATAAGCCCCGGAATACTCCACGAAGTGCCCGAGAAGCCCAGACAATTTATCTTTTCGGTTTCAAAGCCCGACCTTTGCAGAGCCCGGTTTCTCAATAAAACTCCCGGTTTTATTAGAAACGATCGTTTTAGGAAACGAATTGCTGCCTGATTATCATCAAATCATGTGAGTGTATAGTCACTTTCATTTTACACATAAATATGAAGTATTTACCTTATAATACATGCTATGTGTAACTATATTAATTGTTTATTTGAGGTGACTGTTGAGTTGATGTTTTATACAAGTTTTAAACTGTATAAGTATTTTTATCTACAAATATGTTGGGTAGAACATGGGTAGATAGTGACGTGTGATAAAAATAAAATTGATGAGAGGCCTCGATGAGTTTTGAGATCCAGTCATCTAGCGGAGTTTGGATGACGACCACGGATTTTCTAGACAGTCCAGTGGGAAACATTAGCAGGTCCGCAACCTTTAGGTGTTAATGAACTAAGAGTGTTCATTTGTTGTACTTCATCCCCATCATGGTTGTCTTTAGGACATGTATGGCTGAGGAAACCCCTTAGCAGTAGTGCCCATCCCTATGATATTCTTTAGGCTAGGTCCCTTGTGAAAAGTGTTAGGGACGTAAATTGAGGATAATGGGAACGGGTAATCAGGGTTATTGTTGATTGATGAACTTAGTAAGTTTATTATTATTGTGGGTTGAAAACCCTATATGGTCACCAGGCTCCCAAGCCTGACCTACTCAGCTTTTTATGTTATAGGTAGTGGACGCCGAGCATAGTCGGAGGACGACAAGAGATTTTTGGATTATAGGCCAGTAGTTGTAAATAACTGTTGAAAGGCTTATAATGTCTTGTTTATGCTTTTGATCTGTATCGGAACATGACATCCTGAGGTTTTGATATGAAATCAAACTATACATTTCTTAAAGAAGGTTTTGATAAAATTTTATCATGTTTTGTTTTGGGAACAAATTCTGCAACATCTTTTAATAAGATTTCTCTGATTTTATTTAAAAAAAAGCATAAATTAAATCGGTCTTTTCTGGCCAAGAAATTAGGGGATGTCACAGTTGGTATCAGAGCATTAGTTTATGCGAACTAAGAAATTATAGAATTTCTAGGCTTAAACTTAGAATGCTAAGTGATGATTGTGAGATGAGTGTCTACCATATTTTAGACGCGAGCACTAGTTTATTTTAGGAAAGATGCCTAAAATGCCCTTATGTGCTAAATGTTATATGTTTTCCATATATGCCATTATTTGTTCAGATCTATGGTCTGTTGCCGACCGGATCTGGAAAACTTATGTGTGTAGGATTCTAACCGTACGACTACGAGATTAGAACTAACATGTAAACATTTCGGAGGGATAATGGAATTTAAATACCTATCGAGGGTAAAGACCTAAATTCGCCTTATATGGTATATAGATTGTAATGGCAAGAACTCGTAGTGGAGTTGCAAATGCAAACGGAAACGGGGATCAACATCCTCAACCTCAAGAAGTTGAGCAAGTACCTGTTGTAGGAGCTGCACCTGAGCCAATGATGATGGTTGGGGTACAAGCAATGATGCATATGATGTTAGATCGCCAGATGGAGGAGACAAGGCGATTAATACAACAAAATAGGGAAGAGACTACGATGCCTATTGAACAGCCCGTATTAAATGAAGGGCAATCAGTAGGAGAGAACTACAGTGGGACTCTTGGTCAAGCCAATCCACCGATAGTTAGATAAGACAACCAGGATGGAGGAGTTGATGGACGCGGGTGCAAATACAAAGATTTCATGGCATCTTAACCGCCGTGTCTATATGGAAGTCCGACACCGGTGGAAGTCATGAATTGGATCTCCGAAATGGAGACGATGTTTGAAAGGTTTGACTGCAACAACAAACAAAAGATCGCACTTGCAATTCCTCTATTAAAGTTTGGTGTGTTGAACCGGTGGAAGTTACTAGCTAATTTGATGCCCAAGGGAGAAGCTAGTAAGATGTCTTGGGAAGACTTTGTACTACAACTGAAACTGCAATAATGCTCTGAGCAGGATCTTCTGGAAATCAACAATGAGTTCCAGAATTTGAAGAAGGGAAAGATGAGCGTTACTGAATACGCTACTAGTTTTACTAAAAAGATGAAGCTTGTTCCTTACTTAGTTCCAACTGAACTGTCTAAGATCAACAAGTTTTCCCTCGGATTACCAGCGGACTTTGGTCCGATGGTTAAGCAAGCAACCACTTTAAAAGCCGCCATCTGGGCTGCTAAGAACGTTGAGGTTCAAATCAGAGAGAAGGGTCTGGAGAAGTGCAAATTTTCTAAGCTTAAGAAGTTTGGAGGAGGAGGAGGTGAAGTGAAGTGGTGTGAGAAGTGCAAGAAAAAGAACTCGGGGAAATGTAGTGAGGAGGTGACTTGCTTCAAATGTGGAAAGAATGGGCATTATGCCAATGTGTGTCAGTCCGACAAAAGGGTATGTTTTGAGTGCCATGAAGAATGACATGTTTTTAAAGACTGTCCGAAGAGGAAGGATGCTGCAAAGCCCAATCTACCACTAAAGCCGAAGGCGAGAGCCTTTCAGATGACACTTGAGGCTTCAAAAGAAGAAGATCAAGTTATAAAGTAGTAATGTAAATAGTAACAAGTGGTTTAGCCTATTAGAGGCATAGTATAGGGTAAACTTGAAACTTTGTGTAATCGTTTCAAGGAAATAATATAAACCCTGGTTTTGTCATATGATGAATTGAATGACTATGTGAAATTCTTGTATGGCGATTTGGAGAACTGCGAGACAATATTTGGGACGAGTATTAGTAGGTGCGAATGGTAGTAGAGACCTATACTACCGGAAGCACATGACTCGTACTTGGATTAGGGAAAGTCACAAGGTTACCAAGGAGCTATTATTTGATTCCGTTTTATTCTAGTTTGTCATTACCATCGTTTCGGTAATGACTAAGAAGATGATTGTTATTCCGACCTTAGAGGTCATATTGAATCGAGCCCGACTAAGATGAGTATGTTACGTGGTTCAAAGAACCAAGTTCGATGTAGCATTTGACTTCAGCCAGAAGATTGAGGTGAAAGATGATTAAAGCGATCAACAAAAGTATCACACTCATTGTTAAAGAAGTTGATATTTAGGAATGATACATGTTGAATTGTGATTGTATCACATTACAACATGAAGGAAGGTGTAGTTTGTTCGGAAAATTGTCCCTAGGAGATCTGAGTCTAAGTAGTGCAGTATACAATGAGAGATCATTAGAACATGACCCATCGGTCTGTTACAATAAATGAAGGAAAGTACTTATTGTTGCATTAGTGTCTAAGGCTGTAATTATATTTGGTAAGTGCTTGACCCGATTGTGCATGGCCCTTTTGGGTTGCCTTCACCATAGCAACTTGATAGGGTGATTTAGAGAAAAGAGATATTATTATTAATGTATTATAAGAATAATATGTTAAAAGAATAATAATATTATTTGATTAATATAAGTCATAAATTAATTAGGAATTAATTTGGTGACTTAAAGAGATTAATTGAATAAAGGGGTATGAACTGTCAAATGTGTGAAAGTTGTATTTTAAGCTGATAACCCTTATGGATATGGGTTGGACGATTTTAGGGATGTGGATCACCTAGAAATCGTACAAGGCCTTAACTAGAAGAGGATTTGGATTGCTTTGAGGCTAAGTTATCCAATTAGGGTTTTAGGGTGAAACCTTAGGAGCTCACAGTATAAATAGACCCATAGGGTTGAGGAAATCGGCCACCTTTGTGATTGGAGTAACCCTAGAGCCGATTTCCCTCTTCCTCTCTCTCTCTCTCTCAAATCACCTTCTTGCTAGTTGGTGTTTGTAAGCCATTAGAGGAGTGACATTTGTGACTCTAAGCTCCAAGAAGAAGAAGGTTTTCTAGCAAGTAACTCAAGGTACTATTCTAGATCTGTTTTCATATGTTTTAATTGTTAGTTTACATTAGATCTAGCCATGAAAGTCTTGGATATGTTGCATGTTCAATTAGTGAAACCTAGATCGAAGCTATAGGGTTGTATGTGCACACAGGGAAAGTTCTTATGTCCAAAACCCATCAGTGGTATCAGAGCCATGATTGGTTTCAATTGAATATGATGCTTAATTGTTTTGCTTGCTGAAAATCGTTTTTCTTGTCCTCTGTCGACCCAACTCGGCAAGTCAGTGTTTAGACTCGGCGAGTTGGCCCTACTCGGCGAGTCCGAGCGTCAGACAGAGGATAATTCGGGATTTTGTTGCTGTTTTGTCTTGGATTGATACCTAAATCGTTTTATTATGTAAAAATCCGAATTTTAACTTAATTTAATGATTATCCTTGACAAAAATATAGATAATTTCAAATCCTTTAAATATTGTTTATTTATGTGATAAATATTGGACTATTTAAGATTATTTGGTAATTATCTAATGACTAAAATTTAATTAGGTCAAATATAGATAATTTTGAAATTAATTGTTTAATTTGAATTATTTGTTATTTGATCCCTATTTTTTTGAGAAGTTCAATTTTACCTCGAAGTTTTGAAATTTGAATTTTGTGATTAATAGTTTAATTTAGAAGAATTTAAATTTCAACCCCTAGAGTTTTACAAGTTTAAAATTCAACCCTATACTATTATATTATTAAAAGCTTAATATATATATGTAAAACTAAAATGCTAGTCTTACCGTTAGTAGGCCTCATTCACGAAGCCAGTCTATAAGATGGGTATAAGGTTGCTGCCTATAAAATGGCGCTTAATAGGTGTACACTCACACCCACCGCTTGCTTGACCGGTGGAGGGTCGTTAGCCGAACGGGTAGGATAGGGCAACTCTCTCTCCTCATTAATAAGTATAATGAACCTATAAAGTAACTAAACTATTTTATAAAATTCTCAATCTTAGTTACTTTAGGAAAAGTGAATTGATGGAATCCCATGAAATTGCACTTTGCACCCTTGCTAAGAAGTTAGTGGAGCGTGTGTGGTTTACCGGCACACTAATTGGTTCTAAGCAAAGGTGGCAAAGGGTGATTCATTGTTTATCATAGTTCGATGGAGCATATGTGGTTTATCGGCACATAGAATAAATGATTGTAACAATGAAGGCACCATGTAGATTTGCATGGTAATTCACACCCGCTTTGTGATCCTCGGTATCCCAGTCACAAACTAGAGGGGCATATCGAGATTTAAACATGCAATTGAAGAGTTCATTTATCTCCAAACTATTTACATGATTGGATTACGACATCCCTTTTCTAATACGTAAATAATGTTGTTGGGTCCTAGCCCTAATTTTTCATTTTGGGTGTTTAATTAGGGATCCAATTCTAATCAAACTTTGTCCTTTCTATTTGTAGATGTCGAACGCAAACAACGCTGCTGCTAACTCATTCATGTTAATGAGTCTTTGCCAAAAGGTGACTTTCGATGGTACGGACTTTAGCGAATGGATAAGATACATTCGCACCATTGCATGCTACGAGGACAAAGAGTATGTCCTCGACGAAAAGATCGAGAAGGTCAACCCAGAAATCGTTACTCCCGAAGAGATGGCTGTCTTTGAGACACACGAACGTGATGCAAAGAAAGTGCATTGCATCATGATAGCCACTATGAACCAAGAATTCCAAAAGTCCTATGAGGACATGTATCCGTATGAAATGCATCAAGACTTGATGGAGAGGTACCACCAAAGCACGAGGCAAGAGTGCTACGAGATCATCACCAACATGATCACCTCTAAGATGGGAAATGGAGAATCGTTGACTGTGCACTTGCAAAAGATGCAACGATATGTTGATCGTCTTCGCAAGTTAAATGTTAACTTTGGGGAGGATTTGGCCATAGACATTGTTCTTCATTCCTTGCCTTCATGCTAAAACAAATTTAGGATGACTTACAACATGAACAAGGAAGAGGTCACCCTAAGCAAACTCCAAGGACTCCTAAGGACTGCCGAGAGCAACCTAAAGGACAAGTCTGTTGCACCAACTCCCGCACCAACAGCTGCTCCTGTTTTGGCTATAGGGCAGGGAAGGGGCGAGAAGAGGAAGGCTCAGTCAAAGAGCCACCGCAAGGGGAAGTCCCAAGATGGTTCCTCTTCTAGTGGGACCAAAGTTGATCCCATTAAGCCCAACCCTAACCCGAAGGAGGCAGAGTGCCATCATTGCCACAAGATAGGGCATTGGAAGAGAAGCTGCCCGGAATATCTGCAAGCCATCAAGGATGGAAAGATCAAGCCATCTTTTGTAGGTATATACACAATTAAATCTAGTAATTCATCTCACACTATTTCTTGGGTTCTTGATACAGGATGTGGTTACCACATTTGTTCTGATTTGTAGGGACTAAGAAGAGATAGAGATGTGGAGCAAGGAAGAATAAATCTAATCATGGGAAACAGAAGATCGTCGCCTGTCACCAAGATTGGAGTGTATTCTTTGGTGCTTAGTAATGGATTAGGTCTAGATTTAAATAATTGTTGTTACTCGCCAGATATGGCAAGAAACATCATTTCATTTCATGGTTTGTTTAGACGAGGATTTAGATATTCGTTTAATAATATGAATGGTTCTATTTATGCTTATCTAAATGGTGTTTTATACTTTGAAGCAATGCCTTGTAATGGAATTTATGAAAGTGTTATGGTTGTAGATAACCTAGGAAATGATGTGTATGTATAGATTCTTCCAATAGTATGGATAAAGCATCTTTGTGGCATTGTCGTCTTGGACATGTCAACAAGAAACGCATAGCCCAACTCCAAAAGGATAGAGTGTTGGAGTCATTCGACCTTAGGGAAGATGACACGTGCGAATCTTGTTTACTTGGAAAGATGACCAAGTCATCCTTCACTGGCACTTGTGAGAGGGGTGAGGGTTTATTGGATCTCATACATACCGATGTATGTGGGCCCTTTAGATCCACCACAAAGGATGGAAACCGCTTCTACGTGACTTTCACCGATGATTATAGTAGATATGAGTATATTTACTTAATCAAGCACAAGTCTGAAACGTTTGAAAAGTTCAAAGCGTTCAAGAATGAAGTGGAGAATCAATTGGGTAGGAAAATCAAGATGCTTTGATCCGATCGAGGAGGAGAGTACCTAAGTCTTGAATTCCACGACTATCTTAGGGAATGTGGAATAGTTTCACAATTGACGCCACCTAGGACACCGCAGTTAAATGGTGTAGCAGAAAGGCGCAATCGAACCTTGTTGGACATGGTTCGTTTTATGAAGAGTCGTGCTTCACTACCTATCTCATTTTGGGGGTATGCCTTGGAGACTGCCACATATATCCTTAACCGAGTCCCTACAAAGAAGGTTGCCAAACACCTCACGAGATGTGGATGGGGAAAGCTCCCTCGTTGGCACATATCAAGGTTTGGGGTTGTGAAGTTTTTGTAAGACGAGAAACTCATGACAAGCTCAAACCTCGTAGTGAGCGATGTATTTTCATCGGCTACCCGTAGAAATCCTTTGGATATCTCTTCTATAGACCGAGTGACAATGTTGTCTTCGTTGCGAGGAAAGGGGTTTTCTGAGAGAGAGAACTCATAAGCCAAGGAGACAGTGGGAGGAAAATCGATCTTGAAGAGATTCAACAGTCGAGTGATGAAGGAACCTCTACCGCTGGCGCTCAACCTGAGGAGGAAACTCTGGTTGAACCAATTGACGAGTCATTACCTCTTAGACGTTTCGAAAGAGTTAGAGTTCAACCCCAGTTGTATGGTTTTCATATTACTACCGAAGGGGACACGTATATTAGTGATAGTACACTAATAAATCTAGATGAACCTAATTGCTATAAGGAAGCCATGGCAGGCTCGGAGTCTGCAAAATGGAAAGAGGCGATGGACAGCGAGATTCAGTCCATGTATGACAACCAAGTTTGGAATTCGGTTGACAATGTGCCCGGACGTAAGACGGTTGGGTGCAAATGGATCTTCAAGAAAAAGACCGACATGGATGGGAATGTGCACACGTATAAGGCATGATTAATGGCGAAGGGCTTCACTCTAACTCCCGGAGTTGACTATGATGAGACCTTCTCACCAGTTGCAAAGATAAAATCTATTAGGGTGATGCTAGCCATTGCTGCATTTCATGATTATGAGATATGGCAAATGGATGTCAAGACCACTTTCCTTAATGGGAAGTTGGCTGAGGATGTTTACATGGCTCAGCTAGAGGGTTTTTTTGATCCGAAGCATCCAAATAGAGTGTGCAAACTTGAGAAGTCCATTTATGGACTTAAGCAAGCATCTCATAGATGGAATCTTTGCTTTGATGAGAAAGTCAAAGAGTTTGGATTTGTACGAAGCGAAGATGAATCATGTGTATATGTCAAAGCCAGTGGGAGAATAGTTAGCATTCTCGTTTTGTATGTCGATGACATACTGCTCATAGGAAACGACATCCCGACTCTGCAGGAGGTCAAGTCCTGGCTTGGGAAGTGTTTCGCTACGAAGGACCTCGGAGAGGCTTCCTATATTTTGGGAATAAGGATAGTTAGAGAAAGAAGTAAGAGACTAATAGGACTTAGTCAGAATACTTACTTAGATAAGGTACTAAAACATTTTAGTATGGAAAACTCGAAGAAAGGAGAACTACCGATACAAAGCAATGCTAAGTTGAGTAAGACTCAAAGTCCGAGTACCGAAGCCGAGATAGCTTAGATGAGCCGATTACCTTACACTTCCGCAGTTGGCTCGATCATGTATGCTATGACTTGTACTCGTCCTAATGTGGCCTTTGCTTTGAGCATGGTCAGTAGATATCAAGGGAATCCTGGTAGAGCGCATTGGATTGCGGTCAAGAACATCCTTAAGTACCTTCGGAGGACCAAGGAATGGTTTCTAGTCCTCGGAGGGAGTGATGACTTGAAGATGCGAGGGTATAGTGACGCCAGTTTCCAGACCGACAGGGACAACTACCGTTCGCAGTCGGGATGGGTCTTTACCTTTAATGGAGGAGTGGTAACTTGGAAAAGTTCCAACCAGGAAACTGTAGCTGATTCAACGTGTGAATCAGAGTATATTGCAGCGAGCGAAGCGTCAAAGTAGGCAATATGGTTGAAGAACTTCATTGGCGATCTTGGAGTTGTGCATGCCATAAAGGAGCCCATGGAGATTTTCTGTGATAATGAAGGAGCGGTTGCCTTAACCAAGGAAACGAGGGATCATGGTAGATCTTGGCATATCGACAGAAAATATCAATTTATTAGACATCGACTAGAAGAAGGACACCTCGTGGTTAAGAGGATATCATCAGAAGATAACCCAGCAGATCCGCTTACGAAGGGACTGAGCAGGGTTAAGTACTTGCAGCATGCTAGGGGTATTGGGCTGAAGGGTGACATTAGTTTAGATTAGATAGTATTATAAACGTGTAATAGATAAATGTAATTGACATTTGATGATTAAATAAAAGAGTATTATTTATAAGTAAAGTTACTGTCTTATGTTAACCGTTTAGCTATTGTTTCACTTTGCACGTTTTGACTTCCAGAATAATTGAGTTTATTAAGAATAATCGAATTATTCAAACTATCCACAATCGTTCATATGTTGGAAGTAGGTATGAATGAAGATTGTCGTGAATTGGTGTGTAGATTGTCTAAATGGTATTAGACACAACAGAGGTTTGCTACAACATTAATGAGTGCTTATGAACAAGTTTTGAGCATTGGAATAAACCCGCGCTTGATGGAATCATTTTAGAGTGATCGCACGATGATAATATCATATGGTCTTAAAACCTAGATATATGGTTTATTATTTACTAATTGGTTGTGCATTGATAATGCGAAACCGCATCAGTAAATTGATATCATAAAACGTATTGTTGTGTATAGTTGATTAGTCGATAAGTAAATGCATATAAGTCGAAGTTTATCTGTTACTTTTATCCTAAGAGGGTAAAAGCGATATCACGGCCGCTCGATGATTTGATTTGACTTATGTGTCGGGCCCGATCAGGACTGGATTGATGTGTTCAGTTAAGTTCTATGTTGAATAAATCTGAGATCGAGAAAATTAATTGCTGGATGACAAGTGTGATAATCGTCTGAACGATATCAAAACAAAGGACTATACGATCCCTTATCTAAAGGACAGGTTACTGATAAGATCAGAGTTGACAGCGTCTTTGAGACCTACGATTGCTAATCGGATTGTGTTTCCATTTATAGTTACTAGACTTATCCAAGTGGGAGACTGTTGGATTAGTGTCTAAGGCTGTAACTATATTTGGTAAGTGGTTGACCCGATTGTGCATGGTCCTTTTGGGTTGTCTTCACCATAGCAACTTGATAGAGTGATTTAGAGAGAAGAGATATTATTATTAATGTATTATAAGAATAATATGTTAAAAGAATAATAATATTATTTGATTAATATAAGTCATAAATTAATTAGGAATTAATTTGGTGACTTAAAGAGATTAATTGAATAAAGGGGTATGAACTGTCAAATGTGTGAAAGTTGTATTTTAAGCTGATAACCCTTATGGATATGGGTTGGACGATTTTAGGGATGTGGATCACCTAGAAATCGTCCAAGGCCTTAACTAGAAGAGGATTTGGATTGCTTTGAGGCTAAGTTATCCAATTAGGGTTTTAGGGTGAAACCCTAGGAGCTCACAGTATAAATAGACCCATAGGGTTGAGGAAATCGGCCACCCTTGTGATTGGAGTAACACTAGAGCCGATTTCCCTATTCCTCTCTCTCTCTCTCTCTCAAATCATCTTCTTGCTAGTTGGTGTTTGTAAGCCATTAGAAGAGTGACATTTATGACTCTAAGCTCCAAGAAGAAGAAGGTTTTCTAGCAAGTAACTCAAGGTACTATTCTAGATTTGTTTTCATATGTTTTAATTGTTAGTTTACATTAGATCTAGCCATGAAAGTCTTGGATATGTTGCATGTTCAATTAGTGAAACCTAGATCCAAGCTATAGGGTTGTATGTGCACATAGGGAAAGTTCTTATGTCCAAATCCATCACTTATTCCAAGAAAAAGAAGGAGTCCTCAATAAGGATTTATTTTGTAACTTGAAGGTTACGACTGAAAGTCCTGTGGAGATCTGAAGCTTTTTAGGATTAGCTGGATATTATCACTGATTTATCCAAGGCTTTTCTTCGATCGCAAATCCATTGGCAGCTCTGACCCACAAAGGAGCTGTCTATACTTGGAATGAGAAGCATAGGAAGCTTTGAGAAGTTAAAGAAGAAGTTGTGTGAAGCACCGATTCTTCCGTTACCTGAAGGAGTTGATGACTTCACAGTTTACAGTGATGCCTCTGGAGTTGAGTTAGGATGTGTTCTGACCCAAAGGGATATGGTGATAGCGTATGCATCGAGGCAATTGAAAGAGCATGAAAAGAACTTCCCCACTCATAATCTAGAATTGGCAGTGGTAGTATTCGCCTTAAATATATGGAGGCACTATCTTTATGGTACTAAATTCAAACTTTTCACTGATCATGAGAGTCTTCAATATCTCTTTAATCAGAAGGAATTGAACATGAGGCAACGGAACTGGCTAGAGTTACTCAAGGACTACGACTGTGAGATACTTTACCACCCTGGTAAAGCAAATGTTGATGCTGATGCTCTCAGTCGGAAGGTGAACCTCGAAAAGAAAAGGCCAAGAGCTTTGAGAATTCAAGTTGTCTCTATAATTATGGAAAGTATAAAGAAAGCTCAAGAGGAAGCTTTAGAGAAAAATGACCAGAAGGAGGAACGTTTGAGTAAAACGTTGGTGTTTGATATAAACGGTTAGGGATTAAAGGTATTCAAAGATAGGATTTGGGTACCTAAGACGGGATGAGTAAGAGATCTTCTGATGGAAGAAGCTTACAAGACCATGTACTCGATTCATCCCGGCAATACGAAAATGTATAGGGACCTAAAACCCTATTACTAGTGGCCGACGATGAAGCTCGATGTTGCTAAGTATGTGGCCAAGTGTGTAAATTGTGCTAGGGTTAAGGCACAACATCAGAAAATGTATGAGAGTTTAGAACCTTTACTTGTACCCATGGGTAAATGGGAAGATATCATTATGGATTTTGTGACTAAACTACCCAGAACAAGGAACGGTCACGACATGATTTGGGTGGTCGTTGATCGCTTCACTAAGAATGCACATTTCATAGCCGTTAACAAGAAATGGTCTATGGATAAACTTGCAAAATTCTTATGTCAAGGAAATTTTGAGGTTACACGGTGTTCCGTTAATGATTGTATCCGATTGTGACAATCGTTTTACCTCAAGGTGTTGGAGGAGTCTGTAAGAGGAATTGGGTACCAAGTTGTGTTTGGATACAGCTTACCATCCGCAAACCGATGGTCAGAGCGAATAAACGATTCAAACATTGAAGGATACGCTGAGAGCATGTACCTTGGAATTCCAAGGTAACTGGGATGAACATTTACCTTTAGTATAATTTTTCTAGGGTAATAGTTTCCACTCAAGCATCAAGATGACAACTTATCACGCTTTGTATGGGGAAAAGTGTTGAATGCCATCATGTTTGCTGGAAGCTGAGGAAAAGCAGTTTATGGGACTTGAAATAGTCCATTAGACTGCTGAAAAGTTGTAAGTGATTAGGGAAAGGATGTTAGCTGCTCATAAAAGCTATGCTGAAAAGAAAAGACAACCGATATCATTCATAGTTGGAGATTCGGTTTTACTCAAAGTCTTGTCGTGGAAGGGACTCATAAGGTTCGGTAGAAGGGGAAAGTTGAGTCCAAGGTTTATTGGACCATTTAAAAGTTCTTCAGAGGATCGGAAATCAAGCATACAAGCTAGAATTACCGAAAGAACTAGAGGGTATTAACAATACCTTTCATGTGTGTTATTTGAGGTAGTTTACGGGTGGTGTGCCCGACATAATTCCTATTTCTGAATTAAGATTGGATGAGAGCAAGAGGTTAATTGAAGAACCTGAGGCAATCGTTAACCGTAAGACTAAGAAGTTGTAACGTAAGATAGTCAATTTAGTGCTTGTGCATTGGAACATTATAAATGGGCCAAATCCCACCTGGGAAACGAAGAGTGACATGGTGAGTCGCTACCCGTACTTGTTTATCGCTGTGTGATTCCGGGGATGGAATCATCCTAAGGGGGAGAGAATTGTAATGCTTGTATTTCTAGGCTAGGCATTAATATTGACATTATAGTCTAGGTTAACCTTTGTAACTCATTTTGAAGAAATGAAAAGGAATTATGTGAATTATGTGTTTTATGCTTAATTATTAGGGTTTAATTAATTAAGAATAAAAATAAGCATCAAAATTAAAGTGTGAGATAAGCCTGATATCTTTACATAAAGTTGTAGTGGTCGAAACAAGGATTTCGAGGATATACAGAATACCAAAATCCGAGTTATAACGAAGAAGTTATAACCTGTTGAAGTTCTGCGACAAAACCGGCACGGTGCCGAATGTCGTAAAAAGTGAGTTTTTGATAAACTACTTTTTAGCCTTAGTGATCTAAACGAAAGTCGTAGTATTCATTAAACCGAGAAGTTCAATAAAAAGAACGCCCAAATCTGACTTCGTATGAGGAACTTATGATTTTTCGAAGTTTCAGCTTAGCAATAGACAACTAAAAACTCGAATTTTAGATCAAGCGATTTTTAGCCATCACAACCTAAATGAGAATCAAAGATCTCGTCATTAGTAGCACAACAGTAAAAAGTCTGACGAAAACGGACGTCGGATGAAGAAGTTATGAATTTTTAACGGATTTCCTATCCCGGTCTGTTAAAAATAATAATAAAAAAATTAAATTGAAAATTAGCCGATGAAGTCTAAATGGAAGTTGTAGAGCATAATTTTAGCTACGCGTGCATATAAAGAACGTCAAAACCGGAGCTCGTATGCGAAAGTTATGGATTTTAGTAATTTTGGTGCGAAAATCGAGAAAATTCGCATAGTCACGAGTTGCCACGTCACCCTCGCTGAAAAAGTGCCACGTGTCCGAAATTTGGATGAGTCATCTGAGCTGTTGAGTCATCCGAAGGGGTCCAGTGAGGATCCGACGCGTGTTGCCTTCCCTCGTGTGAACAGTAGCTGCGTGGCGGATTCTGATTCGACCAAAGGGAGGCCCAATCCGAAGCTCGCAGCTGGACCGAGCCTCACACCGCCTAGCCACCGAACCTCGCATGTGGACAAGTAGACCGCGGTCCCATCAGAGGCTAACACCAAGGCCTTCGCACGTGCAGCCACCTGCAGACCTTCGCCTGCAGACCCCACCACCGGAGCCGACTTCGGACCCTTATAAATACAAGGGTATGCGAGCCTTCTTGGTTACTTTTGGAGTTTTGCCATATTTAGTCCCTTTCTTCAAATTTTCTTCATTTTAACATTCCCCAAAGCCCCGGTATCAATTATAAGCCCCGGAATACTCCAGGAAGTGCCCGAGAAGCCCGAAAAATTTATCTTTTCGGTTTCGAAGCCCGACCTTTGCAGAGCCCGGTTTCTCAATAAAACTCTAGATTTTATTAGAAACGATTGTTTTAGGAAACGAATTGCTGCCCGATTATCATCAAATCATGTGAGTGTATAGTCACTTTCATTTTACACATATATATGAAGTATTTACCTTATAATACGTGCTATGTGTAAGTATATTAATTGTTTATTTGAGGTGACTATTGAGTTGATGTTTTATACAAGTTTTAAACTATATAAGTATTTTTATCTACAAATATGTTGGGTAGAACATGGGTAGATAGTGATGTGTGATAAAAATAAAATTGATGAGAGGCCTCGATGAGTTTTGAGATCGAGTCATCTAGCGGAGTTTGGATGACGACCACAGACTTTCTAGACAGTCCATTGGGAAACATTAGCAGGTCCGCACCTGTAGGTGATAATGAACTAAGAGTGTTCATTCGATGTACTCCATCCCCATCGTGGTTGTCTTTAGGACATGTATGGCTGAGGAAACCCCTTAGCAGTAGTGTCCATCCCGTTGATATTCTTTAGGCTAGGTCCCTTGTGAAAAGTATTTAGGGACGTAGAGTGAGGATAATGGGAATGGGTAATCAGGGTTATTGTTGATTGATGAACTTAGTAAGTTTATTATTATTGTGGGTTGAAAACCCTATATGCTCACCAGGCTCCCTAGCCTGACCCACTCAACTTTTTATGTTACAGGTAGTGGACCCCGAGCATAGTCGGAGGACGACAAGAGATTTTTGGATTATAGGCCAATAGTTGTAAATAACTGTTGAAAGGCTTATAATGTCTTGTTTATGCTTTTGATCTGTATCGGTACATGACATCCCGAGGTTTTGATATGAAATGAAACTATACATTTCTTAAAGAAGGTTTTGACAAACTTTTATCATGTTTTGTTTTGGGAACAAATTCCGCAACATCTTTTAAAAAGACTTCTCTGATTTTATTTTAAAAAAAGCATAAATTAAATCGGTATTTTTTGTCCAAGAAATTAGGGGATGTCACAACATCGAACCCTCGACGTGAGCATCCAAACCTCACGGCATGGGGTGGGTCTAATCAGAAAACTTTTGCTAATGTTCATGCTTATCATCCTCCTTTACCATTTCCATCTAGAGCTAATATTCACCCACTGGAGCAGGAACATTTGGAATTTAAGAAGCAGGTAAAGGGTATTCCAGTAAATACTCCTTTCATTGAATCATTGACCCAAGTTCTTGAATGTGCAAAGCTTTTACAAGACTTACTCGATACTTGCCAACAATTAAAGAAGAATATCAAGATGATCCTTAGTGAGCAAAGTTCTAAAGTGATATTGGGAGAGTTACCAAAGAAAATGAGGGATCCTGGACGCCTCACTCTCCGTGTGAATTTGGAAATGAAATAAAGACTTATGCTTTAGCCGATTCGGGGCGAGCATAAATTTAATGCCTTACTTGTTCTATCAAAAGTTCAATCTTCCAAATTTGAAGGCTACAAGAATGACAATTCACATGGCTAATCGTTCAGTGCCTCATCCTCAGGGCATCGTGGAGGATATTTTGGTAAAAATTAGGAAATTCATGTTTCCAATTGATTTTTTTGTTTTGGATATGAAGGAAGATACCAATGTTCTAATAATTCTTGGTCCCCCTTTACTCAAGACTGCTAGAGCCTTGGTAGATATTCGTGAATCAGAACTTACATTGCGATTTGGAGATGAAGAAGTTAAATATGAAATGGAGGATGGATTTTAAAATAATATTGCTCAAGGTGAGGTTTTTAACATAGATGAAGAAAATGAACTTGAGGAGTTATAAAAGCTAATGGAAGAATAAATTCAGTCAATTCAACAAATCAAGCATACAAAGCCGCGAGCATCCACTCCTACCGTTTTTGAATTTTTTTTGCTTACAAAACTCCAACTTCTTGGGTACGTAATGAGAGTGAAGAAGAATTAATGTCTAGTGATGATGAAGAGGTTACTTCGGAGTTGAAGCCGTTAAATTTAGACAAAAAGGTTGAATCTAAGGAGCCAAAAAGTGAAGACGGGGCAGAACCGAAACTTGTGGTGAACAAAGGCTTAAAACGAAAGTTTGAAGAAGGGGTTGTTAAGGGTAAAAAGAAGAACTATTAAAAATCTTATCTTAGAAGAGTTCAAGCTTACAAAAGAAAGTGGAAGGAGCAGAAGGTGCGATTGATGATTGACACTCCTACAAACCCAACGTGAGGCGGCACGGAGTCTGACTCATGACTCCAACAAAAAGAAGCACTTCTCGGGAGGCAACCCGAGCTTGGTTTGCCATTTTCTTTTCATTTTTGAATTTTGAATTTTTACACTTTTAGTTGAACTTTAGGATATCAATCATCAAGTCATCTAAATTATTTTAGAAATGGAAAAAATCAAGTGTGGCGTTTCTAAAAGTTGAGTGGTAAATTTTTGTTAAAATTTTTAAGAAAAAAATGGATTTTTGATGAAAAACCTCGAAAACACGTTGTGGTCCAAAGCCTACTTCGTGTTTAAATGGAATTGACCTGATATTTGTAGCCCAGACAATACCCACGACGTGATCCTTAAAGCTCACGACGTGAGCTTTACAAAACACGGGACCACACATATAAATAATTCAGAAAACACTTTAACCACTTTTGTTCTTAAACTACGACATGAAATCAACCGTTTGGTCCCCCTGCTCGATTTCGGCTGTTTAATCTACTAACTTCCTTCTTGCTTACATAATCCTCACATAAGCTAAGAAATTCATGTTCTAAATTCTTTGTTAGAACGAGTTTATAGATTTAGGGATTAGGGTTTATTGCTCATATCTTAAAAGTTTGCAATTCCCCTGAGTTTGTGTGAAATTCGACATGCATGTTTCTGTTTTGTGCTTAGAATAACTATTAGACAAAACCCTATGTGTTAATTAGACTTATTTTGCATTGAAAATGGTTCGATTATGGAGCACAATACAAACTGACTTAGTACCGACCCAAGATGTATGTTTGTTCCTCATGACGTGGGAACTGGATTACAACGATATTATAATTTTATGTTAAGATTTAATGGTTATTATGGTTTGGTTTTGTTGTTTAAATCTTTTTGTAGGAATATGGGTCCAAGAAAGAATGCTCAGGAAGTACAAGGAGGTGTTTCCAACTTGTACCCATTTTATGCATTCCCTACTAAGATATCTCGCGAGGTGCATAATCAGTATATTAACAGATTAAGATGGCTGCATAGTCATGAGTTTTCTATAGTGCCAAAGGTAAATTGGAACAAGTTGAGGGAGGTTGGATTACTTGACCAATTGAACCCTTTTCTCACTAAAACATTTATGGGGAATGGGATATCTTTTACATGCAGGGGGTGAATCAATTTATTTGTGATACAAGAGTGGGTTTACAGGGAGTTGTTTGTAGAGTTTTTCTCAACTGTGGTATTTCAAGATAATGTGGAAGACGCAAATTTCCCACAAGCTCTAGTTTTTTGTTTGGGCGGGGTATACCGAGAATGTACATGGAGGCTGGGTTTGTATGAGGCTCATTACACAATGAAACCAATATTTTTTTTTCATTTTTACGAGTTGTTGTACGGGAATATTCGAGGGGTGTATCCGAGTATGACTTTTGGAGTAACATTGCTGCGGGGAATTTCAACTCGGGTGTTTCTCCCTAAAGTAACATTAAATCCCTATCCATTGCTTCATCCACCATCTCATCACCTTTTCTATTCACCATAAGAAGCATTGGGACACGGTCCAAAAATTAATTTGTTCTTTTTGTGGATCATCTTGGCAACGGGAATCTATTGCAATATTCCTTAATTTTTGGCAAGGTACTTAGCCGAGCACGTGGTTAGTTCTCAGGCCGGGAGCCCGATAAGTGGTGGTCATTTTGTGACCCATTTGGCAACAATAATCATTCCCGGGATGACTAGGACTCTTACATGCAAAGAGGGGAATGAATTTTCTTTGGGTTATTTAGAGACAATGTGGGTGGTGGTTAATATAGGTACACATTGGAGTATCCCAAATGATGATCATGAGGATATTGAGAAACTAGAGGAATAACCACGACAGAGAGGAAGGCACAATGTTAGAGCACGGGGAGAAGAAATTCATCCACAACAACATTTTCCATCGTTTGAAGGTGAAGTACCAAACGACTCATTTCAAGTTCGAGGGGGTGTAAACTACCACAACCAAGCTATCGATGTTTTGTTTATGCATTTACATGTGGAGCGGCCGCCAACAATGCCACCTCAATATCCTTACATTCCGACTTGGAAGGAGTTATGGATTCCACGAAGAGATGGGGCCGGAGCAAGAGAAACACACAGTGAGGAGGAAGATGATTGATATTTATCCTTTTATTTTTAGTTTTTGTTATTTTTAGTCTTGCTTATGCTTGGTGTGTTTGATTTTGTTTTTGTTTGGTTTGGTTGTGTAACAGGACTTGGTGATTGTTATGTTTCTTCCTTCCACACTTTTGGTTGTTTGATGACAGAAAATTGTGAAAGAAAATGGGAAGAGATAGAGAATTAGAGATACGATAGTTTACGAGTTAAACCGTATTGTTTAGAGTTGAGAGTTGAGACCCATTATTTTTAATAAGTGTGGGGTTGATCATGAGAGAGACAAGATGAGAGATGAGGAAGGAGTCAAGAAATTATAGAGTTTTAGAAGTGTCTTAATCAATTAAGACATTCGGTTGAATGTCACTTGAAAGAGGAAGATTTTACAACAATGCAATCTAGACATACCAGTTCTCACGATGTGAGGGTCCATAACTCATGTCGTAAGCACGTTATTAACAGTATTCCACAACAAAGTTTACACGACACCATGTCGTGGGTTTAATACCCCACGTCGTGAGACACATATTTCTACAATTTGGAAGTCTTTTATTCCATATTTATTTCATGGTTCACCATTATCATAACCGGGGATATCATGAACCTGGTTATGACTTTTTCTCTTAACCATAAAATGTGGCATATGCTTTTCCACATTGAAGAATTATGATTTGAATATTTTCCTATAGTAAATGAAGATTCAAGTCTCGGATTCACATTTAATCAGCACATTGACATATCTTATTTGTTGAAGATCCAAGTTCCATTCTCCATAATTGATGTCCATATTCGAGATGTTCGAAGTTATCCACACGTTCGAATTCGATCTCGCCACTACTATCCCAAGGGAGTTTGTTCCTTTTTCTCCCTTTTCTTGTTTTTAAATTATTCCATGCATACAATGAGGGCATCGTATGTAATAAGTACATGGTAGGGGGTCGAAAAAGAAATTCCTAGAAAGTTTTTTTTTTTAAAATTCTAATAGATTTGAAATAATAATCTAAAAATTGAATCTAGTGATAATATGAAAACTTACATTGCTAATGTTATGTGGGATGATCCAATGCGAGCTTAAATGTTTAACTGAGCCAACACTTGTTATAGTATATTTGTGGTTTCCCAAGTTTAATTAAAAAGTCATGATATATGAAAGGTAATCGGGTAGTTTATATGACATAATAGGTTTTGCAGCCTAAACCTAAAATCTATCAAGGAGAGCTTATGTAGTCATTGCACTTAGACTAATACCTCTAACCAATAATGGTTGAAGTTAAGCTCCCTTGCTTAAGCATGTAGGATTTGAGCGAAAAAAAGTGAGTTATATATAAAAAAAGAGAGAGAAATTAACAAAAAGTTGTTGTAAGAATTTTGGAGATATCAAAGTATGAAAATTATGAAGATTAAAATTTTGAAGATACAAAAAGTTGAAGATAACAAAAATAAAACAAAAAGGTGGTGAACTCAAAGAAATCAAAAAGCAAATATCAAAGTAGTGAAGAATTCCAAGAGCTCCATTGTGGTATCACAATTGTAATTTTTCTAGATTATGTATGGGTAGCTTAACCAAAAATACCTTTAGGTTAAGAAAGATTTCTGAGGATGGATTCAGAGGGTTGCAAAAATGAGTTTCATATAAACTAAAGGGTGAAGGTTCATAAGGATTGTGAGTATTTAGGATTGAGAAGTTTCTAAGAACCTTAGACACAAATATACACATTGAGGTCTTGGTATAATGGCTGAGTTCAAAATAGATTGTATTATTTGATATTGATGATAAAAGTTGGACTTAAAAAATTAGTTTTGCTTGGGGGCAAGCATAAGATAAGTGTGGGTATTTTGATAGTGTCATTGTTATACACATTTCTAGGCAGTATTTTAACATATTTTAATTTATAATTTGGTTAATTTCATAGATATTTGGTACTTATAATGTTTAAATTGTATTTGGCATCCAAAAGTGGACATTCTTGAAGAAAAAGATTGAAACCGACAAAAGCTGGATACTAGGAGGACTGGAGCTGAAAAAGATACAAAAATGATGTTTCTGGAGAGCTTGACACCTCGTCAGTATTTTGACCATAACTCATGACTCGTAACTCCGATTTACGAGATTCGAAATGATCTAAAAACTAAACAAAATTTTGGACGACTTTCATTTTGGTGCCAAATGCTAATTCCCACTTCTCACAATGTGAAGAGTAAAATCTCACGACATGAGAACTTAATTCTCACGACGTGAAACACGATTTTTGGAAATTATATATATATATATATATATATATATATATATATATATATATATATATATATATATATATATATATATATCCCTTTGCTCATTCAACTTAGGGGGTTAGCTTAGACATATTCTAGAGAGATATTCGAATTTGCAGGTTAGAAACCTACAAAAAACATACTTTGGGAGGAGAGTTTGCTTGAAGATTAAGACTTTGAAGATCAAATCATTAAATTCGGTTTGAATTATTTAGTCATGTTGATTTCTATTGAATTTTTGCTTGAAGATTAAGACTTTGAAGATCAAATCATTAAATTCGGTTTGAATTATTTAGTCATGTTGATTTCTATTGAATTTTTGTGTTTAATTTCAGTGATGAGTAGCTAAATTAGTTTACTTTCGTTTAGCTAGATGAAGCTTTAACTCCATGGCTTAGTTATTTATATTATGGATTTTAATTGTTTGTTATGAGCTTGCGTTTGATTATCTCTACCTAGAATGTTAATATTTGATACTTTGATTGCTTGAATTCAGGTTCTATGTAGCTTAGTGACCGTTAAATTACATGAACTTGTTACCAAATAGTTTAGTGACTATTAAATTGGAAGAGCTAGGATCGACCAAATCTTAGATATGTGATAAAGGTAACTAATTTAGTTGTGCTGGAGAACATAAATTGTGACCATAATTGTGTTTATTTGGATCAATCTTACATAGCTTATATACATTTTGTAACTGACTATGTGTTTGCTAATGTATGACGATACATAGTTTTACATGAATTGCTGAAAATATTAGTAAATTTGGACTTGAATTGCTAATTACATAATAACTTGTAACCAACTTTAGTAATCCATAATTAGTAACTAACCATAGAGAAGAAGTGGATCCAAACTAAACGACAACATTTTTAGTATATTGATTAAAATCGTTAGTTAAGCGTTTAAATTTGTCTGAACTTGAAAAATCAGATAAAACCCCCCTTTTGACTTGTGCTTGTTTTTAGATTAATCTATTAGTAGTTAGGTTAGTAAATTAAATCTGTTCTCTGAGTTCGATACCCGACTATTAGTGTTGTATTGTTTGCGAATAGGTCCACTACCTTTAGTCGAATAGCTAGTTGGATAGGAGGTAAAATTAGGTGTAGTAATATTTCGACATCATATATATATATATATATATATATATATATATATATATATATATATATATATACACACACATACACACACACACATAGGGTTCGATTTCGTTTATGATTCTTTTTTCGGTGAGGACTCGTGATGACCCCTTAAAAAATTGAAAAAAAATTAAAAAAAATATAAATCATAAAATCGAGCATAGTACTATATTGGAGTGAAGAAAATTATAAAAAAAATTTTGGACCCGAAATCCAAACACAGAGACGACTAATTGATACAACAATGCTTGTAAATAACATAACACGTGACTTGGCGGCATAGCCAGGCCTTAAGCCTTACAAGACATGGCGATGCCTTGGCGTTTTTCAATGCATGACAAGGCAGGAAAATATTAATATATTTTATAGAGTTAAACTTATTTTATCCTAGTTTATAGGATCCAATTTTTGTATATCACTTTTAACTTGTATTTTAGAATAGTTTGTTGATCATAACCATTATAATTTGTTTAACACATAACCCACCTAATCAAGGTGATTACAGAAACCTAATATGGTATCATCCTAAAATAACTTCATGGCTGATAATCTTTTCTCATATATTTCATCATGAATGGACAATGTTGAAAGAACGAAGACTCTCCTCTTTCCCTCTCCATGATCCTCTATATGCTCCCCATCAAATTATCATCATCTAGTTACCTGCTATGAAGCAAACATACGATTCCTCTATTTTCTTATCAAAAGCTCACCGATTATGTTGATGGATCAATTCCATAGCCTCCATGTACCATTGTTACTGGTGAGACGCCGGCTAAATCCGGCTTATATTTCGTGGGTTGATGTTGATTAAAGAGCCCTTATTTTTCTCTGGTCTTCCTTCTATGAAGAAGTCATGAAATAAGCCTTAGGACGTAACACTTCTGATGATGTATGGACTTCCCTTAAAGCCACTTATCGGCATAATTCTCTTGAGGGAACCCACACTCTTCGGGGGTATATCCACTGTCCCAGAGTATTCTCGTAAATGCAAGCATATATGTGATCAACTAGCCGCTATTGGTCACCCTCTTAATTAAGATGACAAGTCTCACTAGTCTGTTTTTGGGCTTGGCTCATCTTTTGAAACTTTTTAGACCACTCAACTATTGATCACTCCACGTCCCAATGTTTGTGATCTTGTCTCTCAAGCTGAGAGTCACGAGATGTTCCTCATAGTAGTTAGTGACTCTTCTATTGCTTTGGTGGCTTTCAACACCATCTCCACTTACCGGTCATTTGAAAACACATCCAACTGGGTTCGTGGTAGGTCATCCGTTCGTGGTAGCTCTCATCGAGGAAGAGGTCTTGGTGCTCGGCGAGCTCCTCATTGTCAATTATTCTGAATATAAGGACATTATACTACTCAATGTACAGATTTGCACATATTTGCTCGCCGTCTTCTTGATCCTAACCTTTCTTAATCTTTTCAAGCTCAATCTCAAACCTCTTCACCATATTGGTTTGTTGATACAGACGCTTCTTCTCACATTACTCCTACCTCATCAAATCTTAATACTATTGCACCTTACTGTAGTAATGCATCTATAATTTTAGGTAATGGTCATTATGCTTCTATCTCTAATATTGGACAATCTCGTATATCTCCCAATATTTCCTTGCTTGATGTTTTGATGGTTCCCAAACTCACCAAAAGTTCAATATGTGTTAGTAAACTCATAAAATACAACGAAGTTGATGTTCTATTTTCTAATCCAATGTTTCTTATTCAAAATTGTCACTTCAAGGAGACTCTAGCATAAATAAGGCGTAGAAATGGTCTTTATGTTTTAGAGCAAGCTCAACAAGCTTTTTTGGCAAAAAAATTTTCTTGACGTTTACAATCCTCTTTTGAATTTTGGCATAGTCGTTTAAGTTATGTTTCATATGATATTTCTATTTTAAACTAAACTAGTTGCATATCCATTACCTCGGTTTTACCAAACCCAAACATATGCGCTTCATGTCAATTATCTAAGAGTAAACATTTATCTTTTGATCTAAACTTGCAACGCTCCTTACATGTATTTGATACAATTCATTATGATCTATGGGGCCATCGCCTATTCATAGATAGTTTTCGTTACTATGTAATCTTTGTTGACAATTATTCTAGGTTTACATCATTTTATCCCTTAAAGGCGAAATTTGACTTTTATGGTGCTCTTGAATCATTTGTTGCAGTAGTTCAAACTCAATTCTCATGCAAAATCAAAGTGTTTCAATCTGATGGTGGAACTGAATTCACAAATACTCGTGTTCGATCTTTGTTCACCAAGAATCAAAATCATCATCGTATGTCTTGTCTAGACACACCCCATTAAAATTGTTGAGCTGAATGCAAGCACCGTCATGTTACTGAAACTAGGTTAGAAATGATGTTCAATGCTCATGTTCTTGCCACACTTTGTACACACGCCTTCGGTTCTACTACTAATATTATCAATAGATTACCTACCAAGCTTCTTGACACAATTTTCCTTATGAGCTACTTTTTTCTACTCAGCCAAACTATGGTAATTTTCGTGTATTTGGTTGTTGTGTTTTTCCTTATCTAATGGATTACTCTTCCCACAACCTTGCTCCTCGAAGTGCTCGGTGTATTTTTGTTGGGTATAACACTCAATATAAAGGTTATTAATGCCTTGAATTATCCACATGGAGAATCTATATGACTTCACGTGCTCAGTTTGATGAAACGAATTTTCCATTTTCAGATCATAAATCAACCATTCCATCAACATCTTTTCCCATGTCTACTTATTGTGAGGATTATCCATTGACATCTTCTACACTGATGCCATCTCCCATGCTCTCATCTAGAACCACAACTGCTGCTAGTCCTCCTAGTGCTTTATTTCCAAATCACGAGCTTACTTCTTCACCATAATTACATGATATTTCATCTCCTATCCAATTTCCAGTTGGATCTCCTAAACAGACTCCTTCAGCATCACCATTACCCACACAATCTCCTCCTCGTCCTGATGCAAGTAACATTTCTTATTCGGCTACTGGTGGTCACTGTTGGATTAAGTGTCTAAGCCATTAACTAAATTATTATAAACTTATATTATTAGCAAAGTCTTTTGGGGTTTCCCGCAAACCTAGTAAGAGACTGGAATGCTATTCGGAGATAGAGAGAGAGAGAGAGAGAGAGAGAGAGTGAAAAAGAGTCTGGGTTATTAATTTATTATATGATTAATAAATTAATTAGAAATCAAAATAAATAATTTATTAATATGTTTTGAGAAAAAATATATAAACTGGAAATTATTTTGTTTAGTAATAAATTAATTGAAATTAATTTTGGGATTAATTGGAATAATTAAAAGTGGAAGGAATAAATATTACAATGATCAAAAGTTGAGCATTGGACAAATTCATGAACCTCGTAAGGTTGGAAAAAGTCTAGGAGGTGTTCTAGATAGTTTCTAGAGCCTTTCTTGGGCTCTAAGGAAACTTAGGGGGAAAGGCAAAGGGATAAGGCTTATCCAAGGAAACTTGCCTTATCCAAGCTTCCTTGATCACTTATATAAACCATTACCTACCATCATATTTTCAGCACTCTTTCTAAGGATCCCTAGAGCCGAAAATCCTCTCCCATCTCCTCTCTCTTCAATAGCCTCCAACTTCTAGTGTTTGGGTGTGAGCCATCAGAGGCATGAGATTTCTGGTGTTGACTTTCTGAAGTTCTACAAAGAAGGAATTTAATTTTATTTACACCAATAAACAAAAAGGTTTTTTTTTCTAATAACCCTTCTTAATTTTGAAAATAGCAGTGTATATTAGGGTTTCTTGAACTCAAATTGTTGTTTGCAAGTCATATTGAGAACATAGATCCTTTAGGGTGTATGCAAACTTAGGGCTTTTTTTCCGCCTAAAATACGATTTTTGTTATGTTTAAAACCCATCGGCAGTATCAGAGCCATTGTTCTCTGTGATCTTGCACAAATTTGAATAAGATCAAAAACCCTTTTGTGGTCATTTTTTGATTTTGGCAAGGGTTTTAGAAACCCTAGTCTCCTTGTTTTTTTTTTTTTTTATAAAATTGGTAGGGTTCTTTAGGGTTTCCTTATTTTGATAATTATTAGTTTTAAATGCCTTAAAATTGGATAATTATAAATTTGGTAAATCCCAAACACTAATTTCGAAATTAAAGGTTATTGGATTAGGATTAAAATTTATTTGATTACATGATTAATAGTAAATATATTGTTTAATCCTTATTGGTTTAATTTAAATAAAATTGATTTTATTAATTTCGAAATTTATAAATTAAGCCTAGTATTTTGATATGTTTTAAAATACACCCTATACTATATGTAAAATTAAAAGTTTAATAATAACCATATGTATAAGACTAAGTCAGTCAAATCACTTGTACGTCTCATTCACAAAGCCATACTATAACGGGAGTTTAAGGAAGCGACGTATAGAATGACTGTCATTAGGTATCTATTCTTACCCATTACTCTCTTGTATGGTGGATGGTCGTTAGCCGAATAGATTTGACAGGACAAAATATCATTAATAAGTATAATGTTATAAAAGTAACTAAAACATCTTTTATAAAATCTCACTCTTAGTTACTTTAGGAAAATGTGAAAAGTATGCTAATCCATAAAAGTTATACTTTATAGTAGTTAGTGGAGCGCCTGTGGTTAACCGACACACTAATAGTCACTATAAAGAGTAATAATGGGCATCTAGAAAATTATCATTGATTAATGGAGTTTATGTGGTTAACCAACACATTAAAATTAAATTATAAATAACATCGAGAGTGCCAAGCATATTTCTATGGTTATTCACATCTAGTTTGTGATCCTTGGTATCCTAGTCACAAATAATAGAGCATAATATGAGATTAAACATGTCATTGATAGATTCAATGAATCTCAAAAGATCTAGGAATTTCAAAGTTCGAAATTGGGGAATTGCTTTTACCCACCTTCATAAATTCGCAATAAGATTTGGACATCCCTCTTATTATTTGTGAATTTTTATTTTGGATCCTAGCATTAATCATTTATTATGGGTTAAAATAATAAGGATAATTGTCATCTAACTAAAACTATTCTTTTTCTCTATAGATGTGTACTCATGTAGACGCTTCTACTCCATCATCTTCTTCCCACCACTCAGGTTTCTCTCTTCTCTCCATCGTGTCCAAAGTAACTTTTGATGGCTCCAACTACAATGATTGGATACACAACATCAGAGTGGATTCTTGATTCAATGGCAAAGAATATGTCCTTGAAGAGAAACTCGTTAAAGTCGATGAAAAAACTACAACTCTTGAACAACTAGCCTCATATAGAAAACACTACGACGATGCAAAAAAAATTGCTTGCATCATGGTCGCTACAATGACTCTAGAATTGCAGAGGTTCTATAAGGACTATTGGCCTTTTGAGATGAACAATGACCTAGTGGAAAAGTACCACAAGAGAGCTCGTTAAGAGAAATTTGAAGTGGTGAAAGTCCCTCATGTCTTGAAAGATGAAAAGGAGAGAGTCTGTCTGCAACCACATGTAGAGAATGCAAAGATACATGGAGCGTCTTGTTAAGCTCAATGTGCGCTTTGACGAGGAGTTTGCCATTGACATGGTCTTAAACTCCTTGACAAGTTGTTATAGTCATTTTATATTAGATTATCATTTGAACAACATAGAAACCACATTGGCCCAACTCTACAACTTGCTACAAACTGTTGAGTCAGGATGGAAGGGAAGAATTCAGCCCCTGCTTCTAATGCTCACCTTCTCGCCATTCAAAAGGATAAAAGTAAGGTTGCTCCCAAAGCTAACTAGAAGAACAAGGCCAATACAGGGTCATCAAGCAATGGGCCAAAGGCAAAACCCAACTTAGATATTCTAGTTGTTAGTGACCCCAAAGAGGCCACTTGTTACTATTACAATGACAAGGGCCATTAGAAGAAGAGTTGCCCCAACTACTTGCAAGCATCAAGGATGGAAAGGTGAATCCATCTTCGGCATGTATATACACTATTTAAACTAATAACTCATCATCTACTCATTCTTGGGTGCTTGATACAGGATGTGGTTTTCACATTTCTCCTGATTTGAAGGGTCTAAAAGAAAGTAAGGAGGTGGAGCATGGGAAGATGAATCCGATCATGGGAAATAGGCAATCTTCTCCTGTTACCAAGATTCGGACTCATCAACTTGTGCTTAGTAGTGATGTTAGGATTAGTTTAATTGATTGTTGCTATTCGTCAGAAATGACATGAAACATTATTTCTTTTCATGCATTGTTTAGACAGTGTTTTCTCTATTCTTTTGATGATTTGAAAGGTTTCAATTCTAGTTTATAAAGATGGTATTTTTATATTTGAAGCTTTACCTTGTAATGGTGTGTATGAAAATGTGGCTTGTGTTGATAGCTTAGGCAATGGTGTATTTCACATCGATTCATCTAATGGTTTAGACAAGGCATGCTTGTGGCATTGTCGTCTTGGGCACATTATTTAACCTAAGGCCAAATGATGAATGTGAATCTTGTCTTTTGGGGAAGGTGACAAAATCACCTGTCCCTCGATCTTGTGAAAGAGGTGAGGGTTTGTTGGACCTCATACACACAGATATGTGTAGACCCTTCAAATCCACCACTAGATATGCTAGTAGATTTTATGTAACATTTACAAATGATTATAGTAGATATGGGTATATTCACTTAACCAAACATAAATCAAAAACCTTTGAAAAGTTTAAAAAGTTTAAGCATGAAGTCAAGAATCAATTAGGCAAAAAGATAAAGATGCTATCTTCTGATAAAGGAGATGATTATCTTAGTATTGAGTTCCACGACTACCTCAAGGAATGTGGAATAGTTTCACAATTGAACCCTCCTAGGAAACTACAACTTAATGGTGTGACTGAGAGGCGTAATCGAACCCTTTTGGACATTGTTCGTTCCATGATGAGTCGAGCCACTCTTCCCATTTCCTTCTGGAGGCATGCCTTAGAGACAACTACCCATATCCTCAATCTTGTCCCTACTAAAAAGGTTGCCAAAACACCTCATGAGATGTGGACAGAGAAAGTTTCCTCGTTAGCACATATCAAAGTCTAGGGTTGTGAAGATTTCGTTAGACGAGTAACTTATGACAAGTTAGAAGTCAGAAGTGAGAGATGTATTTTCACTGGCTAGCCACAAAAGTATTTTGGATATTTATTCTGTAGGCCTAATAAAAACGTGGTCTTTGTAACATGAAGAAGATTCTTTCGTGAGAGAGAGGTCATATGCAAAGAGGACAGTGGGAGCACAATTAAGCTTGAAGAGATTCAAGAGTCAACCAAGGAAGGAACCTTAGAAGAGACTAGCACTGAACTAGAGGAACAAATTCTAGTTGAGCTAGTTGACAATTCATTACCTCTTCGTCGTTCCAGTAGAGTTAACATGCCACCTGAGTTCTATGGTTTCCATATAACTTCAGATGGTGATACGTTTATCAGTGATCAAACACTGATAAATTTGGATGAGCCATCTAACTTCATGGAAGCAATGGCAAACCCTGAGGCAGCTAAATGGAAAGAGACAATGGACAGCGAGATCAAGTTTATGTATGACAACCAAGTTTGGAATTTGGTTGATCAAAAACCTGGTCTAAAGACAATTTGTTACAAATGGATCTTCAAGAAGAAGATCGACATGGATAGAAATGTGAACACATTCAAGGCACGACTAGTTACGAAGGGCTTTACTCAAACCCAAGGGATTGACTATGATGAGACCTTCTCACTAGTGGATAAGATTAAATCTATTAGGATAATGTTCGCCATAGCTGCCTTTCAAGATTATGAAATTTGGCATATGGATGTTAAAACGACTTTCCTTAATGGGAAGTTGGTAGAAGATGTTTACATGAGTCAGACAGAGGCTTTTTTGAATGGAAAGTTTACCAATAGAGTGTGCAAGATTAAGAAATCCATCTATGGATTGAAACAAGCATCTCACAACTGGCATCTTTGCTTCCATGAAAAAGTCAAAGAATTTGGTTTTTGTAGGAGTGAGGATAAGTCTTTCATATATGTTACAGCTAGTGGGAGTATAGTAACTTTTCTAGTGTTGTATGTTGATGACTTACTACTCATGGGAAATGACATTCCAACCTTGCAAGAAGTGAAATCTTTTCTTGGAAAGTGTTTCACTATGAAGTATTTAGGAGAGGTTGCGTATATTCTCAGGATAAGAATTTTGAGAGATAAAAAGAACAGGTTAATTTGAATTAGTCAAAGTACATACTTGGACAAGGTACTAGAATGATTTAGTATGGAAAATTCCAAGAAAGGAGACCTACTTATTCAAAGAAATGCCAAATTAAGTAAGACTCAAAGCCCAAGTACAAATGAAGAGATAGTTGATATGAGTCGAGTCTCTTATGCTTCGGCTGTAGGATCAATCATGTACGATATGACACGTACTCGTCCTGATGTGTCGTTTGCTTTATGCATGGTCAGTCGCTATCAGGGAAATACTGGAAGAGCTCATTAGATAGCAATTAAAAACATTCTCAAGTCTTTGCAAAGAAAAAAGGACATGGTTATAGTCCCTGGTGGTAGTGATACGTTGAGAGTGACTAGGTAAAGTGATGTCAGCTTTGTAACAGATGGAGACAAGTTTTTTTCTCAATCTAGATCGATATTTACTTTAAATGGAGGAGCATTTACTTGGAAAAATTCCAAGCAAGACACGGTGGATGATTCTACCTGTGAATCAGAGTACATAGCAGCAAGTGAGGCATCATAAGAAGCAACATGCTTGAAGAACGTCATCGGAGATCTTGAAGTTGTTTTAACCATTCAGGAACTAGTGAAACTTTTCTACATTAATGAAGGAGTAGTTTCTTTAACCAAAGAACCAAGAGATTGTGGCAAATCAAGACATATCGGTAGAAAATACCATTATATCAGACATAGAGTTGAAGAAGGTCATCTCATAGTGAAAAGTGTCTCGTCAGAATATAATCCTTCAGATCCTATCACAAAGGCTCTAAGTAGGATTAAGCACAAACATCATGCTAGGAGCATTATATTGAGAGATGACATTAGTTTTAATAGTTAGATGATTAGTTTGAAACTGGTAAAAAAATAAATGCAATTGACTTGTGGTGATTAAATAATAGAAATTATTTATGAGTTTGTTTACTACCTTTGTTAATTATTTATTCTTGTATATTGTTTTGCATGTTTTACTTCCCAAATAATTTAATTATTCAAATTCCACAGTCACTCATGCTTTGGGAAGTAAGTAGTGAATTAAGACTGTCATGAATTTGATTGTAGATTGTCTAAAAGCGTTAGACATAACAATTGTATTGCTACAACATTCATGATCACTTAGAAAGTGAGATATAAGTATTGGATAAACCCACGCTCAGCGAATTACTTCATGGATCATATCATGAGTAATTCGGAGATGATAATATCTTATATTCTTGGAAAGAAGATATATGAGTTGTAATTTACAAGTCGGTTGTGCATCGGTGTTGCGTAAACGCATCAGTAACATGATGTTATAAAATGTAGTGTCATGTATGATTTGGTGAGTAAAGGATACAAGCATATAAGTCAAAGTTTATTTAATCCTTTTTCCCTAACAAGAAAAGCGATATCATTGGGCCCCTCGATGATTTGGTGTTGGCCTATAGTGTTGGGCCCAGTTAGGACTTGATTGATGTGTTCAATTTGAAGTCTTATGTCGTCGTCATCACAAATTAGGAAATCATGAAACAAAAATTGGACAATGAGATTTATTTTAATTTATGTCTCATGTCTATATGATATCTATTAGAACATAGAAATATTTTATCACTTATCTAAGGACCAATGTCTATTAAAATCTGAATTTGATAGTTGATTCTGAAAGCACAGTTTGCTGTTTAATTTGGAATTTGTAATTTAGTTATAGACTTATCCAAGTGTGAGACTATTGGATAAGGTGTCTAAGCTATTAACTAAATTATTATAAACTTAAATTATTACCAAATTCCTTTTGGGTTGTCCTCAAACCTAGTAAGAGACTGGAATGCTATTTGGAGACAGGGGTTGATTTCTTAATTTGTCATATGATAATAAATTAATTGGAAATGAAAATAAATAATTTGTTAATATGTTTTGTGAAAAATATATCAATTATAAATTATATTTGTTAATTATAAATTAATCAAATATTAGTTGGGATTAATTGGAATAATTAAAAGTGGAAGGACTTAAGGTGACAATGTTCAAAATTTGAGCATTGGACAAATTCTAGAACCTCCTAGGCTTGGATGAAATCTAGGAGGTGTTCTAGATAGTTTCTAGAGCCTTTCTTGGACTCTAAGTAAACTTGGGGGGATAGCAAAGGGATAAGCCTTTGTTGGATTAGATGTCTAAGCTCATAACTATTATTGGTATGTATTCGACCTGACTTGGCATGGTCCATTTGGGTTGCACTTCATTAAAACTACTTTAAACACATAAGTTATGGAATTGAAAAGTTTTGAATAATTCAAAACTTGCCCTCAAGTTTTTAAATTTGTAAAGTTTCCCTCATGAATACTTTAATTCCATGTTAAGCCTTTAGAATTTTAAAAGTTAAAATTCAACCGTTATACTTTATAGTATTATAAGTTCGTAATATATATATATATATATATATATATATATATATATATATATATATATATATATATATATATATATAAGGGCAAGTCAGTCTTACCGTTAGTAGGCCTCATTCACGAAGTCAGTTTATAGGGGGGGGGTATAAGGTTACTGCCTATAAAATGGTAGTTTAATGGGTGTCCACTCACACCCACCGCTTCCTTGACTGGTGGAGGGTCGTTAGCCGAACGGGTAGGAGAAAGACTAGAATTCTCCCTTCATTAAAAGTATTAAGGATAAATATAAAGTAACTATATCATTTATAAAATCCTAATCTTAGTTACTTTAGGAAAATGTGAATTTGGTGCTAACCCATGAAATTACATTTTCCACTTTACTAAAGTCGGATAGTGGAGCATGTATGGTTAACCGGCACACTAGCTTGATTTAACAAGGTAGGAAAAGGGTAACTTAATGTTTATCATAGTATCGATGGAGCGTGTGTGGTTAATCGACACATCGATTGATGGGTAATTATTAAGGGTACCAAGTTGTAACACCTGTGTTTCTGGGCTAAACATTAATGTTGATGTAATAGTCTAGGTTAACATTTGTAACTCATTTTGAAATAATAAAGATGTATTATTTGAGTATTATGTGTTTTGTGCCTAATTATGTGACTTAAATTAATTAAGGATAAAAATAAACGTCAAAATGAAATGTTAGATAAACCCGATATCTATGAAGGATGTGGTAGTGGTCGTGACAAGGTTTCCGAATATATAAAGAATGCTAAAATCCGAGTTATAACGAAGAATTTATGACCTGTCGAAGTTTCCTCGACAAAACCAGCATGACGCTGAATGACGTAAAATATGAATTTAAGATAGAGCGATATCTAGCCTTAGTGATCTAAACGAAAGTCGTAGAATAAGTTAAACCGAGAGAGTGCATCCCAAAGTTCGAATATGAGATCGAGTGATTTCTAGCCGAAATAATCTAAACGAGAATCGAAGATCTCATCGATAGTAACCAAATGGTGAAAAGATAGATGAAAACAGATGTCAAATGAAGAATATATGAGTTTCAAATGGAGTTTTCCTGTCCCGGCCTACTAAAAATTATATAATAAAAGTTAAATTCAAAATTAGCCGACGGAGTCTGAACGAGAGTTGTAGAGTATAATCTCACCTACGCGTCCATATAAAGAACGTCGAAAACAGAGCTCGTATGCGAGAAATATGAATTTCTAAAGTTTGGACCACAAACTTCGAGGCTATGTCAGAGCTCACGAGGTGAGCACAGTGCTCACGACGTGAGCACATACTGAACACCCTCCAGAGCAAGTGGACAAATGACGAAAACATAGAGAACAACTGAGCTCCTGACGTGAGGACTTTAATCTCACGACATGAGTACATAAAATGGCCATATAAATAGAAGTTGAAGGCAAACCAAGTTTCGTTACTCAATTCCTTTCCTCTCTCCCGTATTACATCGTTTTACGTGCAATTTATACCCCCAAAGCCCCGGTATCATCCCAAGACCCAAAGAGAGTCCCGAAGCTCCGAAGATCCCAAGAAGAAAAGAGTTTCTAAGCCGAAGCTCTGCCCACGAGAAGCCTGGTGTGTGAAGAGATCACAGTTTCACCGAAGAATACTACTCTTAGAGTCGTAGTGCTGTCCGATTTAATACAAGTATTGTGTGAATGTATTAGGTATATGTTTCATGTAAGTGTATATTCCTTTTCTTCTAACACATAGATATGAAGTATTCTCTACAAAATACGTGTTATGTGTTTGTATATTATTTGCTTATTTGAAATAATTATTGAATGAATGATTTGTACAGGTTTTAAGCTATACATAAATGTATATATTTTTATCGACTAATATCATTGGTAGAACATGGGTAGACAGTTTTTGTGTGATGAAATAAAATGATGAGAGGACTCGATGTGATTGTGATCTAGTAGTCCAGCAGAATATGGATGACGACTACGAACTTTTCTAGACAGTTCAGTGGAACGCTAGCAGACTCATAACCTATAGGTGTAGTGAACTTGGGTGTTCATTTGCTTTATTCTATCCCCCTCATGGTTGCCTTAGGACATTCATTATTGAGGAAACCCCTCTACAGTAGTGTCCGTCCCAATGAAAATCCTAGATTAGGTCCCTTGTAATAGTTGATGTCATAGGGACGTCAACTGAGGATAACAGGAATGGGTAATCGGGTTATTGATGGTTGGGGAAATTAAATATAATTATTTATTGTGGGTTGAAAACCCTATATGCTCACCAGGCTCCCAAGCTTGACTCACTCAGTTTCTTTGTATTTCAGGTATTGGCGCGAGAGCATAAGTTGGGGAACTTGTGAAGATGTTTTTGTTTATAGACCAGTAGTTGTATATAACTATGCAAGGTCTATGTCTTATTTTTTATGCTTTTGTGTCTGTATCGGAACATGACATCCTGAGTTTTGATATATAATGAAAATACATTTCTTTAAGAAATTCTTTGATAAATCTTATTTTATCATGTAATGTTTTGGGGACAAATTCTGCAACTCTTTTAAATCAATGGATTTACTCTGAAATTATTTTAAAAGCATAAATGAAACTGGTCTTTTCTAGCCGTGATTTTGGGATGTCACACAAGTATATTTACATGGTTATTCACACCTTGTTTTTTGATCCTCGGCATCCCAGTCACAAAAACTAAGAGGGCACAATAGAGACTGAAACATGCCTTTGAAAAGTTCAATGAATCTCAAAAGATCTAGGAGTTTCAAATCCAATTAAAACCTAATAAATTATTTCGTTTTTCATGGTGGAAATTGGTGAATCGTCATTCTCCTACCTTCAAATATTCTATAGCTTGGATTATGGGATCCCTCTTCCAATTTATAAAATATTGTGTTGGGTCCTAGCCTTAATATTTCATATTAGGTGTTATATTAAGGACATTAAATCAACTATCTTGAATATCTCCGAAAATATGTATGGTTCAGACATCTATGATCTTCCCAAAAACTATTGGAAGAAGTTTTCCTAATCAAGATGATGTCCCAAAAATCATTCTTCACTCCCTCCACCTCCTCCAATCATACTCCCTAACCCACAAGTTCAAGGTCACTCAATCCTTATTACCGAGCAAGGTCTATGTGTGTTCACATCTTGGAGATGAAGTCACATATTGACAAGCCGGGAGAGTTGGGTGTCAAAGTCATGAGGAAGTTGGATGTTGAATTATCACTTCCTAAGTCACATAGTAAGTTCTTTATGGACTACTATGTAAAATACTATGACATGACCCTTAATGATCTTATCTATTTGCTTGGTGTTGCCGAATCAGCAATGATTTAGAGCACTGGTAGAGCAAATTTGATTAAGAAGATCAACTTTCCAGACTTCAATGGACATTGACAATTGGTAACATTGGATATCCAGAAAAGCTTTCTCTTCCCAATGGAAAAGGGATCGACCATAGTCAACTCGGTTGACTAAATGGTAAAGAGAAAGGAAAGTCTGAGATAGTCCAGTGCACCATTCCCTAAGGGTCCATATGTTTCTGTTTCCAAAGGAAGGGGCATTGGTTGCGAAGCTGCCTTAACTACCTGAAAGATCTAAGAGAAGGTCTAGTCAAAAAGCTTGACTATGCTTCAGGTAAGTCCACTATCTAACTCTCTTAAGTTCCTATTTGAAGATTCTTAATACATTTTTTCATGTATGGCAGGATCATGCAAAGGGAAGGGAACTTAGAGAAAGAGTATGCTGAATCTGATCGCAAAGATGGATTTCAATTGCATGGTTTGAAGATCGGATTCTTGACCTACTACTTAAAGAGTTATGATAGATTGCTAGGAAGTATGTAATAGCATAGTTTCCATTTAACGTTGCATTGTAAGGAAAGTTTTTCCGCATTTGATAAATAAATAAAATTTTTGTTTTATTTTATTTTATCTCCTTGTAATGGCATTTATGGAAAACTGATGTTTATATGTTTCTAGCAATAATGGAAATATGATTTTGATTCTTTCATTTGTGGTAGTGCCTAAATTTACCAAATAAGGAAAGATTCTCATTACCCAAGTTTTCAGTTGGATAAAAACTTGGAATCATACAAGTTGTATAGTATGATGAATGAGAATTTTCATCTTTGGAAAATTAAGACTAATTCCTTGATCACATGTATATGTGAGTCAAGTAAAGGATTAAGGGATCGATTACACATTCTTGTACACTGGTCAAGTCCACCAAAAAAGATCTATAAGACTATTCATGATGATTTACTAAAAGAGTAAATATGGTTACACTTACAAGTTTAAGTGTAATTCTAATACATTGGAAAATTGCAGTGTATGGCAGGACAGGTCAGAGAAATCAAACTAGGCAGAAAAATAAAAAGTTTCTCAAATCTGAAAAGATGGGATAGTACTTTAGTATCATGTTTGTGATCATCTTAATGATTTAGAAATCATATCACAATTAGTCCTCTAAGGATATCTTAGTACGTTCTTATAACTAAGAAAAGGAATCTTGAATTGTTGAAATAGTTAAATCAAGAAGAGGAGTCATACTTCGTTCCAAAACAATTCTTAGATTCATACTCCAAGATTGTAACTTGAGTGACATATCTTAAAGAAAGGTTTATAACACTTGTCAAATGTAAGAGTAAAATGTGACCTACTCTTGTACATTTGAAATTGGTAAGTTGTGATGTTTTGGATAAAACAAAGACCAACTAAGGCCAATTGTCTGAAGTGTTTGTCTTGATAAACAATGCGCACTATCTCTTGAATATTTGGCAAGAGAGTCTTATATGTTAAGAGGACAGTGTGAGTCTAAAAAGAGCCTGAAAGAAGTTCAAGATCTAATCAAGAGTAAAAAAACCTGTAGTTTATCACTAGCACACGACATGAGGTTTATAACCTATCATGTTGACATATTTCTATTTTTGTGCCCATTCCAGTGAAAGTTGGCTTTGCATATGAATTCTGAGAGTTCTCAATTGGTTGCATAATAACTTGGAAGCAATGGCAGGCCCTTGTGCTGCCAGGTGGCAAGAAGTTAAGACTACACAAGTTCAATCCATATGAGTTTGGATTTGTCATTAACTATGTCTTGTGATTATGGTTTTGACAAATTCACATGGATAGGAACACATACACCATAAAATCTATGTGTCATAAGGTTTCTCTCCAATTCATAAAAATGATGGTGAGGAAACGCTTTCACTAAGTAGATTATAGGCAGATAGCAATTGTGATATTTGCATTCTCAAAGTCGTTAGTGGAACGTGTGTGGTTAACCGGCACACTAACATGGACTTGTGAGGAATGGCAAAGGTCTAAACAATTGATACTATGATTACGACATCCCTTTTCATAGTTCTAAAACTGTTTAGACACACATGTGTGCTATCTAAGGAAAGGTGTATGATTTTGATAAAGTTTTATCAAAGCATTTCATATCAGAAGTCTAAACTTTGTTAAAAAAGTCAATAAAGTATTGATTTCTAGAAGTCCAACTGATTCCTGAGTACATCTCAAAGCTAGTGGGAGCATATGTGTTATGCAAATAATCATCATGTTAGTGGGAGCATGATAATTATGCTAAGTGTTGCAAGTTAGCAATAATAATTATAGAAAACAAAAGTTTCAATTGGGAAAAAGTTGTTTTCCTATAATTAAGGGAGAGGAAATTATACTTCATTTCAATTCTAAAAGCTTAGATTGATGTTTTAATCATCTTTAGTCAAGGATATATATATATATATATATATATATATATATATATATATATATATATATATATATATATATATATATATATATGTATATATATACATACATACATATATATATATATATATATATATATATATATATATATATATATATATATATGAATTTTATGTTGGAATGGCTCAACATAAGGAAATTCTATATATGGGACCTTTATTTGCGTTCTAAAATTCGATTATGATTACAACATCCTTTTCATAATCTGAATTATGAGAACTTGGAAAATAGAAATAGAAATATTATAGCAAAAGACTGGTCTAGTATCATGTCTTTATGTGAGACATCATGAATCTATACCATATGATCCGGATATAGGATCGATTGCATGTGCTATAATATTCATCCTTTCTAAATTTTCCAAATGCTCAGTGCATTAAGAAGGGAAAAGTCTAGAATTGGATATGACTAAAATGATTAAGCAATTGTCGAGGACAATCTAAGGTTTACCAAAGATTTGTTGCTTAGGGACAGTTGGAAGTATAGTGTTAATTTTGGAAGGATCATATTGACATATTCTGGAAAGAGGCAACTATGTGCCAGAAGTAATAGTAAAAATGAGAATATGGAAATATTCCGTAGGTGGAAGTTATTCATTAAATTTGTGTACGATTAGGAAACTTAATGCAAGAAGGATGTTCAAAGCAATGTACTTTGAATTTTGAGACTTCGTTTCCATGGAATGATCTCCATTGGAATACTCTGTAATGTCTGTTGACAAGTCTTTGTGACTTTGTGCATAGTCATTACAAGAGTATCAATGCATATAAGTATAGAATCTAATAGATTTAGGTAAATGGAAGGAATTTGGAATTCTTGCATTTGCGGTAAGGATTTGGGGTTGTGAAATGAGACTCATTGGAATTATGTTCAATCGATCTATTTCACGAAGTAAAAATATAGACTAACTTAGTGTGCATACTTGGTGTATGGCATAACTAATGGTTGGAAAAACATAGTATGCATACTTGGTGTATGGCATGACTAGTGTTTAGAAAAAACATAGTGTACATGCTTGGAGCATGGGACAACTATTGTTTTTAATTCCAATATAAAGTTGATAGTATGAAACAGTATGCAATGAATGATGGGTAATCAATATGGTGATAAATAAACGGTGTTTTATTTATATTCATAAGTTCTGAGACCATATTGGATTCGATTATTCATGTGTTTCACTCAGAATAACTAGGTCATTCTTCCTGAATAAGTAAGTTATTCAAACCATCCACATTCGGTCATATGTTGGAAGTAGATATGGATCAAGACTGTCATGAAGCTGGTTTGTAGATGTCCAAGGTAGTGGACATAGTAAGGGTTGCAGCAACATTCATGAGTGCTCATAAATTCTGAGTATTGGATTCAACCCACGTTCATTTGACTCACTTCATGGATTTTATCACGAGTGATTATGAGAATATGATATCTTATCATACATACTTATAAAGCTAGCATTTTTCCTTAAAGCTCATGCATTTGAAACCCCTATAAAAATTTGCAAACACCTCATGCATTTGAAACCTCCTATTTTAAAGAATCTCACTCAAAAGTCTCTTAATAATGATTAACAATTTAAAGGTTTTATAACTTATATAATATATTTAATAAACAATTAATAGATACTCTACTATAAATAGGTCAATCTTTTTCAGTAGACACACAAATATAAATCACATACAAAATTCACAAAGAAAACAACTTTAAGTTTTTTGTGTTGGTTTGAGGGATTTGAACAATTTTTCAAGCCATGTTATTATGTTGAAGTTTTTAATTTGTAAGTTCGATATATACCAATTCTTTTTGGTATTTTCTTGATTTAAGTATTCTTTTAAGAATATCATTGTATGTTGTGGTTGAAATTTTAATGTAAATTAGATTAGATTCATGTTATCGATCATATGTTATGGAAGGTGAAATATATAATATTTAATTAACTATTGTATACATGTTTGTATGTTCATGTTGCTTCAAAATAATAATTAATTAAAAATCAAGGATATGTCATATTATCCATATTATCCATGTGTAACACCGTAAATTTCAAAACCATTTTTCGCAATTTATAAAAAAAAAAAACATAATTCATTTATTATTCATAAAAACATCATTGTTTGAAATTCAAGTTCCTAACATATAACAATCCCAAGATCTCATAGCATAAAAATCCCGTGTGTGTACTGATGAAGCCGGCACCTTCCCGCGATCCTCACTAGTATTCTTTAAACCTAGAGATATGACTTATTTCCTATGAGTTGGTTATGCATTGATTGTATGAAAATGCATTGGTAACTCGATGTTATAAAATGTGCCTTGGTGTATGATTTAACAAGTAGTAGAACAAGCATATGAGTCGAAGTTTATCTATTACTTTTACCCTTGAAGGGATAAAAGCGATATATGTGGGCCCCTCGATGATTTAGTGATGACACCCCGAAGTGCTTGGCCAAGCCAGGACTGATTTGATTTGTTCAATTAGTCGGTCGTCATAAATCGGAAATTAGGAAACAACAAATGGACAAAGAGAATGATTATAATCCATGTCTTAGTCCATATGATATCTAGAATGGAGGAATATATGATCCCTTATCTAATGGACGCGTCATTGATTTATTCAGAGTTCGACGACAGCGGCTTTAAGAGCTACGATTGTTAGTCGGGTTTTGGAGTCATACGCAATAATAGTTTTAGACTTATCCAAGTGGGAGACTGTTGGATTAGATGTCTAAGTACACAACTATTATTGGTATGTATTCAACCCGACTTGGCATGGTCCATTTGGGTTGCACTTCACCGGAACAATTGGATAGACAAAATGAGGAAAAAAAGGATACTAGTGATTTATATTAATATATTATAAGTTCTAATATATTAATATGATATCATATTATTTAATTAGTAGTGATCAAAAATTAATTTAGAATTCATCTAGTGATTAAAAGGAACTAATTAAATATGGACTCTTAGATATATATATATATATATATATATATATATATATATATATATATATATATATATATATATATATATATGTGTGTGTGTGTGTGTGTGTGTGTGTGTGTGTATGGACCAAGTTGTGGTGGACAATGTTCATTTAGGTTGGTTAAGCTTTCATGGATAGTCCATGGAGTGTTTAACCCATGGATCTTATGGAAATGAAAGGTCATGGGTATTATAGTTTACATGAATGTACCCCTAATCCTCCACACTATATAAAGAGGTCCTTGGTTCAAGAAATTTGCACTAGTGCATAGAAATGAGGACAATGCCGATTTCATAAGTGGAGCCTAAGTATCCTTATTCTCTATTTATTCCAAGTTAATTTTGGTGATTTGTGATTCCGCTTGAGGCTTTCACACTATTAGGGCTAAGCTCTTAAAGTTCAAGACTTCAAGCTTCATCAAAAGGTATGTCTTATAACTTGTCTATATTACCCTAGTATCAAATATTGTATGCTAGTTAGGGTAATACCTTGGAAACTTCAAGTTTACATGTATAATAGAGAAAACATAGATCCAAGTTATTTAGGGTTGCATGTACACCTTAGGAGTGTTAGAATGCTCAAAAGCCTTCAAGCTTATCCAAGGAAACTTGCCTTATCCAGGCTTCCTTGATCACCTACGTAAACCTTTGCCTAGCATCATATTTTCGGCACTCTTTCTAAGGATCCCTAGTGACAAAAATCCTCTCCTTTCTCCTCTCTCTTCAATAGCCTTCAACTTCTAGTGTTTGGGTGTGAGCCATCAGAGGCACGGGATTTCTAGTGTTGGCTTTCTGAAGTTCTACAAAGAAGGAATTTAAGTTTATTTACAACAATAAACAAACAGGTAGGTTTTTCTATTAATCCTTCTAAATTTCGAAAATAGTAATGTACATTAGGGTTTATTGAATTCAAATTGTTGTTTGAAAATCATAACGAGAACGTAGATCCTTTAGGGTGTATGTAAACTTAGGGTATTATTTTTCCACCTAAATATGATTTTTGTTAAATTAAAAACCCATCAGTCACCCCATGGCGACTCAATATAAAGATGGTATTTTTAAACCACGTCATTTTGCTGATTTGTCTGATGTTACATCATTACATCTTCACTTTTCCTTATTTACTTCTAAGGAACCTAAAGGGTTTAAATCGGCACTAAAGGATCCAAAGTTGTTTGCTGCCATGTGTCATGAGATGATTACATTACAACTTAATTCAACCTGGGATCTTGTGCCTAGACCACCTCGATCTAACATTTTTTTGTCCTAAGTGGGTCTTTAGAACTAAATTTCATGCTGATGGTTCTTTTGGGAAGTTTAAATCTCGTGTTGTTGCTCAAGGATACACTCAAGTAGTAGGGCTCGATTATTTTGCTACCTTTAGTCCTGTTGTCAAGGCATCTACTGTACACATCATTGTTTCACTAGATATATTACACAAGTGGCCTTTACATCAACTTGATGTTAAAAATACATATTTAAATGGTCATCTTTCTGACACTACCTATATAGAGCAACCACCATGGCTTGGTGATTCTTGATTTCCAAATCATGTTTGTCGGTTAAAGAAAGCTCTATATGGGCTTAAGCAAACACCATGAGCATGGTTTCAATTACTCAACTCTTTTCTATTAAGCGTCGGGTTTTCATGTAGTAGAGTTAATACGTCTTTGTTTGTTTTTAAAAAGAATTATATCCTTTTTATCTATTGGTGTACGTCGATGACATCCTTCTTACTGGAAGTGATCATTTTGTTATTTGAAAACTCATTACTCGACTAAATAAAGAGTTTCTCATCTGTTGGACGATTGAATTACTTTCTTCGTCTTGAAGTTTCCTATCATAAAAATGGCATATTTCAAAGTCAGTCTAAGTATGCTCATGACATCCTTGCTCGAACTCACTTGTTAAATGCCAAACCAGTCTCCACGCCTCTATCTACCTCTATTTCTTTCACCAATCAAGGCACTCCTTTTCAGATCCTACAAAGTACCGGTCTCTTGTCAGGGCTCTCCAATATCTAACTATTACTCGAACTGATCTTTCGTAAGCGGTTAATTAGGTCAGCCAGTTCCTACATGCTCTAATGGGGGATCACTTTCATGTTGTCAAACTTATTATGTGTTATGTTAAAGGCACCATTTCTTATGGTCTTTCCTTTACTCATACCTCTTCTACGACTATTTTGGGATACTTCATTGCAGATTCGGCTCAATGTATTGAGACTAGGCGCTCTACGTATGGCTACTCCATTTTTCTAGGTGAAAATTTATTTTCTTGGAGTGCTAAGAAACAACCAATGGTTTATCGTTCCAACTGTGAGTCTGAATATCGGGCATTAGCTAACACTGCCTCTGAAATTATATGGATTACTTATCTCCTGTATGAGTTGTATTTTCTCTCATATGGCCGTCCTATTATTTTATGTGACAATCACAATGCTCCGTTCTTTAGCCAAAACCCAATTTCTCATAAACGAACTAAGCACATTGACATTGATTATCATTTTGTTCAAGAACTAGTGTTATTTGGGAAGCTTCACACTCATTATGTCTCTACTCATCATCAGCTTGCCGACATCGTCACCAAGAGTCTTCCTCAACCACTATTTGAAGAAATTTGTACCAAGCTTTGAGTTGTGCTTCCCCCACCTTCACTTGCGGGGGGGGGGGGGGGGGGGGGGGGGGGTTAATAGAGTTAAACTTATCTTATCCTAGTTTATTGGATCTAATTTTATATATCATTGTTTATCCTGTATGTTAGAATAGTTTATTGTACCATAACTATTATAAATTGTTTAATGCATAACTCACCTAATCAAAGTGATTATAGAAACCTAATAATATTTTATAATTTTATATATGTATCTACATGTTTTTACTATCATCCAATTATATAAACAAACCATATATTAACAAAATCCTAATGTTTTCACATGTCAATATACATTTAATCTAACATAGTGTCACCCATATACAATCATACTAAAAGTTCACAAAAGTATCATTTTTCCAAAAGTCGGTGAATATTACAAAAACATGTTATATCCTTAGATCAAATCTAAGGAGGAACAAAAACTCCTTTGTGGCGACGAAGGTTCACCCGCGATGACTACGAGCTACTAGCAAAGCATGTCGGAACCTCGGCTCCATAGAAGGCCAAATAAATTGCGCCTTTTTGTGCCTTACCATGTTATTTGGGTGGCAAGCTTTACACAACCACCTAGGTCATTTTCGAGACGTCTGCACCAAAAGTCGTTGAATATTACAAAAGCGTTTCCTCAAATGCCTCGGCGCCATTACACAAATTGACACTGCCATGGCGCGTTATTTAGAACTTTGGATACAAGTAGATGGTTTAAGAAACATGTCACCAAAATATTGGCCTAAGACGTAACGTTCGCAAACCGTGTACGTATAGCTACTTGCTAAAATATAATAATTTACCTGTTGAAGAGAAGATGAAATTCGACACAACATAACATCTCGTGAGGATCAAATCCAAAATTAGTTTCTTATATTAGATTGTTTTATGCATCAAACTGCTCACTAGTACATGTTTAGCCATAATTTTGTTATTTGGTTATGACATTGTCTTTGGTAGTTACCTATTTACCAATGGTAGTTTGATTTAATTTAATATATGTAGGAGGAAATAGGGTTTATTTTGGAGATCGGGATACCCCTTCGATTGTGTGAACACTTTCCAAACTGATATTTCTACCCTATGCATGCGCTGCAAGAAATTCAGCCTATGATAATCCAAGAGGACACTTACGAATCTAGGCACATAAAACGTAAGCCAAATTGCTACAAGGATTTTGTTTTTGTTTGAAGAAAACAAGAGCTAATAATTTCCGTATATCTCTTCTCAAAGAGAAGAGCCGTTTATATAATAAACCAAATTAGGGTTTCTCTTAGGGTTGCCGTCATGGGTTGCTTCAGAAGCATGTCAGGGAAATCCCGATTTTAATGAGAATTTGAGGTTTCCAAAACTAACAAATTTCGTTAGTTTTACTATAATCACCCTCAAGAGTGTGAATATCCTAGTATAGTCCCATATGTAAAACTCGGAGACCTTTTGGGGCTCTGCCCCTTGGACCCTACAACAACCGTTGCCCCTAGACCCCGCAAAGGGACGCTGCCCCTTTGGAAAACCCAGACCCCCGACTTATCGTCGAAATGACTTCTAATTCGATCTTATACATGTGTGCCCTCCGCACAAACTGATATATATATATATATATATATATATATATATATATATATATATATATATATATATATATATATATATATATATATATATATATATATATATATATAAATTATGAAGCCCCTTAGCTTAAATGTTAGTTTCAATTACATAAAATAACATGGTGACGATAATTTCACCAACAATATATTCTTTATTATGATTCATTACTTGTTTTCTTTGGCTATACTCCTGTATTCTTCTTGCTTTTCTGTTTTTGGATATTGATGATGCTTTATGTTTAGTTGACTTTTTTTTCCCTCAGCTGTCATTTGGACATCATTTTGAACGATTTTTGCTGTATTTTGGGGTCACTGATTCATTCCTCTATTTATTCATTTAACACTTTATTCAAAGAAAAAAACCTCACTAGTACAAACAAAATTCAAAAATAGTAGTTTTCAAAAGATCTATGTACTCGATAATAAGGTTGCTTGTTATCGATGGTTGTTAAGGGACAAAAGTATAGTTTTTAGAAGAAATTGGCACCGACTTACTGCTAAATTCATTCAGTTCAATTGTATTTTCTTAGCCACTTTTCCACTAATTCAATACTTACTCCATTCACTAATTCATTTATTGAATGTTATAAAATACAAAAAAAAAAAAAAAAAAAAAAAAAAAAAAAAAAAGTAAACAATGATAGTTTTGGAAATCATGTCGGCATCAATAAAATGTCTGGTTGTTCTCCAATTTATCTTAAGGGATAATTATGTTGTCCTTATAACAACTTTTCTATTGATTCATTGGTGGCATGATCGAACGCACTTTAACTTAATCAATTCAATTAGTCATAATATACTATAATTAATTAATATGAATCACAACATACCACCATAAAAGGCAAAATTCCATTAATCATAGTAGACTACTAGAAAATAAGTTCAAAACCATAGCAAATTACTCAAACGACATTATAATAAAAAAATAAAAGAACAAGTGCAATGTAAAACTCTAATTTTCCTCTTTCACGTACTAGCATTATGATAAACATACTCCGCATCATCCATATTTTTAGGAAAATCTCCAGAAAAGTCCTAAAATTTTAGTTAAATTTATGAAAAAATTCCAAAATAAATTTTATTTGCAGAAAAGCACAGAATGCCGGTTAAAACTTCGAAAAAAAACCCTTTTCGGCCGGTTTCGCAGATTTTACCGGTATTCTGTCCTTTTTCGTTAGTTTGCTCAAAATTTTGGGATTTTTCCAAAAATTACATAATAACCAAAATATTGAGACATTTTTGAAAATTATCATGAAATTAATGGATATTATTATTAACAAATCATTTATAAATTACATAATAACCAAAATATTGGTGTTCTAAGTACTCCTCTATTGTTTCCAGACCACACAAACTCTTTATGTTCTTCCTATGCATTGTTGTGGGTATGATGGTGAGATGAAGTTAGTTAGCATTCCACTAATGCTGGTGTTCCTCTTATGTTGTTTAACCTAACTACCAACCAACATTCATACCTTACATGTTAACAACCATCGGCAAACACACATTTATAAAATGTAAAAAGTGAATCGTGAATGATAATCTATATGGAAACAAGTGAAGGGTGATTATCTATTTAAATTGTCATTCAAAGTTTACTTTTCACTCTCGATAGATGTCTGTAATTTTATGGTTGTTACCGGGTAATGTTTGGAGGTTAGGTGGTTGTTAGGTTAAAGAACATAATGAAAGATCCATATGTTCATGTAATGATATTTTCTAATAACACATGATCATATAGCATCACGCCTAATAGCAAGTAGACACTTATTGATTATGTATTAATAAATATTATCAACTCTTGTATTGGTCACGCCTAATAGAATACTTCTCACTATGACACCCACAACGATACATAAGAATAACATAGAGACTTTGAAGTGGTCAACAAACAATTGAGAAGTACATAGTCGACCATTCTATTCCTAGAAATTAGCAACAAATGTATTTCCTTTGTTTATAATAAAAAAATATGTTTTATTGAAGGGTCCAGTTAGTGGTTTGGTCTAGGCTTTCAATTGTAATAGTTCTTTTGAGTCTTTATGATGTAATAGTAGGTTATTTTGGTGTTTATGGCTTTGTAGTGTGTTTACGGCCATAAACCCCTTTACGGCTGTAAACCCTGTTTCTGGCCCAAGTCCCCTATAATCAGAGGTTGTGTAGGTCATTATCAGTTGTTGATCCTAGAGAGTTCACGGTCATTGTAAACAAGTTGTACCCGACGTTTTTCAGTTATAAAGTGTGTGTAAGCTTGTTTATATTATACTTCTACTCCAATTCTTGTTCTCTTTGATTGTTTGATTGTTTGATCACTGGTAAGACCCGTTTTCAGGACCTTACAATTGGTATCAGAGCAAAACCGGTGTCAAAGCTGTTGGATTAATGTCTAAGTCCATAACTATATTTGGTATGTACTTGACCCGACCCGTCATGGTCCATTTGGATTGCACTTCACCGACACAATTTATATGGATAGTCTTTTGAGAATAGTATATTTATGATTCATATTAATATATTATAAGTTCTAATATATTAATATGGAATCATATTATTTAATTAGTATTGATCAAGACTTAATTTAGAATTAATTAAGTGATCAAAATGAACTAATTAAATATGGACTCTTATATATATGGAATGGGCCAAGTTCATTTAGGTTGGGCTAAGCTTTCATGGATAGTCCATGGAGTGTTTAACCCATGGATCATATGAAATGAAAGGTCATGGGTTTAACCTTAGTCTCCATACTATATAAAGATGTCCTTGGTAGGTGAAATTGGCACTAGTGTGGTACACTAAGAAGGGCTAGCCAATTTCACTAGAGAGAACCAAGTATCCATATTCTCTAAAGTCCTCCAAGGTGTTTTGGTGATTTGTGATTCCATTTGAGGCTTCCACACTATTGGGGCTAAGCTCTTAAAGCTTGAAGACATCAAGCTACATCAAAAGGTATGTCATCTAACTAGTACTTTGTAGAATAAGAACTTCATAATATGCTAGTTAGGATTAAAGCCTTGGAAAGTTCTTATTTGCAAGTATTATAGAGAAAACATAGATCCAAGGTTTATAGGGTTGCATGTACACCATAGGAGTGTTAGAATGCTCAAAACCCAACAGTGGTATCAGAGCCTAGACTTGTTTTCTTGTTATACTTGCAAAAGTAGCTGAATAATCGAGTTTTGATGCTGTTTGCCCAGCAGACTCGCCGAGTCCATGAATGGACTCGCTGAGTCCAAGGCAAAATGCATCCAACTCGCCGAGTTGGTTCGTGCACTCGATGAGTTGGACCCCCAGACAATATAAATTCGACTTTTTTGGTTGGTTACTTCACACCTTGTTTTGTGATCCTCGGCATCCCAGTTACAAAACCTGAAGGGTACACTCGAGATTGAAACATGCCGTTGAACAGTTCAATGAATCTCAAAGACCTAGGAGTTTCAAAACCAATTAAAAACCTATTTATTATTTCGTTGTTCATGGTGGAAATTGGTGAATCGTCATTCACCTACCTTCAAATATTTTATAGCTTGGATTACGACATCCCTCTTCTAAGTTGTAAAATAGGTTGTTGGGTCATAGCCTTAATATTTCATATTGGGTGTCATATTAAGGACTTAAGATCAACTATCTTGAATATCTCCCAAAAGATGTCTAGTTTAGACATTTATGATATTCCCAAATCTCTTGAAACAAGCTTTCCTAAATGAAGATGATGTCCCTTGGAAATCATACTTCATTCTCCTCCTCCAATTATTCTCCCTAACCCACAAGTTCAAGGTCACTCAAGCCCTATTGGCAAGGCAAGGTCTAGGTGTGATCACATCTTGGAGATGTAGTCAAATATTGACAAGCCGGGAGAGTTGGGTGTCAAAGTCTTGAGAAAGTTGGTGGTTCAATCACTTTCTAAGTCACATAGTGAGTTTCTTTAGGACACCTATGAAACAGACTATGACAAGACCCTTAATGATCTTATCTATTTGTTAAGATCAACTTCCTTAAAACTTGATGGAAATTGACAATAGTGACACAGGAAATCCCGGAAAGCATTCTCTTCCCAATGGAAAGGGATCAGCCATAGTTAACTCGGTTGACCAAATTGTAAAGAGAAAAGCTAAGTCTGTGATAGTCCCGTGTACCATTATCAAAGGGTCCATATGTTTATATTGCCAAAGAAAGGGGAATTGGTTGCGAAGATGCCAAATTTACCTAAGGATGTTAAAGTCAATAAGTTTGACTCTACTTTAGGTAAAGTCCACTATCTAACTCTGTTAAGTTCTATTTTGTGATTCCTGATACATGATGTGACTGGGTCACATGGTGATGTTTTAAGAATCAAAGAAAAGTGAAGAAACTTAAAGAAAGAATATGTTGAATCTGATTGCATAGATGGTTTTCTATCGCGTAGTTTGAAGATTGGATTCTTGAGCTACTTCTTAGGAGTTATGAGATATTACTTAGGAATAGATAACAACAAGTTTTCATATGGATTGTAAGGATAAGTTTTCCGCAAAGTTTTTTAAAATAAAAGGAAAATTTTGATTTTATTTATTTTAAAATATCCTTACAATGGCATTTGTGGAAATTTTTGTTGCTTATAAGATTCCATTAATAGCAAGAGTGGAAATATGAAATTGATTCTTTCATTTGTGGTAATGTCTAAATTTACCAAATAAGGAAAGATTCTCATCATTCAAGTTTCAATTGGATCGGAACTTGGAATCATGCAAGTTGTATAGCATGATGAATGAGAACTTTCAAGTATTGGAAAATTTAGACTAATTACTTGTTCACATGGAGGTGTGAGTCAAGTAATTGACTAAGGGATCGAGTACACATTCTTTGGTATCAGAGACCGGTTCCGATCCAGTGACCTGTGGGTTATGGTCCACCACAAAATGTCGATAAGACTATTCGTCATAGTTTACTAAAGCTCAGTAAATATGATTATACTTACAAGCTTAAGTGTAACTCTGAGACATTGGAAAAGGTTCCAATGTAAGGCAGTGCGAATAAGAAGAATCAACTTAGGCAGAAAGATAAAAGTTTCTCAAATCTAAAAAGATGGGAGAGTACTTTAGTATCAGTTTTGTGATCATCTTAATGGTTAAGAAACCATAGCACAATTATTTCTCTAAGGGAATCTTAGTGCATTCTTATGACTAAGAAGAGGAATCTTGAATTGTTGGAATGGTTAAATCAAGAAGATGAGTCATACTTCGTTCCAATATAAGTCTTAGAGTCATACTCCAAGATTGTAACTTGAGTGACATGTCTTAAAGAAGGTTTAAAACACTTGTCAAATGTAAGAGTAAAAGCTTTCTTTTCCTGTACATTTGAAATTGGTAAGTTGTGATGTTTTGGATAAAACAAAGACGAACTAAGGCCAATTGTGTGACGTGTTTGTCTTGATTAGAATCCACACTATATCTTGAATATCTGACAAGAAAGTCTTATATGTCAAGAAGACAGTGGGAGTCTTAAAGGTCTTGAAAGTCTCAAGAACTAATCAAGAATAAAACCTGAAGTTCTTCACTAGCACACGACTTGAGGTTTATAAGCTATCGTGTTGACATATTCTGTGCCCATTCCAGTTAAAGTTGGCTTTGCATATGAGTTCTTAGAGTTCTCAATTTGTTTCACTACAACTTGGAAGCAATGGCAGGCCCTTGAGCTGCTAGGTGGCAAGAAATTAAGATTGAGTTCAGTCCATCTGAGTTTGGATTTGTCATTATCCTTGTCTTGTGACTATGGTTTTGATAATTCACATGGATAAGAACACATACACCATTAAATCTAAGTGTCATAAGGGTTTTCTCCGATTCATGAAAATGATGGTGAGGAAACACTTTCACTAAGTAGATTTTAGCTAGATAGCAATTGTGATATTTGCATTCTCAAAGTCGTTAGTGGAGCGTGTGTGGTTAACCGGCACACTAACCTGGACTTGTGAGAAGTGGCAAAAAGGTCTAACCATTATGATTACGGCATCCCTCTTCATAATTGTTTAGATACAAAAGTGTGCTATATAAGGGAAGGTGTATGATTTTGATAAAGTCTTATCAAAACAATCTAGTATCAGAAATCTGAACTTTGGTAAGAAAGTCAATGAAGTATTGATTTCTAGAAGTCCAGCTGATTTCTGAGTACATGTCAAAGCTAGTGGGAGCATAAGTGTTATGCTAATAATCATCATGTTAATGGGAGCATGATAATTATGATAAGTATTGCAAGCTAGAAATGTTAATTATAGAAAACAAAAGGTTTCAATTGGGAAAAGTTGTTTTGCTATAATTAAGGGAGAGGAAATTATACTTCATCTCAAATCTATAAGCTTAGATCGTGAGGTCTTAATCATTTAGTCAAGGATATATATGAATTTCATGTTGGAATGGCTCAACATAAGGAAATTTTGTATATGAGTCCATTATTTGCGTTCTAAAATTCGATTATGATTACGGCATCCCTTTTCATACTTTGAATTATGAGAACTTGGCAAATTGAAATGGAAATGTTATAACAAAAGACTGGTTTAGTCTTTATGTGAGACATCATGAATCGTGTCCTATATGCTTCGGATATAGGATCGATTACATGTGCTATATTCATCCATTCTAAAATTTTCCTAATGCCTGGGGCATTAAGAAGTGAAAAGGTTTAGAACTGGATGTGACTAAAAAGGATTAAATAGTTGTCAAGGACAATCTAAGGTTTACCAAAGATTAGGTGCTCAAGGACAGTTGGAAGTATAGTGATAATTCTGGAAGGACCATATTGACATAGTCTGTAAGGACGCAACTCTTGTTCAGAAGTGATAGTCAAAATGGAATCTGGAAATGTTTCAAAGTTAGAATTTTCAATTTGTTTAAGATTAGGAAACTTAATGCAAGAAGGATGTTTCCAAGGAGCTGATCTCCTTTGGAATACTCTGTATTGATTGTTGTCAAGTCTTTCTGACTTTGTACATAATCATTACAAGAGGATCAATGCATATAAGTTTAGAATCTAACTGATTTCAGTAAATGACATGAATTTGGAATTCTTGTATTTGCAGTAAGGATTTGGGAGTGTGAAAAGAGAATAGTTGAAGTTATGTTCATTTGATCTAGTTCACAAAGTAAAGATCATAAACAAACATAGTATGCATACTTGGTGTGTGGCATGACTATTGTTTAGAAAAGATAGTGTACATGCTTGGAGCATGGGACAACTATAGTTTTAAATTCAAGAATAAAGTTGATAGCTGAAACAGAATACAATGAATAATGTGTAATCATATGGTGATAAATAAAAGGTGTTTTATTTATGTTCATAGGTTTTGATACCATATTGGATTCAATTATTCTTGTGTTTCACTTTGCATGTTTTGACTTCCCGAATAAACTGGGTTATTCTTCCGGAATGACTAAGTTATTCAAACCATCCACAGTCGGTCATATGTTGGAAGTAGATATGAATTAAGACTGTCATGGGTTGGCTTGTAGAGGTCTAAGGTGTTGGACAAAGGGCTACAACACTCATGAGTGCCCATAAGTTCTGAGTATTGGATTCAACCCGCGCTCATTGGAATCACTTCATGGATTTTATCACGAGTGATCATGAGACGATAATATCTTATATTCTTCAAACCTAGAGATATGAGTTGTTACTATGAGTTGATAGTACATTGATTGCACAAAAACGCATTTGGTAACTCGGTGCTATAAAACGTGTCTTTGTGTATGATTCAACAAGTAGTAAAACAACCCATATGAGTCGAAGTTTATCCATTCCTTTTACCTTCGGGATAAAAGTGATATCTGTGGCCCCCTCGATGATTTGATGATGACAAATGGAAGTGCTCGGTCGGGCCGGGCCAGGACTGATTTGATTTGTTCAATTAGTCAGTCGTCATAAATCGGAAATCAGGAAACAACAAATGGACAGAGTGAATGATTATAATCCATGTCTCAGTCCATATGATATCTAGAATGGAGGAATATATGATCCCTTATCTAATGGACAAGTTCGTTGACAAGATCAGAGTTCGACAGAGGATTTAAGAGCTACGATTGCCAGTTAGGTTTGAAGTCATACGCAATAATAGTTTTAGACTTATCCAAGTGGGAGACTGTTGGATTAATGTCTAAGTCCATAACTATATTTGGTATGTACTTGACCCGACCCGGCATGGTCCATTTGGGTTGCACTTCACCGACACAATTTATATGGATAGTCTTTTGAGAATAGTATATTTATGATTCATATTAATATATTATAAGTTCTAATATATTAATATGGAATCATATTATTTAATTAGTATTGATCAAGACTTAATTTAGAATTAATTAAGTGATCAAAATGAACTAATTAAATATGGACTCTTATATATATGGAATGGGCCAAGTTCATTTAGGTTGGGCTAAGCTTTCATGGATAGTCCATGGAGTGTTTAACCCATGGATCATATGAAATGAAAGGTCATGGGTTTAACCCTAGTGTCCATACTATATAAAGATGTCCTTGGTTGGTGAAATTGGCACTAGTGTGGTACACTAAGAAGGGCTAGCCAATTTCACTAGAGAGAACCAAGTATCCATATTCTCTAAAGTCTTCCAAGGTGTTTTGGTGATTTGTGATTCCATTTGAGGCTTCCATACTATTGGGGCTAAGCTCTTAAAGCTTGAAGACATCAAGCTACATCAAAAGGTATGTCATCTAACTAGTACTTTGTAGAATAAGAACTTCATAATATGCTAGTTAGGATTAAAGCCTTGGAATGTTCTTATTTGCATGTATTATAGAGAAAACATAGATCCAAGGTTTATAGGGTTGCATGTACACCATAGGAGTGTTAGAATGCTCAAAACCCAACAAAAGCATCATTCAATCAAGTTTTCGGCCTTTTAGACTCGCATTCTTCACTGTTCGAGATTGGATTTGGTACTTTCATTGCTAAAGGGGATAGAATTTGCTCTAAATTGGTGTTTTCGTGAACTTCTGGGAGTTTACTACCAAGTGATTACGGCCGTAAACCCAGTTTACAGCCGTAAACTCAAGAATTTTCTTGGACCGTAAACAGAGCATCTTTAATAATCGAAAACTCATCTTCAAAGACCGTAATTAGTGCATCTTTATTGACCGTAGACTACTGGACCGTAAACTCTTGGACCGAAAATCCGACCGTAAACTCAGTTTACAGCCGTAAACTATCTGACCGGAAACTCATTTTTGACATTCTTCTTATTTTAATTTTTGATTTAAAATTTAATAATCAATGGATTCTCAAAGTCAAACACATCATCATGAACTGGATTCTGTTATGGGCACAACCACACGTATTTCAAGACTGTTATTTGCAGATGGTTTTCCTAAATGGAAATACCGGATTGAGAAGTATATTAAAATGAAAGACTTCAAAGTTTGGAGAAACATCATCAAGGGTCTTGTTCGAATTAGCACCACCATTGCAAGATAACAAATTGAAAAAGCAATTGAGAACTATACAGATGAGGATTTTGAGAAAGTTGAGGAACGGGAAAGGGCTTTGGCCACTCTGACCATGGCTTTATCTCCGGATATAGCTCAAGGTTTCAGAGATTATACTTAAGCTAAATCTTTGTGGGAAGACTTGATTGAGGTATATGAAGGAAATGAAGACATGAAGGAAAGCCGCCAGGATATGCTACGTCAAAAGTTCAACATGTTCAACTACATTCCCGGAGAAACCCTAGAGGCACAGCTGCAGCGATTCACAACTCTCACTACTGAGATGAACATATTTGGGATCTTCTTAACCAAGTCCGAGATAAATAAAAATCTACTAAATGCACTTCCAAAGTCATGTGACATGAATGTAGTTGTTATTAAGAAGACCAAGGATCTGAATCGTCTCACTCTTGCTGAAACAATGACGATCATCAAAGCCTGTGATGTTGATCATAAACAGCGAGTGATTAATCATGTGAATTCGTATTCGACTGCAAATCTCGGGATTTCCTATAACAATGTTCTTTCATAACTCATCTCTTCCTCAGTTCAAGCATTCGCTGTTCAACAAACTCAGACTCAAACTTTCAATGTTGCATCATCCATGACTCATTCTCAAAGCCAATCATGTGTCACTCCACAAGCTGTTCCCTCCTCAAATGTGCCAGTTGTAGCCTCTTCCTCAAACACAAAGGAAAGTGATGACAATCTTGCTCTCGCCACAGGACTTGTTAACTGCTATAATGCTTTTGTAGCTGGAGAGCTTCCACCTCAGTTGTCATTTGTTGATCTAGATCAAATTCATCCCGAAGATGTGGAAGAGATGGATATTACATGGCAAATTGCTATGGCATTATTCAGGGCGAAGCAATTTGCTAAAAAGACAGGGAAGAATAATTGGGGGATGAATGCTGATAAGAAGGTAGGGTTCAATAAGGGAAAGCTGCGATGTTTCAACTATCACGAGCTAGGTCATTTTGCTTGTGAGTGCCCAAAACCGGCTCGAAGGTTGACTAATGACAGGACGATGGTTGCGGTGGCAAACAATCGTGGATGTGTTGTGGTCAATGGTGAGACTGCTATGTTTTCTCAGTCATTTGACTAGGAGGACCAGATTCAGGCTCTAAATATTTCAAAACCTGAAAATGCTCACCTAGTCCAAATCCATGATGATGGTCTCGTAGAGAATGTTGCAGCTGATTAGAGAAGATGATGGAGCTACAGTTTGCACTGATGGTATCTTCTACTTCTGAACCCAAGAAAAGTGAGGTAAGTTTACCTTCTTGTTCTCAGGTATGTATTGATTATATTAAAATTCTTCGTGACGAAATAGAATCATTACGTAGAGAAGTAGAGGACCTTAGATATGAGGGTTATCAAATTAGATAAGGATAAAAACCCCTAAAGGCCCAGTTAGAAACAAAAATCAAGGACTTTAGGAGACTTTAGGAAAACTACAGTAATAAATGCAAAAATTATGATTATATCAAGAGACAGAATGCTGAGTTAGTTACTGAGCTTGACACATTAAAAAGCAAATTTGCATCTGCAAATTTTGATTTTAAAAAGTTTGATGTGTCAAGCAAGGTAGTTGCCAACATGATTGACCATTGCCTGCAGTTCAAACGAAACCAGCAAAAGGGTTTAGGATACGATAATGTACCTCCTCCTTTTAACCATACATATCAGTATCACCCGTTGACTAAAGAGGAGATTGCCAACGAACCATCCATGGTTTATGGCAAGCCATCTGGTTTCGTTGCTGGAGGATTTATTAATGTTGAAAGTACTAACATTTCTACATCCCCTACAGATCAATCCTTAGATCAGTCAAAGCACGAAGTTGAAGGATCTGTTTTTAATAACAAAACTGAGTCTGAATCTGATTTTTTTTTGTTTCCAATGAAAAACATTTTGTTTTTGATGTTAAAAATGACAATGTTTTTTGTGATACTTCTACATCTGCTCCTACTGAATTAAACTTTTTTGAAGTGTTTGATGAATTATTTGATAATCCTGATGTTTGTGATGCTTCTAATGAAAACAAACCAATTCCACAAGTCACACCATCTGATGCACCCTCACTTATCTCACAACCTGCTTCATGCACATGTTCTTGTGGGAAAAGTAAGGGTGTCAGTAAAGAAAATAAATCTGAGAAAGGCAGTACCAATTCTAATAATAACAAACAGATTTGTTTTAATTGTGATAATGGTGGTCATATAGCTAGGAATTGTCAAAATAGGATTTTTGTACATTATATGTCACCAAGAGGAGAGAACGAATCTAGAGGAAGGTCTTTAACTAGAAAGTCCTCAAGAACTCGTTCTCGTGAGGATGATCGAAGTAGAAAAGGGCAGTTTTTCAAAAGAATAAAAGGGTTTTTCATAACAAAGTCCTAAACAGTTTGCCAAAACCGAACAAGGCTCCGCCAAGATCGGTTTCATCAAAGAGCAGTTCTGGATCTTCAACCACTTCTGGTAGAACATCCAGATGCTCAATGCAAATTGATAAGAAACATATTTCAAAACCACTTGTGACTGTTAGGAAACCTAAATATCATTGGATGCCCAAATTAACTTCCAATCAATCATCATCATCCTTTGAAAAGATTAGAAATGATGATTCAAAATTGAAGATTTTGAAAAATCAATCAGAGAAAGTAAAGGGCCAACCTAGGACAGTGATGACCTGGGTTCCCAAATCTAAATGATCCCGCTCATTTTGTAGGGACAGTTGCGGAGGAATGTCATCAGACCTTGGTACGTCGATAGCGGCTACTCCTGGCATATGACAGGAGACATCTACCAATTGAGCAACATTCAATCCTTTAATGGGGGATATGTTTCCTTTGCAGGCGGAGAAGGTGGCAAGATTACTCAGAGAGGAACCATAACCAACGAAGTGCTAAGTTTTAAGAATGTCAACTTTGCTCCTGAGTTAAAACACAGTTTGTTGAGTGTGTCTCAGATTTGTGACAAAGGTTACTCTACACATTTCACCGACAAAGAGTGCATGATTATCTAGCCAGGCATTGTCATCCCAGAAGCGTTGATTCTTGTCAAATCAAAGCGGGAAGGAAATGCGTATATTATTGATAAGAACAGCAACATTCCTGAGCAAGTCACTTGCCTCTTTTCGAAGGTCTCAGAACAGAACGCAATGTTTTGGCACCGAAGACTCGGTCATGCTAACGCTAAGAACCTAAATCGTCTTGCAAAGAATGAGATGGTCCGAGGATTACCTGTCAGATACTTTCTAACTTTTGAGAAGTGTGTGTCATGTACCCATGGAAAACATCATAGAAAACCACACCTGCCAAAACAGGTTAACTCAATCAGTCAGGTGCTCCAGTTACTGCATATGGACTTATTTGGTCCGGTCAACGTCCTAAGCATCAACAGAAGTTCGTATTGTCTGGTTGTGAGCGATGATTTCTCTCGTTTTATGTGGGTCTTCTTCTTATCCAACAAAGATGGTGTTGCTGATCTAATAAAGAAGTTCATTGTGATGATTGAGAACTAAACCAACAACCGAGTGAAGGCGCTTCGTACTGATAATGGAATAGAATTTAAGAATGTCATTCTTGATCATTTTTGCGCAGAAAAAGGAATTATGCGTCAATACAGCTCTGCTCACACGCCTCAACAAAATGACATTGCTGAGAGGAGAAATAGAACATTAAAAGACGCTGCAAGGACGATGCTATGTGACTCCAAGTTACCTATTTTCTTTTGGGCTGAGGTGATTAACAATGTTGGCGACGTTCAGAATCGTGTTTTAATCAACAAAGCTATGATGAAGGCACCGTACGAGATTCTATATGCCCATAAACCTTCAGTCAGTCGTTTCCGTGTATTTGGCTTCCCTTGCACCCTTCTTCACTTGGAGTCCAACCTGAGGTTCAATGCCAAAACCGATGATTATTATTTCGTAGGATATGTTGCACGCACCAAGTATAGGGTTTACAATAAGAAGACGAAGCATATTGTAGAATCCTTCGACGTGCTCTAGTTGGAGGAGAATGAAATAGATGCTCGAGTGGGCCCTGATTGGTTATTTGATTACACATCGCTCTTCAAGTCCATTAATGTGTCTTCAGATGGTTCATCTGGGTCTTTCTCTGGTTCGAAGATTGTTTTTGAAGATGAAGACGAAGAAGTTGTTTACAGACCTCCAATGGTATCCTCTTCACCACCTGAAGGGGAGTCATCTGCTCCACCTGAGGGGGAGTCATCTGTTCCACTTGGTAGTCCAGAATCTGCAGTTCAAAATGATACTCCAGATGCTAATGTTACTCCTCTTACCCCTATTGAAAGAGAGTTTATGTCTAGAGATGCTTCCGCTGTCACTCCAACTTTTGTGGAACTACTCTTTCTTGAAGAAATTGCTAATGAGTTCGTAGCAGATTCATCTAATGTGGAACACTCAGCAAACGATGGAGGTTTCAACATTCACAATTTTCCCGTTTCACTCAATGATATCAGCCAAGAGATACCTTCAAGAATTCAACGCGATCATCCGATCAAAAAAATCATTGGTCAGTTGGGTGATGGAGTTAGAACCAGAAGACAAAGTGGAGATGTCAATACATGTCTCTATTCTTGCTTTATCTCTCAAATAGAGCCCAAGAATGTTGAAATGGCTTTGAATGAACCCAACTGGGTAGATGCTATGCATGAAGATCTAAATCAATTTGAAAAACTCGGGGTTTGGAAATTGGTTGAGTTACCAAAGAGCAAAAAGTCTCTTGACACACGTTGGGTCTATCGAAACAAGCAGGATGATTCTGGCGTTATAGTGCGCAATAAAGCAAGATTGGTGGTTCGTGGGTTTCAACAAGTCGAGGGTCTTGATTATATTGAGGTTTATGCTCCAGTGGCTCACTTGGAGGCTATTCGTATATTCCTTGCATATGCTTCCTACATGAACTTCATGGTTTACCAAATGGATGACAAGACAGCCTTCTTGTATGGCAAGGTGAAGGAAGAAATCTACGTTGATCAGCCCCTGGGTTCGTTAACTCGAAGTTTTCTAATCATTTCTACAAGTTGGACAAGGCGTTGTATGGGTTACATCAAGTTCCTCGAGCGTGGTATGCGACTCTCACAAAGCACTTGTTCGAGAATGGATACTCTTGTGGCACTATCGATCAAACTTTATTCATCAAGCATGTTGGTAATAATCAAATTCTAGTCCAGATCTACGTTGACGACATTATCTTCGGGTCTACTAGTCCACAGCTATGCAAAGAGTTTGAAGGCGTTATAAAAGAGGTTTGAGATGAGTTCGTTGGGTGAGATGACCATGTTTCTGGGGCTTCAGGTCAAACAAAATTAAATTGGAATCTTGCTCCATCAAGCTAAGTATGTGGAGGATATTCTTGAGAAGATCGGGTTTCAAGATGCAAAACCTGCATTGAATCCGATGGCCAAAAGAACCCTGCTAAATCCAGATACTGATGGCGAATCCGTAGATCAGACACACTACAGATCAATGATCGGATCGTTGATGTATCTTACTGCAAGCCATCCAAACATCATGTTTGCAGTTTGTCAATGCGCACGTTATCAGGCTAATCCTAAACTTTCACATGTTCTTGCGGTCAAATGAATTTATCGGTATATCAATGGCAGCCCAAAATTGGGTCTTTGGTATCCGAAAAATTCCGAATTTGATTTATATGCTTTTACTGATAGTAATTATGGAGGCTGTGAGCTTGACAGGAAATCTACATCCGGAGGGTGTCAATTCCTTGGAGACTGGCTGGTGTCATGGCAGTGCAAGAAACAACATACCATCTTAATCTCAACTTCAGAAGCGGAATACGTTGTTGCATCTGCTTCTTGCTCTCAAGTTATCTGGATCCAACATCAGCTGTTGGATTACGGTTTGAATTATCTAGAAACCCCCATCTACTGTGATAATGAGGCAGTGATTCAAATTGCTAAAAATCTTGTCCAAAATTCCAAAACCAAGCATATTGATATCAAAATTCATTTTATCAGAGACTGTTATGAGCGTTCGCTCTTCCGGCTGGAACAGGTCCCCACTACTAATAATGTGGCGGATCTGTCCACAAAGCTTTTAACAAAGCTCGATTCAATGTGTTTGTGGGATTTTTGAAAATGATTCGTTTTAAGGATTAAATTTTTGTTTTAGGTTAGGTTAGTTTAAATTTGCGCATTTTAGTGATTTCATTCTCACCCATGCACAAATTTAGGGGGATAAATAAACAAAAAAAAAATTTCAAAAATCCAAACACATTAAAAAAATCAGATGTAAGGAGTATTTTGGAAGTCCTTGATTACTGGAGCATATCAGGAAGCGGGAAACATGTTCTAGTACAATTAAAATTGAACACTTATAGATTGTTTGTAGATCTCACTGCTCAATTTAGTTGGACAACAATATTCTTGGTCGTCGTCAGCTAAATGGTCCCTGGGAAATTTATCTAAGAATATAGGATCAAAAATGTCTTGTCTTTCTTAGCTTGTCCAAATTTATCACAAATTTTCGTGTTTAAGTGGATCACAATACCGGCGATCGACCAGACATAGACATGAAGTTAGAGGTACCGACAAGTGGATTAAGGTTGTCTAACAACTTTGATCCTAGTGTCATAAAATTATATTCAGTGTTGTTGAGATAAGTCTAGTCTTATTTTATTTATTTTTATTTTTATTTTTATTTTATCTTTATAATTGTCAAAATTTAAAATTTAAAATTTTAGAAATTACTTTTATTTTTATTTTATTTTTAGTTTATGTTAATTTTAATTTAAATTTTTAACTCTCAAAAGGTTTTGTTTTTGAATTTTTTTGGGATTTGGACTATGCCTTACACTGTGTGGATAACTACTAAAATCGAACAAGGTATATAAGGAGGGTTTACAGCCGAAATCAAGTCCCGCTCCTCATTTTTCTCGTTTTTTTTGTGAAATTGTGCGGTGCATCTCAAAGGTATGCTAAAATCGACTGTGAATATGTGTTTATTTCATCAAATCGACGGATTTTGAGGCTTTAATCGAAGAAGAACCATCTTCGGCGTTTACGGATAGAGCTTACGGCCGTAAACTCCGTTTCCAGTCATGAGTTTACGGCCATGGGTTTACAGTCGTAAACCCTAATTTGACCGTAAACTCCATTTGGTCAAAAAAAATTGGGGCCTAAAATTTAATTGATTAAATAAGAAAAACTTAAATCTTAAATGTTCAAATATCTTTGTTTTCTTACATGGCTTGTTTTAATGCAGATCAAATGAAAACTTGAAGTTCGCTCACATGCACAATTTGGCTATCGTACTGGCGGATCCTCCTGTTGCACATGGAGAGTTCAAGTCGATGATCCACGGACTGAGGGAATGATGTTTGGCTTCTGCTATCACAGTGAATCCTGTCGTTCATTAGAACATCATCAGGGAATTCTAGAAGACTGCCAAGATGAAAAAGGATAATGATGGAGCAGTTACTGTTGAAGCAGTCGTGAAGGGATGCATGATTGAGATAACTGAACAATTCATAAGAGAAGCTTTGCTAATTAATAATCAACCTGGTTTTCCCACTGAGATTGGGATCGAAGATGTCCAAAAGATTCTTAAGAAGATGGGTTACAAAGGAAACTTTCCTCCTACTGTGAAGAAACTTCTGCCACCGTACTGGAGATTTTTGGCTCATGTCTTTGTGAGCTGCATTTCTGGAAAAAGGTCTGGTGCTGAAGAGATCTCACTGAGGAATATGGGAGCCATTGCTTCACTTGCTGCAGGGATAGACTTTAATTTCTCGAAGTTTATCTTAGACGAATTTGTGGTAAACATCAATGCAATAACCCGAGATACTTTCTTAATGTATCCTAGGTTCATCCAGAGGTTAATTGCCATACAATTCCCCGAGATGGTCAAGGAGGGAGATACCTTCGACATGAAGTCTCTAGGTCCACATACTGTTGGGCTAAATAAGCAGAATCGCAAGAGAAAGGTTGTATTCCAAGGAAAGTATCCTCTTGTGAAGTTTGGAAAATTTGTTGAACTGAACGAAGCATCTGAGTCACATGGTTCTTCTAACAAGTTATCTTCTGAGCCTACGTCTTTAGAGAGGGTGATTTTAGATGATGACGTTATCACGATGCCAGATCACGGTGAAGAAGAAGATACAACAGTTGCTGATGCACTTGTGGCTGAGGAACGTGATCCAACATCAGTACGTGTTCAAAGTGACTACGGTGAAGGTACGATGGAGCATGAAACAGAAGTCGAAGAAGGTGAAAATGACTCGTTTGATGATCTCGACCTTACTGGCTACGACAAGGATGATATTACATTTACCCATGAGAGCAATGCAAACCTTTTGTCCAATGAAAACCTCGACCTGTTTTTTGAAAATATCCATTATGTTGCTCATCTAGGAACAGAGATATGGGAAACGGAAGATGTTCTCGAATCAACGCCTCTTGCTGCCAAACAAGTGGTTGACACATCAACTCCTATGGAGACATTGTCAGGGATTCCTCCCCTTGATATTGTTTCTCCTACCATAGAACCACTTCAGAGTGATCATACAACAACCCATACCTCTCAACCTCCTCTAAAAGGAAGAAGACATGATCCCAAACAGGGAATTCTTGGTTCTAATATACTTCAAGGCCTTCCAGCACAACCATCAACCACTACTCCTATTGTTTCACCTAGACTTATCAATGAAGGACCTAGCACCACCTATGAAGCCGGTGGTTCTTCAACTCTCGCTTGATTCTTTCCTCCAAGGCCTGGTCATAATGTTGCATCTGTGAGGCTTGCCATGCATTTGGCTCAAGAACAAAGCTCAATGCCTTCCTCTCGAGCCAAGGGAATTTCTATTGGAGAAGGTCACTTAGGAGGAGATAGTCCCACACTTCTTGGTCTTCAAAAGGAAATAAGTGTGCTTAAATAGAAGAATATTGAGCTTGACATTCAGGTGGTTGATATTTTCATTGAAAACTCCAAGCTCAAGATTCAAGTTGTTGATCTTGAAGAAGACAAGGTGTTAAAGACAAAGCAAATTACTGATCTTCAGACTCATTTTGGTCTTCTCACTGCAAGTTACTACGACTTGAAGAAGAACTTGGAAGAAGAACTTGCAGATAAGATTAAGTCGTCCGTTAATGAGCCTAGAATTTATATCCCTAATCAAGATGCCCCCATTGTTCCAACATCTGCTCAAACTCCTCGATTTGTGGATCGATTTGATAAGGAACCAACTCAAGCTCCAAATGTGGTAGCACTGAAATGTGCCAAATTGGCCAAAGCAGCTGAGAAAGGTCAACTTTTGTTTAAAAGGAGCTCGGATCAAAATGCTCCTGGGATCAACCTAACATCACTGTTACAGATCTTGGAGAGAAACGCTTTAGAGATGTATATGGTGATAGGTCAGGGATTATCTCATGGGGCTTTCACAACACTTTAAATATGTGGATCGTGAGATGGAAGAGTTGTTGGATTAGTGTCTAAGTCCATAACTATTTTGGTATGTACTTGACCCGATGGTGCATGGTCCTTTTGGGTTGCCTTCACCAAAGCAACTTGATAGGATGAATTATGGAGAGAGAAGATTAATTATGATTTATTAATATATTATGAGAATACTATATTAAAGGATAAATCATATTGTTTAATTAATATTAGTCAAGAATTAATTGATAATTAATTTTGTGGCTAAAAGAGATTAATTAAACTTAAGGGACTAGAACTGTAATTATAAGATAATTAAATTTAGGCTACGGATTACCTTGGAATAATAGGTTGGATGAATTCTATGGGGAAATCCATTAGAAATCGTCCAAGGGTGATTCTAAAAGGGTCCATGGGCTGCTTAGAGATTAAGCAGTCAAATTAGGGTTTCCTAGTTGAAAAACCCTAATAGCCTACATGTATATATAGTACTCTTAAGCCCGAAAAACGTAGCTAAGAGTTCCACTAGGGTTACTACACGTTTTGGGCAGCCTCCTCTCTCCTTATTCTTCATCCTCTTGCTCTTGGTGTTTGTGAACCATTGGAGGAGTGACAATTGTGACTCTAAGCTTTCTAAAGTCATTACAAGGAGGATTTGAGATTGTTATTGCTACATAACAATCAAGGTAAGATCTAAAAACCCTTTCACATGTTAATATGATTAATTGTATGCTAGATCTAGGGTTTAAAGTCTTGGATGAATTGCATGTACAATAGAGAAACCTAGATCCAAGCAGTAGGGTTGCATGAGCACATAGGATGTTCTTATGGCTAAAACCCATCAGTGGTATCAGAGGCTTGATTGGTTTCTATTGTATTGATGCCTAGTATTTTCATTCATGTTGCAAGATCGAGTTTTTGGCCATCTGCCTGACAAACTCGTCGAGTTCCAATGTGGACTCGTCGAGTAGGGTGAACTCGGCGAGTCCATAAGGGGACTCGGCGAGTTTAGCTGTCAGACAGGAGGATTTTTGGGATTTTTACCTATTTTGACTTAGGATAATTGCCATAATTGTTTAAAATTAATAAAATTCGAATTTTATTGATTCCTTATGATTATCTTTGTCAAACTAAAGATTTTGGTCATCTAATTAGATAATTGTTACCTTATTTGATAAATGTTAAATTATTTGAATTATTTGATCATTATCTTGCAAGATTTTGAACTATATCTAATTAGATAACCACCAATTAATTGTTAATTGCCTTATTTGAGTTATGTGATCTAGAATATTCTTGATAAAGTTTGGAAAAGTTTCAAATTAATCCCTTTAGGTTTTATAGTTTAAATTTGAACTTAAAAGTTTTTGTTTTGAAGTTTAAATAAGTTAAACCCTAATGTTTTGAAATGTTTCAAAACTTGCCCTCAAGTTTTGGAATTTAAAAGTTGATTAATATTTTAATTTATAAATGTGAAATTCTAAAACCTTAGTATTGTTTTGAAAAGTTCAAATCACACCCTTATGGTTTTATGAATTAATTAAAGTGTATAATTAAGAGAGATTTAATAAATCCATAAAAGTTTTGGTTTACAATTTAATTAAATTAAAAGTATAATTATTAAATTTGACCACCTAGTATTTTAAAAGTGTAAAATACACCTTATACTATATATAACAGTAAAAGTCTAATATATATATATATATATATATATATATATATATATATAATATATATATGTATGAGTAAAAGTCAATATTTCCGTTAGTAGACCTCATTCACGAAGCTAGTATATAAGGGGTGATTACAGAAATTGCCTATAAAATGGCGATTGAATGGGTATCCACTCTTACCCACCGCACTCTTGACTAGTGGAAGGTCGTTAGCCGAACGGGTAGGACAGGACAAAAACATTCCATTATAAGTATAATAAAGTACAAAAGTAACTAAATGCTTTTACAAATTCCTAATCTTAGTTACTTTAGGCAAAAGTGAATTGATGCAATTCAATGAAATTACACTTTGTGCCCTTCCAAAGACATTAGTGGAGCGTGTGTGGTTAACCGGCACACTAAATGGTTCTAAGCAAAGGTAGCAAAGGGTGACTCAATGTTTGTCATAGTTCGGTGGACCGTGTGTGGTGAACTGGCACATCAAATAGATGACTGTAACATGTGGGGGCACCATGTAAGTTTGCATGGTTATTCACACCCGCTTTGTGATCCTCGGTATCCCAGTCACAAACTAGAGCGGCATCTCGAGATTTAAACATGCCATTGAAAAGTTCAATGAATCTCAAAAGATCTAGGAATTTTCAATAGATTTAAAACTTAAAGTTCTTTTTCGTTTTTCATGGTGGAAATTAGTGAATCGTCATTCACTTACCATCAAATATTCTGCAACTAGATTACAGCATCCCTTTTCTAGGTTCTAGAGTATTGTGTTGGGTCCAAGCCTTAATATCTCATTTGGGTGATTTATTAAGGACTCAATCAATCAAATAACTTGAATTTAATTTTTCTCCCGTTTTATAGATGTCAAAGTATGACAACTATGGTTTTCTCAAATCCCGTGGAACAAGCTTTTCACATGAAGATGATATTCCACGATTCGATCGAGGAACATGAGATCATGTTTCACTTCCTCCACCTCCTCCTATTGTTCTCCTTAACCCACAAGTTCAAAAGATGGAAACGTTCAAACTCAATTAAGCCCTTTTGGCAAGTAAACATGAAGAAGGAAAGTCAGTGTGTGTACACGTCTTAGAGATGAAGTCACACATTGATAGGTTAAGGATGTTGGGTATCGAGATTTTAGGTAAGTTGGCTGTTGACTGTGTTCTTCAGTCGCTTCTTGAATCATATAGTGACTTCGTTAGAAAGTACTATATGATGGATCATGACGTGACCCTCATTGATTTTACCTGTTTGCTTATAGCTGCTGAATCAGCAATGATTTGGCGAGCTGATTGAGCAAATTTGTCTGGTAAATCAAACTCCCAAACTTCAATGGATATTAAAAATGGTGACATTGGAGATCCAGAAAAGGTAGATTCTGAGATAGTTCCTTGTGCCATTCCAAGAGAGTCCATTTTCTACTATTGCCAAGAGAAGGGGCATTGGAGACGAAGCTTCCCTATTTACCTAAGAGATCTAAGAGATGGGAGAGTCAAAATGTATGGCTCTACTTTAGGTAAAATCCATTAACTAACTCTTTTAAGTTCCTATTCTAGATTCTTAATACATGATGTGATAAGATTGCATTTTGATGTTTTGAAGGATCAAAGAAAGGAAAGGAAACTTAAGGAAAGAAGTGAGCAGAATCAAATCGTGAAGAAATGGATTTCGATCATATTACTTGTAGATTAGATTCTTAATCTACTACTTGGAGTTAGAATAAGATTGCTAAGAAATATGTATTAACATAGTTTTTCTATTCAATTGCATTGTAAGGACAAATTTTTCCGCAATAAAATAAATTTTGATTTATATTATTTATTTATCCTTGAAATGGCGTGTATGAAAAATTGATGTTTGAATGTTTCTATTATTAGCAATAATGGATTTGATTCTTAATTATGTTATTTGTAGAAAGGTCAAGAATTTACCAAACAAGGAAAGTTTCTCATCGCCCAAGTTTCATTTGGACAGAAACTTGGAATCATACAACTTGGTTGCATGATGAATGAGAAATTTCATATTTGGAAATTAGACTAATTCGTTGACAAAGTGTCAAGTGAAGGACTAGGAGATCGAGTACACAAGGTTGTGTGTTGATCAAGTCCACCACAAGAGTAACAAAGATATTCGTCATGATTTACTAAGGTTAAGTAAATATGATTATACTTATGAAGATTAAGTGTAATTCTCAGTTGATTGAAAGAGTTTCAATAAACAGCAGAACGAATAAAGAAGAATCAAGTAGGCAGAAAGATAAAAGTTTCTCTATTCTAAGAACAAGGGAGATTACTGTTTATTATGTTTTATGATAGGTCTTAATGATTAAGAACCATATCTCAATTGATCCTCTAAGTGAGTCTTAGTACAATTGTATGTCTAAGAAGAGGAATCAAGGATTGAAGAAATGGTTAAATCAAGATGTCAATCATACTTCGTTCCAATATCAAGTCTTAGAGTTAAGATTGTGAATTGAGTGACAAGTCTTAAGAAGGTTTATAACATTCATCAAATGTGGAATTTGGAAAAGGTTTTCTTATTCTTGCACATTTGAAATTGGAAATTTGTGATGTCTTGGATAAGACAAAGACCAACTAGGACCAATTTTGTGAAGTGTTTTGTCTTGATAAAAGCTACACTAACTCTTCAATATTTGTTTGTCAAGAAATGTTTATTGACAAGAGAATCTTATATGTCAAGGAGTCAGTGGGAGTCTCAAAGTTCTTGAAAGGTTTTAAGAACAAATCAAGAATAAACTTTATCGATCATCACTAGCACACGACTTGAGGTTTACAACCTATCGTGTTGACAATATCTTGTTTTTGTGCCGTTCCAGTTGAGTTAATTATGCATGTGAGTTCTATGAGTTCTCATTTGAATGCATAAAAAGAAAGGACCTTGATCAATGAAAAGTACATTGATAAGAAAGGATGAGCTGCTTAACTACTTGGAAGATATGGTGGGCACTCGTGTTACCATAAGGCAAGAAATCAAGATTAAGAAACTTCGGATCATAAGAGTTTGGATTTCTCGCAAACTTTAGTTTTGGACAAATTTGCATGGATAGGAACACATACACCATTAAAATCTAAGTGTCATAAGATTCCCTCCTTCATAAGAATGACTGTGAGGAAATGCTTTCGCTAAGAGAGATTTTAAGAAGATAGTAATTGTGAAAATTGTATTCTCAAATTCAATTATGGTTACGGTATCCCTTTCCATAATTTGAATTGTGAGATTTGGCAATTAGTCTGAATTGTTTAGACACACATATGAGCTATCTAAGGTAAATGTGTATAAGTTTAAGAAGCTTAGATAAAGGATTACATGTCAAAGCTAGTGGGAGCATAAGTGTTATGCTTATATGATAATAATCATCATGATAGTGGGATCATAAATGTTGTGCTTGTATGATTATTAAGGCAAGTATTGCAAGTTAGCAATATTAATTATAGAAAACAAGAGTTATACTTTGCAAAGTCGTAAGGGTTGAATAGTTGTTTTGCTATAATTAAGGGAGAGAATATTATGCTTCATTTCAAATCTAAAGGCTTAGGTTGTGGAATGTTAATAAATTTAGTCAAGGATACATAGTGTGTTCTCAAATTTTGATTATGATTATGGCATAGTTCGAATTGTGAGAACGTGGCACATAAACTTTTATGGTAGAAGATTGATAAAGTATCAGATCTTTATGTAAGACATTATGCATCGTGTCCCATACGCTTCGGGTATATGATCGGTTGCAAATGCTATAATATTTGACCATTCAAAAATTTTTCCAAATGTCTAGCGCATTTTGAGGGAAAAAGGACAAGAATCGGTTTTGACTAAATTAATTAAACAACTATCAAAGGACAATCCAAAGTTCCCTGAGGATTGGTCGCTTGTGAGTAGTTGAAAGTATTGTATTGGATGGAACATATTGACATTATTATGAATAGATAAGATTCTATTAAGAATGAGTTGTCATATGGCAAATATGGAAATGTTTCCATATTAGGAGTTGGATATTGAGAATCTATATCTAGATTAGAAACTGTTATGCAAAAAGGATGTTCAAAGGAATGTACTTTGAGTGAGAGACATCATAAAATTATTTTTGATAAAGATTAGCCAAGTCTTGATGATTTTGAGCTATGAATTTACAAAAGGATTATTGCATAAAATGTTAGAATCTAGCATATTCTATAAGTGGAAAGAATTTGATATTCTTATACTTATGATAAGGATTGGGAGTTGTGAAATGAGTATGATTGGAAATGTGTTCATTTGATCTATTTCACAAAGTAAGGACCGTAGATAAACATTGTGTGCATGCTAAGAGCATGGGACAATTGTTGTTATAATTCAAGTAAGAAGTTGATTACCCGAAACAACAAATAATTAGTAATCAATATGGTGATTAAATAAAATGTTTTATTTATACCCAGAGTTTGGGGCCATATGGGATTAGTATTATTCTTGTGTTTCACTTTGCATGTTTTGACTTCCTGAATAATTAAACTGGTTCAGAACAATCAAATTATTCGAACCGACCACAGTCGTTCATATGTTGAAAGTAGGTATGAATGAAGACTGTCGTGAATTGGTGTGTTGATTGTCTAAAGTGTATTAGACATAAGCAAATGGTTGCTGCAACATTCATGAGTTCTTATGAATATGAGTTTGAGCATTGGATTAAACCTACACTCACTTGGATCACTTCATGGATTTTATCATGAGTGATTGGTGAGACGATAATATCTTATATTCTTGAAACCGAGATGTGTGATTTGTATCTTGCGAGTCGGTTACGCATTGATAATATGTAAACACACCAGTAACTTGGTGTTATAAAACATATTGTTGTGTGTGATTCGGAGAGTGAGTGCAAGTAAGCATTGAATCAAAGTTTATCCGTTCCTTTGATCCAAAGTAGGATGAAAGCGATATCTTTGGTCCACTCGATGATTTAGTGATGGCACCTAAGCGCTTGGCCAAGCCGAGACTAATTTGATGTGTTTAAATGTAGTCTGTTGTCAGTCGTCATAAATCGGAAATCGAGAAACAGCACAGAGAGAATGATTTAAATCCATGTCTCAGTCTATACGATATTTAGAATGGAGGAATATATGATCCCTTATCTAAAGGACGCGTATCTGATAAGATCAGAGTTGACAGCGGCTTTTGAAAGCTACGATTGCAGATCAGGATCTGAAGTCATACGCAAAATAGTTATTAGACTTATCCAAGTGGGAGACTGTTGGATTAGTGTCTAAGTCCATAACTATTTTGGTATGTACTTGACCCGATGGTGCATGGTCCTTTTGCGTTACCTTCACCAAAGCAACTTGATAGGATGAATTATGGAGAGAGAAGATTAATTGTGATTTATTAATATATTATGAGAATAATATATTAAAGGATAAATCATATTGTTTAATTAATATTAGTCAAGAATTAAGTGATAATTAATTTTTTGGCTAAAAGAGATTAATTAAACTTAAGGGACTTGAACTGTAATTATAAGATAATTGCATTTGGGCTATGGATTACCTTGGAATAATAGGTTGGACGAATTCTATGGGGAAACCCATTAGAAATCGTCCAAGGGTGATTCTAAAAGGGTCCATGGGATACTTAGGGCTTAAGCAGTCAAATTAGGGTTTCCTAGTTGAAAAACCCTAATAGCCTACATGTATATATAGTACCCTTAGGCCCCAAAAACATAGTTGAGAGTTCCACTAGGGTTTCTACATGTTTTGGGCAGCCTCCTCTCTCCTTATTCTTCATCCTCTTGCTCTTGGTGTTTGTGAACCATTAGAGGAGTGACAATTGTGACTCTAAGCTTTCTAAAGTCATTACAAGGAGGATTTGAGATTGTTATTGCTACATAACAATCAAAGTAAGATCTAAAAACCCTTTCACATGTTAATATGATTAATTGTATGCTAGATCTAGGGTTTAAAGTCTTGGATGAATTGCATGTACAATAGAGAAACCTAGATCCAAGCATTAGGGTTGCATGAGCACATAAGATGTTCTCATGGCTACAACCCATCAAGAGTGGCAACACAGTATTGTATAAAGATGCTCTGACTTCCATTCCTGGACCAAGGTTGACCTTACAGAATTTTCAGAGGCTCCTTTTGCGAATCCCTCTCAAAATCCCAAGGCTACACAATTCAAGCATTTCTTGGAAGATCAAGTGCTTAAGGGTTTTCCTTCAATAAAGACTGCAGAGTCTATTTTTATACTATACCCAAGTGTACTTGATCCCAAAAACCAATCAACCTGTTCCATCTGTGATGTGGCCTGCTACCGATCAAGTAAAGCAGATTCCTATACTTCAAAATCATCCAGATGGATCTCTACGGTCCATGCTTTACTGGGTGTTTGATGAAACTACAACCTCTACTATCATAAAGCTTGAAAATGGATGCATTCTTTTATATGACAAAAGAGATTTGCTTCAGTTTGGGAAATGGGATATTCATCAGCTGAACCTTCATCAGATCAAGGTTGCAGAAGACATTTTTGAGTCAGCTGCTAAAGAATATACATCTATGGTTACCGATATCATTAGCAAAAGGATGTGGAACGGGGCAATGGGGAAGTCAGATGTGATGATGGTTGACAAAGATTGAGTCCAAGCTAGCACCAAACCAACGTGGAGATTGAAGGGTCCAGTTAGTGGTTTGGTCTAGGCTTTCAATTGTAATAGTTCTTTTGAGTCTTTATGATGTAATAGTAGGTTATTTTGGTGTTTATGGCCGTAAACCCCTTTACGGTCGTAAACCCTGTTTCCGGCCCAAGTTCCCTATAAATGAGGTTGTGTAGGTCATTATCAGTTGTTGATCCTCGATAGTTCAGGGTCCCTGTAAACAAGTTCTACTCCAGTTCTTGTTATCTTTGATTGTTTGATTGTTTGATCACTGGTAAGATCCATTTTCAAGACCTTACATTTATGTTTATAAATGATTTGTTAATAATAATATCCATTAATTCCATAGTGATTTTCAAAAAAGTCCCAATATTTTGGTTATCGGGTAACTTTCAAAAAAGTCCTAATATTTTGAGCAAACTAACGAAAAAGGACAGAATATCGCCTAAATCTATGAAACCGGCCAAAAAGGGTTTTTTCGAAGTTTTAGCCGGTATTTTGTGTTTTTCTATAAACAAAAATTAATTTAGGACTATTTCATAAATTTAACAAATATTTTAGGACTTTTCTGGAGTTTTCCCCATATTTTTATGAGGAATATGCACACTTTCAACCTGAACTCATTGAACATTAGGTGTTTGTAATTCAAACAATGAATCCATAGCACTTAAGCTTTACTAATTTTCATTTTCCATTGCGTCGACTGCTGATGTTATCTTGTATCAAAATAGTTGGTTATAACAAGATAACAAAAATGTCAGATCAAATTTCAGAAATTTTAGAATTTTTTTCGGAAAAAGTATTCAGTATTTCATAAATCACCCTCCTATCTTTTTTCCATTTTAATCCTAACAAACAATTCAATATGTCATCACATTGAACATCCTTCTTCAAAAAATAAAGACAAACTTGATGCTTTTTTCCATGTTCAATAACAATTTCACTCAGTATGTCACTGATGCAGTTGATTCATTTGTCACATTCACACATATAGTTTGATAACATATTGATTTGATTGATTCATTTGACACCTTCACGCAGATGGTTCGATACCATATTGATTTAGTCATAGAGTTATGGCATATCTACATACCATCCCTAACAAAAATTAATTCACTAACAACAACCTTAATTCAATAACAATAAACTTCATTCACTTGACGAAATCAAACTTTACTTTGAATTCATGTTACTGTATAGACATTTGAACGATTGATGTGTTTGGAAACAGTTTATAAGAAAAATGTATGTACATTTCATAAACTACAAATACATCACAGTTGTTTTACTAGGTCATTATGACACAAGAGATTCCTATTAGTTTCTTTAATATAACATCTTCCCAAACAGTTGAATCATTTGGATATTTACACATGTAAATGTTGTTGAAGGATCCTCATATTAAAATCACAAATTCTGTAGTGAATGATGATTTTAATTAAATACTTATATGATCACATTAGAAATTTCCTAGTGATTAATACTGAAATACAGGGGAATCAGTCTTCATTGATTTTAACTGAATAGGTTTGATCATAGTCAAAGTGGAGACGTCGACTACATACAATTAAGCCAAACAATCCACCCATTCAATGAATCTGAGAACCGTTAATCACAATTACTCAATAATTTTGTTAAATGCTACCAACAGTTTTTACTCCTGCAACCAACTATAATATAATAAGTTACTCAATTTAGATAATTTTTTAAATGTAAGAGTTTACCATTTTGATTGGTTGTTAAGAATTCCTTGTTACCTTCCTATTTTAATTTTACTTTTTTGCGGGATATATATATATATATATATATATATATATATATATATATATATATATATATATATATATATATATATCAAGTGAGAACCAAAAAATTAAGAACCCTAAGAACCATATTTTTTAACTCACCATTGAGGGTAATTTTGTCTATTCAAAATGTTTCATTTTGTCTTATGGGTCTTAACAGTGAGTATTCCACCATCAAACTCATATCCAATCTCCAAAACCCACACCAAGCTTGGGAATGTCTTATCATCTTGTCGCTAAGGACGAAAAACAACGAGCTATCACAGCTATCGGAAGGCCCTCTAACGAAGCAGCGGCGTTTCAGACTTTTGTTCAAAATTGATGGGAAATCGGTGGCGATCACAATCAACAATACAAAAAGTTCATGCAAAAGGATAAGCCCAAGAAAGAAAGCACCGATGAACCAGAATAATGCACTTTTTGCCGAAAGAAGGGACACAACAAAGAAGGTTTCATGAAGTGCATTGAATATCCACATTGGTGGCCAAATAAGGCTAAGAAAGAAAAGGGCAAGACAAAAGTTGCTTATGCAAACATGGAACAAATCCCTATACTAGGGTTGACTTCCACCAATATCAAAGACTACTCAAGCATTTTTCAAAAGTTGAGGAGGTCAATTTCGCTCCCACTATGAACATGGTTGGTAAGATTAACTGTGATGATGCTTGGGTCATCGACTCAAGCGTCACTGAGCATCTAATGTGCAACCAAGATTTGGTTCAAAACATCACAAAGAACCGTTTTGAACCACCGGTCACTATTCATAATGGTGACTATATTCACGTTGAAGGAAGAGAGAACTGCAAGTTGCAAAACAACATCATAATTGATAAAGTTTGCATATACCCACTTTCAATTGCAAGTTATTGTATGTTAGTCAATTAACAAGGGACTTGAAATGTGCTATAACCTTTCTTCTTGATTGTTGCTACATGCAAGACTTGCGCTCGAGGAACCTAATTGGCGTGGGTGAGTGTAAGCAAGGTCTATACCGAATGGGCATGAAGGTGGCGCAAAGGAAGGCAATAATGAAAAAAAGTAGGGTGGATCTGTGGCACAAGAGAATAAAGTTTGTGATTCTTGTGTAAGGGCAAAACACACTAGATTTCCCTTTCCAAAAGGTTCAATAAAAACTAATGGTTGTTTAAGTTAATTCATTGCAATGTTTGGGTTAAATCGTACACCTACATACTTGGGTGCTTGCTACTTTCTTACCATAGTAGATGATTATAGTAGAGCTTTATAGGTATCCTTTTTGAAACATAAAGCGGAAGTTGGAATCTGTTTGATGAATTTCCATAATATGATTAAAATACAGTTTGATAAAAGGATCAAAAGAATTAGAGCTAATAATACTCGAGAATTCATATCAAAGAACAAGAAAGATTATTATGTTAAGGAAGGAATCACACTTGAAACTACTTGTCCTCACACACCACAACACAATGGTGTGGTTGAACGCAAACATAGACACATCCTTGAGATAGCACACACCTTAAAATTTGAAGCAAACCTGATCATTAAATTTTGGAGAGAATGTGTACTAGCTGCCACGTACATTATCAATAGATTACCCTCAAAGGCAACAAAGAATATGACACCATATGGAATTTTTTTTGGAAAGAAACCATACTACGATCACATATGGAAACGAAGGGAGACAAGTTCGAAGTGAGGGGAAGATCGGCAGTGTTTATTGGGTACTCCCAAGGGAAAAAAGGGTATCGGATTTATGATATTAAAGATAGAAAATTCTTTGTATCTAGAGATGTTATATTTGTTGAGAAAGAATTTATGTTTAAAACTCCAAATTCTCAGCAGGAGTCTACACGAAATGTTGAATCCAATTTCCTCAATGACACAACACATGAAGATGAAAACCTCGCTAGTCTTGAAGATGTAGGTAACTGTAACGGAAATCTTGAACATGTTCAAAGTCAGGTTGACCCCACAAATGAGGTGCCATTAAACGATGACATAAGGTCCGAAAATGAGGGAAGTGCTGAAAATTTTGTACCTCATGTCTAGATTGATATGCAACTAGAAGCGAATCAAAGGGAGAGAAGGAATAAATGTCGACCAAAGCACTTAGATGATTTTGAAGTAGAATTGTCCCCTTCAGTAGACCATGCACCACCAATGCTTGATCAATGGTCCTCGACGGTACACAATCTTGCTAAATTTATTTCTTTTGTCAAATTTATAGATTCACACAAAGTTTTTTTTTGGCAGCCAATGACCATGAGGAAACCAAGAATTTTAAAGAATCCATGCAAAATACCAAGTGGAGAGAGGCGATGCAAAACGAGATTTCAATTCTTGAAGAAAACGAAACTTGGACCATTAAAGATCTGTCCGCTGGAAAACGTGTCATTGATTGCAAATGGATCTACAAGGTCAAATACAAGCCCACTGGAGAAGTCGAAAGATATAAGGTGCAACTTGTAGCTAAAGGTTTCACACAACAGGAGGGTGTAGATTTTCATGACACATTTGCACCGGTGGCAAAGCTTGGTCTGAAACAAAGACACACACAAGATTGATTTTCAGATCTGTTTGTAGAACTAAACCCCTTAAATTATGGGTTCTTGAAGCTCTTATCAATTTATAGGCATGAACACAAATCAATTTTAACAACACACACAAATCAATTTTCAAAAACAAAAAACACATCATTTTAGGTTTTTCGACAAACACATACATATTTATGTATGATTACCTCAAGAAAAAGATATATCTAAATCAATGAATCTGAACACCGATTTTTTTTTGAATTGTTTTGAAGAAGAAAGAAAAGAAAACAAATAGCTAGAAAAGAGAATATAGGAATATGGAAAGTGTGTGTGTTTCAATAATTAAGATCGCTGAAAATCATGTTTGTCCGAAGAAGACAACCGGAGTCTCTTCGGAGCTATCAATGATGTGTGAAATAGTTTAAATAGTTGGTTATAACATGATAACAAAAATGTCACAAATTAAAGGATCAAATTTCATAAATTTTACGACTTTTTCCAGAAAAAGTAGTCAATCTTTCATAAATCGCCCTCCACTGTTATATGTTTTTTCCATTTTAATCCTGACAAACAATTCAATATGTCATCACATTAAACATCCTTCTTCAAAAAATAAAGACAAACATGATGATTTTTTTTCATGTTCAATAACAATTTCACCCAATATGTCACTTATCTAGTTGATTCATTTGACAAATTCACACCAAAGCATGATAATATATTGATTTGACTGATTCATTTGACACCTTCATGCAGATGGTTTGATACCATATTGATCTAGTCATACAGTTATGGCATATTTACATACCATCCCTAACAAACATCAATTCATTAACAACAACCATAATTCGATAACAATAAATTTCATTCACTTCACGAAATCAAACATTACTTAAAATTCATGTTACTGTATAGACATTTCAATGATTGATGTGTTTGGAAACAGTTTATAAGAAACATGTATGTACATTTCATAAAATACAAATTCATCACAAATGTTTTACTGCGTCATTATGCTATAAGAGATTCCTATTAATTGATTGATCCTCATATTAAAATCACAAATTCTGAAGTAAATGGTAGTTTTAATTAAATACTTATATGATCACATTCGAAATTTCCTAGTGAGTAATACTGACATACAGGGGAATCAGTCTTCATCGATTTTAATTGAATCGATTTGATTATAGTCGAAGAGGAGATGCCGACGACATATAATTAAGCCAAAAAATCCACCCATTCATTGAATCTGAGAACTGTTATTTGTTATTCGCAATTACTCGATAATTTGTTTAAATGCTACCAACAATTTTTACTCCTACAACTAACTATAATCAGATACTCAACTTAGATAATTTTTTAAATGGAAGATTTTACCATTTTGATTGGTTGGTCAAAATTCCTTCTTACCTTCCAATTTTAATTTTACTATTTTCCTGGATATATATATATATATATATATATATATATATATATATATATATATATATATATATATATATATATATATATATATATATATATATTAAGCACCCTAAGAACCCTATTTTTTAACTCACCATTAAGAGTAATTTTGTCTATTAAAATCTTTCATTTTGTCTTATGGGTCTTGACAGTGAGTATTCCACCATCAAAACTAAGATCATATCTACATAACTTACACCAAGCATGGGAATGACTTGTCATCTTGTGTTGGGGTGCAAAGTTCTTCATGTATGACTTTGTAATGGGTTGACTTGTGTAGACCCACTTACATGTGGTGCATTAGCCTTTAGACTCAAGAGCTAGTGAGAGTGAGAGAGAGACATGTAAACACCTCTATATAAGGTGGGTTTGTCCACTTGTAGAGGTGTGCTTGAGAGATGTAGTCATAGTGATTAGTGAGTGAGATATTTATGAAGCTCTAGACTAGATCTATTTTTGTTCTCATTTACTATGAGCGAATATATCTTTTAGCACCCAAATCACCATGTTCAATTGTGTAAACTTTAATTCTGCATGCCAAACCATGTTCTTTGTCACTACAATTGGTATCAGAGTGGGTCTTCAAGATCAAGGTGATATTTAAAGAACGATTCTCGGTTTGGCAATTTTTGTCGCAATTTGATCAATTTTGGTGAGTCTGTCTCTATGATCTCTCTTAATTTCATTGAATTCGTGCATTACGTTCTTGATTTTTGATCGTTTTGATTCATTGGATCTAATTTGTTTCAATTCTCTTTGTTTGATCCAATTAATTTTTTTTTAGATCAAGCCAAAATTGATTTAGACTAAAACACATTTTCTTTCCAAATCTCGAAATCTACTGTTCATAATGATCTAGAGCACATAATTTTCATTTGTTTAGATCGAGCCCAAATTTAATCAAAATCTGTTTCAGAAGCCCAATTTTTGTTATTCGACAATGTTCATCTCCAATTATGAGCCCATGAGTCGATATATTAACACAATGAGCCCAAAGAGTCATTTAATCAGGTATAAGATGTGTTCACTTCATTCGTTCATAATCATACGCATAAAGTGGTTGTACGTACCATTGTTCTTGACTTGTGTTCATACGTATTCGTTTTCTTCTCGTCATCCTGAACAATCGATGTGTTTTAATTGTTAGACTTTTGAATCGATTCTTATTGATTTCTAATTTGAAACTGGAAATTGATTTCATATGATTCACTATATGATGAAATCGATTTTATTCGAGTCATATCTTAGAAATCGGGAACTAGTGTTTTAACTTTGATGAAATTGTTGATCAAGAACACTTGAAGATTATGAAGAACAGTGAAATATTCATGTTTTGATCTAAAATTCTAGGTTGAATTTAGCAATATCGTGTTTGTTGACTTCCGATTTCAAAAAGTTAAACTCAGAAAAGAAAAGTAAAACTTGATTTTTTTGTTGGGTTGATTCGTTGAATTGGAGGTTGAAATCAGTTGATATGAGTTGAACGAAGACTGTGAATGTTGAAATCAAGCTTATTTTGAGTTTAATTTCGAACGGTTGAAGTCAAATATTTGTTGATCATCGGTTGAAGTCGATTTTTTATATTAGGGTGATAATGAATGAAAGATGAACAAATATCGAATGAGTTTCAATTTCGTTAGTTTGGAGATGAACTATGATATCGATGCTTGGAGAATCGAATGGTGTGAAATTGATTGATGAGTTTGGGTTGATAGATTCGAAGGGATAACGATCGATTTGAGTTAAGATTCGAAGAATTAAAATGGGTGATGTTAATGAACTAGATCTTGATCTAACGAAGCATTAGATGTTGATTTGGAATCGATGGTTAAAGTTGAATGATTTGAATCGATCAACGAACGAACTGATTAAAGACGAGATTTTTTTTTCGATTGGCTGTTGATTTGGGAAGAGGTTAGAGTGAAATCGATGAACTAGGTTAATGTACGAAGGATCTTTGTGTTTGGATTTTGAAGCTTAGATAGATCGATTGTCGATGATTTTGGAATTGGGGAGTATTGTTCGAACATTTGGAGTTGATGGGTTGAACTGAGAAATGAAGGAAAAATGATCGACTATGATTTGGTGAATAAGATTCGAAAGGAATAGACGGTTGAATGTACGAAGCGTTCCTGTATTTTGGATTGATGATTTGGGAAGCACAGTAAGAAACGAAACTCTACTGAATTCCTGTAATGAAAAGAACGAAATTTTTTTTGGTTGAATGAACGAACTGGAAAAGTCGATTTAGAGGGACGATTAAGAGGTTACTGTACATTCAGAGTCTTCGTACGCTTCGCATTCGTATGTTTGGGTGAAAAATATTCGTGTGTTTGGTGCCTGAGCTTTCGTACGAAGCGTTCCATTGAAGAAGAAAACAAATATTTTCGAATTGGGTCCCTGCTCTTTTAACAAAGTGACACAAATGGTCTAACTTCGAATGTTGGGGCAAGGCTTCGAATGATTGGCAATAGGCTTCGTATGTTTTGCTCAAAAAGCAAAATTTTCGAAAATCACCCCTGAAATTTCGAATGTTCGACAAACCTCATCAATTCAATCAAGTTTAGAATACTTGACACTTTTCACCCAAATTCGAATATTTTCTGAAGTTTCGAATGTTTGACACTTTTCACCCAAATTGGAAATTTTTTTTGGAGCTTCGAATATTTTGGGGATTCTTTGATGAAAAAAGGGCAGCATTTTCGAAAATAGTCCCTGAGGCTTCGAATGTTTGGCGATTTATACCCAAATTCGAAAATGGACTAATTTTTGCTGGAAATTGAAGATTTTGCATTTCAAGCCCCTGTAGTTTGTGCAAATTGACGCTTTTTACCCAGATTTGAAAAAGGGGGAGAGTTTTGCATATTTTGCTATTTTGGGCGCACCGGGTCACTGCAGAATTTTGAAATTGACAATCTCTACCCATTTTTGAGAAATTTTGTCAAAGGCGATCCGTGAACAAAGCTAAAAATTGATTATTTTTTGGATTTTCCGAATTGAAGCACAATGTTTATGCCACATGTTAAGGGGGAGTTTTGACACGAAAAATTCCGAATATAGCACGTTCTTTTTTCCTTGGGAGTTTTATAATCAAATTTCGATTATAAAAAGGGGGAGAAGTTTATATCGAAATTCGAACTTGAATTTTTCATATTACACGGATTTGACGATCGAAGTGATCTTGAATTTTTGAAGCTTACGAAGTGATGCAATTGGATGTTTGGAAGTGATGTATTCGAAATGGGTTTGCTTTTATTGAAGATTTTTGGGGTGTGTTTTTAGCGCAACTTATTGGATGATTATTTGGAGTTAATCATTTGTTGCTGCTCGGATTATATGGTCTCACATCCTAGAGCCCAAATTGAAGAATCATGGAAGAATTGAAGATTGAAGTTCGTTTCGACATGTGTCGCCTTTGAGGCTCAAACCGCGTAGTTGCTCGACTTTGGAAGATTTGAAGTGGGTCATCCATTCCTAACTTTGAGGGGGAGAATGTTGGGGTGCAAAGTTCTTCATGTATGACTTTGTAATGGGTTGACTTGTGTAGACCCACTTACATGTGGTGCATTAGCCTTTAGACTCAAGAGCTAGTGAGAGTGAGAGAGAGACATGTAAACACCTATATATAAGGTGGGTTTGTCCACTTGTAGAGGTGTGCTTGAGAGATGTAGTCATAGTGATTAGTGAGTGAGATATTTATGAAGCTCTAGACTAGATCTATTTTTGTTCTCATTTACCATGATCGAATATATCTTTTAGCACCCAAATCACCAAGTTCAATTGTGTAAAGTTTAATTCCGCATGCCAAACCATGTTCTTTGTCACTACATCTTGTCGCTGAGGACGAACAAAAACGAGCCATCAAAAGATGCCAAAAGGCCCTCTAACGAAGCAGCGACATTTCAGACTGTTTTTAAAAATTGAAGGGAAATTGGTGGCAATCACAAACGGCAATACAAAAAGGTCATGCAAAAGGATCATCCTAAGAAAGGAATCCTCGATGAACCAGAATAATGCACTCTTTGCGGAAAGAAGGGAGACAACAAAGAAGGTTGCTTCAAGCGCATTGGATGCGATGATTTTTTTTATAAACTCTCGACTTCCCAAATATTTTTTTATGAAACCCACCGATCTTCTTTATTTTACTCTAACTATCTATTGTGTGCATGTAGGATTTATTGTGAACCAATCAGTTTAGTTATTTTAAGAAAAAATCATTTAAAATCTAATATTTCAAATGCTTTTTAATAATGATTGTAAAAATCTCAACATGTGTTACTTAATTGGTTGATTCTGGTAGGTTTAGTCATAAAGAAGATCGGTGGGTTTCATAAAAAAATATTTGGGAAATCGAGAGTTTATAAAAAAAATCATCGCATCCAATGCGCTTGAAGCAACCTTCTTTGTTGTGTCCCTTCTTTCCGCAAAGAGTGCATTATTCTGGTTCATCGAGGATTCCTTTCTTAGGATGATCCTTCAAACTATATATATATATATATATATATATATATATATATATATATATATATATATATATATATATATATATATATATATATATATATATAGAGAGAGAGAGAGAGAGAGAGATGGAAAGTATAACATATGTATGAATTTTAATTAATTGTCTTTTTGAAATGGTATAATTACAAACACAAAAAATACATATTTAAAATATTTAATTAAATATTTTCGACATCACCCTATATAACATATGATCAATATATTAATGATTAAACCACAATATACGACTGCATTACAATAATCCGAAAACGAAGAAAATATAAAACGAATTAGTATAACGAACTTACAAATTAAAAGCTCTGATATAATAGCATATCTCCAAAAGTGGTCATAAGACCTCTACCAAACACAAAAACCTTTAAGTTTTTTTCTTACTTAAATTTGTATATGATTTGTATGCATGTCTTCCCAAAGGATTGACCTTTTAATAGTAAACTTTTCACTAAATGCTAATTAAACATAATATAAGTTATAAAACTTTTGAGTGTTAAACCATAATTAAGAAAACTTTTGAGTTGCATTAGTTAAAAAATGGGGTTTCAAATGAATGTGGTTTGAGGAGGTTAAAAAAGGTGGTTTCAAATGCATGAGATTCAAGAAAAAATGCTACCTTTATAAGTATGTAAGACTAGGCGAATGTTCACGCGTTACGCAGAAAGACCTATATAGTTGAAATCTATATAAATATATGTCTTCTTAAATACAACAATAACATTGTTGTTAAATGTGATATAATAATTTGTATACTAAATTGATATAATATATTGACTATTTTGAATTATATGATAATATGTACATCTATTATAACTGTATAATCTCAATTGTTTGAATGACTTGTACCTGCGAGTTACTCATGAATATAATTTAATATAATATATGGTTTAATGTATTTATAGTTGTTGTTAATGCTAATTAATTTTTTAAAATTTATTTGTTTAACGTTTTAATTGTTGGATTAGTGTCTAAGGTTGTAACTATATTTGGTAAGTACTTGACCCGATTGTGCATGGTCCTTTTGGGTTGCCTTCACCATAGCAACTTGACAGGGTGATTTAGAGAGAAGAGATGTTATTATTAATGTATTATAAGAATAATATGTTAAAGGAATGATAATATTATTTGATTAATATAAGTCATAAATTAATTAGGAATTAATTTGGTGACTTAAAGAGATTAATTGAAGAAAGGGGTATAAACTGTCAAATGTGTGAAAGTTGTATTTTGAGCAGATAACCCTTATGGATATGGGTTGGACGATTTTAGGGATGTGGATCACCTAGAAATTGTCCAAGGCCTTATCAAGAGGGGAATTGGATTGCTTTGAGGCTAAGTTATCCAATTTGGGTTTTAGGGTGAAACCTTAGAAGCTCACCAGTATAAATAGACCCTTGGAGTTGTGGAAATCGACACCCTTGTTATTGGAGTAACCCCAGAGCCGATTTCCCTCTTCCTCATCTCTCTAAAATCATCTTCTTGCTAGTTGGTGTTTGTAAGCCATTAGAGTGACATTTGTGACTCTAAGCTCCAAGAAGAAGAAGGTTTCAAGAAAGTAACTCAAGGTATTACTCTAGATCTGTTTTCATATGTTTATTTGCTAGTTTACATTAGATCTAGCCTTGAAAGTCTTGGATATATATTGGATGTTCAATTAGAGAAACCTAGATCCAAGCTATAAGGTTGTATGTGCACATAGGGAAAGTTCTTATGTCCAAAACCCAACAGTGGTATCAGAGCCTTGATTGGTTTCAATTGAATATGATGCTTAACTATTTTGCTTGCTGGAAATCGTTTTTCTTCACCTCTGTCCGACCCAACTCGGCGAGTCAGTGTTTGGACTCGGCGAGTTGGCCCTACTCGGCGAGTCCAATGCTTGACTCGGCAAGTCCGAGCGTCAGACAAAGGATAATTCGGGATTTTGTTGCTGTTTTGTCTTGGATTGATACCTAAATCGTTTTATTATGTAAAAATCCGAATTTTAACTTAATTTAATGATTATCCTTGACATAAATATAGATAATTTCAAATCTTTTAAATATTGATTATTTATGTGATAAATATGGACTATTTAAGATTATTTGGTAATTATCTAATGACTAAAGTTAGATTAGGTCAAATATAGACAATTATGAAATTAATCGTTTAATTTGAATTATTTGTTATTTGATCCCTATTATTTTGAAAAATTCAATATGCATCCCGAAGTTTTGAAATTTGAATTTTGTGATTAATAGTTTAATTCACGAAGCCAGTCTATAAGGTGGGTATAAGGTTGCTGCCTATAAAATGGCGCTTAATGGGTGTACACTCACACCCACCATTTGCTTGACCGGTGGAGGGTTGTTAGCCGAACGGGTAGGATAGGGAACTCTCTATCTCTCTTCATTAGTAAGTATAATGAATCTATAAAGTAACTAAACTGTTTTATAAAATTTCCAATCTTAGTTACTTTAGGAAAAGTGAATTGATGCAATCCCATGAAATCGCACTTTGCACCCTTTCTAAGAAGTTAGTGGAGCGTGTGTGGTTTACAGGCACACTAATTGGTTCTAAGCAAAGGTGGCAAAGGGTGATTCATTGTTTATGATAGTTCGATGGAGCGTGTGTGGTTTACCGGCACATCGAATAGATGATTGTAACAATGAAGGCACCATGTAAATTTGCATGGTAATTCACACCCACATTGTGATCCTCGGTATCCCAGTCACAAACTAGAGGGGGATATCGAGATTTAAACATGCCATTGAAAGGTTCAATGAATCTCAAAGAAAATCTAGGAATTCTCAATAAAACTTAAGGTTATGTTTTCAAGGTGAAGACTTAGTGAATCGTCATTCACGTACCTCCAAATTATTTGCATGTTGGATTACGGCATCCTTTTTCTAATATGTAAATGATGTTGTTGGGTCCTAGCCCTAATTTTTCATTTTGGGTGTTTAATTAGGGATCCAATTCTAACCAAACTTTGTCCTTTCTATTTGTAGATGTCGAACGCAAACAACGCTGCTGCTAACTCATTCACGTTAATGAGTCTTTGCCAAAAAGTGCCCTTCGATGGTACGAACATTAGTGAATGGATAAGATACATTCACACCATTGCACGCTACGAGGACAAAGAGTATGTCCTCGACGAAAAGCTCGAGAAGGTCAACCTGGAAATCGCTACTCCCGAAGAGATGGTTGTCTTTGAGACACATGAACGTGACGCATCGAAAGTCCATTGCATCATGATAGCCACTATGAACCAAGAATTCCAAAAGTCCTATGAGGACATGTATCCCTATGAAATGCATCAAGACTTGATGGAGAGATACCACCAAAGCACAAGGCAAGAGCGCTACGAGATCATCACCAACATGATCACCGCTAAGATGGGAAATGGAGAATAGTTAACCGTGCACTTGCAAAAGATGCAAAGATATGTCGATCGTCTTTGCAAGTTAAATGTTAACTTTGGGGACGATTTGGCCATCGACATTGTTCTTCACTCCTTGCCTTCATGCTATAACCAATTTAGGATGACCTACCACATGAACAAGGAAGAGGTCACCCTAATCAAACTCCAAGGACTCCTAAGGACTGCTGAGAGCATCCTAAAGGACAAGTCTGTTGCACCAACTCCCGCACCAACCGTTGCTCCTATTTTGGCTATAGGGCAGGGAAGGGGCAAGAAGAGGAAGGCTCCGTCAAAGAGCCACCGCAAGGGAAAGTCCCAAGATGGTTCCTCTTCTAGTAGGACCAAGGTTGATCCCACTAAGCCCAACCCTAACCCGAAGGAGGCCGAGTGCCATCATTGCCACAAAATAAGGCATTGGAAGAGAAGCTGCCCGAAATATCTTCAAGCCATCAAGGATGGAAAGATCAAGCCATCTTTTGTAGGTATATACACAATTAAATCTGACAATTCAGCTCATACTATTTCTTGGGTTCTTGATACAGGATGTGGTTACCACATTTGTTCTGATTTGCAGGGACTAAGAAGAGATAGAGATGTGGAGCAAGGAAGAATAAATCTAATCATGGGGAACAGAAGATCGTCTCCTGTTACCAAGATTCGAGTGTATTCTTTAGTGCTTATTAATGGATTAGGTTTAGATTTAAATAATTTTTTCTACTCGCCAGATATGGCAAGAGAAACATCATTTCATTTCATGGTTTATTTAGAAAAGGATTTAGATATTCGTTTAATAATATGAATGGTTCTATTTATGCTTATCTAAATGGTGTTTTATACTTTGAAGCAATGCCTTGTAATGGAATTTATGAAACTGTTATGGTTGTAGATAACCTAGGAAATGATGTGTTGTGTATAGATTCTTCCAATAGTATGGATAAAGCATCTTTGTTGCATTGTCATCTTAGACATGTCAACAAGAAGCGCATAGCCCAACTCCAAAAGGATGCAGTGTTGGAGTCATTCGACCTTAGGGAAGATGACACATGTGAGTCTTGTTTACTTGGAAAGATGACCAAGTCACCCTTCACTGGCACTTGTGAGAGGGGTGAGGGTTTATTGGATCTCATACATACCGATGTATGTGGGCGCTTTAGATCCACCACAAAGGATGGAAACCGCTTCTACGTGACTTTCACCGATGATTATAGTAGATATGGGTATATTTACTTAATCAAGCACAAGTCTGAAACGTTTGAAAAGTTCAAAGAGTTCAAGAGTGAAGTGGAGAATCAATTGGGCAGGAAAATCAAGATGCTTCGATCCGATCGAGGAGGATAGTACCTAAGTCTTGAATTCCACGACTATCTCAAGGAATGTGGAATAGTTTCACAATTGACGCCACCTAGGACACCGTAGTTAAATGGTGTGGCAGAAAGGCACAATCGAACCTTGTTAGACATGGTTCGTTCAATGATGAGTCGTGCTTCGCTACCTATCTCATTTTGGGGGTATGCCTTAGAGACTGCCGCCCATATCCTTAACCGAGTCCCTACAAAGAAGGTTGTCAAAACACCTCACGAGATGTGGACAGGGAAAGCTCCCTCGTTGGCACATATCAAGGTTTGGGGTTGTAAAGTTTTCGTAAGATGAGAAACTCATGACAAGCTCGAACCCCGTAGTGAGCGATGTATTTTCATCGGCTACCCGCTGAAATCCTTTGGATATCTCTTCTATAGACTGAGTGACAATGTTGTCTTCATTGCGAGGAGAGGGGTTTTCCGAGAAAGAGAACTCATAAGCCAAGGAGACAGTGGGAGGCAGATCGATCTTGAAGAGATTCAAGAGTCTAGTGATGAAGGAACCTCTACCGCTGGTGCTCAACCCGAGGAGGAAAATCCAGTAGAACCAATTGACGAGTCATTACCTCTTAGACATTCCGAAAGAGTTAGAGTTCAACCCCAGTTGTATGGTTTCATATTATTACCGAAGGGGACACGTATATTAGTGATGGTACACTAATAAATCTAGATGAACCTAACTGCTATAAGGAAGCCATGGTAGGCCCAGAGTCTGCAAAATGGAAAGAGGCAATGGTCAGCGAGATTCAGTCCATGTATGACAACCAAGTTTGGAATTTGGTTGACAATGTGCCCGGACGTAAGACAGTTGGGTGCAAATGGATCTTCAAGAAGTCTAACATGGATGGTAATGTGCACACGTATAAGGCGCGATTGGTGGCGAAGGGCTTTACTTAAACTCCCAGAGTTGACTATGATGAGACCTTCTTACCAGTTGCGAAGATAAAATCTATTAGGGTGATGCTAGCTATTGTCGCATTTCATGATTATGAGATATGTCAAATGGATGTCAAAACCTCTTTCCTTAATGGGAAGTTGCTTGAGGATGTTTACATAGCTCAGCCAGAGGGTTTTATCGATCCGAAGCATCCAAATAGAGTGTGCAAGCTTGAGAAGTCCATTTATGGACTTAAGCAAGCATCTCGCAGATGGAATCTATGGACTTAAGCAAGCATCTCGCAGATGGAATCTTTGATTTGATGAGAAAGTCAAAGAGTTTGGATTTGTACGAAGCGAAGATGAATCATGTGTATATGTCAAGGCCAGTGGGAGTATAGTTAGCCTCCTCGTTTTGTATGTCGATGGCATACTGCTTATAGGAAACGACATCCCGACTCTACAGGAAGTTAAGTCCTGGCTCGAGAAGTGTTTCGCTATGAAGGACCTCGGAGAGGCTTCCTATATTTTGGGAATAAGGATAGTAAGAGAAAGAAGTAAGAGACTAATAGGACTTAGTCAGAATACTTACTTAGATAAGGTACAAACATTTTAGTATGGAAAACTCGAAGAAGGGAGAACTACTGAGACAAAGTAATACTAAATTGAGTAAGACTCAAAGTCCGAGTTCCGAAGCCGAGATAGCTGAGATGAACCGAGTACCTTACGCTTCCGCAGTTGGCTCGATCATGTATGCTATGACTTGTACTCGACCTGATGTGGCCTTTGCTTTGAGCATGGTCAGTAGATATCAAGGGAATCCTGGAAGAGCGCATTGGCTTGCGGTCAAGAACATCCTTAAGTAACTTCGGAGGACCAAGGAATAGTTTCTAGTCCTCAGAGGGAGTGATGACTTAAAGGTGCGAGGGTATAGTGACGCTAGTTTCCAGACCGATAGGGACAACTACCGTTCGCAGTCGGGATGGGTCTTTACCCTTAATGGAGGAGCGGTGACTTGGAAAAGTTCCAAACAGGAAACTGTAGTTGATTCAACGTGCGAATCAAAATACATTGCAGCGAGCGAAGCGTCTAAAGAGGAAATATGGTTGAAGAACTTCATTGGCGATCTTGGAGTTGTGCCTGCTATAAAGGAGCCCCTGGAAATTTTCTGTGATAATGAAGGAGCGGTTGCCTTGACCAAGGAACCGAGGGATCATGGTAGATCTCGGCATATCGACAGAAAATATCACTTTATTAGACATCGAGTAGAAGAAGGACACCTCGCGGTTAAGAGGATATCATCCGAAGATAACCCAGTAGATCCGCTTACGAAGGGACTGAGCAGGGTTAAGCACTTGCAACATGCTAGGAGTATTGGGCTAAAGGATGATATTAATTTAAATTAGATAGTTTTAGAAACATGTAATAGATAAATGTAATTGACATTTGATGATTAAATAAAAGAGTATTGTTTATAAGTAAAGTTATTGTCTTATGTTAATTGTTTAGCTATTGTTTCACTTTGCATGTTTTGACTTCCAAAATAATTGAGTTTATTAAGAATAATAGAATTATTTAAACAGTCCACAATCGTTCATATGTTGGAAGTAGGTATGAATGAAGATTGTCATGAATTGGTGTGTAGATTGTCTAAATGGTATTAGACATAGCAAAGGTTTGCTGCAACGTTCATGAGTGCTTATGAACAAGTTTTGAGCATTGGAATAAACCCGCGCTTGCTAGAATCACGTTGGAGTGATCGCAAGAAGATAATATCATATGGTCTTAAAACCTTGATATATGGTTTATTATTTGCTAATTGGTTGTACATTGATAATGCGAAACCGCATCAGTAAATTGATGTCATAAAACGCATTGTTGTGTATAGGTGATTAGTCGAAGTTTATCTGTTACTTTTATCCTAAGAGGGTAAAAGTGATATCACGGTTGCTCGATGATTTGATTTGACTTATGTGTCGGGCCCAGTCAGGACTGAATTGATGTGTTCAATTAAGTTCTATGTCTAATAAATCTGAGATCGAGAAAATACTTGCTGGACGACAAGTATGACGATTGTCTGCATGATATCTAAACAGACGATGGTACGATCCCTTATCTAAAGGACAGGTTACTGATAAGATCAGAGTTGACAACGTCTTTAAGAGCTATGATTGCTAATTGGATTGTGTAACACTCGTGTTTCTAGCCTAGGCATTTATATTGAGTTGATAGTCTAGGTTAACCTTTGTAACTCATTTTGAAGAAATGAAAAGGAATTATGTGAATATTATGTGAATTATGTGTTTTATGCTTAATTATTAGGGCTTAATTAATTAAGATTAAAAATAAGCGTCAAAATTAAAGTGTGAGATAAGCCCGATATCTTTACATAAAGTTGTAGTGGTCGAAACAAGGATTTCGGGGATATAAAGAATACCAAAATCCGAGTTATAACGAAGAAGTTATGACCTGTCGAAGTTTCGCGACAAAACCGGCACGGTGCTGAATGTCGTAAAAAGTGAGTTTTTGATAAACTACTTTTTAGCCTTAGTAATCTAAACGAAAGTCGTAGTATTCGTTAAACCGAGAAGTTCGATAAAAAGAACGCCCAAATCTGACTTTGTATGAGGAAGTTATGATTTTTCGAAGTTTCAGCGTAGCAGTAGACAGCTAAAAACTTGAATTTTAGATCGAGCGATTTTTAGCCGACACAACCTAAACGAGAATTGAAGGTCTCGTCATTAGGAGCACAACGGTAAAAAGTTTGACGAAAACGGACGTCGGATGAAGAAGTTATGAATTTTTAACGGATTTCCTGTCCCGGTCTGTTAAAAATAATAATATAAAATTTAAATTCAAAATTAGCCGACAAAGTCTAAACGGAAGTTGTAGATTGTAATTTTAGCTACGCGTGCATATAAAGAACGTCAAAAACGGAGCTCGTATGCGAAACTTATGGATTTTAGAAGTTTTGGCACGAAAACCGAGAAATTTCGCATAGTCACAATTGCCACGTCACCCTCGCTTAGAAATTGACACGTGTCCTGCTGAGTCACCTGGCTGCTGAGTCATTAGGCTGCTGAGTCACCGAGGCTGCTGAGTCATGCGAGCCACGTGTCCTCTTCTGATTCGACCGAGGAGGAGGCCCAATCCGAAGCAGCCAGCTCCCCAGCCGAAGCTTCGCCCAGCTGCCGCGTGTGTCCGAGCCTCGCATAGCCTAGCTCCGAGCCTCGCAGGTGCGCCAGCAAGCCGCGGTCCACTTAGAAGCCGACAGCGAGCCCTCGCATGTGCGAGCCATGTGCGAGACCCCCCCCCCCCCCCTACGAAGCCTCTTAGCCGTCGGATCAGGAGACTTCTCAGCTATTGGATCAAACTTCGGACCCTATAAATAGAAGGGTACCTGCGAGGGTTTCCGGTTACTTTTGGATTTTTGCCACTTTTAGCCCCTTTCTCCATATTTTCTTCATCTTAACATCCCGCAAAGCCCCGGTATCGATTGTAAAGCCCGGAATACCCCACGAAGTGCCCGAGAAGCCCGGAAAATTTATCTTTTCGGTTTCGAAGCCCGACCTTTCGCAGAGCCCGGTTTCTTAATAAAACTCCCGGTTTTATTAAAAACGATCGTTTTAGGAAACGAATTGCTGCCCGATTATCATCAAATCAAGTGAGTGTATATTCACTTTCAATTTACACATAGATATGAAGTATTTACCTTAAAATACGTGTTACGTGTAAATATGTTAATTGTTTATTTGAGGTGACTGTTGTGTTGATATTCTATACAAGTTTTAAACTGTATATATATTTTTATCTACAAATATGTTGGGTAGAACATGGGTAGTTAGTTGGTGTGTGAAAAAATAAAGTGATGAGAGGTATCGATGTTTAAGATGATCTAGTCATCTAACAGAGTATAGACAACGGCCACAGACTATTTTAGATAGTCCAGTGGAACGTTAGTAGACTCGTAATCGGTACATATGTTTGAAATATATGTTCATAAAGTGTTCTTGAACTATATGTTCCTTAGGAGTTTTTGAACTATGTGTTCATCCGTTAATTCTTCTTTTTGACACTATTACGTGTCAGGGTACGGGAGCGTACGGGAGTACTTTATTAGTATTTTCCCTATGCTTTTATTTTGAAGAGATTTGGAGTCTTCGTTTCTTTTGTGAAGTGATCGGACGAGCTTCATGAGTCAGTGTTTTCCTTTCCGATGCCGGATAGGGGTGAGTCTGGGGGTTCAGACCACAGCCTAGGCATTAGTTAGTGTTTTCATTTCCGATGCCGGATAGGGGTGAGTCTGGGGGTTATATACCTCACGATATTCAGACCACAACCTAGGCATTAGTTAGTGTTTCCATTGCCGGATAGGGTGCGTCTGGGGGTTATATACCTCACGATATTCAGACCACAGCCTAGGCAAAGTTCGATGCTGGATAGGGTGCGTCTGGGGGTTATATACCTCACGATATTCAGACCACAGCCTAGGCATTGATAACTACCCCTGACTTAATTGTCTTGTGGTTCTTTCTTTTACGAACAAAGGTTCGTAGTTAAACTTAGTCCATTCATTCAATATCTTTATCGATCCTTGTTTACTGCTAGAGGATTTCTGAAGCAGTTTAGTTAGTTAGTTGTTCATATCGATTCTTTAGGTTAGATCTAGTAAGATCACTGTATAAAGTTAGTATGTGGGGATCGATGTTGTTAGTTCCTGTTGAGCAAATCTTGGTGACGATGTGACGTCGTGCCGATTAGATAAATCTTGGCGACAATGTGACTTCGTGCCTATTTGACATAAATTGTTGAAGGAAAACAATGTTGTCACCTCGGTGTTTGTTTTATTTGAGATAAATTGCTGAGAAAGCAATGTTGTCACCCCTAATGAAAATCCTTAGGCTAGGTTCCTTGTGATAGTTGTTTTAGGGACGTAACGTAAGGATAACGGGAATGGGTAATTGGGGTAATTTGGTTGACTGATTGATGTTTAAACATAATAAATTTATGTATTGTGGGTTGAAAACCCTATATGCTCACCAGGCTTCCAAGCCTGACCCACTCAGCTTTTTATGATTACAGGTAGTGGACCCCGAGCATAGTCGGATGATGATGATGAGTGATTTTGGATTATAGGCCATTAGTTATAAATAACTGTTGTAAGGCTTATAATGTCTTGTTTATGCTTTTGATCTGTATCAGAACATGACATCCCGAGGTTTTGTTATGAATAAAAATATATATTTCTTAAAGCAAGGTTTTGATAAATTTTTATCATGTTTGACTTTGGGAACAAATTCCGCAACACTTTTAATGAAATACTCTGATTTTATTTTAAAAAGCATAAACGAAATCGGTCTTTTCTGGCCGTGAAATTGGGGATGTCACAGATTGTGTTTGCGTTTATAGTTACTAGACTTATCCAAGTGGGAGACTGTTGGATTAGTGTCTAATGTTGTAACTATATTTGGTAAGTACTTGACCCGATTGTGCATGGTCCTTTTGGGTTGCCTTCACCATAGCAACTTGACAGGGTGATTTAGAGAGAAGAGATATTATTATTGATGTATTATAAGAATAATATGTTAAGGGAATGATAATATTATTTGATTAATATAAGTCATAAATTAATTAGGAATTAATTTGGTGACTTAAAGAGATTAATTGAAGAAAGGGGTAGAAACTGTCAAATGTGTGAAAGTTGTATTTTGAGCAGATAACCCTTATGGATATGGGTTGGACGATTTTAGCGATGTGGATCACCTAGAAATCATCCAAGGCCTTATCAAGAGGGGAATTGGATTGCTTTGAGGCTAAGTTATCCAATTAGGGTTTTAGGGTGAAACCCTAGAAGCTCACCAGTATAAATAGACCCTTGTTGTTGTGGAAATCGACACCATTGTTATTGGAGTAATCCCAAAGCCGATTTCCCTCTTCCTCTTCTCTCTAAAATCATCTTCTTGCTAGTTGGTGTTTGTAAGCCATTAGAGGAGTGACATTTGTGACTCTAAGCTCCAAGAAGAAGAAGGTTTCAAGCAAGTAACTCAAGGTATTACTCTAGATCTGTTTACATATGTTTATTTGTTAGTTTACAGTAGATCTAGCCTTGAAAGTTTTGGATATATATTGCATGTTCAATTAGAGAAACCTAGATCCAAGCTATAGGGTTGTATGTGCACATAGGGAAAGTTCCTATGTCCAAAACCCAACATTAATTTCTATCATTATAATTATTTAAAACATCAAACATTGTTTTTTGATTTTAAAGGTAACCATATAATCATTTATATAGAGTTATTTTTAATTATTGTTATTATAAGCTATTTTAAGCAATTCATTTGAAAACTTTTAACGATTATTAAAATATATTTAGAAAAGTAATTTAGTTAAATTGAGATTACAATTTAGTTTTTGCATTTAGCACTACAATTTATCATTTTTTAACAATTCACAAAATATTCATTGGGTTTTTTAAGTAGACCTGCAATTTATATTTAAATTGACACTATAATATTATATTTAAATTAACAATTTAAGTATTTTGTCCAAACTGTTCAAAAGTTGTAGCTTTTAACTCATAATGGTTTACATACAATAACATATTAAATTTAATAAAATAATTATAATAGGTTAAAAGTTAAAGTCATAACCATATAAGTAGAAGTAGATATTATTTTAATAATGAAATTTAGTTTATTTATGGTTACACTTTAGGTTTGATATTTATTTAACCTTATTAACTAAATTATACTCATTATTAAAAAGACATTACAATTTATTACTTTTAATTATTTACAAAATATTTTTTGGGTTGTTTAAGTTAAGCTAAAATTTATATTTAAGTTGACCATGTAATATGATATTTAAATTAATAATTTAAGTATTTTATACAAATTAAATTTATAGCTTTAAAATGATAATGATTTACATCCAACAATATATTAAAATTAATAAATTAAGTATAATATGTTAAAAGTTAAAAAATATAATTTTATATGATTGCACTTTATGTTTGATATTTATTTAACCTTAATAATCAACTTATAATCATTATTAAAAAGAAATGAAAAGTAATGAGAATTTCAAATGAATGTTGTGAAATAAAATATACATGTGAGTTTCAAATGAATATGATGAAAGTGAAAATAATTCCTTTATAATATAGTATGATATGAAGCTACAATCTCAAGTAATTTTGCCGAACATGCTTTTAGATGAATGTCACAGTTACAAATTACAAATTAGGATATAATTATTGCATATATGATATTTATATTTTAAATAAATAACTTTTTTTTCTATAACCTTGTATTATAAGTCAATAAATGTATAGTTAAAAACACATTTTTATTAAATTAAAGGTAAAAAAGAGTTCGTAATTTACCTCGCCCCCAAACAAGAATATGAAATTCTCATGGTCTAAATATAATATGTCATCCAAAAATTAATTTAATTTATCTTTTATACCAGTAATAAAATTGACCGATAAACACATCCAAAAATAATGTTTTTCTATCTAACCCTTTCTAAGAGACAAACATATTAGGACAAAACAAGTTGTTTAAACGTTATCCAAATAATTGCAAAGTCAGTCGACATGGTCTAGAATTAGGTTGTTTGCCTATGCAACTTAATGTGGGTCCTGCAAAAAGCCTTTCATATGGAACTACTTCATGTGGATTCACATAAAACACGTGACAACCCTGTGCATCAGGTTACGTGCTCCACCGGACTCCAAAATTATTAACTATTGGTTATGGGTCCGATAAGGGGCGTTATTGCCTACGTGGGAGCACCTCAACACCGATATAACACTACAAATATCGTCTTCGGCCGGCTTTAAGGTTATTTGCATTGTGATGATAACGGGAGCCAATGCGTTTCTTTTTTCTTTTCCGAACATTTGTGGCCGTTGACAAATGGTGAAATTCAAAAAAAAAAAAAAAAAAAAGAAAAAAAAAATATTAATTTTACCTATACAAATACACAACCTTACAACATTTTACCTATAACATTCTTTTCTTTCATTCAATATTCAAAAAATCAATTCCTTTTTCAACCAAATTATGCTGCAAAATCCAAACACTTCTCCATCAAACACTAATAAACCTAGGGTGAAATTAATACGGTCCCAATTCATTTTATTCTTAAACCATGGACGGTACAAATTATAATTGCTAAAAAATATTAGCTACCAGTATCGTACCCAAGTATACACTTGGTACCAATATATTTGGCTATCAACAAGTTTGGTTGCTACAAATTGATAATGGTATATACCAACTTTTTTTTTTTTTTTTTTTTGTAATTTTCTATTGTAAGATTTTAAAATAAGCAATACATCGGGTAATTTTGATGTTTTGTAAAGAATTTAATTACGTAGTTCTCTTTAATTTAGAAAAAAAAATTCTATTGAAGTAACACTAAATTAACTTTTTAATTTTGTTCTTTAATATGATAATAACTATTGACTAATATGACCAAATAACTTATATAATGTCTTTAAAACTGTAAACACTAAACACAATTAACAATTGAAATATACGCTTTCTTTTATATATATATATATATATATATATATATATATATATATATATATATATATATATATATATATATATATATATGTGTGTGTGTGTGTGTGTGTGTGTGTGTGTGTGAATTGGTTGGTACGATATTACCATAATATTTAAACTTTTGTATCATTACCGTACTAAGATTGCTCAATTGGTACGGTACTACCAACCAAACATGTTAGCTACCAAATATATTGGCTACCAACTTTCTTGGTTTGGTTGGTAACATGTTGGTTGGTTTTCCGTGGTACATTTTTAACAACTTACATAAACCTACTTAACTCTCAAACCTCACCCCAAATACCATTCAACTGAAGTTTTTTTACTCCCACCTCACCCCAATGCAATTTACTACATCATCTTAGATTCAACAAAACCTTGTTGGCCATAACCCAAATCTACAACAAAATCTTTTCAATACTTTTTCTTCCATGCCACAAACAACCACCCGATCACCGCCCACACAACCATCGGAAGATATCGTTCCCGAAATGCAACTAGGACGTAGGAGGAGATGGGTAGGGAAAGGGAAAGGGGTGTTGTGTAAAGTGAAGAAGCTTCATTATGTTGGACACCTGTAACAACATAAATTTTCAAACCAAAATTTTCAATTTCAACACACATTTATTCCAATAATAAACCACAAAGTGTCACAATGTCAAATCATCAAAACTCATGTCCGAAAACTATATATATATATATATATATATATATATATATATATATATATATATATATATATATATATATATATAACTCCAGGATCCTCTCAATCATAAATCAAACTCTGATGTGTGTATAATCAAGTCGGCGCTTTCCCGTGATCCTGAGAAGTACCTGAAACACATAAAACATAACACATAACACGGTAAGCACAAAGCTTAGTGAGTTCCCCAAAATACCACACACAACTCATTAGCCACTCTAGGCCAAAACTCAACTAGAACCTCCAGTCAGTGTGTCTCAATGGGACCCTCCGGTCCCAACTCAGTAAACCTCATAATAACAATATTCAGCATAATTACAAAGACATTATGCAGAATATCACAATACACAGATAAGCACATAAGACAAATCAATCATGCAAATATACCACTCTTGGTAAGTATAGTGAGAAGAATCACCTCGTAAGCTAGCAAATAAAAATCTTGTACTCGGGAATCTTGAACTGCCTACGCCTAACATATTGGATACGTATCTCTAATCAATACTCCATTCATACTCGAATACACCAAAGGTTGTTCTCTTTTTCTCCTTACTCTTGGAATGGGTAAAAGACCATTTTACCCCTCCATGGTCTCCATTACTTATTTTGACTAAACCCTAAAGTCAACAGAAGTCAAACTCGAGTTCAATAGTCCCAGTTGGACCTGACTCGCCGAGTACACTCATGTGAATCGTTAAGTCCAGTCACTCCTCAAAAGTCTTTGTCAGAGTCCAGCTCGTCAGGTTAACCCCTAACTTACCGAGTAACAACATAGCCAACTTATCGGGACAACCCCTAACCGACTCGTCGAGTCGGCTCCTGGACTCGGTGAGTCCATTCAGACTCTTTCCTCATTCAAATGATTTCAAGGCAGAAAACCTTCCCAAACTCTACATCTACACTCCCAAGGCTCATTTATCACGTAAAGTCATAGACTTTACGTCCATACATGGCACTTAGGGCTTGAAATGCCAAAACACACCTTAAAAAGGGTTTTCCACTCAATAGCATCATTATGGTTGAATAAAGCAGGAACTTTTGGACTCTAGGGACCTCACATGGTCCATATCTGAAGTTCAAACCTCAATATGAACTCAAAACACTCTAGGTCCTCATATTAGATAGAAAGAGCCCTAAACTCCCAAAATCATGAGATCTACTCAACAAAATGAGAAAGGTGCAAGCTTTATACCTTTCCTAGAAACTCTGAGGTGAAATAGCCACAGATTTAGCAACTTCTTCTCGTATCTTGGCTTGAAATCCTTCTCTTCTCTTTAAAAGATGCACCAAATAATCAAGGTTAGCTCAAAACTCTCTCTCTAAGCTCACAGGAGAATTAGCGTTTACTCTCAGGGAGGTATAGCCGCAAATGAGGCTATAAGTGCCTTTAAATAGGCCCCAAACCTGGCGATTTAGCTCGGCGAGTCGGCGCTCGGACTCATCGAGTAGGTCATTAATCCCACGTGGCGCATCGTGACTCTACTCGACGAGTTGTAGCACCGACTCATCGAGTAGCTCAATGGTCTTCAAAATAAATGAATGAATAGATAAACAATATACCTGGAAGTCCGGATGTTACAACGCCGAACGAGGAGTATGCTTTAGCGGGCATGTGGTGTGAGACGTCAAAAAAAAGAGCATCAAGGAAATGATATGAGGATAGTTTATTTTTGGGAAGCCGCGCTGGCAAGATTTCATGCTCTTATGAAGAGAAATCCATATCGCAATATCGATATGCATATTAGCAAGTGGACTCTAATGAATCGTAGGTGCACCAAATTTAATGGGATTTACAACAAACTGGTTTCGAAAAAGCATTGGGAGTTGTTGAGAAATGATCCAAAATGGATTAAAACAACAACATTGTCGAAGGTTCAATCGAAAAGGTCTTGAATTTTAAGTTTGTTTGATGTTTCCGACGCACGAACTAACATCGACCTCAATGCTGAAACCAATGAGATCTTAGACGACATGAAAGAGATCCCCTGCCACAATCACCAATAGGACGCGACTAAAAGAAGTGTGCTCAACGACATGAAAATGAGGCTGAAAAGAGGGCACAAGAGTTGGTGGAAATGAAAGAGAAGTTTGACACACACAATTTAATAGCAAAAGAAAAAGTTAAAGTACAAAGTGAGTGGAAGATCTTATATACTCAACAATCATACTAAATTTGTTGATACATGAAGTGACCCTCTTAATTTTATCTACCGCGGTCTACAACTCTCCGCAGTCAAGCTCCTTCAGCGATCACATCCGAAGTCATCAAGCTACCGCAGTCTTTATTTCTGTACTTAGTCTATTTTGAATCTATTGCTTGTATACTCTCTATTGTCCAGTATGCCTTGCATGGCTACTCTTAGAGAGTCAATCTATTGTATCTCTTCAGTCTCTATAAATAGAGACTACGTTTTATCAATCTACACAGATCTCTTCTTACTCATCTCTAGATCTTAATTATCTTCAAGTTATTTCATATCTTTCTTACTCTCTGAAATCCTCTCAATCACAACTGATTAATACCTCTCTTCGGAGCAAAGTCACTTGTGACTCTATCACTAATATTGATCTCACTCACTAACTTGGTTTGAATGCATTCCATGTTATTAATCAACTTATGTGTCTACTTGATATATCACCTACTGTCATTTATGTTTCTTTATATTTCCGCAACTAACTATCTAACCATCTAACATATTAACTTATTATTGTTGAGCTTTTAGATCCTTTGAGATTAACTAATTCCACAATCATACTTGTTCTAACGTTTGTTCAACTGTGTCTTAAGTTATTTATCTCAACAATTGGTATCAGAGCAATAGTGGTTGCTTTTTGAAAAAAGGAACTTTGAATTTTCAAAGGGCCTTCTATACCATTGAAGCTTATTTTTTAAAACAAAAAAAAAATGGCACAAGCACTTTCTCTAAACACTTCCAACAGTGTTGGTGGTTCAAATCGAGCTCCAATATTGGTTGCAAATGAATACCATCACTGGTCTCAAAGAATGGAAAGATACTTAAGGAGACTTAGTAGAGATGTATGGCGAACTGTTGAAGAAGGACCACATGTCCCTGTTCTTAAACTTGTTCAAACCGATGGCGCCACAACCAGACTAAGAGGAGGACAACCAGTCTTGAAACATCCCACCAAGGATGATCTTGATAAAATGGAAAATGATGTTGTTGCTTTTTATGAAATCTCTTGTGGAGTTGCTCCTGACAACTTCGACATTATCAAAAACTGTAAATTAGCAAAAGAGATCTGGGATGTTCTCACGAACTTGTATGAAGGCTCAGAATAAGCTCAAGATAAGAAGCTCATAACTGCACTCAATGAATTCAACAAATTCAAAGCTCATGCTGGTGAAAGTTTAGAGGACTCCTTCAAAAGGTTCAATCTGAATGTTACTAAGTTATCAAATGTTGTCACCATCCAAAGTAACCATGAAACAAACCTTCAATTTCTCAACGGGTTAGGAAGACATTGGAATACTATGACAACCCGAAATTTTCTATCATGTACATTCAAACACTTCATTGAAAGTCAAACTCATTTCTGCTATCATTTAGCACAATTTAGAGTAGGTTTGAGCGTTGTGAGCCTTGTACACTTAAGGGATAAGTGTTGGGGTTTATCTGCTGAAGCTATAGTACAAAGATCGGGCCTAAAACACCATGACCATGAGTTCACGGCCAACACACTGGTGTTTACGGCCGTAAACTCCATGTGGGCCGTTAACTCACCCTATATGATCAAGTTTTGGCCATTTGTTTCATTCCTTCACTTCTTTGGCTGATTTTCCTTCAAATCCTCTCAAGTATCATCAAGACGTTCTTCCAAAATCTTCAAAAGATGTAAGTATTCTACCTAGATATGTTGATACACCTCTTAATCTAGTATCCTTACATGATTTCATCCATAAAAATCATGTTTTCATTGATCATCAAGTTTCACCAAGAACACACACTAGTGTTCTTGGCTAAAACAAACCATTTCAAGCCCCTATATCGTAAGTACTCTTGTTCTAACTTGTTATGTACTAGATTATACATGTTTAGGTCTTATAAACATCAAGATTTGAGGGTTGGATGAGAGTTTACGGACAAGGATCTCCTAAGGCCGTAAACTCCCTTTTATGGTGCAAAGTTGCCATAATTTCCTTCCTTATGCTTAGAACTTGGATTAGAACCCTCCACCAACGAACTAGGGACATTAAACTTCCAGTTGGTGCATCATACCATGAGTTTACGGCTGTAAACTCAAGGAGAAATGGTCCCCAAGCCGTACAATCATGTTAAGGTCATTTCTCGGACCTTAAGCTCATATAGACCCTAGATTAACCTTGGGACACTTAATCACTTGAGACTCGATACCTTTAAGCCTCTAAATATGACCCTTTAGAGAGTTTACGGCTAGGAGTAAACTCCTTTTGGCCGTAAACTCCATTGAGTGTGGTCCTTGGGCCATAAACTCAATAGCAATGCCTTACACTCCTTTGTTGCAATCCAATGGCCTCCTAGCACTTAGATCAAAGTGTTTTCATGTCCTAAGGTGTCTTAAATTAGTAAATTAGTTGTTAAATGACTAATTGGATACATATATGTGTTATTACATGTTATTTAGGATCATTGGGTGTATTCAAGTCTTCACTTGACACCTAGCACTTTGTCCGACACTTGCATCCAATCCACTCGCTACAGGTGAGTTCATGCCCCTTAATTAACCTTTTAAATGTTTTTAAATGCTTTTATGGGGGGGGGGGGAATACAAGTTGAATCATGAAAGTTATTATATCAATCACATGTGATTAATAACTATCAAACTATGAATTTACTACACTTTTAGCTGTTTTACTCAGTATACTAATTCAAAATGATTTCTAAAAACATTTTTACATACTAAACTCTTTATCAAACTGTCTTACATTCTCTAGCTTTCCTTTCAAATTCTGTTATAACTACGTTTAATTCAAACAAAGGATTTCTTATACTTTAAACTATTCTTATCAAACAAACTGCTTTTAAATCGTTTTATAAACTGACATCAAGTCATCAATTCTTATTTATTAACTTTTCAAAGGTTTTACAAATGTTTTTTTTATACTTTTATATTGTCAAATATTTAACCAAGTATACATACTTGCATTCATACTAAAATCAGTGTCACAATGACAAGAACAAAAGTATTACGATTGTTGAATATCATAATTAAGTTCGGGGATGTATGTTTAGTCCTGGGAGTGGCATAGCCTGATCAACTATGCTAGTCCGAGGAGTGATTAGCATATGCCCAAGAATAGTTGTGTGATATGGCAACAAGTTTAAAAACTTACCAACACTACTACGTTGAAGAGATTAGGAGTATCCTACGTTACTATAATTACTTAGTTGAGAACTAAAAATATCTTCATTAGGAGGTCAATAGTTGCTAAGTGGATAAACTAAGGTTATATGTAACTAGGATAACCTAGACTTAGAATCAATGAATTTTTGCTTTACCCTTGTTCCTTGTGAATTTGGAGTTAAGGTCACTTATTCGAAGGCCTATCCTGTTTTGATTACATATAACTGGTATACACTCTACAAATAGTGAAGTAACTAATGAAGATTATCTTAAAATTATCTAGTTAGTACGTCTAATAATTATTTCTTTACCCCAAATTCTTGCGTAGATAACTGGTTGGAATCCATCCCTACGGCGACCCATACTTCCTGAACGAAGGCAATGATGGATGGTTTGAAGAAGATCCAGAAGATGATCATCCAATCCCTTTGGATGATCACCATGCTGAAGGCTTTTCGGATGGTTCTAACTCCGAGCCCGAGGTTGAGAACCTACCCCTGGTAGCTCCCATTCCAAATCCTAACCCTCGTCAGGCTTTTCATGGCCCGACGCCTCCTTGGGTAGAATGCTTGGAAACATGGAGCGAAGAGCAGAGTCAGCCCATGCCATTCAATGAAGACCGAAGTTTCTATAACATAAGCGAAGGAAGCTCAGCAGGCAGAGTTCTGCCAATCCTGGTCTATAGAGTTGCCCGAAACGAAATTCAGGGCAGGACAACTCTCCATCGTATCGTAGATGTTGATGCCAATGCAGGAATGCATACCATCCGCACCAATCTCCTTGAAAATTCTTGTGAGAGATCGGAGAGAGAACATGAGGCCCTGCTGCAAGCACTAGCTGAAACACGATCCGAAGTCATGGAGCTCCGAGTACGCCAGCGAGTGTACGAAAGATACCTGCTTGATATGAAGCGTCAACTGGTTGAACTATGGGTTCACCATAGGGATGACCATCACTAGTAGGAGATGCTTTACTTTCCTTCCTTGTTTTAAGGAACCGTTTTCCTGTGTATGTCTTACGTAGCACTTTTCTATGAAACTATCTTGTCCTGTAAGTACTTTTAGTTAGTCCTTTATGCTGTCAAAGCTTTTCTACTCTGGATATGATGTAAGACCTCCTACAAGGTCAATTTTACCAAACATATTACATCATGAACATCAGTGATATTGACAGTCGGCTAATTTCTGTGTCACTCTTTGTTCAAATACTTTCATCATACTATCGTTGGAGCCTGTCTGAAACTCACTCTACTCAAGTTGTTGGACTATGGTGATTTAGCTCCGGGATCATTTCCAATTCTATTCCAAAGGTTGGATTATGTTATCCACCAACCAACAGTACCCCGGTTTGGACGAAAAACTTCTTGTGACCATTCTATGAACTTAGTTCTACCCTTTTACTAGGACTGCATCATAGGGATGTAGGTCAAATCCTAGAAAACATACTTCTAATCTTTACATGAATGATCGGAATACATCTAGGTTCAACCATAATCACTCACAAACTTCTTTTCTTTCATATAACAGAATCATGTTATCATCTAGAACTAGTTAGCCGAACAACGAAACCCCTATCCTGCATATCGACATCGCTACATTCCAAGCCGCGGTAACAGCTGCTGTGACAGTTGTCCTTGCAAACCTCAGCTCTGGTAACGCAAACAAGACTGGAAAAGGAGTTGACAATTTCGATTGTTGTATCGATCCGGGAAACCAACAAATGACAACAGTCACAGACTTGCAAAGCCGTAAAACCGAGAAGAAGAAACGAAAGCGCCAAGCCTAAAAGGAGCGCAAGCGATCTCAAAGACTTGCCATACAACAACAACAAGTGGAAACCCCTACCTTTTCAGCACCAATCAGACCATACGAGGGAAAACTTCCGAAGTGTAACAAGTGTAGCTTTCATCATAATGGGGCTTGCCATGAGATGCAATGCTGCAATTGCAAAAAAATAGGGCACCATGACCATAGCTGTGGAGCACCGGCACGACTCATCACTCAAGTCCCTGACATCACGGTCAGCCCTGCATACTATGGTGGTGGTGAAACTGCACACTATAAAAGGAATTGTCCAAAGGGGAAGAATAAAGAAAACACTCGTGTCCACATAAATCTGACTCGATACATCACTCCCACCACCAATGCTAGTACTAACCAGATATGTCACCAATGCGGTGAAATACGACACCTCATGAAGTGTTGTCCAATAACAAAGAACTCTAGTGCAGATGGGAAGATAGTAAGGATCACTGCCGCAGGAGAAACTACTCCGGACCCACGTTGAAATAATTAAGGCATCTCATTGTAACAGAGTCATAAATTGTTTAAAACTAGTGCAACTCGAGTCTTATCTTTTGCGAGGTCCCGTCAGTCAAGGGCCCTCGTGATATGTGTACTTGCCTTTTGTAGTATACCTTGTTCGCAGCAGTAGAGCTGTAGTTAATCTAATGTACTATAACTCTGTTAAAAGTTGCACTGTTGTGTTTTGTCTGTAACGCCTTTATGACCAAGTCTAATGCCTTTATTTTCCATGTGAGTCCGATATTATCATACAACTTGAGTCAATTCAATCCTCATGATACCAGTTTTGTGCGTAAATCTCTTTCTCCGTAATCTCCTTTCTAGTGAAGCCGTCATTCCAGAACTCCGAGGTACTCATGCATAGAGTACCTTATGTTTCGTATCCTTCCCGGAGAAACCTCAGCTACCCTCCACGGAATACCACTCATACAGTATGTCAAGTTCAATCCAAAGACCCTTACAGTTGATTTATCACTGAAGAATGTATACACAAGGGTGGTATATAATCAGGGTTCTACGGGTTTAGAATTGATGATTCCGATTTAACTTCTTTTCATTGTTTGGATGTGAGCTTAAAGAAGAATCATTTATTCGACTACCTTTTCAATCTTAATTATATATGACTCGTATACATGAGACTGTGATTGATGAACCATGTATGACTTCTAATATGAACTTCAGGATGGACACTGCTCAAGACTACGAGTGATCATGTTGTCACGCGAATAAACTTAGAATCCAATCAAATGCTACCCCTATAACCGATTTGCCCTATAGTTTAACACCTACAGAGATGCAAGAACTGTCCGGTCAACTTAACGAACTACTCAGCAATGAATTTGAAAGACCAAGCTCCTCACCTTGGGGAGCTCCGGTCTTGTTCTTCAAGAAGAAAGATGGATTGTCTTGTATGTGCATCGACTAATGGAGACCTTGACAAGATTTCCATTAGAAGTCATTACCCTCTGCCTCGCATAGATGATTTGGTTGACCAACCACAAGGAACAATTTACCTTTTGGAAATGGCCCTAAGATCTGAATATCACCAGTTACGAGTGTTAGAGAAGGATGTCCCGAGGACGACCTTCCGAACTCGATGTGGACGCTACGAGTCTGTAGTGATACCCCTCGGATAAGACAAATGCGCTGCAGTATTTATGAACTTAATGAGTAGAGTATGCCATCCTTACTTGTATCAGTTCTTCATTATCCTTGTAAATGACCTACTTATCTACTCTCGTAGTAAGGAAAAAGCATGGAAAGCATATACGACAAACCATGGAAACATTACGATCCGAGAAACTCTGAGCGAAGTTCTCTAAATATGAGTTTTGGATTCGAAGAGTCGAATTCCTAAGGCACACTGTTAGTAAAGTGGGAATTCATGTGGACCCTTCCAAAATCAAAACCATTGAGAGCTGGTCAGCACTTAAGACACCTTCGGGAATTTGCCAGTTTCTAGGTCTCGCTGACCACTGTCGTAGGTTCATTCAGAACTTCTCTTGAGTTACGAACCCCCTACGACTTTAACCCAGAAGGGAGTGGCCCTTGACTAGGAAGAGAAGAAAGAGAAAGAAACCTTTGGAATTCCATGTGAGAGACCAAATTCTTTTGGAAATCTCACCCTGGAAAGGCTTGATACGCTTCGGAGAGCGTGGAAAGCTAAATCCAAGATAGTTAGGACCTTCGAGATTCTTGTCGGAATCGGCCCTGTAACTTACAAATTCAACCTACTCGCGATCTCAGTAACGTTCATTCTACTTCCCACTCCTTGAAACTCGAGAAAGTACCCTTCCGTCAGGACTCTAGTAATCCCACTCGACGAGATCGAGATCAACGAGAACCTCAACTTCGTGGAAGAACCGTAGTAATCATGGACCGAGAGGTCAAGCGGACGAAGCAAAGCAACATCCCATTAGTGACGGTTCGCTGGAATGCCAAGCGAGGACCTGAATTCACTCGGGAGCACGAGGATCAATCGAATAGGAAGTATCCCAATCTCTTTGCTCGATTATTCATACCTACTTCCTTACCTAAACTCTAATTTCGGGATGAAATTCCCTCTAATGGGGGGATGATGTGACAACCCGAAATTTTCTACCATGTACAGTCAAACACTTCATTGAAAGTCAAACTCATTTATGCTATCATTTAGCACAATTTGGAGTTGGTTTGAGCATTCTGAGCCTTGTACACTTAAGGGACAAGTGTTGGGGTTTATCTGCTAAAGCTATAGTACAATGATCGGGCCTAAAACACCATGACCATGAGTTCACGGCCACCACACTAGAGTTTATGTCCGTAAACTCCATGTGGGCCATAAACTCACCCTATATGTGATGGGTTTTATACAAACAATCCTATGCGTGCATGCAACCCTAGAGTTGGATCTATGTTTTCACTATTAGTTATACAACTTTATGAACACAAAAGGAAACCTAGCATGCTACTATTATTTTCGAAATTCATCTATAAAAATAGAATACATACCTTTTGTTGTTATATAGCAATAACAACTAGTTCCTTGAATTTCCTTAGTTCTTGAAAGCAAGTACCATAAGTGTAGTACCTTTAATGGCTCACAAACACACTAGGTGAAAGGATGAATATGGGAGAGAGGAGAGAAGGGTATCTTCCCTATATTTTGTCCCTTTTAGGTTTTCCCAAATCTTGGACGAAATCTTAGTGCCTTAGGGTGCTATTTATACGTAAGGCTAAATAGGGTTTCAAGGTGTAAACCCTAATCCCTTAGCTTAGGGCCTAAACAAGTCCATGGACTCCTTTCCTTAAGCCCTTGGACGAAAAATCCTAGATCCTTCTAGGATTTCTGTTCAAGCCTTAATAAAGGTGATCCAATGGCCCAAAGCCTCAACTATTGAATAATTACAAAATAGCCCCTGCATTTTCAGTTAGTTCCTTTAATCCCAAAATTAATTCTAAATTAATTTCTGATTAAATACTAATTAATAATATGATTCCAAATTAATATATTATTCATATAATATATTAACAAATCATATTTATACCCTAATTTATTATTCTTAACAATAAACCAACCTCTCTCCTCAACAATCATCCTGTCTAGTCACCAGTGTGAAGGCAACCCAAAAGGACCATGCACAATCGAGTCAAGTACATACCAAAATAGTTATCGACTTAGACACTAATCCAACAGTCTCCCACTTGGATAAGTCTAATAACTATTCTGCGTATAACCTCAGATCCTGATTAGCAATCGTAGCTTTCAAAAGCCGCTGTCAACTCTGATCTTATCAGAAGCGTGTCCTTTAGATAAGGGATCATATATTCCTCCATTCAGATATCATATAGACTTGAGACATGGATTTTGATCATTCTATCAGTCTATGTTCTGTTTCCCGATTTCCGATTTATGATGACTGACAACAGACTACAATTGAACACATCAAATTAATCTCGGCTTGGCCAAGCGATTAGGTGCCATCACTAAATCATCGAGGGGCCCACATATATCGCTTTCATCCCACTTTGGATAAAAGGAACGGATAAACTTTGATTCAATGCTTGCTTGCACTCACTCACCGAATCACACACAACAATATGTTTTATGACACCAAGTTACTTGTGCGTTTACATATTATCAATGTGTAACCAACTCGCACGATACAACTCACACATCTCAGTTTCAAGAATATAAGATATTATCGTCTCACCAATCACCCGTGATAAAATCGATGAAGTGATCCAAGTGAGCGTGGGTTTAATCCAATGCTCAAAATCATATTCATAAGCATTCATGAACGTTGTAGCAAACCTTTGTTATGTCTAATACGCTTTAGACAATCTACAAACCAATTCATGACAGTCTTCATTCATACCTACTTCCAACATATGAACGACTGTGGACCATTCGAATAATTTGATTATTCTGAAATAATTAATTATTCAGGAAGTCAAAACATGCAAAGTGAAACACAAGAATAATACAAATCCCGTATGGCCCCAAACTCTAGGTATAAATAAAACATTTTATTTAATCACCATATTGAGTACTCATTATTCGTTTTTTCGGGTAATCAACTTCTTTCTTGAATTATTACTACACTTGTCCCATGCTCTCAGCATTCACACAATGTTTACTTATGGTCCTTACTTTGTGAAACATATCAAATGAACACATTTCCAATCATACTCATTTCACAACTCCCAATCCATATCACAAGTGTAAGAATATACAATTCTTGCCACTTATAGAATATGCTAGATTCTAACATTTTATTTAATGATCCGTTCGTAAAGTCATAGCTCAAAATCATCAAGACTTGGCCAATCTCTACCAGAAACAATTCTATAGATATGATGTCTCTCACTCAAAGTACATTCCTTTGAACATCCTTCTTGCATAAAAGTTTCTAATCTAGACATAGATTCTCAACAATCAGCTCCCAATATGGAAACATTTCCATATTTGCCATATGACAACTCATTCTTAATAGAATCTTATCTATTCATAATAATGTCGATATGGTCCATCCAATACCATACTTCCAACCACTCACAAGCGACCAATCCTCAGCGAGCTTTGGATCGTCCTTTGATAGTTGTTTAATTATCTTAGTCAAAACCGATTCTTGTCCTTTTTCGCTCTTAATGCGCTAGACATTTGGAAAATTTTAGAATGCTCAAATATTATAGCATTTGCAATCGATCCTATACCCGAAGCGTATGGGACACGATGCATAATGTCTTACATAAAGATACGATACTTTATAAATCTTCTGCCATAATATCTTATGTGTCACGTTCTTATAATTCGAATTATGAAGAGGGATGTCATAATCATAATCGAAATTTTGAGAACACACTATGTATCCTTGACTAAATTTGTTAACATTCCACAACCTAAGCCTTTAGATTTGAAATGAAGCATAATATTCTCTCCCTTAATTATAGCAAAACAACTTTTCAACCCTTACGACTTTGCAAAGTATAACTCTTGTTTTCTATAATTAATATTACTAACTTGCAATACTTGCCATAATAATCATACAAGCATAACATTTATGCTCCCACTATCATGATGATTATTATCATATAAGCATAACACTTATGCTCCCACTAGTTTTGACATGTATTCAGAAAGCAGCTTAACTTCCAGAAAACAATACCTATCGAATTTCTTAACTTCATATTTCTAATACCTAATGCTTTGATAATCCTTTATCTAAGCTTCTTAAACTTATACACCTTTGCCTTAGATAGCTCATATGTGTGTCTAAACAATTCAGACTAATTGCCAAATCTCACAATTCGAATCATGGAAAGGGATACCGTAACCATAATCGAATTCGAGAATAAAATTTTCACAATCACTATCTTCTTAAAATCTCTCTTAGTGAAAGCATTTCCTCACAGTCATTTTCATGAAGGAGGGAATCTTATGACACTTAGATTTTAATGGTGTATGTGTTCCTATCCATGCGAATTCGTCAAAACCAAAGTTTGCGACAAATCCAAACTCATATGGACTAAAGTTTCTCAATCTTGATTTCTTGCCTTATGGTAACATGAGTGCCCACCATGTCTTCCAAGCAGTTAAGCAGCTCATCCTTTCCTATCAATGTACTTTTCATTTATCAAGGTGCTTGCCTTTTATGCGTTCAAATGAGAACTCATAGAACTCACATGCATAATTAACACAATTGGAACAACACAGAAACAAGATAGTGTCAACACGATAGGTTGCGAACCTCAAGTCGTGTGCTAGTGATGATCGATAAGGTTGATTCTTGATTAGTTCTTGAACTTTTCAAGACCATTAAGACTCCCACTTACTCCTTGACATATAAGATTCTCTTGTCAATGAACATTTCTCGACAACCAAATATTCAAGAGTTAGTGTAGATTTTATCAAGACAAAACACTTCACAAAATTGGTCCTTGTTGGTCTTTTTCTTATCCAAGACATCACAACTTTCCACATTTCATGAATGTTATAAACCTTCTTAAGACTTGTCACTCGATGTCACAATCTTAACTCTAAGACTTGTTTTTGGAACGAAGTATGATTGACCATTTCTTCAATTCTTGATTCCTCTTTTCAGACATACAATTGTACTAAGACTCATTTAGAGGATCAGTTGAGATATGGTTCTTAATCATTAAGACCTATCTTAAAACATAATAAAAGGTACTCTCCCTTCTTCTTAGAATAGAGAAACTTTTATCTTTTTGCCTACTTGATTCTTCTTATTCGTTCTGCTATTGATTGAAACTCTTTCAACTCAGAATTATGCTCAATCTTATAAGTATAACCATATGCATTAAACTTTAGTAAATCATGACGAATATCTTTGTCACTCTTGTGGTAGACTTGATCAATGTACGACCTAGTGTACTCGATCTCCTAGTCCTTCAGTTGACAATTTGTCAATGAATTAGTCTAATTTCCAAATATGAATTTTCTCATTCCTCATGCAATCAAGTTGCATGATTCCTAGTTTCTGTCCAATTGAAACTTGGGTGATGAGAAACTCTCTCTATTTGGTAAAATCTTGACATTTCCACAAATAACATAATCCATTATTTCTAATAACTGAAACATTCAAACATCTATTTTTCATAAACGCCATTGCAAGGATAAACAATAGTATAAAATTGAAATTTATTTTATTGCGGAATAATTTGGCCTTACAATGCAATTCAATTGAAAAACTATGTTAATACATATTTCTTAGCAATCTATTCTAACTCCAAGTAGTAGCTCAAGAATATACTCTTCAAGCAATGCGATTGAAATCCATTTCTTCACGATTAGATTCAGCTCACTTTTTCCCTTAAGCTTCCTCTCTTTTCTTCGATCCTTCAAAACATCAAAATGTAATCTTATCACATCATGTATTAAGAATCTAGAATAGGAACTTAAAAGAGTTAGTTAATGGATTTTACCTGGAGTAGAGCCATACGTTTTGACTCTCCCATCTATTAGATCTTTTAGGTAAATAGCGCAACTTCGTCTCCAATGCCCCTTCTCTTGGCAATAAAAGCAAATGAGCTCTTTTGGAATGGCACAAGGAACTATCTCAGAATTTACCTTTTTTGGATCTCCAATGTCACAATTTTCAATGTCCATTGAAGTTTGGGAGTTTGATTCACCAGACAAATTTGCTCGATCAGCTCGCCAAATCATTGCTGATTCAGCAGCTATAAGCAAATAGGTCAAATCAATTAGGGTCACGTCGTGATCCATCATATAGTACTCTCTAACGAACTCACTATATGATTCAGGAAGTGACTGAAGAACCTAATCAACAACCAACACACTTGAAATCTTGACACCCAACATCCTTAACCTATCAATGTGTGACTTCATCTCTAAGACGTGTGCACACACAGGTTTCCCATCTTTGTGTTTACTTGTCAAAAGGGATTGAGTGAGCTTAAAATTTTCAAGCCTTCGAACTTGTGGGTTATGGAGAATAATTAGAGAAGGTGGATGTAGTGAAGCATGATCTCTTGTTCCTCGATCACATCATGGAATGTCATCTTCGTTTGGAAAGCTTGTTCCATGGGATTTGGGAAGACCATGATTGTCATAACTAGACATTTACAAAACGGGAGAAAATTCAAGTTAAGTTGATTAGAATCCTTGATGTGACACCTAAATGAAACATCAAGGCTAGGATCCAAGACAATACTCTACAACCTAGAAGAGGGATGCCGTAATCTAGTTGCAGAATATTTGAAGGTAGGTAAATGATGATTTACCAATTTCCACCATGAAAAACGAAAAGGAAACTTAAGTTCCAAATGTATTGAAGACTCTTAGATCTTTTGAGATTCATTGAACTTTTCAATGGCATGTTTAAACCTCTATATGCCCCTCGATATGTGACTGGGATGCCGAGGATCACAAAACAGGGTGGTAATAACCATGCAAACTTACAAGGTGCCCCCAATGTTAGATTCACCTATTCAATGTGCCGGTTAACCACACACGCTCCACCAAACTATGACAAACATTGAGTCACCCTTTGCTACCTTTGCTTAGAACCATTTAGTGTGCCGGTTAACCACACGCGCTCTACTAATGTCTTCGCAAGGGCACAAAGTGTAATTTCATGGAATTGCATCAATTCACTTTTGCCTAAAGTAACTAAGATTGGGAATTTTGTAAAAACATTTAGTTACTTTATACTTCATTATACTTTTAACGGAAAGGGTTTGCCCTATCCTACCCATTCGGCTAACGACCCTCCACCAATCAAGGAAGCGGTGGGTGAGAGTGGACACCCATTAAACGACCATTTTATAGGCCATAACCTTATACCCCCTTATAGATTGGCTTCGTGAATGAGGCCTACTAACGGTAAGATTAGCATTTAAGTTATACATATATAATATTAGACTTTTAATGTTATACATAGTATAAGGGTGTATTTTACACTTTTAAAATACTAGGTGGTTTAATTTTATAAATTAAACTTTTAATTTAATTAAATATAAACCATATCATTATGGATTTACTAACTCTATTTTAATTATACACTTAATTAATTTAATAAAACCATAAGGGTGTAATTTGAACTTTTCAAAATTAGGGTTTTAGAATTTAGACTTTTTTTCAAAATTAAACCTTTTAATCAAACAATTTAAATTCGAAAACTTGAGGGCAAGTTTTGAAACTTTTCAAAAGCAAGAACATTCTAGATCAAATTACAAATAATAATAATTGACCAATTAATTAGTAATTATTTAAATATGACCTAATTCAATTTCTTGCAAGATAATCTATCAAATAATTTAAATAAATCAAGTTTATCACATAAGGAAATGATTATCTAATTAGTTTGACAATTATCTTTTATTTTGGTAAGGATATCTTTTAAATTAAACAATTAATTTAATCTAATCCCTTAAATCCCCTAGATTTCGAAACTATGGGATGAGATAAATCAAAATCTTTAATTACCAAATTTAAACATTTAAAGGATAATTACAAGATATGGCATTATCCAAATCCCTAAAATATATGATCTAACCTTGGGAAGGAGGTAATTTCGAAATCCAAGGGTTGGATAACCCTAGATTTCAAAATCTTGGAGGCTAAGGAAAGGGTTTGGGAAACCCTAATCAAATTTCGAAAATCAGGGTTCAAGAACCCTAATTATTTTGAAAATCCGTGCCTCCTAGGGTTTATTGGCCATAAACCCTAATATATCAAGTTCATACATTTGAATAAAGCTAATTAAAAACAAAAACCAATGGCTCCGATACCACTGATGGGTTTTATACAAACAATCCTATGTGTGCATGCAACCCTAGAGTTGGATCTATGTTTTCACTATTAGTTATACAACTTTATGAACACAAAAAGAAACCTGGCATGCTACTATTATTTTCGAAATTCATATATAAAAATAGAATACATACCTTTTGTTGTTATATAGCAATAACAACTAGTTCCTTGAATTTCCTTAGCTCTTGAAAGCAAGTACCACAAGTGTAGTACCTCTAATGGCTCAATAACACACTAGGTGAAAAGATGAATATGGGAGAGAGGAGAGAAGGGTATCTTGCCCTAGATTTTGTCCCTTTTAGGTTTTCCCAAAGCTTGGACGAAATCTTAGTGCCTTAGAGTGCTATTTATACTTAAGGCTAACTAGGGTTTCAAGGTGTAAACCCTAATCCCTTAGCTTAGGGCCTAAGCAAGTCCATGCACTCCTTTCCTTAAGCCCTTGGACGAAAACTCCTAGATCCTTCTAGGATTTCCGTTCAAGCCTTAATAAAGGTGATCCAATGGCCCAAAGCCTCAACTATTGAATAATTACAAAATAGCCCCTGCACTTTCAGTCAGCTCCTTTAATCACAAAATTAATTGTAAATTAATTTATGATTAAATACTAATTAATAATATGATTCCAAATTAATATATTATTCATATAATATATTAACAAATCATATTTATACCCTAATTTATTATTCTTAACAATAAACCAGCCTCTTTCCTCAACAATCATCCTGTCTAGTCACCAGTGTGAAGGCAACCCAAAAGGACCATGCACAATCGGGTCGAGTACATACCAAAACAGTTATGGACTTAGACACTAATCCAACAATATGATCAAGTTTTGGCCATTTGTTTCATTCCTTCACTTTCTTGACTGATTTTCCTTCAAATCCTCTCAAGTATCATCAAGACTCTCTTCCAAAATCTTCAAAAGATGTAAGTATTTTACCTAGATATGTTGATAGACGTGTTAATCTAGTATCCTTACATGATTTCATCCATAAAAATCATGTTTTCATTGATCATCAAGTTTCACCAAGAACACCTAGAACACACACTAGTGTTCTTGGCTAAAACTGACCATTTCAAGCCCCTATATTGTAAGTACTCTTGTTCTAACTTGTTATGGACTAGATTAAACATGTTTAGGTCTTAGAAATATCAAGATTTGAGGGTCGGATGAGAGTTTACGGACAAGGATCTCCCAAGGCCGTAAACTCCCTTTTATGGTGCAAAGTTGCCCTAATTTCCTTCCTTATGCTTAGAACATGGATTAGAATCCTCCAGCAATGAACTAAAGACATTAAAATTCGAGTTGGTGCATCATACCATGAGTTTACGGCCGTAAACTCATGGAGAAATGGTCCCCAATGCGTAAACTCATGTTAAGGTCAATTCTTGGACCTTAAACTCATATAGACCCTAGTTTAACCTTAGAACACTTAAACACTTGAGACTCCTTACCTTTTGTGACAACCCGATATTTCAACTCTATGTAATGACCTAAAAAGTGAAGTATTGTAACCACTTTTGATATAATGAAATTAACTTCAAAAATAAAAAGTCCAAAAAGTCTCTAAATAATTATCAACTATGTTTGATGTCATTAAACCGTGATCGTACATAAAAAGAACGCCCAAATCTGACTTCGTATAAAGAAGTTATGATTTTTCCAAGTTCGGCTTAGCGACAGACAGCTAAAAACTCGAATTGGAGATCAAGCGACTTTTGGCCGGAATGATCTAAACGAGAACCGAAGGTCTCGACAATGGTATTTCATTGGTAAAAAGTCTGGAAAAAACAGACGTCAGATAAAGAAGTTATGAATTTCTAACGAAATTTTCTTACCGCGAAATTTTAAAATAATAAATAATAAATAATAAAAATAATTTCAAAATTTGCCGACGGAATCTAAACGAAAGTTGTAGAGTGTAGTCTCACCTTCGCGTGGATATACAGAACGTCGAAAACGAGTTCGTATGACGAAGATATGAATTTTTGAAGTTTATTAAATAATTAAAATATAAATTTTATTAATAAACCTTGGTATTATCCGAAGGAGGAGTCATCCGATCGGGCCGAGTTACGCCCAGCGTACTTGAGGCCTAGGCCTCGGATCGTCCACGTCGCGCCCTATGCTGTAACGACCCAATTTTTACGTCCGAAAATTTCATTTTTAGAGTATTACGTTAGAAAACATTAATAAATAAAAACATTGTTTGTTCACACCATAACAAATTTCAACCATGTTCTAAAAAGCCACACCATACATCCCATCAAAAATATCAGAGTACAGTCCCAGTAAATCCCATAAATGCGGAAACCGAAAGGTGTGTGTATGACGTGCCGCTACCGCGCCGGCTCCTTCCCCTTCGATGCAGAGGTACCTGAAAACAAAACTGTAAACGTAAGCACAAAGCTTAGTGAGTTCCCCCAACGTACCACATACCATACAACACATAACACATATATACTGCCAGGCTATTCTGGGGTACCTGACTACCCGGTACGGCCATTCTGGGGTGCCGACCTACCCGTGTCAAGCCATTCTGGGGTGCTGACCTACCCATACGGCCATTCTGGGGTGCCGTCTTACCCGTATCAAGCCATTCTGGGGTGCTGACTACCCATCGGTCCTGACAACCGATCCTCGGGGACTATTTCACCCCTATTACTATGATCACATATAACATAACAAGCCAGCATGCAAACATATCATCACATACTGTCAGACGTATCTGGGGTGTCTGACTACCCTTCGGTCCTAACGACCGAACTTTACTACTATCACAGACAACATCTCATGCTAGCATATAACATATCAGGTAATAGCAAACTTGGATGATATCACAAAGACAATCATCTACTATACATCTCCTACTGGTGGGTCGGCATTGTGGCCTTAGACCCACCGCTACTGGAAGGTAACTCACCTCGAAGTAGCTGCTGAACTGATCGGGAACTAACTGACTGCTGCTGCTCCGGGAGTCCTCCGGCTGCAATTTCCACGACATACTCAATCAAACACTGCTAACTGTCCTTTAGGTAAAATGACCATTTTACCCATGACCATGCCCTAAGTCAAAGTCAGAGTCAACTTTCAGTTGACCCGACTCGCCGAGTTGGCTTTCCAACTCGCCGAGTCCCTGCCCAAACGACTGCCCTGAATCCCGATCCTACCCGTCGAGTTAGGCGACGACTCGACGGGTTCACCTTCTTAACCATATTCAAGTCCTTCATCCTACTCGCCGAGTTGTATGAACAACTCGTCGAGTTCATCTTCATCCGATGAACACTTAATGCTAAGACTCGCCGAGTTGTATGAACAACTCGTCGAGTCTGTTCTTGAGCTATGAAGATTGCCTTGGACTCGCCGAGTCAGGGCATTGACTCGCCGAGTCCTAACATGGGTGAGTTCAGCTCCCAACTCACCGAGTCACCCCCTGTGACTCAAGGCTCAACTCGACACATGAAGAAGGGACCAATTCTGTGACTCGCGACCAGACTCGCCGAGTCACCTATGCGACTCGCCGAGTCGTCGCCATGCACTCCTTAAATATACCGATTTACTCGATTCCAGACCATGCCATTCATAGATCTGGGCTTCTAGGACACGAATCACACGTAAAGTTTCCAACTTTACGTGTGGATATCCACCAATAAGGATTATAAGGCTCAAAATGTCCCCAAATGGTAGATCTAGGGCTATCAAGCCTTATGGGGCCAAAAAGCTAACAGAATTGAGCTCCTGGAGCTCAATCTTACATAGATCCAAAGGCCAAACGTCTTATTACAACATATAACGAACATGCAACTTGGGAAATTGACCAAGAAGGACCCAAATGAAGTTTTAAGCATAGAATCAAGGGGAAAATGGGTTATACCTCAAAGGAAATGTTGAAATGACACAAGGGTGGCTGATCTCCTTCTCCTCTTCTCGATCTACTCCTCTTACACTTCAAAACCTTCAAGAACACACCAAGAATACTTCAAACTCTCAAGAAAACAAGGGGAAAACGATGTAGGGGGAGTTCTGGGGTGAATAGGGACGAGTTGGGGCGGAATGAGGGTTTAAATAGGGTGCAAACCCTTGAAACTTAGGGTTTCATCCCGCAGCGGTGACTCGCCGAGTCCAGGATATGGACTCGTCGAGTCGCCTACTTAAAACGCGTCCTGAGTCCCGTCCCTACTCGGCGAGTCGGACCCTATGACTCGCCGAGTCTAAGGCTAAATTAACGCAATGCACAAATAAGATTCACATACCGGAAACCAGGTGCTACAAATCTCCCCCACTTATTTTAGACTTCGTCCTCGAAGTCTGCTGCCTGATCCTGGAACAGCTCGGGGTAGTGCTCCAGCATCTCGTCTACCAGCTCCCAAGTCCACTCTGAACCCTTGCGGTGCTGCCATTGCACCTTCACTAGCTCCACCCTCTTGTTCCTTAAATCCTTCGACTTCCTGTCGAGGATGGCGACTGGGCGCTCGATGTAGTTCAGGCTGTCATCAACCTGAATATCCTCCAAAGGTACTACTGCAGAATCGTCCACTAGGCACTTCCGCAACTGCGAAACATGGAAAGTGCTGTGGATCTGGGTAAGCTCGGCTGGCAGATCCAGCCTATATGCTACCTTGCCCACCCGGGCTAAGACCCTGAACGGTCCGATGAATCGCGGGCCCAACTTGCCCCGCTTCCTGAATCGGATGACGCCTTTCCACGGCGACACCTTCAGGAGGACCATATCCCCGACCTGGAACTCTAAATCGGATCGACGCTTGTCGGCATAACTTTTCTGTCGACTCTGAGCAGTCTGAAGCCTGCTCCGGACCTGCTGTATCCTCTCAGTCGTCTTGAGCACCACTTCGGTGCTTCCCATAACTCTCTGGCCAACCTCACCCCAGCATATCGGGGTCCTACACCTCCGTCCGTACAACATCTCGAAGGGAGGGCGGTCGATACTTGCGTGATAGCTGTTGTTGTAGGAGAACTCAGCCAAAGGTAGATAGGTATCCCAGCTACCACCGAAATCCAGAACACACGCCCGCAACATGTCCTCCAAAGTCTGGATGGTCCGCTCACTCTGTCCATCTGTCTGCGGGTGAAAGGCGGTGCTGAAATGCAGACGAGTGCCCAACTCGTCATGGAATCTCTTCCAAAACCTGGAAGTAAAACGCACATCCCTGTCCGATATCACCGATACCGGCACCCCATGCCGGGCCACAATCTCCCTGATATAGATGTCGGCCAATCTCTCGGCCGATATGCTCTCCGGAATCGGAATGAAGTGAGCACTCTTGGTCAATCTATCCACGATGACCCAAATCGAATCCACTCCACGTGCGGTCCTGGGAAGCTTTGTGATAAAATCCATCGTGATATCTTCCCACTTCCACAGTGGAATGTCCAACGGCTGCATCTTGCCATGCGGCCTCTGATGTTCGGCCTTGACCTTCCTGCAGGTCAAGCACCGCTCGACGTACCATGCCACATCCCGCTTCATGCAGGGCCACCAATAGTCTAGACGAAGATCCCTATACATCTTCGTCGCCCCGGGATGAATGGAGAATCGGGACTTGTGCGCCTCCTCCATCAAAATCTGGCGCACACCCCCGTGATACGGCACCCACACCCTACGGTGTAGTGTCAATAGCCCTCGGCTATCATAATCGAAGGAGGAAACCTGACCTACTACGCGCTCGCTCTTCTGATGCTCCTCCTTGATAGCCTCCTGTTGAGCTTCCCGAATCTGCTCCAACAGGGGAGTCACCACAGTCATCCTCAAACAGGCGTCCCTGATCGGCGCCGTCTTGCGGCTAAGCGCATCAGCCACCACATTGGCCTTTCCCGGGTGGTAAAGGATCTCGCAATCATAATCCTTCACCACATCCAACCACCGACGCTGCCTCATGTTCAGATTCGGCTGGTCCATGAGGTACCTCAAGCTCTTGTGGTCCGTGTAGATGGTACACCGAACCCCATAGAGGTAATGTCGCCAAATCTTGAGGGCAAATACCACCGCCCCCAACTCCAAATCGTGCGTCGGGTAGTTCGCCTCGTGAGGCTTGAGCTGCCTCGATGCGTAAGCAATGACATGCCCCCTTTGCATCAACACCGCGCCCAACCCAGAAATGGACGCATCGCAATAAACCACGAAATCCTCTACGCCCTCTGGCAGGGCTAAGATCGGCGCCTCACACAATCTCTGTCTCAGCGTCTCAAATGCAACCTGCTGCTCGGGTCCCCACCGAAAGACCACGGCTTTCTTCGTCAGCCGCGTCAGGGGCACGGCTATCTTGGAGAAATCCTGGATAAATCTCCGATAGTAGCCTGCCAATCCTAGGAAGCTCCGAATCTCAGATGGGGACTTCGGAATCTCCCATCTCATCACGGCCTCGACCTTGGCCGGATCGACCAGAATCCCGTTCTGGTTGACGAGGTGCCCCAGAAATTGCACCTCGCGCAACCAAAACTCACACTTGGAGAACTTGGCATACAAGCTCTCCCTCCTCAGGGTCTCTAACACCTCTCTCAAATGCTCCTCATGATCCTCCCGGGTCTTGGAATAAACCAAGATATCATCGATAAAGACTATCACAGACCGATCCAGCATCGGTCTGCATACACGGTTCATGAGGTCCATGAACGCGGCAGGAGCATTGGTGAGCCCAAACGGCATCACCACAAACTCGTAATGGCCATAGCGCGTCCGAAACGCGGTCTTCTGCATGTCCTCCTCCCTGACCCTCATCTGATGATAACCCGAACGCAAATCAATCTTGGAAAACCAAGACGCGCCCTGAAGCTGGTCAAAGAGGTCATCAATCCTCGGAAGCGGGTAACGGTTCTTCACCGTTACCTTGTTCAGCTCCCGATAATCTATACACATCCGATGCGACCCATCCTTCTTCTTCACAAACAGAATCGGGGCTCCCCAGGGCGAACTGCTCGGCCGAATAAATCCCTTGTCCAGCAGCTCCTGCAGCTGCGTAGACAACTCCTGCATCTCGGGAGGAGCCAACCGATACGGTGCTTTGGCTATCGGAGCCGCACCGGGAACGAGGTCAATCCTGAACTCCACCTGTCGCTCCGGAGGTATCCCAGGTAGTTCCTCCGGAAAAACATCGGCAAAATCTCGAACCACCGGAACCTCGCTCACGGTCGCCTTACCCGCCTCCCGGGTGTCCATCACGTACGCGACATAACCCGCGCATCCCTGCTGAAGGTAGCGCCTAGCCCCCGCTGCTGAACATACAGTGGGTCCACACTGCGGCCGCTCTCCATGAATCACCAACTCTCCCCCACTTGGGGTCTTGATTCGCACTAGCTGCTGCGCGCAATCTATCACTGCCCCATTAGGGCTCAACCAATCCATACCAATAATCACCTTGTTCCCACGCAATGGAATGGGGACCAAGTCTACCAGGTAACACTCCTCAAACAGTCGCAGGACACAATCTCGAAACACCCTCGATGCTCGCACCGATCGATCATCGGCAATCTCTACCTCTAATGGGCAATCTAACTCGTCTGAAGTCTCATGAAATCTCTTGCTAAGAGCAAGAGAAACGAACGATCGGGATGCACCCGAGTCGAACAATACCTGAACCGGGATGCCGTGCACATGGAACGATCCTAATACACACGCAAACACACAGAGCACATATCAATATCATAACAACGAAAATAAAAGATAGAAGGAAGGAATTATACCCGTCACCACATCGGGCGCGGCGCGTGCCTCCTCGGCAGTCAACTGAAATGCCCGACTCCTCACCACTGGAGCCTCTGCCTTGCCCTGACGGCCATCCGTGATCCGCAGGGTCGCTGGAGCTGGCGCCTTCACCGGCGCTGAAGCTGTCAACATGGGGCAATTGGCCTTCTTGTGGCCCCTCTGGTTGCAGTGGAAACACAGCAACTCCGATGTCTGAATAACGGTCGCAGGAGCAGTGCAATCCCTGCTGATATGCCCAAACTTGCCGCACTTGTAGCAGCCTGACGATCCCATCCTGCACGCCCCCTCGTGCGGCCTGCCGCACCTCCTGCAGCGGCTCGGTCCCGACTGGCCTTTCGGCCTCCCATCTGATCCCTTGGGCTTCTTCCCCGAAGCCCCTGATGCCTGACCATCCTCAAGTTTCCGTTTCCGGATGTGCTCCAAATCTATCTCTCTCTCCCTAGCCCTGGCAATCATGGAGTCCAGGGTAGGGCAAGCCGAAAAGCTAACATGCTCCCGAATGTCAGCTCGTAGCATGTCGTGGTAACGAGTCCTCCTCATATCCTCGTCACCTGCATACTGGGGCACCAATAAAGCCCTCTCCCGAAACTTGGCGGTGATCTCCGCCACGGTCTCTGTCGTCTGCCTCATATCTAAGAACTCCCTGGCCAGCTGCTGAAGCTCGACCGCTGGCGCGAACTCTGCCCTGAACCTAGTCACGAAGTCCGACCAGGTCATTGCCTCGACAGCCGAGGCTCCCATCGAGTCACCCACTGACTCCCACCAATCTCGGGCCCGGTCCCGTAAACACCCTGCTGCGTACCTCACCTTCGACCCCTCGGGGCAGAAGCTGATCAACTGGGCGGACTTGATATCCGCAATCCACCGTCTGGCGACAATGGGGTCCTTCACCCCATGGAAATCCGGCGCACCACTGCTCCTGAAGTCCTTGAAGGACAGTGTGCGAGATCCTGACTGGCTAGAGGCCAAGTCGCTCCTGAATGCCCGTAGGCGATCCTCCATCATCTCCACGATCCCTTCCTTGATCGACCCAAAGATGATGGGGGTCGACTCAAGGATGCCCCTAGTGATCTCCGACGTGATGAACTCATGTAGCCTCTCCTCAATCGGCTCGGTGCCAGATCCCGAACCTGACCCCTCTCCTGACCCGCCATCTGTCGGTCTCGATCGAAGTACCACCATTCTACAAAACATCAATAATAATCATTAGTGGTACTGCTACTTCCTGAGGGATCTCAACTACTTACAGGTTCCTTGGTCTCGTCTTGGCCTTCCTCGGCTCGGGTACGGATCCTCTGCTTTCAGTAGTACGGGCCCATACTACCTTCCACATCTATCCGTACCTTCTCCGAGGAATTCCTCGACTCCACCAACTCCCCTCTACCACTGCTACTCTCCGATATTCTCACCCTAGGCTTGCCCTAGGGAGAACTCAAGTTCAACACAACTGGTCCTCAGCTGCTGTAGGTCTCCTCATAATGCCAGTTAGCCACCACCTAAGCACCATCACATGTAATGAGGATTAGATAATCCTTCAAGTAAAAGATCCGTCCCTACAACGGTTGGACTCAAACAAGAGCTGCGCAATAGGGCCAGTTCCAACACTTTGGGATTATTCAACCCTGATTACATGTGGTGTGACGTGTTTACCTAGTGGCTCACTCCCATTACTCAGAATCCCACCAAGCACGAAGCAAGCAACATTCAGATAAAGGTAACAATCTCAACTAACTCTATCCACTTTCAGGAACTGAGCTAGCATAAGGTGCTAAGCTCATACTACCAGGCATAACCTAAACAGGCTACCCTACTGCTGTCTACTTAATTCTAGCATGCAATATTCAATAAGCTGGAACAAATAAGCAGGCACGTAAGGCATCACTCCTAGATCCTTAGCCTATTCTAGCATGCAATATTCATAAAGCTGATAAACATAACATAAACTTGTATGGGTACTATGGGGAATACTTACTTGAGCTCGGCCGGTCGCGCACGTCACACACTTCGCTCCTTCTCAAAACTCTTTTCTCAATTTCAGAAAACATTTTCTTTTAGAAAATCTTTTAATCCCTCGATTTGAGTTCAGACACTCCCGAAGGTGTGTCCGAATCCCTCAAACCAGGGCTCTGATACCAACTTGTAACGACCCAATTTTTACGTCCGAAAATTTCATTTTTAGAGTATTACGTTAGAAAACATTAATAAATAAAAACATTGTTTGTTCACACCATAACAAATTTCAACCATGTTCTAAAAAGCCACACCATACATCCCATCAAAAATATCAGAGTACAGTCCCAGTAAATCCCATAAATGCGGAAACCGAAAGGTGTGTGTATGACGTGCCGCTACCGCGCCGGCTCCTTCCCCTTCGATGCAGAGGTACCTGAAAACAAAACTGTAAACGTAAGCACAAAGCTTAGTGAGTTCCCCCAACGTACCACATACCATACAACACATAACACATATATACTGCCAGGCTATTCTGGGGTGCCTGACTACCCGGTACGGCCATTCTGGGGTGCCGACCTACCCGTGTCAAGCCATTCTGGGGTGCTGACCTACCCATACGGCCATTCTGGGGTGCCGTCTTACCCGTATCAAGCCATTCTGGGGTGCTGACTACCCATCGGTCCTGACAACCGATCCTCGGGGACTATTTCACCCCTATTACTATGATCACATATAACATAACAAGCCAGCATGCAAACATATCATCACATACTGTCAGACGTATCTGGGGTGTCTGACTACCCTTCGGTCCTAACGACCGAACTTTACTACTATCACAGACAACATCTCATGCTAGCATATAACATATCAGGTAATAGCAAACTTGGATGATATCACAAAGACAATCATCTACTATACATCTCCTACTGGTGGGTCGGCATTGTGGCCTTAGACCCACCGCTACTGGAAGGTAACTCACCTCGAAGTAGCTGCTGAACTGATCGGGAACTAACTGACTGCTGCTGCTCCGGGAGTCCTCCGGCTGCAATTTCCACGACATACTCAATCAAACACTGCTAACTGTCCTTTAGGTAAAATGACCATTTTACCCATGACCATGCCCTAAGTCAAAGTCAGAGTCAACTTTCAGTTGACCCGACTCGCCGAGTTGGCTTTCCAACTCGCCGAGTCCCTGCCCAAACGACTGCCCTGAATCCCGATCCTACCCGTCGAGTTAGGCGACGACTCGACGGGTTCACCTTCTTAACCATATTCAAGTCCTTCATCCTACTCGCCGAGTTGTATGAACAACTCGTCGAGTTCATCTTCATCCGATGAACACTTAATGCTAAGACTCGCCGAGTTGTATGAACAACTCGTCGAGTCTGTTCTTGAGCTATGAAGATTGCCTTGGACTCGCCGAGTCAGGGCATTGACTCGCCGAGTCCTAACATGGGTGAGTTCAGCTCCCAACTCACCGAGTCACCCCCTGTGACTCAAGGCTCAACTCGACACATGAAGAAGGGACCAATTCTGTGACTCGCGACCAGACTCGCCGAGTCACCTATGCGACTCGCCGAGTCGTCGCCATGCACTCCTTAAATATACCGATTTACTCGATTCCAGACCATGCCATTCATAGATCTGGGCTTCTAGGACACGAATCACATGTAAAGTTTCCAACTTTACGTGTGGATATCCACCAATAAGGATTATAAGGCTCAAAATGTCCCCAAATGGTAGATCTAGGGCTATCAAGCCTTATGGGGCCAAAAAGCTAACAGAATTGAGCTCCTGGAGCTCAATCTTACATAGATCCAAAGGCCAAACGTCTTATTACAACATATAACGAACATGCAACTTGGGAAATTGACCAAGAAGGACCCAAATGAAGTTTTAAGCATAGAATCAAGGGGAAAACGGGTTATACCTCAAAGGAAATGTTGAAATGACACAAGGGTGGCTGATCTCCTTCTCCTCTTCTCGATCTACTCCTCTTACACTTCAAAACCTTCAAGAACACACCAAGAATACTTCAAACTCTCAAGAAAACAAGGGGAAAACGATGTAGGGGGAGTTCTGGGGTGAATAGGGACGAGTTGGGGCGGAATGAGGGTTTAAATAGGGTGCAAACCCTTGAAACTTAGGGTTTCATCCCGCAGCGGTGACTCGCCGAGTCCAGGATATGGACTCGTCGAGTCGCCTACTTAAAACGCGTCCTGAGTCCCGTCCCTACTCGGCGAGTCGGACCCTATGACTCGCCGAGTCTAAGGCTAAATTAGCGCAATGCACAAATAAGATTCACATACCGGAAACCAGGTGCTACATATGCAAAGCTAGGCCTTCCCATCCGGAGTCCGAAGCAGTCGAGGATGCGCTCATGCGTGACGCACGAGTACGCCCAGCGTACCGAGGCGGTTCCCACACCCTATAAAAGGGATGCGAGGGTTCCGAAGAAAGGGCTCAATTTCTCCCAAATTTCTTGCGTTCTAGCCTCGTTTTCCATGCCCGTGCTAACCCGAAGCCCCGGTTACCTTGCTCAAGTCCCGAAGGTCATTTGTGCTCCCGAGATTCTCGAGTATCCCGAGAAAATTCGCTTTCTCGAGTCGAAGTTCTGCTCGGTTTTCATCTCGCCTTTTTTCCGATTTTTCAAGTGAGTTCATACCCCTTAATTAACCTTTTAAATTGTAACAACTCAAATTTTTCAAACAAATTTTTCATTTTTAAAAACATAATTAATTCCATTTAAAACAAGGCATAGGTAGTTAAGTATTCTGTCAAATACATATATTCAAAATCCCAAGATCATAAAAACAATCTTCAGTGTGTATCGATCACGCCGGCGCCTTCCCACGGTCCTCGCTAGTACCTGAAATACATGCACAACAAATGTAAGCATAAATGCTTAGTGAGTTCCCCAATGCACAACTTACGCACATACGCCTTTCCAGGCCTGACCTTCCGGTCCATGTGTCTCAGGGGACTTCCGTCCCTGCTGGGTAAACCTTCCGGCCTTACCCACGCCGACCTTCCGGTCCATCACACATCATATCGCCTTCCGGCCCATAACATAATGCCTTCCGGCCCATAATATAATCGCCTTCCGGCCCATAACATACATAGCACATATAACAAATAACTTACCACATATAGCATACATATCACATATCATATCCGACCTTCCGGTCACACAGTCAAACCCTTCCGGGTACAGTATAGTGAGAAGACTCACCTCGTAGAAGCTGAACGCTAGCAATCCCGAAATGACTCGTGCACAACTGACGAGCTACAACCTCCCTATAACATTACATATCTCATTAATACTTATATCTTCTAAGTGTGACTATCCCTAAGAAGTCAGACTTAGGTCAACTCTGGTCAACGGTCAACTGTCAACTCGACCGGACTCGGCGAGTACCATGGCGACTCGGCGAGTCTAGACGTCCTCCAACTTACTGAGATTCCTTATCTACTCGTCGAGTACCCTCCTCGACCCGACGAGTTACTCCTGGAAGAATCGCGGGGCCACCCCGACTCCACTCGCCGAGTCTGATGAACAACTCGACGAGTCCCAGTAAATCTTCAAGCTACTCGCCGAGTCTGAAGAACAACTCGGCGAGTTCATGCCATGCAGACGAGTAACTGCTTCCTGAGATAGGTCTCGTCCCGAAATACACATGCATGGGACCTTCTGGACCTCTAAAGGTCCTACTACAAGATTATAGTCGTGGGGTAACAAGGCACTACTTCATCAAATCACTAAATGGGTTCTATAAACCCTAATTTCATAAATACATCAATATAGCAGAGCATACACGAATTCTTACCTGGATGATGTATTCTCTGTATTCCCAATCCTCAGAATGTGACCCCTTGCTGCTCTTTTAGCCAATCCTTCCTCTTCCTTGCACAACCACTCTTCTATAACCAACAATGGCCTAAGATCCTTGCTCCAGTTGCACTAAATCGATTTAGGGTTCTTCTCAGAAGGCTAAAACGAACAATGACGGCCAATGGGTCCCTTTTATACGTCCCAAACCTGAACGGTTAGGGTTTCCGCTAAACAGCGTCGACTCGCCGAGTCCATACCTGGACTCGTCGAGTCCAGTCGCGATCCCGCGACCAAGTCTGCGATCCTACTCGGCGAGTCTAGGCTCCAACTCGCCGAGTCCCCTCTTAAACCACCCAAAACATAATTTAATAATACCTGAGATTTCAGGCTGTTACAACTCTCCCCCACTTGGATTAGACTTCGCCCTCGAAGTCTCACTCTGCAAATAGTTCCGGATGTTGCTCCCGCATTTCGCGCTCCGGTTCCCAAGTCATTTCTGATCCCTTACGGTGTTGCCATTGAACCAACACCAGAGGTACCTCCTTGTTCCTCAGAACCTTGATCTTCCGATCCCTGATAGCCACTGGTCTCTCCGCGTAATTCAGGCTCGCATCCACCTGAATATCCTCCAATGGAACCACTGCCGACTCATCGGCTATGCACTTCCTCAACTGCGACACATGAAAAGTGTCATGGATCTGACCCAACTCCGCTGGCAACTCCAACCGGTAGGCTACCCGACCTATCCTTGCAATCACACGAAATGGCCCAATATACCGGGGCCCCAACTTGCCTCTCTTCCTGAACCGAATCACTCCTTTCCAAGGAGAGACCTTCAGGAGAACGAAGTCGCCGACCTGAAATTCAAGCTCGGATCGGCGCCTGTCTGCATAACTCTTCTGTCGGCTCTGGGCAGTCAATAACCTTTGTCTCACTCGCTGAATCTGCTCTGTCGTCTGGAGCACGATCTCCGTGCTGCCCATCACTCTCTGTCCCACCTCTCCCCAGCAAATGGGGGTCCGACACCTCCTACCAATTTCTCCGCCGAAGAACTCTCACTGATGGCAAGGAAGTGTGCACTCTTTGTCAACCTATCCACGATCACCCAAATTGCGTCAACTCCCCTAGCAGTCCTCGGCAATTTGGTGATAAAATCCATAGTAATCTGTTCCCACTTCCACTCGGGGATCTCCAATGGTTGTAACTTGCCATGCGGTCTCTGGTGCTCAGCCTTAACCCTACGGCAGGTCAAGCACCTCTCAACGAACCATGCCACGTCCCTCTTCATACAGGGCCACCAATATTCCTTCCTTAAATCCAAATACATCTTTGTAGCACCGGGATGGATCGAGAATTTCGATCTATGAGCCTCTTCCATCAACGTAATACGCGTACCGCCCACGAACGGTACCCAAATCCGACCCTGAAACGTCATAAGGCCTCGACTATCCTTGACAAACTCTGAGATTAACCCCACAACCCGCTCTTTCTTCTGCATTTCTGGTCGCACAGCCTCTGCCTGGGCCCCACGAATAGCGTCCAATACTGGAGTCATCACAGTCAGTCTCAAGCATACATCTCGCAATGGAGTGCTCTCCGCCCTGCGGCTCAATGCATCGGCTACCACATTAGCCTTGCCTGGGTGGTACAGGATCTCACAATCATAATCCTTGACCACATCCAACCACCTCCTCTGACGCATATTTAGGTTGGGTTGATCCATCAAATACTTCAAACTCTTATGGTCCGTGTATATCATACATCGAACCCCATACAAGTAGTGGCGCCAAATTTTGAGAGCGAACACTACTGCCCCCAACTCTAAATCATGCGTGGGATATCTCGTCTCATGAGGCTTCAGCTGCCTTGACGCATAAGCTATCACATGACCCCTCTGCATCAACACTGCACCCAATCCCGAAATCGATGCGTCGCAATATACCACGAAATCTTCCATCCCCTCTGGGAGAGCTAATACCGGGGCTTCGCACAATCTCTGGCGAAGTGTCTCAAAGGAGGTCTGCTGCTCGGGCCCCCATGAGAATGTAACACCCTTCCGGGTCAATCTGGTGAGTGGCACTGCGATCTTGGAGAAATCCTTGATAAATCTCCGATAATACCCTGCCAACCCAAGGAAACTTCTGATCTCAGAGGGTGACTTCGGCACCTCCCAACTCATCACCGCCTCAACCTTGGCCGGGTCGACCAATATCCCTTTCTGATTAACCACATGTCCTAGAAACTGGACCTCCCGCAACCAGAAGTCACATTTGGAGAACTTTGCATAAAGCTTCTCCGACCTCAATACCTCCAGGACCTCCGTCAAATGCTCCTCATGCTGCTCTCTAGATTTCGAATACACCAGAATGTCGTCGATAAATACGATCACTGACCGATCCAACATCGGCCTGCATACCCTGTTCATGAGATCCATGAACACAGCCGGGGCATTGGTGAGTCCAAAAGGCATCACCACAAACTCATAATGTCCATATCGCGTCCTAAACGCTGTCTTCTGGACGTCTTCATCCCGTACTCTCACCTGATGGTATCCTGACCTCAGATCGATCTTGGAAAACCAAGATGCTCCCTGCAACTGATCGAATAAATCATCGATCCTCGGCAACGGGTAACGGTTCTTGACCGTTAGCTTGTTCAACTCCCGGTAATCAATGCACATCCGGTGTGAACCATCCTTCTTTTTAACGAACAGAATAGGTGCTCCCCATGGCGAGCTGCTCGGCCGAATGAATCCCTTCCCCAGCAACTCTTGGAGTTGCGAGGACAACTCCTGCATCTCTGGAGGTGCAAGACGATAGGGCACTTTGGCAATAGGCGCTGCCCCCGGAACCAGATCAATACTAAACTCTACTTGCCTCACAGGCGGTACTCCCGGCAACTCCTCGGGAAAGACATCTGAAAACTCGCGCACCACCGGAACTTCCTCAACTGACTTCGGTTTCTCAGAAACCTCCCGCGTATCCATCACATACGCCACGAAACCCTTACAGCCCTACCGTAGACACTGCCTCGCCCTAGCGGCCGAACAAAAAGCTGATCCCGAACGAGTACCCTCGCTGTATACCGAAAGAACTCCCCCTCTAGGGTCTCGTATAGTCACCAACTGACGCTCACAGTCGATGACAGCGCCGAACCGGCTCAGCCAGTCCATGCCCACGATGACACAGACATCCCCCATCGCGATAGGAATCAGATCAATCGGGAATCCAACCCCGAAAATCTCTAGTACACATCCCCGAAGAACCTCCGTAGCACAAATCACCTTCTCGTCAGCTATAGAGACTCTCAAAGGTCGACTCAACGACTCATGACTAATGCCAATATGCTGACTAAAGGCCAAGGACACAAAGGACCTACTCGCACCCGAGTCAAATAACACTAAGGCAGGCACAGAGTTCACAAGGAAAGTACCTACGCGCATAATAACATAAGCATAACATATCGACATTAAAATAATTACATGAATTACAACATACCTGCCACAACATCGGGCGCAGCGCGGACCTCTTCCGCAGTCAGCTGAAAGGCTCTTCCCCGAGCCCTCGGGGCCTCGGCCTTCACCGGTCGAGTCGCAGTAACTCCAGCAACAGGTGCAGATCCCTGAAGAAGCTGAGGGCACTCGGCCTTCCTATGGCCAGTCTGGTTGCAATGAAAGCAAACCGTAAATCCCTTGGGGCACTCCCTAGCAATGTGCCCCTCCTTGCCACACTTGTAGCAAGCACCAGATCGACATACTCCATCATGACTCTTGCCGCACTTCCCCCAAGTGCGACCCTTCGAACCTCCTGTCCTCGAATCAGCGGACTTGGTCCGCTTGGCTGCCGGCTGGAACTGAGCCGGTCGCCGATCCACCCACTGAGACTCGGCCTCCTCCCTAGCCTGGGTCTCCAACTCGATCTCGCGCTTCCTGGCATTCGCCTGAAGCTCAGCAAAAGTATGGTAAGTGGAGTTTGACACAAACTCCCGAATATCCCTCCTCAAGACACCCAAGTATCGGCTCATCCGAGCCTGCTCTGAGGACACCAGCTCAGGGCAAAACATCGCCCTCTCATGAAACTTCCGTGTAATCACCGCAACAGAATCGGTACCCTGCTTGAGGGTTAAGAACTCCTACACCAATCGTTCCCTCTCCACCGGGGGAACGTACTCATCCCTGAACATGGCAGTAAACCCCTCCCATGTCACCGCTGTAGTCTCTGCCAAAGTGAAATTCGCTGTCACGAACTTCCACCAGTCCTTCGCTCCCAGACGGAGCTGGTTCAAAGCGAACCGTACCCTCAGGTGCTCCGGGCATGAACAAGTATAGAAGCACCCCTCTATATCCGCGATCCACCTCATCGCAGCAATCGGATCCTGCGTCCCATCGAACTCTGGTGGCTTCGTGTTGCTGAACTCTCGGAACAGCAATGAGTCGCCCCCCCTGTGGCCTAGCAGCGGCCACAGCTGCGGTAGCTGCAGCGGTTGCAGCCTCAGTCAATGCGGCGTACCGCTCGTCGAACGTCTCCATCAGGGTGGTCTTGATAGACCCAAACATCTCCGGGATCTCGGCCCGGATCGCCGCCGCCACCTCCTCATGAATCATTTGACGAATATCCTCGTCACTCACACCGCTCGTACTCGCTCCGTGGCGTGGTCTAACCATGATGTCTCTGAAATACAACATAAAACTATCAGAGACTCCATCAAGTGTAATTGCACTTGATAACGCAACCCTACCCCGTCCCCGATATCCAGGGATTCTTACTTGGGTCTCCCACTGACCCGGTGTCCTCGGTAGTACGGGCCCAATACTACCGATCACACCGCATCAGTGTTCATCCCAAGTCCTCCTCCCCAAACTTCGGATAGTGAGTACTCTACTTCTGATATGCACTATCTACCCGCATACTAGCAAAGCATCTCATATAAGCAAACTTCCCTAGAGTAAGGCATCACAAATCAGGCCACTCTAGTCCTATCATGAATACCTAGTCTTCTAGTATGCATAACAATTCACATCATATAATATTGTAAGGTATTTTGGGGATCTTTACCGTTCGGGCGCTGACTGATCGTACACACTGCTTCTTTCTTGCTTACCACAAAACCATTTACAACGTTTATGCCTTTATTTGAAAAGTTTCCTCAATTCCTCGGTTTGAGTTCAGTTACCCCCGAAGGTGCACCCGAATCCCTCAAACCAAGGCTCTGATACCAATTGTAACAACTCAAATTTTTCAAACAAATTTTTCATTTTTAAAAACATAATTAATTCCATTTAAAACAAGGCATAAGTAGTTAAGTATTCTGTCAAATACATATATTCAAAATCCCAAGATCATAAAAACAATCTTCAGTGTGTATCGATCACGCCGGCGCCTTCCCACGGTCCTCGCTAGTACCTGAAATACATGCACAACAACTGTAAGCATAAATGCTTAGTGAGTTCCCCAATGTACAACTTGCGCACATACGCCTTTCCAGGCCTGACCTTCCGGTCCATGTGTCTCAGGGGACTTCCGTCCCTGCTGGGTAAACCTTCCGGCCTTACCCACGCCGACCTTCCGGTCCATCACACATCATATCGCTTTCCGGCCCATAACATAATGCCTTCCGGCCCATAATATAATCGCCTTCCGGCCCATAACATACATAGCACATATAACAAATAACTTACCACATATAGCATACATATCACATATCATATCCGACCTTCCGGTCACACAGTCAAACCCTTCCGGGTACAGTATAGTGAGAAGACTCACCTCGTAGAAGCTGAACGCTAGCAATCCCGAAATGACTCGTGCACAACTGACGAGCTACAACCTCCCTATAACATTACATATCTCATTAATACTTATATCTTCTAAGTGTGACTATCCCTAAGAAGTCAGACTTAGGTCAACTCTGGTCAACGGTCAACTGTCAACTCGACCGGACTCGGCGAGTACCATGGCGACTCGGCGAGTCTAGATGTCCTCCAACTTACTGAGATTCCTTATCTACTCGTCGAGTACCCTCCTCGACCCGACGAGTTACTCCTGGAAGAATCGCGGGGCCACCCCGACTCCACTCGCCGAGTCTGATGAACAACTCGGCGAGTCCCAGTAAATCTTCAAGCTACTCGCCGAGTCTGAAGAACAACTCGGCGAGTTCATGCCATGCAGACGAGTAACTGCTTCCTGAGATAGGTCTCGTCCCGAAATACACATGCATGGGACCTTCTGGACCTCTAAAGGTCCTACTACAAGATTATAGTCGTGGGGTAACAAGGCACTACTTCATCAAATCACTAAATGGGTTCTATAAACCCTAATTTCATAAATACATCAATATAGCAGAGCATACACGAATTCTTACCTGGATGATGTATTCTCTGTATTCCCCATCCTTAGAATGTGACCCCTTGCTGCTCTTTTAGCCAATCCTTCCTCTTCCTTGCACAACCACTCTTCTATAACCAACAATGGCCTAAGATCCTTGCTCCAGTTGCACTAAATCGATTTAGGGTTCTTCTCAGAAGGCTAAAACGAAAAATGACGGCCAATGGGTCCCTTTTATACGTCCCAAACCTGAACGGTTAGGGTTTCCGCTAAACAGCGTCGACTCGCCGAGTCCATACCTGGACTCGTCGAGTCCAGTCGCGATCCCGCGACCAAGTCTGCGATCCTACTCGGCGAGTCTAGGCTCCAACTCGCCGAGTCCCCTCTTAAACCACCCAAAACATAATTTAATAATACCTGAGATTTCGGGCTGTTACATAAATGTTCTATAAATGCTTTTATATGATTTCAAGGGGGGGGGGGGGGAATACAAGTAAAACACACGATTATTATCGTGTGTTATATAAAGTTTCATTATACACGTTTTATCAACAAAATCATATGTGATTTATAACCTTTATAGGGAAACTTTCGTATGCAAAATATATCACGATAACATTATATCATTTGAAATGAAAAATGTAGTTATATAAGTATAAATCAAACACTCTGATTAGACTGCATGTATATGTGTCCATCTTAGACACTATAAAAATTTATACTTCCATAACAAGTGTTTCATTTTTCTAGGGATTTCTAAACAAACGAGACACACTTTTAGGAAACTATAATAGGTATAGTTTTACGAGAACATTACAAATTTTTACATACTAGAAACATTATTTTGAAGAAGTCACTTTCACATACAAGAACAAACGAACATTTGAACACGTAAAATTGTTTTTATACTAAGTTTTGTGAGACATTAACTTCACGTACATTCGAGTACACATTTCAAGTCCTGTATTATATACCAGAATCCCTTGGAGGGGAAGCCTGGTGTTTGTGTATAGATCTATACGAGGTTGACAACCTCGTGCCCTGACTGTTAGCTACAGTACACCATTTGGGGTGACAAACGTCAGAACATTCCAACGCCTGAAGAACGTTGTGTATAGGCAATCCGAGTCAATAGCATGGTTATAAAACTTACATGGGGTATTAAAAATACATTGATTTACGGGGTTTTCCAGACCTATTGGAAATTTTATACGTACATACATTTTCTAGAAACAAACATTGGTCTTGATAGAAGGCTACATTTATGCTAGTAGAAAATATGAGATTTTCTAGGAACAAACAAACAAAAACAAAACAGTTTCATTTCATACAAACATTGTCATTTAATACTTATGAAACTCACCAGCTTAAATGCTGATCTACTCTTTCAAAACTATTTGTTTGTCCCAGGGATTCAGTAATTACAGGTAACAAACAACTTTTGAGGAAGGGACGCTGCGGCGCCAGGTTCAATTCATATTTTGGCATCATATTGTAATTGGTTTTGAACATGTACCTTTTAACAATGTAAACTTTCAATTATATATATGATGGTTGTATTGATTTCTTTACTATGTATTCATTTGTTACGCTACCACTTGAAGTCATCCGCCCCCAAACGTTTCTGTCGTTCCAGGTTTCTACGACATGACTTCATAGAGGTGCTTCCCCACCGTTGTTACTATAGAGGTGCTTCCCCACCGCAGCTGTAGCAGCTGCCATGTCCCAGATCAATAACCCTGTTACTACTGGTTCAGGAACCAGCACACATCTTTCCAACCATGGTGAGAGTCATGGGCAACCCCGAGAATGCACCTATAAGGTCTTTACGAACGCCAAACCCCGGATGTTTAATGGAAATGGTGGTGTGATGATTCTGAGGCAGTGGATCAAAAGGACATAATCAGTCTTTGAAATCTGCTCCTGTCCCGATAACAGCAAAGTCAAGTTTGCAACTTACACGCTTACCGATAGAGCTTTAACTTGGTGGAATGGCCACATTAAGGTACTTACTCTGATAGTGGCGAACTCAATAAGCTAGAAGAGCTTAAAAACCATGCTGATGAGAGAGTACTGTCCACAAGGAGAAATTCAAAAACTCGAGCATGAACTCTGGACGCTCGGAATGATTGGTACCGACATAGCAACTTATACCAACAGATTTTGTGATCTGGCAATCCTTTGCCCGGATATGATTGCTCCTGAGAGCAAGAAAATAGAGAGATACATTTGGGGACTGTCTCCCCAAATTCAGTCGAGCGTGTTAGCTTCAAAGCCTGAAACTTTTGAAAGTGCCAAAGAGCTGGCACAATCTCTCATTGATCATGGAAGTCATCAGAACTCAACAATTCCTACACCAAAACCACAAAAGGGAAACAACAACAACAACAACAGGAAGAGAGGATGGAGTAAAGGGAAGGGTGGGTCTTCCCAAGAATCCTCGAAGAAACAACAACTAGTTACAGTGAATGCTGCTACTGTACCTACTACCGTTCCTACAAATCCCTACCCGACAAAGCCATATGCGGGTAACTTTCCAAAGTGCGCCAAATGCACTTACCACCACCTTGGACCTTGTCAGGAAATGCATTGCTCCAACTGTAACAAAAAGAGACACACTGTCCGTTTCTGCAAAGACCCCGTAAAGCCAATCACTCAAGTTCCCAACGCTGGTGTAGGCTGAGCTTGCTACGATTGTGGCTAGGTGGGCCACTACAAGAGAAATTGCCCAAAGGTAGGAAATACTGGCGGGGTGGGGCGAGTGTTGACTATAGGCCACGAAGAAGCCGTAGCTGATCCTACAGTAGTTGCTGGTACGTTTCTTCTTGATAATTTATATGCATGCATACTGTTCGATAGTGGAGCGGAGAGAAGCTTCGTGAGTCAAAACTTTATTCACCTACTTAAACGCAGACCTAGCAAGTTAGAAAAATCATTCACTATAGAAATGGCAAATGGAAAAACGGAAAACACTAACTGCATATACATGGACTGTACATTAACTTTAGACGGTCATTCTTTTCCAATCAACCTCATGCCAGTCCAAATTAAAAGTTTCGACGTCATAGTCGGCATGGATTGGTTAAGTCTTCTTCGCGCCAACATCATGTGCTTTGAGAAAGCAATTCTTCTTAGTCTCCCTAACGACGAAACATTAGTGATTTACGGCGACAAATAAAGTACAAACCTTCGCATCATTTCGTGCATCCAAGCTCGAAAGTGTTTGCGGAAGGATTATCATGCATTTCTTACACACATCGTCGATACGAGTCAAGAAGTAAAGGATATTAAGAGCATTCCAGAAGTACGCGACTTTACCGATATCTTTCGAGAAGAACTACCGGGATTACCATCGCAACGTCAAGTCGAGTTTAGAATCGACTTAATTCCAGGGGCTACCCCAATAGCAAAATCGCCTTATCGTCTGACACCAGCAGAGATGCAAGAACTTTCCAGTCAGCTTAACGAACTCCACCAAAAGGGATTTATTAGGCCAAGTTTCTCACCTTGGGGAGCACCAGTCTTGTTTGTAAAGAAGAAAGACGGATCGTTCCGCATGTGCATCGACTACAGAGAACTGAACAAACTTACAGTCAAAAATCGTTACCCTCTGCCCTGCATTGACAACTTATTTGATCAACTTCAAGGAGCAAACTACTTCTCGAAGATAGATCTACGATCCGGATATCACCAATTATGAGTACTAGAGGGGGATATTCCCAAGACAGCCTTCCGAACCCGTTATGGACACTACAAATTTGAGGTGATGACGTTCGGATTAACCAACGCACCAGCAGTATTCATGGACCTAATGAATAGGGTGTGCCGTCCTTACTTAGAAAAGTTTGTCATCGTCTTCATCGATGATATACTTATCTACTCCCGAAGTAAGGAAGAGCATAATCAACACCTACGAAAAGTCTTAGAAACATTACGTTCGGAGAAGCTCTATGCGAAGTTCTCTAAATGCGAATTTTGGATTCGAAGAGTCGAATTTTTGGGCCACGTTGTTAGCGAGAAGGGGATACACGTGGACCCCTCCAAAATTAAGGCCATTGAGAACTGGTCGGTACCAAAGACATCTACAGAGATTCGTCAATTTCTAGGTCTCACTGGTTATTATCGCTGATTCATAAAGAACTTTTCTAGCATTGCGAAACCTCTCACTACATTGACCCAGAAAGGCGTGGCCTTTGACTGGGAAGCAAAATAAGAGAAGGCATTCCAAACCCTGAAACAGGCTTTGTGCACAGCGCCAATACTATCCCTCCCCGAATGGATAGAAGATTTTGTAGTGTATTGTGATGCATCAAACCAAGGACTTGGTTGTGTTCTTATGCAAAGAGGGAAGGTTATTGCTTATGCCTCCCGTCAGCTTAATACACACGAAGTAAACTATACAACACACGATCTTGAGTTAGGAGCAGTAGTATTTGCTCTAAAGATCTGAAGACACTACTTGTACGGAATAAAGAGTACTATTTTCACCGATCAGAAGAGCCTACAACACATTTTCGATCAAAAGGAGCTCAACATGCGACAACGACGATGGGTTGAGTTACTTAATGACTACGAATGTGAAATTCGTTATCATCCTGGCAAGGCCAATTGATAGGTTTAATACAAACAATCCTATGTGTGCATGCAACCCTAGTTGGATCTATGTTTTCACTATAAGACATACAACTTTATGAACACAAAATAAACCCTAGCATGCTTTTATGATTTTCGAAAATTACATAGAAGTGTAGTAGACATACCTTTGTTGTTATATAGCAATAACAACTAGTTTCCTTGATCACTTGAACTCTCTTGAACTCTTGAAAGCAAGCACCACAATTGTAGTGCCTCTAATGGCTCACAAACACCTTGAAGCAAGAAGGCAACTAAGAGAGAGAAGGGAATGATGCTAATTTCGGCCCTAGGGTTCCCTTGGAATCAAGTGGCCTAAAATTGAAGCATAGGGCATGTATTTATACTGTAGGGTGCTAGGGTTTTTAGTCTAAACCCTAATGGACAGCTTAGCCACCAAGCAACCCAAGGAACCTTATGGAATGAGGCCTTGGACGAAAATATGATGATCCTTCATCATAATTTCGTTCCCCCTTAGTCCATTAGGTTTCCTAGCCCAAAACTCAACTATCACACATTTGACAGTTTATACCCCTTTATTTAATTAATCTCTTTTAGTCACCAAATTAATTCCTAATTAATTTTTGACTAATACTAATTAAATAAATATGATTTCTCCTTTAATATATTATTCTTATAATATATAAATAAATCATAATATCTCCTCTCTCATATCAAATTACCTTGTCAAGTTGCTTTGGTGAAGGCAACCCAAAAGGACTATGCACACTCAGGTCAAGTATATACCAAATATGTTTACTTACTTAGACACTAATCCAACAGTCTCCCACTTGGATAAGTCAAGTAACTATATCTCACATATGACTTCCATACCCGATAGCAATCGTAGCTTTCAATAGCCGCTGTCAACCCTGACCAATAATCTGTCCTTTAGATAAGGGATCGTATAATCCTCTATTCTAGATATCATGCTAACAATACTTATTGTCTAGCATTTTATTTCTTGATTTCTGATTTGTTCGACATAGAACTCAGTTGAACACATCAACTTTATCTTGACCGGGCCCGGCACATAAGTCAAACCAAATCATCAAGTGGCCGAGATATCGCTTTTATCCTCATGGAATAAAAGGAACAGAAAAACGTCGACTAATATGCCTTTATCATTTACTAGTTAAACCACACACAATTATACGTTTTATAACATCAAGTTACTGATGCGTTTTCGCATTATCAATGTATAATCAGCTAGCAAACAATAACAATATCTCTAGGTTTAAAGATTATATGATATTATCATCTTACGATCACTTGTGATAACATTCATGAAGTAATACCAGCAAGCGTGGGTCTATTCAATGCTCAATACAAATTTCATAAGCACTCATAAACTTTGCAGCAAACCTTTGCTATGTCTAAAACTTTTCAGACAATCTACAAATAAATTTATGACAATCTTCTTTCATATCTACTTCCAACATATGAGCGATTGTGAACTGTTCGAATAATCTTATTATTTAGGAAGTCAAAACATGCAAAATTGACACAATAGATAAATAATCAACACAAGATAGAAACTTTCTTATAAATAACACACCTTTATTTAATCATCATTTGTTGAATATGACATTATCTATTACAAGTTTCCTACTTATGTAATCTAAACTAATATCGTCCTTCAGCCCTACGCTCCTAGCGTGCTGCAAATGCTTGACCCTACTCAGTCCCTTCGTAAGGGGATCTGCTGGGTTATCTTCTGACGATACCCTCTTCACAACGAGGAGTCCCTCTTCTACCCGATGTCTAATAAAGTGGTATTTCCTGTCGATATGTCGAGATCTGCCATGATCCCTTGGTTCCTTGGTTAAGGCAACCGCTCCTTCATTATCACAGAAAATTTCCATGGGCTCCTTTATGGATGGCACAACTCCAAGGTCTCCAATGAAGTTCTTCAACCATATAGCCTCCTTTGACGCTTCGCTCGCCGCAATATACTCTGATTCGCACGTTGAATCAACTACGGTCTCTTGCTTGGAACTTTTCCAAGTCACTGCTCCTCCATTTAGGGTAAAGACCCAGCCCGACTGCGATCGGAAGTTATCCCGATCCGTCTGAAAACTAGCATCACTGTACCCTCGTACCCTTAAGTCATCACTCCCACCGAGGACTAGAAACCATTCCTTGGTCCTCCGAAGGTACTTCAGAATATTCTTAACTGCAATCCAATGTGCTCTACCAGGATTCCCTTGATATCTGCTGACCATGCTTAAAGCGAAGGCCACATCAGGGCGAGTACAAGTCATAGCGTACATGATAGAGCCTACTGCGGAAGCGTAAGGTACTCGGCTCATATCAGCTATCTCTGTCTCTGTATTCGGGCTCTGAGTTTTACTCAGCTTGGTATTGCTTTGGATTGGCAACTCCCCTGTCTTGGAATTTTCCATACTAAAACGCTTTAGCACCTTTTCCAAGTATGTATCCTAACTGAGTCCTATCAGTCTCTTTTCCCTGTTTCTTACTATTCTTATTCCCAGAATATAAGCGGCTTCTCCGAGGTCCTTCATAGCGAAAAATTTCCCAAGCCAGGACTTGACTTCCTGCAAGGTTGGGACATCATTTCCTATGAGTAGTATGTCGTCGACATACAATACGAGAAAGCTTACTATACTCCCACTGGCTTTGACATACACACAAGATTCATCTTCGCTTCGCAGAAAGCCAAACTCTTTAACCTTCTCATCAAAACAAAGATTCCATCTGCGAGATGCTTGTTTCAATCCATAAATAGATTTCTCAAGCTTGCATACTCTATTTGGATGCTTCACATCGACAAAACCCTCTGGCTGATTCATGTAGACATCCTCAGCCAACTTTCCATTAAGGAAAGCGATTTTCACGTCCATCTGCCATATTTCATAATCATGAAACGCAGCTATGGCAAGCATCACCCTAATAGACTTTATCTTCGCAACTGGTGAGAAGGTCTCATCATAGTCAACTCCGGGAGTTTGAGTAAATCCCTTCGCAACCAATCGCGCTTTATAAGTATGCACTTTCCCATCCATGTCCATCTTCTTCTTGAAGATCCACTTGCACCCGACTGTCTTACGACCCGGTACATCATCAACCAAATTCCAAACTTGGTTGTCGTACATGGACTGAATCTCGCTGTCCATAGCCTCTTTCCATTTTGCAGACTCTGGGCCTGCCATGGCTTCCTTATAGCTGCTAGGTTCATCCAAATTTACTAGTGTACTATCACTAATAAATGTATCCCCTTCAGTAGTAATATGAAAACCATAAAACTCGGGTGGAACACTAGCCCTAGTGGAACATCGAAGAGGTAGGGACTCGTCAATAGGTTCAACAGGAGTTTCCTCCTCAAGTTGAGTGCCAGTGTCCGAGGTTCCTTCATCGCTTTGATCTAGAATTTCTTCAAGTTCAATTTGCCTCCCACTGTCTTCTTGTCTTATTAATTCCCTTTCTCGGAAAGCCCCTCTTCTAGCAACGAAGACAACATTGTCACTCGGTCTATAGAAAAGGTAGCCAAAAGACTTCTGCGGATAGCCAATGAAATAACACTTCTCACTACGAGGTTCTAGTTTGTCGTGAGTCTCTTGTCTTACGAAAGCCTCGCAACCCCAAACCTTGATATGTGCCAACGAGGGAGCCTTCCCTGTCCACATCTCGTGAGGAGTCTTGGAAACCTTCTTGGTGGGAACTAAGTTAAGTATGTGGGCGGCAGTCTCTAAGGCATACCCCCAGAAAGCTATTGGTAACGAAGTCCGACTCATCATAGAACGAACCATGTCCAACAAGGTCCGATTACGTCTCTCAGCCACACCATTCAATTGTGGCGTTCTCGGTGGCGTCAATTGCGAAACGATTCCGCATTCTTTTAGATAGTCGTGAAACTCAAGACTTAGGTACTCTCCTCCTCGGTCTGACCGAAGCATCTTGATTTTCCTGCCCAGCTGATTCTCCACTTCATTCTTAAACTCTTTGAATTTTTCAAAGGTTTCCGACTTTTGCTTGATCAAGTAGATATATCCATATCTGCTATAATCATCTGTAAAAGTCACGTAGAAACGGCAAGCATCCCTTGTGGTGGATCTAAAGGGCCCACACACATCGGTGTGTATGAGATCCAATAAACCCTCACCCCTTTCACAAGTGCTAGTAAAGGGTGACTTGGTCATCTTCCCAAGTAAACAAGACTCACACGTGTCATCGTCCCTAAGGTCGAATGACTCCAACACTCCATCCTTTTGGAGTTGGGCTATGCGTTTCTTGTTGACATGGCCAAGGCGACAATGCCACAAGCATGCTTTGTCTAGACTAGTAGACGAATCAATATTCAAAACATTACTTCCAAAATTATCAACAATCATCACAGATTCATAAATCCCATTACAAGGTAATGCATTGAAATAAAAGATACCATTCAAATAAACATTAATAGAACCATTATTATTATCAAAAGAATATTTGAAACCTTGTCTAAACAACCCGTGAAAAGAAATAATGTTTCTTGCCATATCTGGCGAATAACAGCAATTCTCTAAATCTATTCCTAACCCATTACTCAACACTAAAGAATAAACACCGACTTTGGTCACAGGCGAAGATCTTCTGTTTCCCATAATCAGGTTCATCTTCCCATGCTCCATCTCCCTACTTCTTTTTAGGCCCTGCAAATCAGAACAAATGTGGTAACCACATCCTGTATCAAGAACCCATGAAGTAGCAAATGATGAGTTATTAGATTTAATAGAATACATACCTGCAAATGTGGGCTTGATCTTCCCATCTCTTATGTCCTGCAGATATTGAGGGCAGCTTCGCTTCCAGTGGCCCTTTTGGTGGCAATAGAAGCACTCTACTTCTTTAGGATCGGAAGAGGGTTTAACAGAGCCAGCTTTGGTCCCACTTGAGGACGAACCATCACGGGGTTTCCCTTTATGGTGGCTCTTACATGGAGCCTTCCTCTTTTTGCCCTTTCCTTGACCTATTGCCATCACAGGAGCGGCCACAGCAGGGGATGGTGCAACAGATTTGTCTTTGAGGTTGCTCTCAGCAGTCCTCAAAAGTCCTTGGAGCTTGCTCAAGGAGACCTCCTCTTTGTTCATATGGTAGGTCATCCTAAAATGATTGTAGCAGGAGGCCAAGGAGTGGAGGATTATGTCGATAGCCAAATCCTCATCAAACTTAACATTAAGTTTGAGAAGACGATCAACATACCTCTGCATTTTCTGCAAATGAGAGGTTAGGGATTCTCCACTCCCCATCTTAGCGGTGATCATGTTAGTAATGATCTCATAGCGCTCTTGCCTCGCGCTCTGGTGATACCTGTCCAGCAAATCCTGATGCATTTCATATGGATACATGTCGTCATAGGACTTTTGGAGTTCGAGGTTCATGGTGGCCAGCATGATGCAGTGAACTTTCGTGGCATCACGCTCGTGGGCCTCAAAGGCGGCCAGTTCCTCAGGAGTACCAACATCTGGGATGATCTTCTCAAGCTTTTCATCGAGGACATATTCTTTGTCCCCGTAGCGTGTGATCATGCGAATGTACCTCATCCACTCGTTGAAGTTTGAACCATCAAATGTCACTTTCTGACACAAGTTCATCAACGAGAATGACCCAGAAGCGTTGTTGTTGTTGTTGTTAGAAGACATCTGAAAAAGAAAGGGACAAAGTTTGATTAGAAATGAATCCCTAATTAAACACCCAAATGAGAAATTAGGGCTAGGATCCAACAACATTATTTACAACTTAGAAAGGGATGCCGTACTCAAAAGTAAATAACTTGAAGGTAAGTGAATGACGATTCACTAATTCTCACCATGAAAAACGAAAAAGCAATTTAGGTTTTAAATGTATTGAAAACTCCTAGATCTTTGAGATTCATTGAACTTTTCAATGGCATGTTTAAATCTCGATATGCATTTCAAATTTGCGACTGGGATGCCGAGGATCGCAAACAAATTTGTGAATAACCATGCGAATTAACGTGGTGCACTCAATGTCATTATCACCTAATCAATGTGCCGGTAAACCACACACGCTCCATTGATCTATGACAAACATCGAGTCACCCTTCACTACCTATGTCATCCCCAAATTGATGTGCCGGTTAACCACACGCGCTCCATTAACGTTTGACAAGGGTACAAAGTGTAATTCCATGGATTAGCATCATTTTCACATTTTACCCTAAAGTAACTAAGAGTGGGAATTTGTAAAACAATGTAGTTACTTTAATATTTCCATTATACTTCTAATGAGGAATTAAGTGCCCTATCCTATCCGTTCGGCTAACGACCCTCCACCAGTCAAGCAAGCGGTAGATGTGAGTGTACATCCATTAAGCGCCATTTTATAGGCAGCAACCTTATACCCACCTTATAGACTAGCTTCGTGAATGAGGCCTACTAGTGATAAAACTAGCTTATTCTTATACATATATAATAATTAATCTTATAATATCATAATTGTATAAGGGTGTATTTTAAAGCATTTCAAAATACTAGTATCTTAATGTGTATTTAAAATTTTCGAAAATTAAGGCTATTTAATTTAAAATTTTAAACACCAAAAAAAACTTTGATTTAATAATTATCAAACAATTAATTTGAACTATTAAATCTTTAAGGTTTATCATAAAATCAAACTATTAATTTATTTAACCCTATTTATCCCCTAGATTTTTTTTTATTTTTAAATATATGGAAAGGATAATACAAGATCTTCAATTATCCAGTTTAAACAATTAAATTGATAATCACAAAGATAGCAATATCCAAATCCCTAAAATCTTGGGATCTTATCTTGGGGGGCAAGGGATTTTCGAAATCCCTAGGGTTTCCTAACCCTAATTTCGAAATTTGGAGGCTAGGCAAAAAATTTTAAGAAACCTATCAAAAATCGCCAACTAGGGTTTTGCAACCCTAATTTGCGAAAAAACACCATGCCTTAGGGTTTACATGCCATAAACCCTAATTTGTCAAATTCATAATATGTATCAAATCCAATTGAAAACAAAAAACCAATGGCTTTGATACCATTGATAGGTTTAATACAAACAATCCTATGTGTGCATGCAACCCTAGTTGGATCTATGTTTTCACTATAAGACATACAACTTTATGAACACAAAATAAACCCTAGCATGCTTCTATGATTTTCAAAAATTACATAGAAGTGTAGTAGACATACCTTTGTTGTTATATAGCAATAACAACTAGTTTCCTTGATCACTTGAACTCTCTTGAACTCTTGAAAGCAAGCACCACAATTGTAGTGCCTCTAATGGCTCACAAACACATTGAAGCAAGAAGGCAACTAAGAGAGAGAAGGGAATGATGCTAATTTCGGCCCTAGGGTTCCCTTGGAACCAAGTGGCCCAAAATTGAAGCATAGGGCATGTATTTATACTGTAGGGTGCTAGGGTTTTTAGTCTAAACCCTAATGGACAGCTTAGCCACCAAGCAGCCCAAGGAACCTTATGGAATGAGGCCTTGGACGAAAATATGATGATCCTTCATCATAATTTCGTTCCCCCTTAGTCCATTAGGTTTCCTAGCCCCAAACTCAACTATCACACATTTGACAGTTTATACCCCTTTATTTACTTAATCTCTTTTAGTCACCAAATTAATTCCTAATTAATTTATGACTAATACTAATTAAATAAATATGATTTCTCCTTTAATATATTGTTCTTATAATATATAAATAAATCATAATATCTCCTCTCTCATATCAAATTACCTTGTCAAGTTGCTTTGGTGAAGGCAACCCAAAAGGACTATGCACACTCGGGTCAAGTATATACCAAATATGGTTACTTACTTAGACACTAATCCAACAGTGGTAGCTGACGCCCTCAGTCGAAAAGAATACGCTGGTCGGAGAGTCAAATCTCTGACTATGACTATCCATTCCCACTTATCCACCCAAACTTAGGAGGCTCAACTGGAAGCTTTGCAACCTGAAAATGTGGCGGGTGAATCCTTGAGAGGAATGGAAAAGAATCTAGAAATCAAGAGTGGCGGAGCATATTATCTCATGGACCGTATCTGGACACCGAAACATGGTGGTTTCAGAGACGTGGTCATGGCCGAAGCACACGACACAAGATATTTTGTCCACCCAGGTTCAAATAAAATGTATCTGGATCTTAAGAAACTGTACTGGTGGCCTAACATGAAAGCAGAAACTGCTACCTTTGTAAGTAAATGCCTTACTTGCGCTAATGTTAAGGTCAAGTATCATAAACCGTCAGGATTACTGCAACAACTAGAGATACCAGAATGGAAATGGGAATGGATTACTATGGACTTCATAACCAAGTTGCCCAAGACGATGGGTGGACTCGATACCATATGGGTCATCGTCGACAGATTGACCAAATCCACGCATTTCCTACCAATCAAGTAGACTGACAAGATGGAAAGGCTTACAAGAACTTACATAAGGGAAATAGTGTGACTGCATGGTGTTCCGATATCCATTATCTCCGATAGAGATAGTAGATTCACTTCAAGGTTCTGGCAGTCACTAAAAAGTTCCCTGGGGACTAGACTAGACATGAGTACAGCCTACCATCCACAAACAGACGGGCAAAGTGAGAGAACAATACAAACTTTGGAGGATATGCTGAGAACCTGTGTGATTGAATTTGGAAAGGCATGGGATATCCATTTACCCCTTGTCGAATTTTCATACAACAATAGTTATCATACGAGCATAAAGGCTGCTCCATTTGAAGTCCTCTATGGCCGTAAGTGCAGGTCCCCTCTGTGCTGGAGTGAAGTTGGCGACACCCAGTTAGCTAAAGGACGAGTTCCTGAAAGCACTCTCACCGGCCCAGAAATCATACAGGAAACGACAAAGGAGATTGTTCAGATTCGTGAATGGTTGAAAGCCTCTAGAGACCGACAAAAAAGCTATGCTGACCAAAGGAGGAAACCTTTGGAATTCCAGGTAGGAGATTGCATTCTATTGAAGGTCTCATCGTGGAAGGGCTTAATACGCTTTGGAAAGCGTGGGTAGCTAAATCCAAGATACGTAGGGACTTTCGAGATTCTCGCCAGAATCGGCCCTGTAGCTTACAAGCTTAATCTACCACGTGAACTTAGTAACATACATCCAACCTTCCATGTCTCAAACTTGAAAAAATGTCTGTCCGATGAGACTCTTGTTATTCCACTCGACGAGATCGAGATAAACGAGAGCCTCAACTTTGTGGAAGAACCGATAGAAATCATGGACCGAGAGGTCAAACAAATGAAACAAAGTCGCATACCCATCGTGAAGGTTCGCTGGAACGCTAAGCGAGGACCTGAATTTACATGGGAATGCGAAGATCAGATGAAACAAAAGTCCCCTCATTTTTTTCTCTGATTCACAAGTATCTTTCTTACTTTAAATTTCGGGACGGAATTCTCTCTAACAAGGGGATGATGTGACAACCCGATATTTCAACTCGATATAATGACCTAAAAAGTCAAGTATTGTAACCACTTTTGATATAATGAAATTAACTTCGAAAATAAAAAGTCCAAAAAGTCTCTAAATAATTACCAACTATGTTTGACGTCATTAAACCGTGATCGTACATAAAAAGAACGCCCAAATATGACTTCGTATAAAGAAGTTATGATTTTTCCAAGTTCGGCTTAGTGATAGACAGCTAAAAACTCGAATCGGAGATCCAGCGACTTTTGGCTGGAATGATCTAAACGAGAATCGAAGGTCTCGACAATGGTATTTCATCGATAAAAAGTCTGGCAAAAACAGACGTCAGATAAAGAAGTTATGAATTTTTAACGAAATTTTCCTACCGCGACCTTTAAAAAAAAAAATTCAAAATTTGCCGACGGAATCTAAAGGAAAGTTGTAGAGTGTAGTCTCACCTTCGCGTGGATATACAGAACGTCGAAAACGAGTTCGTATTACAAAGATATGAATTTTTGAAGTTTATTAAATAATTAAAATATAAATTTTATTAATAAACCTTGGTATTATCCGAAGGAGGAGACATCCGATCAGGTCGAGTTACGCCCAACGTACTCGAGGCCTAGGCCTCAGATCGTCCACGTCGCACCCTATGCGAAGCTAGGACGTCCCATCCGGAGTCCGAAGCAGTCGAGGATGCGCTCGTGCGTGACACACGAGTACGCCCAGCGTACTCGGGTACGCCCAGCGTACCGAGGCGGTTCCCACACCCTATAAAAAGGATGCGAGGGTTCCGAAGAAAGCGATCAATTTCTCCCAAATTTCGTGCCCGTGCTAACCCGAAGCCCCGGTTACATTGCTCAAGTCCCGAAGGTCGTTTGTGCTCCCGAGATTCCCGAGAATCCCGAGAAAATCCGCTTTCTCGAGTCGAAGTTCTGCTCGGTTTTCATCTCGCCTTTTTTCCGATTTTTCAAGTGAGTTCATACCCCTTAATTAACCTTTTAAATGTTCTATAAATGCTTTTATATGCTTTCAGGGGGGGGGGGATACAAGTAAAACACACGATTATTATCGTGTGTTATATAAGTTTCATTATACACGTTTTATCAACAGAATCATATGTGATTTATAACCTTTGTAGGGAAACTTTCGTATGCAAAATATATCACGATAACATTATATCTTTTGAAATGAAAAATGTAGTTATATAAGTATAAATCAAACACTCTGCTTAGACTACATGTATATGTGTCAATCTTAGACACTATAAAAATTTATACTTCCATAACAAGTGATTCATTTTTCTAGGGATTTATAAACAAACGAGACACACTTTTAGAAAACTATAATAGGTATAGTTTTACGAGAACATTACAAATTTTTACATACTAGAAACATTATTTTCAAGAAGTCACTTTCACATACAAGAAAAAACGAACATTTTAACACGTAAAATTGTTTTTATACTAAGTTTTGTGAGACATTAACTTCACGTACGTTCGAGTACACATTTCAAGTCCTGTATTATATACCAGAATCCCTTGGAGGGGGAGCCTGGTGTTTGTGTATAGATCTATATGGGCTTGACAACCCCGCGCCCTTACTGTTAGCTACAGTACACCATTTGGGGTGACAAACGTCAGAACATTCCAACGCCTGAAGAACGTTGTGTATAGACAATCCGAGTCAATAGCATGGTTATAAAACTCACATGGGGTATTAAAAATACATTGATTTACGGGGTTTTCCAGACTTATTGGAAATTTTATACGTACATACATTTTCTAGAAACAAACATTGGTCTTGACAGAAGGCTACATTTATGCTAGTAGAAAATATGGGATTTTCTAGGAACAAACAAACAAAAACAAAACAGTTTCATTTCATACAAACATTGTCATTTAATACTTATGAAACTCACCAGCTTAGATGTTGATCTACTCTTTCAAAACTACTGGTATGTCCCAGGGATTCAGTAATTACAGGTAACTAACAGCTTTTGTGGAAGGGACGCTGCGACGCCAGTTTAAATTCATATTTTGGCATCATATTGTAATTGGTGTTTAACATGTACCTTTTAACAATGTAAACTTTCAATTATATATATGATGGTTGTATTGCTTTCTTTACTATGTATTCATTTGTTACGCTACCACATGAAGTCATCCGCCCCGAACGTTTCCGTCGTTCTGGTTTGGGGTTGTGACACCTTTAAGCCTCTAAATATGACCCTTTAGAGAGTTTACGGCCAGGAGTAAACTCCCCTGGGCCATAAACTCCATTGAGTGTGGTCCTTAGGCCATAAACTTAATAACAATGCCTTACACTCCTTTGTTGCAACCCAATGGCCTCCTAGCATTTGAATCAAAGTGTTTTCATGTCCTAGGGTGTCTTAACTTAGTAAATTAGTTGTTAAATGACTAATTGGATACATATATGTGTTATTATATGTTATTTAGGATCATTGTGTATGTTCAAGTCTTCACTTGACACTTAGCACCTTGTCCGACACTTCCATCCATTCCACTCGGTACAGGTGAGTTCATACCCCTTAATTAACCTTTTAAATGTTTTTAAATGCTTTTATGGGGGGGGGGGAATACAAGTTGAATCATGATTGTGATTATATCAATCACATGTGATTAATAACAATCAAACTATGAATTTACTACACTTTTAGCTGTTTTACTCAGTATACTAATTCAAAATGATTTCTCAAAACATTTTTACATACTAAACTCTTTATCAAACTGTCTTACATTCTCTAGCTTTCCTTTCAATTTCTGTTATAACTATGTTTCAAACAAAGGTTCTCACATACTCCAAGCTATGTTTCAAACAAAGGATTTCTTATACTTTAAACTATTCTTATCAAACAAACTTCTTTTAAATCGTTTTATAAACTAACATCAAGTCATCAATTCTTATTTATTAACTTTTCAAAGGTTTTACAAAACTTCTTTTATACTTTTATGTTGTCAAATGCATGCCTTTATATGTATAGTTATATAAGTAATGTTTAAAGGACTTAGGACTACTAGCTCGCTTTAATTCCTTTTCCTTGTTTGGATGTGGCCTTAGGGTATCGGTTAATTGTCTGAATGTCATCTAAATATTAGTTATATATTACGTATAAATATATAGACATAAAAGTTCTGTCAGTCAATTCAGTACCTTTGGGTAGCAAATGCATACTTCCGGTTATACACGTACATTACTAGCAACTATAATAGGTATAGTTAGGAGATACTATTTACTATTCCTAGTACTAGGAATCACACTAAGAGTCAATTCATACATGAGTCAGTACATACACTACTCTAATACATACTATACGAAGAGACACTAATACATACTATAAGAAGAGACACTAATACATACTATAAGAAGAGACACTAATACATACTATACGAAGAGACACTAATACATACTAAAAGAAGAGACACTAATACATACTATACGAAGAGACACTGATACATACTATATGAAGGGACACTAGTACATACTATATGGAGAGATACTACTACATACTATATGAAGTTATACTTCTACACACTCATGGACTGACCATCCTACACTTGGCTGCTCGCAACAGAAGGTGTGTTCATCTTCGGATGTTCTTGGTTGTACTGTTCGACGAGTTTCCACGACGTATTTATCCTATACAAATGGATACATTCATAAGGATTATACAATTTTCCTTATTACCTTTACTTTGTGACTCATTCACATAAATGATGAGGTAGGATATATTTTGATATAAATATATTATTTTACTTATTACGTTTATTTTGTGACGCATTCACATAAATGAAGAGGTAGACTATATTTTTGTAATAATAGTTATACAGGGGAAAAAACGTCATTTTTACAATGATGCATACTTACAAAATAGTCGGGTCTTGGTAGAAGGCTACTTTTTATACTAGTAGGAAATATGGGATTTTCTAGGGTTTTCATACTTATACAAACTTTTCCTCAAAACAATTACAAGTCTTTTCATTACAAGTTTTTACAAATCAATGACACTAAAATACTTATGAAGTCACCAGATTTATGCTGATACTCGCTTTCAAAATAACTTGTATTCTTAGGTCACTAGTAGACAGTCAAGACTCGTCTTTTATTTTGATTCCTCATTATGTTGTTTAATTCTATGAAAGAACACAATTTTACATAAAATTATACTATTAATACAATGGATGATGTTGTTGCTTGTTTACTACTTTTCATTGTTGTGATACTTTACATGATGTCCTCCGCCCCAAAACGTTTCCGCCGTTCTTGGTTTTGGGGTGTGACAACTACTGCTAAGATGATAGTTCTAGGATATAGAAAGATTCATTCCATGTCTCTTTACAAGCTATATGAGGAGTTGCAAGCACAAGAATCCACTGTACTCAAAGACTGTGCTGACTTCGGAGGACCACTTCTTCTTGTAGCACAAGCTCCTCACAACCAGTCTTACTTACCCTCCTATAACACTGCACTGCAGTCATGAAGCTGACTCAGAGTATGATGATGAAGAAGAATTCTAGAAAGCTATTGCCCTAGTTAGTAAATAGTTCAACCGACTACCACCTCACTCTTTTCGCAAGAATCAACAATTCAATAAATCTCCTTTCAATCGTAACTTCAACCCACAAAAAATGACTCTCATTATCCTAAAAGTTCACACCCACAACCACAATCTCAAAACAATCAACCAAAGGAGACACTGCATTCCATGCAAACCTCCGACTCCGGTACCCCTTCAGAAGACAAAAGTGATGTTGTAATATGCCACAAATGCTACAAAGAGAATCATTTTGCAAAGGATTGCAAAGCCAACGTAGTGAAAGAAAGAGCATTCTACCTTAGAATGGCTCAAGAAATGGAAGAAAAGGAAAAGGCTAGGGCGTATGTGGCTTATGTTAAAAGAGACCATCAAGTTTGGTCATCCGGAGATGAAGAAGAAAGCATCAGCAACATCAAAGGGAAAGGCAAGATCTCTATGCTAGCAACTGTTGATGATGATGTCTCTGCAAAGCTGGAAAGGAACTACTGCTACATGGAAAAGGATGGAACTCTAAGCATCGTCGATCAGGTAAAACTCATGATCCAAACTCTAAACTATAACATGCATGACTATCAACCTTTCATAGATAATCATAATGACACATGTGCTGCCGTCCTTTCAGACTACAACAAAGCCTTAGATGAGAAGAACATAGCGTCCGAAGAGATGTTTCATGTGAGAGGACGACTGGACATGTAACAGCCCGGATTTCCAGGTATTTTATTGTTTTGTATTTTTGGTGTTTTGAGAGGGGACTCGGCGAGTTGGAGCTCAGACTCGCCGAGTAGGGTCGCGATTCTGGACGCGAGATTCGTCTGGACTCGGCGAGTCCAGGATATGGACTCGGCGAGTCCACGCTGTTTAATGAAACCCTAATTTCTCGGGTTTGGGACCTATTTAAAGGGACTTATGGCCGTCATTTGCACCCAACAGTCCATAGAGAGAAACCCTAGAGTGCTTTAGCGATTTGAGAGAGAAAGGAAGCATTTCTTGACATTTGTGTGTTGTTTAGCAAAGAAGAGGGAGGCTCTAGCCAAGAGGAGGCAAAGGGGACTGCTATTCGGTGGATTTGAAGCTTAGCCCTTCAATCTAAAGGTATGATTTCGGCTCATCTCCTGTTTTGTGAAGTATATTTGATTTTAGGGTTTCTTGTGACCTTGTTGAGTTGATTGGACGGCCAAATAGCCCCTTGTTAGTGATGAGACTTCGGATCTGGATCCATAGAGGTCCAGAGAGCCTCATTCATCAAGCTTTATATAGAAAAATGGAGGTTATGACCTTGAGTAGTGAGATTTGTTGATGATTCTTCATATATGGTCATATAGAGGTTGTTTATGCACAAAGTCTGGAGCTTTACGTGGTGAATCATTCTAGGAAGGCCAGATCTATGAATTGTTGGAATAGATCTGACCTTAGAAGCAAGTTTGAGTGATTGCATGGCATGGACTCGCCGAGTCCAATGAGCAGACTCGGCGAGTAGCTTGAAGATTGCCTTGGACCGACCAGTGAGTGGTCCAGTCGAGTCATGGATTGACCCAGTGAGTCAGGGCGAGTTAAAGAGGGTTGTCAAGTAGTCTGAGTCGAGCTGGGACTCGCCGAGTCGTTCTTGAGACTCGGCGAGTTGAGTCGGGGTGGCCCCGCGATTCTTCCAGGTGGAACTCGTCGAGTCAGGAGGAGTACTCGACGTGTGAGAAGGGAATCCTAGAGAGTTGGTGAAAACGTCTAGACTCGCCGAGTTGCCCTCGTGCACTCGCCGAGTCCGGTCAAAGTTGACCGTTGACCGTTGACCAGAGTTGACCTGTGTTGACTTCTTAGGGATAGTCAGCCTTAGAGATAAAAAGTGTTAATTAGAGACATATGATGTTATAGGAGGATTATAGCTCGGAGGATCGGGCACGAGGGATTCAGGATTCGTGAGTCATCGAGATCCGCGAGGTGAGTCTTCTCACTATACTTTACCTTGAGTAGGTAATCAGAGTTATGTGTTAGTGTATGTATGTTATGGGTATGTTATGTGTTGTACTGCATTATTCTATGTGATTTATGCTGTGCATGATTACAGAGTTGGAACCGGAAGGTTTCTAGAGTTAGAACCTGAGGGTTCACAGAGTTGGGTGCACGGACCCATAGAGTGATAGCCTCGAGTGGCTAATATGTGTTTATGTGGTATTTTGGGGAACTCACTAAGCTTCGTGCTTACAGTGTTAGTGTTGTTGTTTCAGGTACTAGCGATGACCGTGGGAAGGCGCCGGCTTGATCTGTACACACGCAGGGGACTTTGATATATATACATTGATCTTGGGATTTTGTGTAATGTGAATTGAGATTTAAATCTGATGTTTTACTGAAAAATTAATGAGAAATGTTTTTATAAATTGCGAAAAATTATTTTAAAATTTTCGGTGTTACAGGACAACAAAAGACTCAACATTGCTATGTTATAAAGAGATTTAGAGTTAGAAAAAGATGCAAGAATGTTGAGTGAAACCCAACTAGAAATAGCTGTGAGCCAAAGAGATTTAGCTTAGAGTGAGATTGTACATTTAAATCTTTTAATAGAAAAATTGTTCAACGAAAGTGAAGCTATTGAAAATTTAGTTAATAATGGAACCGTGGACAATACATACAATTGGGGTTGGTCCAATGGATATCCTACCACAGAGGATTCCTCACCCCGGTTTAACAAAGATCGACTTTATGTCCCTCCGGACCGAGAATATCATTTCCGAGTCAATGAAAAGACTTTTCCCGAAAATATCAGAACACACTTCGGTAGACTTCATAATCTAAGTAATAACTGTGTCATTGAGGAAATTGTGCCTGAGGCTTCGGATCACGCATGTGATAAACCTCTTATCTATGGCACAATCAGTCCAAATTATCAGACTTCATCTATTGTTGATGAAGAAATAGTCATAAAAAGTCCTACAGTCTCACATGACTTTCCATCCTTGTCCTCAAACCGCAGTGCCTCTCACTGCAGTCATGATTCTCAGAAAAATCCCATTCCAGTCACAACCCAGACTTATGCTACGGTAGCTAAGTCTTCTTTACTAAAGTACTCAATTAATGGTTCAGTGACTCTTCAACCAATTCACCATGAACTACCTATAGAAAATTTTGAATTAGGTAAGTGTTCTCAAAATCTAGAATTTTCAAGTTCTGATGAGTCAACCTCTCGGTGTCAAAATCTATCAAAGACTTCCTGAAAACTGCAGTTAAACACCAATGACTGCGGATCTCGAAAAACTTTAGCAAAAAAGGCTTTCAAAGAGAATATTCGATCTCGAGGTACAAATCGACAAATCTTTTCTAAAAACAAAAGACATATCAAATTTCCAAAATCTAAGAGTCCAGAAAAGTTTGTCTTTGCTCACTATCTTTCAAAAAATTCTCCCATCAAGAAACCATGCAAAAAGGAATGTGCAGTTTCAACATCCGTTCCTAACTCAAGTGATAAAACCCAAAAGAAAGAAAGATCTTTTCAAAACAATGGTTTTCAAATCTATTCCTCAGATGATCCAAAATGGAAGGGTATCTTACCCACTACAACACTTTGAAAATCACCTCAAAGTTTCAACAAATGGAAAGCATTTTACCAAATCCCAAGAATAGGTCCAAAGTGTCTACATGTGCAACACCTTCTTCAAGACAAACTTTTTCTAAATCCAATGGCTCTCGTGTCAAATCTTACCAACCTCGGACCAGTCACAAATCAACCACACCCTTCCGACCGTTGACCAAATAAAGAGCCAAAACAAAAGACAAAATTCCATCATGTCGGTGTCAATGTAGTTGTCAGAAAAAGTTTTCTCATGTCAAAACTGACCTTTTTTAGAAACCTCGTAACTCTTCCAAAAAGCACTACGCCCCAAAAACTTACAAACACCCAGGACTAGGATTAAACATTGACACGAAACCAGTCCCTGCAACCTCTTTTCATGCATCAATCAGAAGCTCATTTATTGTCCTAGGCTCCAAACTAGTTTGGATGCCTAAACTAACCGTGTAATTTTCAGGCCTTGTGCAAGGAGGAACAAGAAGAAGAATGGTTAATCGATAGTGCCTGCTCCTTGTACATGACGGGAAGGTTAGAATACCTTTGAGATTTCAGGCCAATTTGCAATGGTGGAAATGTCACATTTGGGAACAATGCCAATGGGATAATCTGAGGTTACGGTGTTCTCACTACAGGAAACTTCTATATTCAATAGGTTGCTTATGTAGAAGGCCTTAAACACAATCTTATCAGTGTTGGTAAACTATGTAAAGCAGGCCATCGTGTTGAATTTGATGACCAGTTTTGCTATGTAATGACAAGCGATAGAAGCACTTGTCTCATCAAGTCCAGATCCGAAGGTACTATGTACCCTCTGGATGTATCTTTGATTATAGGAAAATCGCAGTTATGCTTTTTATCCAAAGTTGTATCCGAAGTCAGCTGGCTATGGCACCACAAGCTCGCTCATCTTCACTTTAGATACATTAACAACTTGGTCACATGAGAACTAGTCAGAGGTCTTCCAATCCTCAAGTTCAACAATGATACCCTCTATCCTGCATGTGAATATGGAAAGCAATTCAAGGCAAGTCATCCCACGGTGATTGATTCCTCAATCTCTGAACCATTGGAACTTTTACACATTGATCTCTGTGGTCCATCTACCGTAGCCAGTCTTCACCATAAAAAATACATATAAGTTATTGTGGATGACTTCAGTCGTTTCACATGGGTCTTCATTCTTCGACTCATGTCAGAAACACCGCAGGTGTTGATCAATTTCATCAAGGAAATAGAACTTCAGATCAAGTTACCAGTCAGACGCATCTAAAGTGACAATGGAACCGAGTTTACTAATCATCTTCTAAATAGTTTCTTGGTCTCCAAAGGCATTACACACAACTTCTCAGCTCCTTACACACCACAACAGAATGGCGTAGTAGAATGAAGGAATCACACTCTAGTAGAAGCTTCCAGATCTATGCTTAATTTTGTAAATCTTCCTCTCTACTTCTGGGCCGAAGCAGTGGCCACAACTTGTTTTGTTCAAAATCGAAGCATTGTATGAAAACGCCTCAACAAAACACCATATGAGGGTCTCAACAACCGCAACCCAAATGTTCGATTTTTTCATATCTTTGGGTGTAGATGCTTCGTAATGAACAACAGAGATCATCTCAATAAATTCGCACCGAAGTCTGATGAACGCATCTTCCTTGGCTACTCCACTAACAAGGTTGCTTATCGAGTTCTCATTAGACGCACAAGGTTGATAATTGAAAGCTTCAATTTAAAGTTTGATGATTATCACATCCGCAACTTCGCTCCGTCAAATGAAACCACCACAATTCTAGAAAGTGATATTCCTGCCTCTTCGGGTCCATTAAATCTAGTTGAAATAAACTATGAGGATCTCTTCGATCCTGTTGATACAGCCAAGCTATCCGAAGTTCTCATGTCTCTAGAAGCTTAGCAACAACATGCAGATGTATCTGGTCCTACAACGTCCAAAGAAGTATCCCTAAATACTTCCACCTCGCCGGTTGAGGGGGAAAACTCTACTCCGGACAAACCACCATACATCAACCATCGAGGTTTCAGTACCAGAAGATGACGCTCCAATCCGCAGAGAGTTTCAACCATCAAATGTTTCTTTGGATTCGGATGATGAAAACATAGAAAACATTGACACAATAATAGATTTAAGGATTATCACATTCCCATCCGCAATCCAGGGGGAACCTTCGCAGGTTCAAGGCGAACTCCCTTCTACACTCCACGGGAACCTTCGTCATCTGCCCAAGATAAATCTAATCCTACCTTCCCAGTTCAAGACACTTCAGCAGGATGTTCTCAAGTCCAGTGGGATCTGCCCACTCCAAATGCAGAGGCTTCTGATATTGAAGACATTCCCTCCACCGCAGCTGCTGATCATCTGATAGCTCGTCTACATGTATGGACGATAGACCACCCACCAGGTCAAATTATTGGCGACCCATCCGCAGGAATCCAGACTCAGTCATCCAAGGACTTATCCGATCACTGCCACTATGCAACATTCATGTCCTCAGTCGAACCTCGATCGATCAAAGAAGCGTTACTCGAACCAGACTGGATTTCCGCAATGCAAGAAGAACTAGAAGAATTCAAAAGGAACAAGGTATGGCAACTTGTGATGGGTTTGAGCACCAAGAACTTTCTTATGTGCACATGCAAACCCTAATTGCTTGGATCTAGGTTTCTCTAATTGAACATGCATTGAATCCAAGACATACAATACTAGATATAATGTGAACAATTAATTCTAATCATACGAATTAGTATCTAGAACAATACCTTGGATTACTTGCTTGGTACTTCTTCTTCTTGGAGCTTAGAGTCACAATTGTCACTCCTTTAATGGCTTACAAACACCAATTAGTTACATCCTTAGACACTAATCCAACAGTCTCCCACTTGGATAAGTCTAGTAACTATGCAAACACTATCCGATTAGCAATCGTAGCTCTCAAAGATGCTGTCAAACTCTGATCTTATCAGTATCATGTCCTTTAAATAAGGGATCGTACAGTCGTCTATTTAGATATTATGCGGACAATCTTATGGAACTTATTGTCCAACAATTGGTTTCTCGATCTCAGATTCATTTGACATAGAACTTAATTGAACACATCAATTCAGTCCTGACCGGGCCCGACACATAAGTCAAATCAAATCATCGAGCGACCGTGATATCGCTTTTACCCTCTTAGGATAAAAGTAACAGATAAACTTCGACTTATATGCATTTACTTATCCACTAAGCAACTATACACAACAATGCGTTTTATAACATCAATTTACTGATGCGGTTTCACATTATCAATGAACAACTAATTAGTAAATAATAAATCATATATCTAGTTTTAAGACCATATGATATTATCGTCTTGCGATCACTTTTGTCACATTCCATAAAGTGATTCTAGCAAGCGTGGGTTTATTCCAATGCTTAAACCTTGTTCATAAACACTCATGAACGTTGCAGCAAACCTTTGCTAGGTCTAATACCTTTTAAACACTCTACATGCCAATTCATGGCAATCTTCATTCATATGAAAGATCGTGGACTGTTTGAATAATTTGATTATTCTTAATAACTCAATTATTCAGGAAGTCAAAACATGCAAATTGAAACAATAGTTAAACAATTAACATAAGACAGTAACTTTACTTATAAATAATACTCCTTTATTTAATCATCAAATGTCAATTACATTTATCTATTATATGTTTCTAAAACTATCTAATCTAAACTAATATCATCCTTCAGTCCAATGCTCCTAGCGTGCTGCAAGTGCTTAACCCTGCTCAGTCCCTTCGTAAGCGGATCTGCTGGGTTATCCTCCGACGATACCCTCTTTACTACAAGGTGTCCTTCTTCTACTCGATGTCTAATAAAGTGATATTTTCTGTCGATATGTCGAGATCTACCATGATCCCTCGGTTCCTTGGTCAAGGCAACCGCTCCTTCATTATCATAGAAAATTTCCGTAGGCTCCTTTATGGCAGGCACAACTCCAAGATCACCAATGAAGTTCTTCAACCACATTGCCTCCTTTGACGTTTCGCTCGCTGCAATGTACTCTGATTCGCACATTGAATCAGCTATGGTTTCTTTTTTGGAACTTTTCCAAGTCACTTCTCCTCCACTAAGGGTAATGACCCAGCCCGACTGCGAACGGTAGTTGTCCCTGTCGGTCCGGAATTTGGCGTCACTATACCCTCGCACCTTTAAGTCATCACTCCCTCCGAGGACTAAGAACCATTCCTTGGTCCTCCGAAGGCACTTAAGTATATTCTTGACCGCAATCCAATGAGCTTTGCCCGGGTTCCCTTGATATCTACTAAAAATGCTCAAAGCAAAGGCCACATCAGGGAGAGTACAAGTCATAACATACATGATCGAGCCAACTACAAAAGCGTAAGGTACTCGGCTCATCTCATCTATCTCGACTTCAGTACTCGGACTTTGAGTCTTACTCAACTTGGCATTACTTTGTATCGGTAGTTCTCCCTTGTTCGAGTTTTCCGTACTAAAACGTTTTAGCACTTTATCTAAGTAAGTATTCTAACTAATTCCTATTAGTCTCTTACTTCGCTCTCTCGCTATCCTTATTCCGAAAATATAGGAAGCCTCTCTGAGGTCCTTCATAGAGAAGCACTTCCCGAGCCAGGATTTAACCTCCTGCAAAGTTGGGACGTCGTTTCCTATGAGCAGTATGTCATCGACATACAAAACGAGGAAGCTACCTATACTCCTATTGGCCTTGACATATACACCTGATTTATCTTCACTTCGTACAAATCCAAACTCTTTGACTTTCTCATCGAAGAAAAGATTCCATCTACGAGACGCTTGCTTAAGTCCATAAATGGACTTCTCAAGCTTGCACACTCTATTGGGATGCTTCGGATCGACGAAACCCTCTGGCTGAGCCATGTAAACATCCTCAGCCAACTTCCCATTAAGGAAAGTGGTCTTGACATCCGTCTGCCATATCTCATAATCATGAAATGCAGCAATGGCTAGCATCACCCTAATAGATTTTATCTTAGCAACTGGTGAGAAGGTCTCATCATAGTCAACTCCGGGAGTTTGAGTAAAGCCCTTCACCACTAGTCGTGCCTTATATGTGTGCACATTCCCATCCATGTCAGTCTTCTTGAAGATCCATTTGCACCCAACTGTCTTACGTCTGGGCACATTGTCAACCAAATTCCAAAATTGGTTGTCATACATGGACTGAATCTCGCTGTCCATCGCCTCTTTCCATTTTACAGACTATGGGCCTGCCATGGCTTCCTTATAGCTATTAGGTTCATCTAGATTTATTAGTGTACCATCACTAATATACGTATCCCCTTCGGTAGTAATATGAAAACCATAAAACTGGGGTTGAACTCTAACTCTTTCAGAACGTCTAAGAGGTAAGGACTCGTCAATCGGTTCAACTGGAGTTTCCTCCTCGGGTTGAGCGCCAGCGTTAGAGGTTCCTTCATCGCTCGACTCTCGAATCTCTTCAAGATCGATTTTCCTCCCACTGTCTCCTTGGCTTATGAGTTCTCTCTCTCGGAAAACCCCTCTCCTCACAACGAAGACAACATTGTCTATAGAAGAGATATCCAAAGGAATTCTGTAGGTAGCCGATGAAAATACATCTCTCACTAAGGGGTTCGAGCTTGTCGTGAGTCTCTCGTCTTACGAAAACCTCACAGCCCCAAACCTTGATATGTGCCAACGAGGGAGCTTTCCCTGTCCACATCTCGTGAGGTGTTTTGGTAACCTTCTTTGTGGGGACTCGGTTAAGGATATGGGTGGCAGTCTCTAAGGCAAAGCCCCAGAATGAGATAGGTAGTGAATCACGACTCATCATAGAACGAAACATGTCTAACAGGGTTCGATTACGCCTTTCTGCCACACCATTCAACTGCGGTGTCCTAGGTGGCGTCAATTGCAAAACTATTCCGCATTCCTAGAGATAGTCGTGGAATTGAAGACTTAGGTACTCTCCTCCTCGATTGGATCGAAGCATCTTGATTTTCCTGCCCAATTGATTCTCCACTTCGTGTTTGAATTCTTTGACCTTTTCAAACGTTTCTGACTTGTGCTTGATTAAGTAGATATACCCATATCTACTATAATCATCGGTGAAAGTCACGTAGAAGCGGTTCCCATCCTTTGTTGTAGATCTAAAGAGCCCACACACGTCGGTGTGTGTGAGATCCAATTAACCCTCACCCCTCTCACAAGTGCCAGTGAAGGGTGACTTGGTCATCTTTCCAAGTAAGCAAGATTCGCACGTGTCATCTTCCCTAAGGTCGAATGACTCCAACACTCCATCCTTTTGGAGTTGGGCTACGCGCTTCTTGTTGATATGTCCAAGACGACAATGCCAAAAGGATGCTCTATCCATACTATTGAAAGAATCCATACACAACACATCATTTCCTAGGTTATCTAGAACGATAACAGTTTCATAAATTCCATTACAAAGCATTTCTTCAAAATATAAAACACCATTTAGATAACCATAAATCGAACCATTCTCATTATTAAACGAATATCTAAATCCTTTTTTAAACAAACCATGAAAAGAAACAATGTTTCATGCCATATCTGGAGAGTGGCAACAATTATTTAAATCTAAATTCAATCCATTACTTAGCACTAAAGAATACACTCCAATCTTGGTAACAGGCGACGATCTTCTGTTCCCCATGATTAGATTTATTCTTCCAAGCTCAACATCCCTATTTCTTCCTAGTCCCTGCAAATCAGATGAAATGTGGTAACCACACCCTGTATCAAGAACCCAAGAAATAGCATGGGATGAATCATTAGATTTAATTATGTATATACCTGCAAGAGATGGCTTGATCTTTCCATCCTTGATGGCTTGCAGATATTCTGCGTAACTTCTCTTCCAATGCCCTATATTGTGGCAATGATGGCACTCTGCCTCTTTTGAGTTAGGGTTGGTGTAACACCGTGGATTTTCAAAGCAAAATTTTTCATTTAAATAATCAATTTAATATTAAAACACTTGTTTAAAATCTTAATCATATTCGAATTACAAAACATAGTTCCATTTTCATTTGAATAGACAACCAGGGTCCTCCAAAATACAACTCTTTCCTCGGTGTGTACAATCAAACCGATGCCATTCCGCGTTACTGAAAGAACCTGAAACAACATAACATAAATACTGTAAGCACGAAGCTTAGTGAGTTCCCCAATATACACTTATACACATACGCCTTTCCAGGCCCTGACCTTCCGGTCCTCAATACAACGCCTTCCGGCCCATAACATAATCGCCTTCCGGCCCATAACATATTGCCTTCCGGCCCACATATCATACATAGCACATATAACAATTAACTTACCACATATAGCATACATATCACATAACATATTCGACCTTCCGGTCACACAGTCAAACCCTTCCGGGTACAGTATAGTGAGAAGACTCACCTCGCGGACACTGGAAGATAGCAACTCCTGAAATCTCTTGCACTTGATCCTCCGAGCTACAAGCTCCCTGTCTCATCATATATCTCTTTTTAATACTTCTATCTTCCACGTTAAATGACCCTAAAACGTTACACACAGGTCAACTCGGGTCAATGGCCATCTCGACTGGACTCGGCGAGTACCCTGGCGACTCGGCGAGTCTAGTCGTCCTCACCAATTCCTGCATGATCCCTTTCTACTCGTCGAGTATCCCTCTTGACTCGACGAGGTCCTCGTGGAAGAATCGCGGGGCCACCCCGACTCTACTCGCCGAGCCTGAAGAACAAACTCGGCGAGTCCCAGTGAATCTTCAAGCTACTCGCCGAGTCTGATCATCCGACTCGGCGAGTCTACACCATGCAGTCGATCGAACTGCTTCCTGAGATACATATTTTCTCGAATATACAAACATGGGACCTTCTGGACCTCTAAGGGTCCTAATACAGGGTTATAAACGTTGAATAACAACACAACAATCCATCTAGACTCCAAATGGGTTCCATAAACCCTAAATCTATATACACATCAATCACAGGAGAATGTAGTCCGAAATATTACCTGAATGATGTACCTTCCATGTCCCCAAACTTCAGAACTCGAACTCCCTGCAGTTCCTTTAGCCAAAACTCTTCTCCTCCTTGCACAACAATTCCTTCAAGGTCACCAATGGCCTTCAAACTTGCTCTAGCCGCCCCAGTCGCCTAGGGTTCTTCCCAATCGATCCAAAGTCGTGAAATGACGGCATAATAACCCTTATATACGACCCAATACTGAACGGCTAGGGTTTCCGCTGAACAGCGTCGACTCGCCGAGTCCATATCTGGACTCGCCGAGTCCAGTCGTGAACCCGCGACTAAACCTGCGACCCTACTCGGCGAGTCTGGCTCTAACTCGTCGAGTCTCCCCTTTAAAACACCCCCAAAATGCAACTTAACAATACTTGAGATTTTGGGCTGTTACAATTCTCCCCCACTAGAATTAGACTTCGCCCTCGAAGTCTCACTCTGAAAATAGCTCTGGCTGCTGCTCCCGCATCTCACGTTTCGGCTTCCCTAGACACTACCGATCTTTCCCGAGGCCGCTACTGAACCAATACCAGAGGTACCTCCTTGTTCCTCAGAACCTTGATCTTCCGATCTCCGACGGCCACTGGCCTCTCGACGTAACTCAGGCTCGCATCCACCTAATCGTTCTCTAGTAGAACCACTGCTGACTCATCCGCTATACACCTCTTCAACTGCGACACATACCAGTGTCATGGATCCGTCCCAATTCCGTTGACGGCTCCAAACGATAGGCCACCCTTCCTACCTTCGCACCTTCACGAAAAGACCCAACATACCCGGGCCCCCTATTTACCCCTCTTCCTAAATCGAAACACCCCGTCAGAAATACGAAGTCGCCGACCTGAATCACATGCTCGTAACGGCGTCTGCCTGCATAACTTTTCTGTTAACTCTAGACGATCACTAACTCTCTTTAACCTGCTGAGTCCGCTTTGTCAACTAAAGTACGAACTCTGAACTGCTCATCACTCTCTGTAATCGGAAATTACCCAAGATGCACTCTGCTCCAAATCTCAACGATCACTCAACCCATAAGGGTTAGGAAACCCTGAACCACCGGATCCCCGATCCAAAGCCCACTTTGCCCATTCCGGACCGACTGAGAGATCCGTTCTCCCTCTCTGATCAACTCTCACAAGTTCCCTCTTGCCATCACATACACATACTGAACTAGTCCCCACACCCGCAGGTGGAAGGACCCGATACACTGATGATATCCTCGAACATCTCCCAAGATGAATCACTACATCCACCCTACACTCTGATCAGATTCACACTGAGAATTTAAAATTTTCTCTCTCCATGCATCCCTTCTGAGCCTCAACAGACATCCCAACCGGATGGGTTCCTACTCCACTGCCGCGAACACGATGCTCAAAACCATACTCGAAATACTCTAACTATAACTCTGCTCTGCAGCTTTCACTTTCGTGAACTTGCACCCCCTTCGAAGTTACATACCCTCCTTTTTCCTTTTCCACAGAGCCCTCTTGAACATAATGCCACTCCAACCGGTGCCACGGTGCTCGCCCCAAGCGACACCACCCTTTTTGCGTAACTGCTATTCACATACTCTGGTTCTCATTGCAGGGGCTCTCAATCCCATGTACTCTCTCCACTCATCAAAATCACTGCCTCCGCTAAACAAGATCAATAACCCGGGGCCAGACCTTCCAATGCAAACACACTGCAACATACGCGATCCGCAAATCTCAAACTAATCCAGCAATACCAACAGAGTCTCCAGTATGACTGGACCGACTCTCATAACACATACTAGCCACTCGAGGCTATATCTCTGTGGGTCCGTACACCCAAACTCTGCGAACCCTCAGGTTCTAACTCTGGGAACCTTCCGGTTCCAGCTCTAGAAACATGCACAACATAATCCCGTGGGATTAATGCAGTACAACCCATCACGTACCTCAAACGTACCAATACTCTGATCGCAAAATTCCGATTACTTACTCAAGCTTGATCCCGGCCTCCTCTTAGGCCTCCACAATCAAATGCCCTAGGTCTGTATCTCGCCCCGCATGCCCAACACTCGCTCTCGTCGGCCTATACTTTGCGCTGACAAACACTGCTGAATCCCAACAGCTAAGCACCCTTACATACTCATCGATCTCCCGGAGAATTTTACAATTCTCCCTCACTAAAGCACTGACTAACTGCCACCGATCGTCATTAACGATCTTTCAGAACCATCCTGCACAAAGAGAACATTTACCCACTGACTGCTTCCCACAAGCGTAAGCAACCCTCAGCAAAACACATCTCCTCCCTGATCAATCCGCTTAAAAGAATCCGATCTTTCAATTATCCACTCCACAACTGCAGATGCTACCCGACACTCAACCCAGTGCCGCATCTCCACTATCAACCCTCACGAACGATGACCAAAGGAATCCTCGACAATAACCCATAACCAAACTCACAATCTGCCCAAAGGATGAACACCACATCGAAAACCGCACAAGACTACTGACACTAAAACACCAATTATAACCATACCCAACCATCAGGGAATCACGAATGCCAAAGCGAAAACCTGAAGCAGCAATCCATAACCATGCCAGACCCGCGAAACAACGAATACCGCATCGAAATCCATACAAGATACCAGCACAAACAATACGCCAAATCAATGCAAGAAAATTTAGACATCATGAAAGCATCATACCCGCAGCTGTCTCCGGCACTGCTCCGTCTCCCTCTGTCGCACGTAGATAAACACGACCCTGAGCCCTCTGGGGCTCCGCTTCATCCTGTCCTCCTCAAATCCCGAATTGGCACTGACTGCCAACAATCCCGTGCACAGTGCCCCTCCTTTCCGCACTTGCGGCATGCACCACCGGACCCGCAAGCTCCGATGTAACCCCTTTTTACTCGATCATCGACACCTATGGTCTCATGATTTCCTACTGCATCTCTATACTCCACTTATTACTACTCTTGACAATTCTTGCTTTCTTACATACTGCACCCGGTTCTCCCCCACTAAGGTTCGAACCAACACCAATTAGTATACAATCAACCCACGACTATCTTTCACCAGCGAAGTCGTATCTGCTCCAGAAAAGTGCTGTGCAACACCCGATAGTCCCTCCCCTTATGGAGTCAATCAATCCCCTATACTCTGAACCTCTAGCTAACTCTTCAAGAACTTCTCATCACGGTTGCCTCTAATCGTTCCACATCCCATACTGATCTAATACTAAGCACCTGCACCGCAGCATCATCGTTCCTCTCATCTCAACTCATCAATCCGTATCCAACGCCGGATTTGTCCCAAGAACAGGGACTTACTCTCAACATAGACGACAACTCTCCGCACTGCAAAACTCGTCTGAACTCTTCACTGCTACCACCATAACCCAACCTGTTATTCTCAATTAGGTGTGGCGTGGTTCTCGACTACCTCAGCCCCAACTGACTGTCTGTTCACGGTAGATCTCTGTCTCGCGGTACACCCGCTACCTGATGCTCTGAGGAAAGTCATTATCGATAACTACCTGCAGGGTGTACTCCCAAATCCAGAACTGAAACACCAGACCTCTCGCGTCTTGCACACGAGCATAAATGACACTACCCACCCAAAAGGTGACCTCTCCTCTGTCGTCTGATTGCTCGACTCAACTGAAATTCTCCCCTGTCTTTGACTCTTACCAAAATACTCTGATAGGCACTTGTCTTTCCCCTCGAGGAACGCCTCTCCGTACTCAATCATGGTCTACAGGCCTGAAACCCATAGCGTCCAATCTCTACCTCATCGGTCATAACCGGATAACAAGATAGCCACAAGCATCATCCACTACGAACCATGGTACTCATCCCATGACATCCCTCCTCAACATGCTTCAGTGTATGGTACCTGAACCATAGCACCACTCCTCAATCTGCTCCAATGTATAGCACTCGGACCACAACATCTATCTCAATCTATTCCGATGTATGGTGCCCGGATCATAACATCACTTTGTATCCGCTCCGATGTATGGTATCCGAACCATAACATCACCCCTCAATCTGTTCCTTAGGACCTTCAGAATGCCCCCTGTATCAAGTATGGGTCCTCTGCTTTCAGTAGTACGGGCCCATACTACCTGCCACATCTACCCATACTTTCCACACGGACCATCCCAGAGTTCCTAAGTAGCTGATAAACCTGCTCTTTCACCCATCTCATCGCGCGTGCTCGCTTTCCAGCGAAATCCTCTACTCTACCAGCGCACTCATCTGGATAGGTTTACTCCCTAGTCCCTTCCGCTGTCCTCCCACTTCTTTGCTATCAGCTGCTGAAGAGTTCCTAATGATGCCAGCCCTCTACCTCCTGAGTATCGTCATACTCACTTAGTAGCTGACTCCCATCATCGATAACTCCACAAAGCACAAAGCAAGCAGCATTCGAGCATTGAAGCATACATAGGACTCCCCACCTGTGGTAGCTCCACCTTCTTGGCTCATCCTCGGAAGTACCTCTGTACCCCGTAGCTTTACCCCTTGTGCGTTCTAACTAGATACTCTCACTCATCACATACACACAAAAGCATAACGCACATATAACAGCAAACCCTAGACTAAGGCATCACAAATCAGGCCGCTCTAGTCCTAAGATATGAAATACCTAGTCTGTCTCTTGCATGCAATAATATCTCATAAAGTGCATAATAGATATTTCATAATACAAAAGTAAGGGTATTTTGGGAAATCACCGTTTGGCTCTGGCTGATTGTACACACTGCTCTTTCTTGCTTTCTCTTTGAACTCTTATTCACTTTTAGAAAACTATTTATTTGAAAACCTTTTCTTAATTCCTCAGTTTGAGTCCAGACTCACCCGTAGGCGCGTCCGAATCCCTCAAACCAAGGCTCTGATACCAATTGTAACACCGTGGATTTTCAAAGCAAAATTTTTCATTTAAATAATCAATTTAATATTAAAACACTTGTTTAAAATCTTAATCATATTCGAATTACAAAACATAGTTCCATTTTCATTTGAATAGACAACCAGGGTCCTCCAAAATACAACTCTTTCCTCGGTGTGTACAATCAAACCGATGCCATTCCGCGTTACTGAAAGAACCTGAAACAACATAACATAAATACTGTAAGCACGAAGCTTAGTGAGTTCCCCAATATACACTTATACACATACGCCTTTCCAGGCCCTGACCTTCCGGTCCTCAATACAACGCCTTCCGGCCCATAACATAATCGCCTTCCGGCCCATAACATATTGCCTTCCGGCCCACATATCATACATAGCACATATAACAATTAACTTACCACATATAGCATACATATCACATAACATATTCGACCTTCCGGTCACACAGTCAAACCCTTCCGGGTACAGTATAGTGAGAAGACTCACCTCGCGGACACTGGAAGATAGCAACTCCTGAAATCTCTTGCACTTGATCCTCCGAGCTACAAGCTCCCTGTCTCATCATATATCTCTTTTTAATACTTCTATCTTCCACGTTAACTGACCCTAAAACGTTACACACAGGTCAACTCGGGTCAATGGCCATCTCGACTGGACTCGGCGAGTACCCTGGCGACTCGGCGAGTCTAGTCGTCCTCACCAATTCCTGCATGATCCCTTTCTACTCGTCGAGTATCCCTCTTGACTCGACGAGGTCCTCGTGGAAGAATCGCGGGGCCACCCCGACTCTACTCGCCGAGCCTGAAGAACAAACTCGGCGAGTCCCAGTGAATCTTCAAGCTACTCGCCGAGTCTGATCATCCGACTCGGCGAGTCTACACCATGCAGTCGATCGAACTGCTTCCTGAGATACATATTTTCTCGAATATACAAACATGGGACCTTCTAGACCTCTAAGGGTCCTAATACAGGGTTATAAACGTTGAATAACAACACAACAATCCATCTAGACTCCAAATGGGTTCCATAAACCCTAAATCTATATACACATCAATCACAGGAGAATGTAGTCCGAAATATTACCTGAATGATGTACCTTCCATGTCCCCAAACTTCAGAACTCGAACTCCCTGCAGTTCCTTTAGCCAAAACTCTTCTCCTCCTTGCACAACAATTCCTTCAAGGTCACCAATGGCCTTCAAACTTGCTCTAGCCGCCCCAGTCGCCTAGGGTTCTTCCCAATCGATCCAAAGTCGTGAAATGACGGCATAATAACCCTTATATACGACCCAATACTGAACGGCTAGGGTTTCCGCTGAACAGCGTCGACTCGCCGAGTCCATATCTGGACTCGCCGAGTCCAGTCGTGAACCCGCGACTAAACCTGCGACCCTACTCGGCGAGTCTGGCTCCAACTCGTCGAGTCTCCCCTTTAAAACACCCCCAAAATGCAACTTAACAATACTTGAGATTTTGGGCTGTTACAGTTGGGCTTTGCGGGATCAACCTTGGTCCCATTAGAAGAGGAACCATCTTGGGACTTTCCCTTGCGGTGGTTCTTCGAAGAATCCTTCCTCTTCTTGCCCCTTCCCTGCCCAATAGCCAAAACAGGAGCAGCAGACGGATTGGGAGTTGGTGCAACAGACTTGTCCTTTAGGTTGCTCTCAACAGTCCTTAGGAGACCTTGGAGTTTGCTTAGGGTGACCTCTTACTTGTTCATGTGGTAGGTCATCCTAAATTGATTGTAGCATGAGGGCAAGGAGTGAAGAACAATTTCAATAGCCAAATCTTCCCCAAAGTTGACATTGAACTTGCGAAGATGATCGACATACCTTTGCATCTTTTGCAAGTGCACGGTTAGAGATTCTCCACTTCCCATTTTAGCAGTGATCATATTCGTTATGATCTCATAGCGCTCTTGCCTCGCACTTTGGTGATATCTCTCCATCAACTCTAGATGCATCTCATAAGGATACATGTCCTCATAGGACTTTTGGAATTCGGAGTTCATTGTGGCAATCATGATGCAATGGGCTTTCGTTGCATCACGCTCATGTGTCTCAAACACAACCATTTCTTCGGGAGTGGCAGTTTTTGGATTGATCTTTTCGAGCTTCTCATCGAGAACATACACCTTGTCCTCGTAACGAGCGATCGTGTGAATGTATCTTATCCATTCACTAAAGTTCGATCCATCGAAAGTCACTTTTTGACAATGGCTCATTAGCGTGAATGAGCTAGCAGCAGCGTTGTTTGCGTTAGACATCTACAAATAGAAAGGAACAAAGTTGATTAGAGTTAAGTCCCTAATTAACACCCAAAATGGAAATTTAGGGCTAGGACCCAAAAACATTATTTACACGTTAGAAAAGGGATACCGTAATCCAACACGCAAATAATTTGGAGGTAAGTGAATGACGATTCACTAATTCTTCACCACGAAAAAAATAAGCTTTAAGTTTTAAATGTATTAAGAATTCCTAGATTCCTTTGAGATTCATTGAACTTTTCAATGGCATGTTTAAACCTCGATATGCCCCTTCAGTTTGTGACTGGGATACCGAGGATCACAAAGCGGGTGTGAATAACCATACAAATCTACATGGTGCCTTCATTGTTACAATCACCTATTTGATGTGTCGGTAAACCACACACGCTCCACCGAACTATGACAAACAATGAATCACCCTTTGCCACCTTTGCTTAGAGCCAATTAGTGTGTCGGTTAACCACACACGCTCCATTAACATCTAAACAAGGGTGCGAAGTGTAATTTCATGGGATTGCATCAATTCACTTTTCCTAAAGTAACCAAGATTGGGAATTTTATAAAATAGTTTAGTTACTTTAAATAGATTCATTATACTTATTAATGAGAAGAGGTTTGCGCTATCCTACCTATTCGGCTAACGACCCTCCACCAGTCAAGCAAGCGGTGGGTGTGAGTGTACACCCATTAACCGTCATTTTATAGGCAGCAACCTAATACCCACCTTATAGACTGGCTTCGTGAATGAGGCCTACTAACGGTAACACTAACATATTTAAATTATTCAAATTAGACTTTTAATTACAAAACTTGAGGACAAGTTTTAAACTTTTCAAAACATAAGGATCAAATAGCAAATAATATAAATCAACTAATTAGATTATCTCAATTTGATCTTATTTAATATTACTTGTAAGACAATCCACCAATTCAATTCAAATAATCAATTGTTATTATATAAGGAAATTATTATTCAACTAATTGGTAATTATCTTTTGTTTGGTCAAGAATATACTCATATATATGTTTAAAATCGGATTTTAATGACCCAAAGCAGTTAAGGTAAGTTTCCTCAAGTAAAACAACAAGAAATCCTGAAACTCCCTCTTTCTGATGCTCGAACTCGCCCAGTTCCCACTATAGACTCGCCGAGTTGGAGCTACTCGTCGAGTAAATAGTGGAACTTGCCGAGTTCATCAGGCAGAATCACTAAATCAAATTTTTCAAGCAACAAGCAATATAACAATGTATCAATTCAATAGAAATCAATCAAAGCTATGATACCACTGATGGGTTTGAGCCACAAGAACTTTCCTATGTACACATGCAAACCCTAATTGCTTGGATCTAGGTTTCTCTAATTGAACATGCATTGAATCCAAGACTTACAATACTAGATCTAATGTAAACAATTAATTCCAATCATATGAATTAGGAACTAGAACAATACCTTGGATTACTTGCTTGGTACGTCTTCTTCTTGGAGCTTAGAGTCACAATTGTCACACCTCTAATGGCTTACAAACACCAACTAGCAAGAAGATGATTTGAGAGAGAGAGAGGAATCGGCTCTAGGGTTTCTTCAAAGATAGAGTGGCCGATTTCTCCAATCCTAAGGGCTTATTTATACTATGAGCTCCTAGGGTTTCCCCTTAAACCCTAATTGGATAACTTAGCCTCAAAGCAATCCAAAGATCCTTCTAGATAAGGCCTTGGACGATTTTTAAGATATCCATATCCTTAAAATCATCCCTTCCCATATCCATAAGGATTCATAGCCCTAAACACAACTATCACACATTTGACAGTTTATGCCCCTTTATTCAATTAATCTCTTTAAGTCACCAAATTAATTCTCAATTAATATATGACTTATATTAATCAAATAATATTATTATTCCTTTAATATATTACTCTCATAATATATTAACAATAATATCTCTTCTCTCTTAACAAATCATCCTGTCAAGTTGCTATGGTGAAGGCAACCCAAAAGGACCATGCACAACCGGGTCAAGTACTTACCATATATAGTTATAGCCTTAGACACTAATCCAGCAACTTGTTCCAAAACCGCAAGGCCACACCGTTGTTGGCACAAGATGGGTGGTCAAGAATAAGTTAGATGAATTTGGTGCGGTCATCAGAAATAAGACAAGGCTTGTGGCTAAGGGATATAGTCAACTTGAAGGCATTGACTATGATGAAACGTATGCTCCGGTAGCACGAATGGAAGCCATCCAGATCTTCTTAGCATACGCAACACACAAAAACATCAAGGTTCATCAAATGGATGTGAAAAATGCTTTTCTCAATGGGGAATTAAAAAAAGAGGTTTATCTTCAGCAACCTCCGGGTTTCGAAAGCGTTGAATTCTCAGACCATTGCTACAAGCTTGAAAAGGCAGTCTATGGTCTAAAACAAGCCCCTAGAGCTTGGTATGAGACTCTATCTGAATTTCTTGTCTCTTCAGGTTACAAAAGAGGAGTGATTGATCCCACATAATTTCGAAAAGCAAATGGTGACCATCTAATGCTTGTACAAATATATGTAGATGATATCATTTTTGTCTCGACTGATCAAAAAATGGTGGATGAATTTGCTAAGCTCATGACCAACAAGTTCCAAATGAGCATGAATAGAGAGATTAATTTCTTTCTAGGACTTCAAGTGAAACAAGTCCCTCAAGGGATATTCATTCATCAAGAAAAATACACCTCAGAACTATTGAAGAAGTACTCAATGGATAATTGTTCTTCAGCTAAGGTCCCTCAGGTGAATCTGTTGATCACAAGTCTTATAGAGGTATCATTGGCTCTCTGATGTACCTCACTGCTAGCCGACCGGATATAGTTTTTGCAACGGGTGTATGTGCAAGGTACTAGGTTGATCCAAAAGTGTCTCATATGAACGCAGCCAAGCAAATCCTACGATACTTAAAAGGAAGCAAAACTCTTGGATTATGGTACCCCGCAGGAAATGATTTCAGTCTTCAAGCATTTACCGATGCGGATCATGCCGGATGCAAATTTGATCATAAAAGCACCTCAGGTGGATGTCAATTTTTGGGTGGAAGACTAGTCAGTTGGTCCTCAAGGAAACAAAACTGTGTATCATTGTCTACCGCAGAAGCTGAATATGTGGACGCAGCCAGCTGTTGCTCTCAAGTCTTATGGATTAAAACAGAATTGCTAGACTACGGATACAAAATGCTGCAGATACCAATCTATTGTGACTCTGAAAGTGCCATAGCAATTTTTCAAGATCCTATTCAGCACTCCAAGACCAAACATATTGAACTATGGTATCACTTCATCAAAGACCACATTCTGAAAGGTAACATTGAACTAATTTTTGTCCATTCTCATGAAGAGATTGCTGATGTATTTACAAAGGCACTTGACTCTACAAAACTCAACACTTTCTAAAAAATGTTATGAATGATGAATCCGGACCCACACTTTTTTTGGAATTGATAGGTACCACAGACCATCCTTGGTCTCCGTTGTGGTTCTAGTTGAAGTTATTTATGTTAGATGGTTTTGGTATATTCTATGTACCACAACCATATATCATAATTATTGTTCAATGGTCCTTATTGTTTGTTATTACTAATCTTTGCTCCAAGTGTTCATCTCAATTCATCTACCGCAATCATCCATCTGACGTCATATGATCCATCCGCAATGATGTGTCCATCCGCAGTCACTTTAATTGATTTTTAGACTGTTACATTCTTTAAAAAAAACAAAAAAAAAACATGGTGTGCTATTTAATGATCCTTCATTAAATAGGGAAAACATTAAAGAAAGAAAAACATTTTTTGTGCATCTGTATCATTTGTTTGAATAAACCTCATGTCAACCCTATTTTAGGTATGATGACAAAAAGAAAGATTTTCCAAATCAAATCCTTTTTGAAATATGTATCTTCCTATTACCCTAAAACATCAAATCCGTTAAAACTTCCCTTTAGCCAACGGATTGATCTCACCCTCACCACACATTCACCAGACGTGGTCACAAACCTGACATTTCATTAAATGCAAACCTTTTTTCTTCTTGGTAAACCCCAAATTCAGATTTAATCCTTCTTTTCTTAATCTGTGACTGAGGTTAATGCTCTTAATTCAAAATAAACCCCCAAATGTTTTTACCCAAATTCTCTTAGGTGAAAAACATTTCCCGCTCCCTTAAGCCACTATAAAACCCCTTTCTTCTCCACAAAGGAAAGGTTAAGCTCTCTAAACCATAAACCTTTCTCTTGCATTCTACCTTCCTTCTTCAAAGCTTCTTCAAAATATCAACAATAGTGAAATTTGGTGTATCCAAGAAACCTTCCAAGGCATCTGGATCAGTGAATCCCATTGGTTCAGCCTCTGCCTCAAAACATCCCATACCAACAATTGTTTCAAGCAATTTCAAAGCCGTGTTTGAAGAATACTCTTTCTACAATGCCCCAGCGAAACTGATGATCAAGTTCTTGTCCAATCACCCACTGTTTGGACCCTTCGATTCATTCAATGGCGTTGTTCCTCTCTCAATTCTCTTCAAGTGCGCCTTTTCAGCCTATCGACCGCTTGAAAACCCTCAAGAAATGCATCTCAATCTTTTCAACGATTCTCTGGTCATATTGACCAAGGAAAAATTTCTTACTGCAATAAACCTCCTTGTTCATCCATCCATCAAGGTTTCACTCCATCAATGACGGATATACTGTCTGCACTTTACCAAATGGGATACCAGAAGAAAATCAAGGGAATTGGGGAATTCAAGAAAAACTAATTGCCTGCGGTCTGGCAATTCGTTTGTCACTTCATCATCCGCAATTTATCCGGCAGAACCGGAGGCACATACAACATGGGACTAAAACTTCTAGAACTCGTATGGTACATCTTCATAGGGCATGCTGTCAACTATAGACAGATCCTATGGGAATATTTTCTGCAGTACATCCCAAAAGAAAGCCCACAAAAGAACCCTACCGAACTCACCTTTGCAAGGTTTTGGTCTCTCTGCATCTCCGAACTCTATGCGGATGCAGGAATCAGCATGGGGAATGACATCAACTTCTTTATAACCAAAGAATCTTAAAAGGTACAATCCCTCATCTAATCAAACTATTTTGGACCAATAAGAAGACTACCCACCCACATTCTTTCTACCCTCGGTCTTGAGACTGCTGATGTCTCAGATCACATTGAGGCTATGGAAGGTATTGCACCATACCCTCCTATCCTGCCTCCTCCAACACAATCCGTAGTTCTTGATCCCACTAGTACCGCAGTCCCATCCTCCACAACTCTCTCCAACATATCTCTATCCTAAAGACGCAACTAGAAAGTCTCTACTCATCATGGCCCCCGCAACACCAAGAAACAAGGAACTCCTAAAAAGGATGCTTCCAAGCCTTCCAAGCCCTCCAAGAAAAGAAAAACCCCACCAGTGATCACTATAGTCGAACCAAGCAGACATATCTCCAGCAGTGACTCTGATGAGGATGATCAACCCATTACAATCCTCAAGAAACGCAAAACCGATCCCACTGCAACACCACTCTCCACCACTGTAACACAAAATCATCCCTTTCCCTGAAAGACCTAAAACTCCCCCACACTTCAAGAATCTTGTGGAGCACATGTCCTCTCCAAGCTCAAATGACTCCCGTGTAACGAAGCAGAAGAAAGCTGATTGGAAAGCAGCTAAACATGCAGAGCTCATTTGGAGAGAGTGCGGTTTTGAGACAGTGATGGATGAATCCCTAATAAACTCCTGGATCAATCCACACCGCAGACTCCTTGATGACGACTACAAACCCCATCTTACATATGTTGAACCTCCTTCGGATGGATACTGGGATGTCCCTATCTCCCTAAACGCTAAATACTTCACTGTATTTGATTAGTTTGACCGCAACCTTCCTGATCACAAGAGACTGTCGATGGAGTTCGAGAGACTTAACCAATTTTATGCCAAGCATGCATCTCCCATTGAGAAGATCTGGTCCAACGACAGACCTTCAGCAGTCAAGCACTTCAAACCGCACAAATTTATGAAGGCTGAGTTTGTGCAATACACACTTATAAGAAGGAATCAAGACTATGTCCGCACCCAAGCTGACTTCCCCTGCATGAACCCAGAAGAAGTCTTCCTGATAGCAAAGGTCTCCAAAATAAGTGTGAAAAGCATCCGAAGATGAAGATAGCATTTGAACAAGCAAGTACTTTTCTGAAAGAAACTGTGTGTGACTTCGCTAAGACCGATGCGGAGATCCACCCAGTCCTTGCAAAAAAGATTGATCTACCTCCTCTTGAGCCCGTATTGATGCCGACCGAAGGCTATGAGGAAAGAACCCTTGGTGCTACAAACTTTCCTAAACTTGGAGTCATCTTCAAAAGGAAGACCGATCAAGTCAAGTACTTCATCTCCATGTCCTCCATGAACCGCCTCACGAAGAAACAACTTGAAATCTGTCGAACTGTAGTGGAAAAATCAAAGCATACAACTGTCGAAGTCAAGCTCGAGATTTTAAGAAGGATCACCTGGTTGGAGAATGTCAGGAAATTTTGGTGGATCCTGATCAAATTCCTTAAGCTTGATAAGTGAAGAAAATTAGAAGTCACTTAGGGGGAAATTGTTGATACATGAAGTGACCCTATTAATTTTATCTACCGGGGTTTATAGCTCTCCGCAGTCAAGCTCCTTTAGCGATCACATCCGAAGTCATCAAGCAACCACAGTCTTTCTTTCTGTACTTCGTCTATTTCTAATCTATTTCTTGTATACTCTCTATTGTCCAGTATGCCTTGCATGGCTACTCTTAGAGAGCTAATCTATTGTATCTGTAACATCCCAAAAATACCAGCTAAAAATTTCAATTTTGAATTAGGTTAATACATAAAAACATGGTTATAAAACATTCATAATAATACGTCATGTCTGAAAACCGGTAATATCATAGTAATATTTTAGAGTGCATCCCATAAAATCCATGGTGCGGAAACAAGAGTGTGTATGATATGCTGCTACCGTGCTGGCTCCCTTCCCCTAGCTGAAGAGGTACCTGTAATCAAAACTATAAAACATAAGCACGAAGCTTAGTGAGTTCCCCCAACGAACCTCATACCATACAATCACATAACATACATGTCTGTCGGGCATTTCTGGGTGCCCGACCTTCCCCTTCGGTCCTGTCGACCGGATACTACCTAGCATATCTGGGTGCTGGCCTACCACTTCGGTCCTGTCGACCGGATCGGGGACTGTTTCACCCCCTACAACTACTACTACCACATGATAACATATCACATAACCCATACATCAAAATTTGCTAACACATAAAGCATATCAGGTAGTAGCAAACCTAGATGGTCATCACACAGACAATCATCTATCATACGACTCCTACTAGTGTGCCGACATTGTGGCCTTAGACCCACTTCTACAGGAAGGTAACTCACCTCAAGAGTAGCTGCTGAAAACCTGCTCAACCTACGCCTGGCTGCCGCACCTGTAATCCCTCCAGCTATAAATCCGTAAACATGGATTAGGTACTCATAAATACCCCCTTAGGTCAAATGATTGGTCAAAGTCAACTTCTTGGTCAAAGTCAACTCTCTGATTGACTGGACTCGTCGAGTCCTTCTACGTCTAGTCCGACTCTGACTCATCAGGTCCCTGTTCCCACTCACTGAGTCAACCTGACTCGCTAAACGGGGACAACTAAGAAACTCGCGACTGGACTCGCCGAGTCCAAGGGAGACTAGCCAAGTCCGACAAACAGATCTCACAAACCACTCCAATCTTCCATTAGAATAACAACCTTGGAGATTTTGAGATTCTGGGACTATAGCTATGCGTTAAATTGCTAATTCCGCATGTGTCTACGAAGAGTTGGACCTCCTACACTTAAACCCTACTGAAATCGGGGAAAGTTCATACGACTCGCCGAGTTGGAAGAACAACTCGTCGAGTTCAAGGCTATATTCAAAGGAGTCACTGAGTTGTTCATCCAACTCGCCGAGTCTGAGGCCATCTTCATGGAACTCGCCGTGTTGTTCGACCAACTCGCCGAGTTCCTTCAAATCTTCCTGCACAGGCCAAAACTGTGACATGCAACAGATCCAACTCATGGGTCTCGGTTCCTAGGGTCTGGTTATCACAAATACACACGAAATTTGGGGGTTTTAAGGCTTGAAGACCACCCATTGGGGACAAAAAGGAACCTAAGAAGCTAAAGAGCAAAGTGGGGAGTTTGATTACTTGATTTGATGCTTTCCGCAGAGTAGATTTCGGATCTACCTTCACTTCTGGAACACTCCAACTTCTTCCTTCTTCCTTAAGCTCCAAAACCTTCTTTGAATGCTAAAAATCACTCAAGAACACTAAAGGGGGGCGTGGGTTGCTCTCTACTGCTCTCTGGGAGCAAATGGGACGAAATGGGTGTTTTTGAATGGGCAAAATAGGGTGCAAAAATAGAGTTTCATCCAGACATGTGAACTCGTCGAGTCCATATATTGACTCGCCGAGTTCCCTGTTTAAATCCCGTGTCCACCTCGCTGCTACTCGGCGATTCGAGACGCAGACTCACCAAGTTCATGGCAAAAATTAAGAAAAATACCTAAATAAAATCGTACCAGGAATCCGGTGTTACAAATCTCCCCCACTTATTTTAGACTTCGTCCTCGAAGTCTGCCGATCCCTCCCGAAACAGCTCAGGGCAATGCTCCATCATCTCATTCACGGGCTCCTAAGTCCATTCTGAGCCCTTCCGGTGCTGCCATTGCACCTTCACCAGCTCCACCCTCTTGTTCCTCAGTTCCTTCGACTTCTGGTCTAGGATAGCCACATGTCGCTCAATGTAGTTCAGGCTGTCGTCCACCTGAATATCCTCTAAAGGCACAACTGCTGAGTTGTCCACTGATAACTTCCGCAACTGCGAGACGTGGAAAGTGTTGTGGATCTGGCTAAGTTCGGCTGGCAGATCCAGCTAGTATGCCACCTTGCCCACTCGGGCTGCAACTCTAAATGGTCCAATATACCTGGGACCCAACTTGCCCCGTTTCCTGAATCGGATGACTCCCTTCCAAGGCGACACTTTCAGGAGAACCATATCCCAGACCTGGAACTCTAGGTCTGACCGGCGCCTATCGGCATAACCTTTCTGCCGACTCTGAGCAGTCTGAAGCCTGCTCCGGACCTGCTGAATCTTCTCTGTTGTCTTGAGCACTACTTCAGTGCTCCCCATGACTCTCTGACCAACCTCGCCCCAACATATCGGGGTCCTGCACTTCCTCCCATACAACATCTCCAAGGGAGGACGGTCGATACTCGCATGATAGCTATTATTATATGAGAATTCCGCCAACGGAAGGTAGGTATCCCAGCTACCTCCGAAGTCTAAAACACATGCCCGCAACATGTCCTCCAGAGTCTGGATGGTCCGCTCACTCTGGCCATCCGCCTGCGGGTGAAAGGCGGTACTATAATGTAGACGAGTACCCAGCTCATCATGAAACTTCTTCCAGAACCTGGAAGTGAACCGCACATCCCTATCCGAAATCACCAAAACTGGCACCCTGTGCCGCGCCACCACCTCTCTGATGAAGATGTCGGCCAACTTCTCGGCCGAAATGCTCTCCTGAATCGGAATAAAATGGGCGCTCTTGGTCAATTGATCCATAACGACCCATATCGAATCCACTCCTCGCGTGGTTCTGGGAAGCTTCGTAATAAAGTCCATCGTAATATCCTCCTATTTCCACAACGGAACATCCAACGGCTGCATCTTACCGTGAGGTCTTTGTTGCTCGGCCTTGACCTTCCTGCAGGTCAAGCAACGCTCCACATACCAGGCTACATCTCGCTTCATGTCGGGCCACCAATAATCTCAATGAAGATCCCTATACATCTTCGTCGCCCCGGGATGAATGGAGAATCTAGATTTGTGCGCCTCTCCCATCAGAACTTAGTGCACGCCTCCATGATACGACACCCACACCCTACGGTGTAGTTTCCACAATCCTCTACTATCGTAGTCGAAAGAGGAGATCTGACCCACAATCCTCTCACTCTTCCGATGTTCCTCCTTCATTGCCTCCTGCTGAGCCTCTCGGATCTGCTCCAGCAGTGGAGTTACCACTGTCATCCTCAAACAGACATCCCTGATCAGCGCTGCCTTGCGGCTAAGCGCATCAGCCACTACATTGGCCTTCCCTGGGTGGTAAAGGATCTCACAATCATAATCCTTCACTACATCGAGCCACCGGCGCTGTCTCATGTTCAGATTTTGCTGATCCATAAGATACCTCAAACTCTTGTGGTCCGTGAAAATCGTAAAACGAACCCCGTAGAGGTAATGACGCCAAATCTTGAGGGCGAACACAACAGCCCCCAACTCCAAATCATGCGTCGGGTAATTCGCCTCGTGAGGCTTCAGCTGCCTCGAGGCGTAAGCAATGACATGCCCCCTCTGCATCGAATACCGCGCCCAAACCCAAAATAGACATGTCGCAATAAACAACGAAATCATCTACGCCCTGTGGCAGGGCTCAGATTGATGCTTCGCATAATCTCTGTGTCAATGTCTTAAGCGCCGCCTGCTGCTCAGGCCCCCAATGAAAAACTACGACATTCTTTGTTAGCCGAGTCAAGGGCACATCTATTTTGGAGAAGTCCTGGATGAATCTCCGATAATAGCCTGCCAACCCTATGAAGCTCCGAATCTCGGATGGAGACTTCGGAACCTCCCACTTCATCACGGCCTCTACCTTGGCCGAATCTACTCAAATCCCGTCCTGGTTGATAAGGTGCCCAAGAAACTGCACCTCGCCCAACCAGAACTCACACTTAGAGAACTTAGCGTACAAGTTCTCCCTCCTCAGGGTGTCCAACACCTCTCGCAGATGCCCCTCGTGCTCCTCCTGAGTCTTGGAATAAACCAAGATGTCATCAATAAAAACTATCACAGACCGATCTAGCATCGACTTGCACACACGATTCATGAGATCCATGAACGCGGTAGGAGCATTGGTGAGCCACAACAGCATCACCACGAACTCATAATAGCCATAGTGCATTCGAAACTCGGTCTTCTAGACATCCTCCTCTCTGACCCTCATCTGAGGGTACCCCGAACGCAAATCAATCTTGGAGAACCAAGATGCTCCCTGTAGCTGGTCAAAGAGGTCATCAATCCTCGGGAGTGGGTAACGGTTCTTCACAGTTACCTTGTTCGGCTCTCGGTAATCTATACACATCCGATGCGACCCGTCCTTCTTCTTCACAAACAGTATCGGGGCTCCCTAAGGAGAACTACTCAGTCTAATGAATCCCTTGTCTAACAGCTCTTGTAGCTGTGTAGACAAATCCTACATCTCGAGAGGAGCCAACCGATATGGTGCCTTGGCTATCACGGCCGCACTAGGGACTAGGTCGATCCTGAACTCCACTTGTCGCTCCGGAGGTACCCTAGGCAACTCTTCGGGGAATACATCCGCAAATTCCCGAACCACGGGCACATCGCCCACTGTCGCCTTACCCGCCTCCTGGGTGTCCATGACATAAGCGACATATCCTGTGCAACCCTGCTGAAGGTAACGCCTTGCCCTCGCTGCCGAACAGAAGACTGGCCCTCGCTGTGATCTCTCACCCTAAATCACCAACTCTCCCCCACTTGGGGCTCTGACTCGTACTAACGGCTATGCGCAATCTATCACCGCCCCATTAGGACTCAGCCAATCCATACCATTAATGACCTTGTTTCCCCGCAATGGAATAGGAACTAGGTCAACCAGATACCGCTCTTCGAACAACCTCAATACACAATCTCGGAAAACCTCTGATGCTCGCACTGACCAATCGTCTTCAATATCGACCTCTAAAGGGCAATCCAACATGCCCGAGGACTCAGGAAACTTCTTGCTAAGTGCAAGAGAAACAAAGGATCGAGTAGCCCCCGAATCAAACAACACCTGGACTGGAATACCGTTCACATGGAACGATCCTAACAGAGCACATACGTAATATATTAAACTACATCAGCATATCATAAAGCATAATGAGAAATCATACATGTCACCACCTCAGGTGCAGCGCGTGCCTCCTCGGTAGTCAACTGGAAGGCCCGACCCCTCGCCACGGGGGCCTCTGCCTTGCCCTACCGGCCATCAGTAATCCGCAGGGTCGCTGGGGCTGGCGCCTTCACCGGCGCTGCTGCTGCTGTCAACTGAGGGCAATTGGCCCTTTTGTGGCCCCTCTGGTTGTAGTGGAAACACAACTCGGACGTCTGAAATATCGGAGTAGGATCAGTACAATCCCTGCTAAAGTGCCCCGTCTTTCCGCACTTATAGCAGCCTGACGATCCTAACCTGCCTGGTCCCTCATGTGAATTGCCACACTTCCTGCAGCGGCTACGACTCGGTGGGCCTCTTGGGCCCGAATCCGATCCCTTAGGCTTCTTCCCCGAAGCCCCAGTCATTTGTCCATCCTCATCCTTCCTTTTCAGGATGTGACCCAGATCAATCTCCCTCCGCCTTGCCCTGGCAATCATGGACTCCAGGGTAGGGCAAGCTAAAAAACTGACATGCTCCAGGATATCGGCTCGGAGCATGTCGTGGTAGCGGGTCCTCCTCATGACCTCATCACCCGCGTACTGAGGTACCAGTAACGCTCTCTCCCGAAACATGGTGGTGATCTCCGCCACTGTCTCTGTCGTCTGTCTCATATCCAAGAACTCCCATGCCAACTGTTGGAGCTCCACTGCAGGCGCGAACTCCTTCCAGAATCGTGTCACAAAGTCCGGCCATGTCATAGCTGTTGGATTAATGTCTAAGTCCATAACTATATTTGGTATGTACTTGACCCGACCCGGCATGGTCCATTTGGGTTGCACTTCACCGACACAATTTATATGGATAATCTTTTGAGAATAGTATGTTTATGATTAATATTAATATATTATAAGTTCTAATATATTAATATGGGATCATATTATTTAATTAGTATTGATCAAGAATTAATTTATAATTAATTAAGTGATCAAAAGGAACTAATTAAATATGGACTCTTATATATATGGAATGGGCCAAGTTCATTTAGGTTGGGCTAAGCTTTCATGGATAGTCCATGGAGTGTTTAACCCATGGATCCTAGGAAATGAAAGGTCATGGGTATTAGGGTTTAACCCTAATCCTCCATACTATATAAAGATGTCTTTGGTTGGTGAAATTGGCACTAGTGTGGATACACTAAAGAAGGGCTAGCCAATTTCACTAGAGAGAACCAAGTAATCATATTCTCTAAAGTATTCCAAGGTGTCTTGGTGATTTGTGATTCCACTTGAGGCTTCCACACTATTGGGGCTAAGCTCTTAAAGCTTGAAGACATCAAGCTACATCAAGAGGTATGTATTCTATCTTGTTACATTCATAGTTTTTGTATGCTAGATTAGGATAATACCTTGGATGTTCTTATTTGCATGTATAATAGAGAAAACATAGATCCAAGGTATTTAGGGTTGCATGTACACTTAGGAAGTGTTAGAATGCTCAAAACCCAACAGTGGTATCAGAGCCACAGGTTGTTTTCTGTTATATTGATGCAAATATTTTATTTTCAAAGTTGAAAAAAAAGAAAAAAAACATGAAGTTCGTCAAATTTTAAGATAATTACTTGTTCTTGTGAAAAACTAATTATTTGTAAAATTTGAATAATTTGCTTTATGAGTTGAATTAGGTCAAATTTAATAAAAGATAAAATAATATGATTATTTTATTAGTTTTAAAAGTTTGATCTAAAGAGTTTTTTTTTTTTTTTTTGAAACCTCCATAAGTTATGGATATGAAAAGGTTTTAAAAAAAAATGATTCAAAGTTTTTATGGAGTTACAAAATTTGGTGTTAATGTTTTTAAGGATTCCATAACTTAAGAATAAGTTATGGATCACCAAAAGTTTTTTGTGTTACCTTGTTTTATGAGTGAATTTAGATTAATGAATATATTATGTGATAGTTGGTTTTAATCCAAATTAATCTAAGAATTGATTCTAAAATGTGTTTTTGTAACTTGTCCTCAAGTTATATGAAAAGTCACATTTAAGAATCATAAAACTCATAAAAAATTGGCAAAGGTTACAAAAATGAAGAGTCTAGTTCTAATTAAATGGTTTTATGACTCCATAACTTGTCCTCAAGTTATGGAGGACCAAGAGTCTCTTCATTTAATAAAATAAAATAAAATAAAAAAAGGTGTAACCTTAATTAATTCCATAAGTTATAAAATAAAGAAAAGTTAATTCTTTTATTAGTTTAAAGTCTTCCATAACTTGTCCTCAAGTTATGGAACTTGAAGAGTTTTTGGATTAAAACTACTTTAAACACATAAGTTATGGAATTAATTAGTTTTGAATAGTTTCAAAACTTGCCCTCAAGTTTTGGAATTTGTAAAGTTTTCTCTTATGAATACTTTAATTCCAAGTTAGCCCTTAGAATTTTAAAAGTTAAAATTCTACCCTTATACTTTATAATATTATAAGTTAATAATATATATATGTATAAGAGTAAAGTCAGTCTTACCGCTAGTACGCCTCATTCACGAAGCCGGTCTATAAGGTGGGTATAAGGTTGTTGCCTATAAAATGGCAACTTAATGGGTGTCCACTCTCACCCACCGCTTGCTTGACTGGTGGAGGGTCGTTAGCCGAACGGGTTTGACAGGACTAGAATTCTCCCTTCATTAAAAGTATTAATGATAATACTAAGTAACTAAACTCTTAATAATACCCAATCTTAGTTACTTAGGAAAAATGTGAATAAGGTGCTAACCCATGAAATTACACTTTACACTTTGTCTAAGTCGTTAGTGGAGCGTGTGTGGTTAACCGGCACACTAACTTGGACTTAACAAGGTAGGTAAAGGGTGACTTAATATTTATCATAGTATCGATGGAGCGTGTGTGGTTAACCGGCACATCGATTGAGGGGTAATTTATTAAGGGTACCAAGTGATTTGCATGGTTACTTCACACCTTGTTTTGTGATCCTCGGCATCCCAGTCACAAAACCTGAAGGGCACACTCGAGATTGAAACATGCCTTTGAAAAGTTCAATGAATCTCAAAGATCTAGGAGTTTCAAAACCAATTAAAACCTAATAATTCATTTCGTTTATCTTGGTGGAAATTGGTGAATCGTCATTCACCTACCTTCAAATATTTTATAGCTTGGATTACGGCATACCTCTTCTAAGTTCTAAAATAGTTTGTTGGGTCCTAGCCTTAATATTTCATATTGGGTGTCATATTAAGGACTTTAAATCAACTATCTTGAATATCTCCCAAAAGATGTCTGTAATAGACACCTATGATCTTCCCAAATCTAGTGAAACAAGGTTTCCTAAATGAAGATGATGTCCTTTGGAAATCATACTTCTTTCACCTCCTCCAATTATTCTCCCCAACCCACAAGTTCTTGAAAAGTTTAAGGTCACTCAGGCCCTATTGGCAAGGCAAGGTCTAGGTGTGAACACATCTTGGAGATGTAGTCACATATTGACAAGCCGGGAGAGTTGGGTGTCAAAGTCTTGAGAAAGTTGGTGGTTCAATCACTTTCTAAGTCACATAGTGAGTTCCTTTGGGACACCTATGAAACAGACTATGACAAGACCCTTAATGATCTTATCTATTTGTTAAGATCAACTTCCTTAAAACTTTATGGACATTGACAATGATGACATTCGATATCTAGTAAAGCTCTCTCTTCCCAGTGGAAAGGGATCGGCCATAGTCAACTCGGTTGACCAAATGGTAAAGAGAAGAGCTAAGTCTGTGATAGTCTCGTGTACCATTATCAAAGGGTCCATATGTTTATATTGCCAAAGGAAGGGGCATTGGTTGCGAAGCTGCCAAATTTACCTAAGGATGTTAAAGTCAATAAGTTTGACTCTACTTCAGGTAAAGTCCACTATCTAACTCTGATAAGTTTCTATTCTGAGATTCTTGATACATGATGTGACTGGGTCACATGGTGATGTTTTAAGAATCAAAGAAAAGTGAAGAAACTTAAAGAAAGAATATGCTGAATCTGATCGCATAGATGGATTTCTATCGCGTAGCTTGAAGATCGGATTCTTGAGCTGCTTCTTAGGAGTTATGAGATATTGCTTAGGAATAGATAACAACAAGTTTTCATATGGATTGTAAGGATAAGTTTTTCCGCAAAGTTTTAAAATAAAAGAAAATTTTTGATTTTATTTATTTTAAAATATCCTTACAATGGCATTTAAGGAAAAATTGTTGCTTATATGATTCCATTAAGAGCAAGAGTGGAAATATGAAATTGATTCTTTCATTTGTGGTAATGTCTAGATTTACCAAATAAGGAAAGATTCTCATCACCCAAGTTTCATTTGGACCGGGACTTGGAATCATGCAAGTTATATAGCATGATGAATGAGAACTTTCAAGTTTTGAAAAAATTAAGACTAATTACTTGTTCACATGAATGTGTGAGTCAAGTAAAGGACTAAGGGATCGAGTACACATTCTTGTGCACTGATTAAGTCCACCACAAAAGATTGATAAGATTATTCGTCATAGTTTACTAAAGCTCAGTAAATATGATTATACTTACATGCTTAAGTGTAACTCTGAGACATTGGAAAAGGTTCCAATGTAAGGCAGAGCGAATAAGAAGAATCAAATTTGGCAGAAGGATAAAAGTTTCTCAAATCTGAAAAGATGGGAGAGTACTTTAGTATCAGTTTTTGTGATCATCTTAATGATTAAGAAACCATATCAAAATTAGTTCTCTAAGGAAATCTTAGTGCATTCTTATGACTAAGAAGAGGGATCTTGAATTGTTGAAATGGTTAAATCAAGAAGATGAGTCATACTTCGTTCCAATACAAGTCTTAGAGTCATACTCCAAGATTGTAACTTGAGTGACATGTCTCAAAGAAGGTTTAAAACACTTGTCAAATGTAAGAGTAAAAGTTTTCTACTCTTGTACATTTGAAATTGGTAAGTTGTGATGTTTTGGATAAAACAAAGACCAACTTAGGCCAATTGTGTGAAGTGTTTGTCTTGATTAGAATCCGCACTATCTCTTGGATGTTTGACAAGGGAGTCTTATATGTCAAGAAGACAGTGGGAGTCTTAATGGTCTTGAAAGTCTCAAGAACTAATCAAGAAGAGAACCTGAAGTTCTTCACTAGCACACGACTTGAGGTTTATAACCTATCATGTTGACATATTCTGTGCCCATTCCAGTTAAAGTTGGCTTTGCATATGAGTTCTTAGAGTTCTTAGTTTGTTGCATAACAACTTGGAAGCAATGGCAGGCCCTTGAGCTGCCAGGTGGCAAGAAGTTAAGATTGAGTTCAATCCATATGGTTTTGGATTTGTCATTATCTTTGTCTTGTGATTATGGTTTGACAAATTCATATGGGTAGGAACTCATACACCATATAAATCTAAGTGTCATAAGGTTTCTCTCCGATTCATGAAAATGATGGTGAGGAAACGCTTTCACTAAGTAGATTTTACGAAGATATCAATTGTGTTATTTGCATTTTCAAAAGTCGTTAGTGGAGCACGTGTGGTTAACCGGCACACTAACATGGACTTGTGAGAAATGGCAAATGCCTAAGCAATTGAGACCATGATTACGGTATCCCTTTTCATGGTTCTTGAAATTGCTTAGACACAAAGGTGAGCTATCTACGGAAAGGGTGTATGAATCTAAATTTCAGACTGTCCAGCTGATTTCTGAGTACATGTCAAAGCTAGTGGGAGCATAAGTGTTATGCTAATAATCATCATGTTAGTGGGAGCATGATAATTATGATAAGTATTGCAAGTCAGCAATGTTAATTATAGAAAACAAAAGTTTCAATTGGGAAAAAGTTGTTTTGCTATAATTAAGGGAGAGGAAATTATGCTTCATCTCAAATCTATAAGCTTAGATCGTGAGGTTTTAATCATTTAGTCAAGGATATATATGAATTTCATGTTGGAATGGCTCAACATAAGGAAATTCTGTATATGGGTCCATTATTTGCGTTCTAAAATTCGATTATGATTACGGCATCCCTTTTCATAATCTGAATATGAGAACTTGGCAAATTGAAATGGAAATATTATAGCAAAAGACTGGTTTAGTCTTTATGTAAGACATCATGAATCGTGTCCCATATGCTTCAGATATAGGATCGATTACATGTGCTATATTCATCCGTTCTAAAATTTTCCAAATGCCTGGGGCATTAAGAAGGGAAAAGGTTTAGAACTGGATATGACTAAAAGGATTAAACAATTGTCGAGGACAATCTAAGGTTTACCAAAGATTGGTTACTCAAGGACAATTGGAAGTATAGTGATAATTCTGGAAGGACCATATTGACATAATCTGTAAGGAGGCAACTCTTGTTCAGAAGTGATAGTCAAAATGAAATCTGGAAATGTTTCAAAGTTAGAATTTTCAATCTGTGTAAGATTAAGGAAACTTAATGCAAGAAGGATATTTCCAAGGAGTTGATCTCCTTTGGAATACTCTGTAATGATTGTTGCCAAGTCTTTGTGACTTTGTGCATAATCGTTACAAGAGGATCAATGCATATAAGTTTAGAATCTAACAGATTTCTGTAAATGGCATGAATTTGGAATTCTTGCATTTGCAGTAAGGATTTGGGAGTGTGAAAAGAGAATCATTGAAGTTATGTTCAATTGATCTAGTTCACAAAGTAAAGATCATAGACAAACATAGTATGCATACTTGGTGTGTGGCATGACTAGTGTTTAAGAAAACATAGTGTACATGCTTGGAGCATGGGACAAGTATTGTTTTAAATTCAAGAATAAAGTTGATAGCTGAAACAGTATACAATGAATAATGTGTAATCATATGGTGATAAATAAAAGGTGTTTTATTTATGTTCAAAGGGTTGATACCATATTGGATTCAATTATTATTGTGTTTTATTTTGCATGTTTTGACTTCCCGAATAAACTGGGTTATTCTTCCTGAATGACTAAGTTATTCAAACATCCACAGTCGGTCATATGTTGGAAGTAGATATGAATTAAGACTGTCATGGGTTGGCTTATAGAGGTCTAAGGTGTTGGACAAAGGGCTACAACACTCATGAGTGCTCATAAGCTCTGAGTATTGGATTCAACCCGCGCTCATTGGAATCACTTCATGGATTTTATCACGAGTGATCATGAGACGATAATATCTTATATTCTTCAAACCTAGAGATATGAGTTGTTACTATGAGTTGATAGTACATTGATTGCACGAAAACGCATTTGGTAACTCGGTGCTATAAAACGTGCCTTTGTGTATGATTCAACAAGTAGTAGAACAAGCCATATGAGTCAAAGTTTATCCGTTCCTTTTACCTTCGGGATAAAAGCGATATCTGTGGGCCCCTCGATGATTTGATGATGACAAATGGAAGTGCTCGGCCGGGCCAGGACTGATTTGATTTGTTCAATTAGTCAGTCGTCATAAATCGGAAATCGGGAAACAACAAATGGACAGAGAGAATGATTATAATCCATGTCTCGGTCCATATGATATCTAGAATGGAGGAATATATGATCCCTTATCTAATGGACAAGTTCGTTGACAAGATCAGAGTTCGACAGCAGCTTTAAGAGCTACGATTGCCAGTTAGGTTTGAAGTCATACGCAATAATAGTTTTAGACTTATCCAAGTGGGAGACTGTTGGATTAATGTCTAAGTCCATAACTATATTTGGTATGTACTTGACCCGACCCGGCATGGTCCATTTGGGTTGCACTTCACCGACACAATTTATATGGATAATCTTTTGAGAATAGTATGTTTATGATTAATATTAATATATTATAAGTTCTAATATATTAATATGGGATCATATTATTTAATTAGTATTGATCAAGAATTAATTTATAATTAATTAAGTGATCAAAAGGAACTAATTAAATATGGACTCTTATATATATGGAATGGGCCAAGTTCATTTAGGTTGGGCTAAGCTTTCATGGATAGTCCATGGAGTGTTTAACCCATGGATCCTAGGAAATGAAAGGTCATGGGTATTAGGGTTTAACCCTAATCCTCCATACTATATAAAGATGTCTTTGGTTGGTGAAATTGGCACTAGTGTGGATACACTAAAGAAGGGCTAGCCAATTTCACTAGAGAGAACCAAGTAATCATATTCTCTAAAGTATTCCAAGGTGTCTTGGTGATTTGTGATTCCACTTGAGGCTTCCACACTATTGGGGCTAAGCTCTTAAAGCTTGAAGACATCAAGCTACATCAAGAGGTATGTATTCTATCTTGTTACATTCATAGTTTTTGTATGCTAGATTAGGATAATACCTTGGATGTTCTTATTTGCATGTATAATAGAGAAAACATAGATCCAAGGTATTTAGGGTTGCATGTACACTTAGGAAGTGTTAGAATGCTCAAAACCCAACAATAGCCTCAATGGCCGCAGCTCCCAAAGAGTCACGAACCGACTCCCACCAATCTCTAGCTCTGTCACGTAGACACCCTGCTGCAAATAGTACCTTCGACCCCTCGGGGTAGAAGTTGATCAGCTATGCAGACTCGATGTCTGCAATCCATCATCTAGCAGCAATGGGGTCCTTTGCCCAATGGAAATCTGGTGCACCACTGCCCCTGAAGTCCTTAAAGGACAGTGTGCGTGGTCCTGTCTGGCTGGCCGCCGTATCACTCCTAAACGCCCTAAGGCGATCCTCCATCAACTCAACAATACCCTCCTTGATCGACCGGAAGATGATGGGAGTCGACTCAAGGATGCCCCTGGTAATCTCTGACGCGATGAACTCGCGTAGACTCTCATCAACCGATTCGGACCCTGAACCCGAACCTGATCCTGATCCTGAGCCTCCCGCTCCATGTCGTGTGGTCACCATACTCGAAAAACATAACATAACTACCATCAAAATATATTCCACTAACGAGGCTCACATACTTACCACAAGTCCCCGGTCTCGTCTCGGCCCTTTTTAAATCGAGTACGGATCGTCCGCTTTCAGTAGTACGGGCCCATACTACCTTCCACGTCTATCCGTACTTTCCTCAAGAATTGCCTCAACTCAACCAAGTCCTTTCTACTAATACTATTCTTGGCACAAATCTCATCCTAGGCTTGCCCTAGGGTATCCTTCTACACACTCCGTCCTCATCTGCTACAGGATTTCCCAGAAATGTCAACTAGCTCTCTCATGAATATAGCCACATGCAACAGAGATCAGATAATCATTCAAGTGAAAAACTCATCCCTAGAACAGTTGGACTCAAACAAGAGCTGCACAATAGGGTCAAGCCGATCCCTCTGAGTTTATCCAGTCCGTGCCACATGTGACTTAGCATATTCACTTAATAGTTAACTCACATTCCAAGGGTCCCATTAAGCCCAAAGCAAGCAGCACTCACACAAGGGAAAGACTAACCACATAATTCAATCAAACTGTTCTATTTTCTATTAGTAACATATACTAGCTTGCAGTTCACAAAGCTCAATCACATATAACAGGCACATAAGGCATCATTCCTAGATCCTTAGCCCTATTCTAGCATGTTGTTCTATTGCAAAAACATAACATAACTTGTATGGGTACTTTGGGGAATACTTACTTGAGCTTGGCCGGTCACGCATATCACACACTTCGATTCATTTATAAAACTCTTTTAGTTCATTGTTTGGAAAACCATTTTCTTAGAAAATTCTTTTATTCCCATGATTTGAGTCCAGACACTCCCGAGGGTGTGTCCGAATCCCTCAAACCAGGGCTCTAATACCAACTTGTAACATCCCAAAAATACCGGCTAAAAATTTCAATTTTAAATTAGGTTAATACATAAAAACATCGTTATAAAACATTCATAATAATACTTCATGTCTGAAAACCGGTAATATCATAGTAATATTTAAGACTGCATCCCAGAAAATCCATGGTGCGGAAACAAGAGTGTGTGTGATATGCTACTACCACGTCGACTCCTTTCCTCTAGCTGAAGAGGTACCTAAAAAACAGAACTATAAAACGTAAGCACGAAGCTTAGTGAGTTCCCCCAACGAACCTCATACCATACAATCACATAGCATACATGTCTGCCGGGCATTTCTAGGTGCTCGACCTTCCCCTTCGGTCCTGTCGACCGGATACTGCCTAGCATATTTGGGTGCTGGCCTACCCCTTCGGTCCTGTCGACCGGATCGGGGACAGCTTCACCCCCTACTACTACTACCACATAATAACATATCACATAACCCATACATCAAAATTTGCTAACACATAAAGCATATCAGGTAGTAGCAAACCTATATGATTATCACATAGACAGTCATCTATCATACGACTCCTACTAGTGGGCCGACATTATGGCCTTAGACCTACTTCTACTGGAAGGTAACTCACCTCGAGAGTAGCTGCTGAACACCTGCTCAACCTACGCCTGGCTGCCGCACCGGTAATCCCTCCGGCTATAAATCCGTAAACATGGATTTGGTACTCATAAATACCCCCTTTAGGTCAAATAACTGGTCAAAGTCAACTCTCTGATTGACTGGACTCGCCGAGTCCATAAAGCGACTCGCAGAGTCCTTCTACGTCTAGTCCGACTCTGACTCATCAGGTCCCTGTTCCCACTCACTGAGTCAACCTGACTCGCTAAACGGGGACAACTAACAAACTCGCGACTGGACTCGCCGAGTCCAAGGGAGACTCGCCGAGTCCGATGAACAGATCTCACAAATTGCTCCAATCTTCCATTAGAACATCAACCACGGAGATTAGGAGATTCTGGGACTATAGCTACGCGTTAAATTGCTAATTCTGCGTGTGTCTACGAAGGGTTGGACCTCCTACAGTTAAACCCTACTGAAATCGGGGAAAGTTCATACGACTCGCCGAGTTGGAAGAACAACTCGTCGAGTTCAAGGCTATATTCAAGGGACTCGCTGAGTTGTTCATCCAACTCGCCGAGTCTGAGGCCATCTTCATGGAACTCGCCGAGTTGTTTGACCAACTCGCCGAGTTCTTTCAAATCTTCTTCCTGCACAGGCCAAAACTGAGACATGCAACAGATCCAACTCATGGGTCTCAATTTCTAGGGTCTGGTTATCACAAATACACATGAAATTTGGGGGTTTTAAGGGTTGAAGACCACCTATTAGGGACAAAAAGGAATCTAAGAAGCTAAAGAGCAAAGTGGGGGGTTTTATTACCTGATTTGATGCTTTCCACAGAGTAGATTTCAGATCTACCTTCACTTCTGGAACACTCCAACTTCTTCCTTCTTCCTTAAGCTCCAAAACCTTCTTTGGAAGATAAAAATCACTCAAGAACACTAAAGGGGGTTTCGGTTGCTCTCTACTGCTCTCTGGGAGCAAATGGGAAGAAATGGGTGTTTTAGAATGGGCAAAATAGGGTGCAATGTCTTAAAATAGAGTTTCATCCAGACATCTGAACTCGCCGAGTTCCCTGTTTAAATCCCGTGTCAACCTCGCTGCTACTCGGCGAGTCGAGACGCACAGTCGCCGAGTTCATGTCAAAAATTAAGAAAAATACCTAAATAAAATCGTACCAGGAATCCGGTGTTACAGTATCTCTTCAGTCTTTATAAATAGAGACAACGTTTTATCAATCTACACAGATCTCTTCTTACTCATGTAGATGTTAATTATCTTCAAGTTATCTCATATCTTTTTTACTCTCTGAAATCCTCTCGATCACAAATGATTAATACCTCTCTTCGAAGCAAGTCACTTGTGACTCTATCACTAAGATTGATCTCACTCACTAACTTGGTTTGAATGCATTCCATGTTATGAATCAACTTATGTGTCTACTTGATATATCACCTGCTGTCATTTATGTTTCTTTATATTTCCGTAACTAACTATCTAACCATCTAACATATTAACTTATTATTGTTGAGCATTTCCTTTGAGATTAACTAATTCCACAATCATACTTGTTCTAACGTTTGTTCTAGTGTGTCTCAAGTTATTTCTCTCAACAAAATTGATACTGCTAATTAACATATTATCCTAAGGGTCACACTAATAACAACTTGGTACAGTTGATTATTTATTAGAAATTGATTTTAATAAATATTCAATAAACTCTTACAATTATTAGAAATTATTTATTTCATGGAAATATTAATTTTCAATGACAAGTAACAGAAAATATCATATGGTATTATTTATTAAGTCATGTACAACATTTCATACTTGATATACTTTTGTCTTTTAGCTAAAAGCCAAAGTTTATATTTTATAAATTTGTTTTGCAAATTTTATAAACTTTTGTCTTCTTTTTGGCTAGCTTTTGCCGAAAACGAGAGAGAAGGAAAGAGACATGATCTATTGATCAGTTTAATCAAAAGTAAGGGCATTATTGCAAGCATGGGGGACATTATGTCTTAGGTGCATCGTTTGACTAAAAAGCTTAAGACCCTTTGTGTAAAGTTTTGACTTTATGAGGCTTATATTATTGAAGTTCATATTTGGATATGAACTTTAAGCTCAAGAGTATAAGAGTTAAAATACTAACATCATCATCAAGTTAGATTATTATTGGTGCCTCAAAGGTTCATACATTCTTCTACAACTTTCAAGCCTCGAGGATTCAATGTCTACATAGGTTGTTAAACTCTTGTTGTTTATTGGTGGTTGTCTTCTTTCCAAACATTGCAAGAAGATCCATGGTTGGTTATAAACTAGTTTTGTGTTGTTCAAAATATCAAAGTCTTCCATTGTTAAAAACTCTTGTTTTTTTAACTAATTTTTGAATAACAATTGGTTTTAGAGCCATCTATGCAATTTTGGTTAGAATTTACGATTTTTGGAAATCTTAGTTTTTGCAAAATATGGATAACTTGTTTATATAAGAAACTAAGTCCATACATATTTTCTATGACAACTTTATAATGGTTAATTTGGAGACAAAAATTTTCATTCATATTTTGTCATTTAAAGTTTTCTTAGAAACCCAAAGGTTGTTTTATATATATCTTTATATGTATGATTTGCAAAAACTAGCCAATGACCCTTGTGTTGTTGAAAAAAAATGGTTGTAATATTTATTTATTCATATGGTATGTAATAACTAAATAGATTAGTTTTCTTTGTTTATTTTTTTGTAATCAATATTAGTTTTTAGAAATAATATATTCGTATAAAAATGTATTACGAAATGAAGATGGAGCCATTTTTTAAGGTCAAAATGCGATTTTTGGAAGTTTAAAGTGTGTAGGGGAAATTACGACACTTTCTGCAAACTATCGTTAAAACTATTGCTATTGGTAGTTTCCACAAGGGCTGTTGGACCTAATGCAACGTTTTCTTAAAAATGTTCCATTTTGCCGAATTATTTATCTTTCAAGAATTTTTTCAACTTTTGCAAGCAATGAATGTTTTCTCAAGTGGGAGCTTCAATAACAACATCACTAGAAGATTTTGGTCATTTTAATTGTCCTTTTAGGAATATTGTGTTGGCTCACAAAATGTTGTTAAATGGTTGGTTTATGCACATATGTTTATGTATACTTGTGTTCTTTATTTTATGCAATTATTATGTGTGGTTGATAAATTAGTTTTTACACATGCTAAAATATTTTTGAACAAAAATAAACATCACATGTATTTTGGATTTCAAAATTTATAATGTGGACATAAGATGTAATAAGTTATTGTTTTAAAACAAAAATCGATTTTATAAAAAACGTTATCATCAAATTTTGAAATACTGAATTATAAGTTTTAAAATGGTGATTTTTGTGACTTGTACGAACTCCAAATATATAAGTAATAAAAGGAAGTTTTATTAAAGATATAAATGGTTCAAAAGTGCTCAAACTCAAACTTAATATCGATATTAAAAATTAGCTTTTTATATAAAACCTTTAAATGACTCGAAAAACAACAGCATTCGATAAATACAACTTCAATAAATGGGTTCATGTCTTGAGACACAATATCATGAGAGATGTGAACTTATATACACTTAAAGGTCTTAGTCCTAAACAACATGACTTAAGCAATAGACCTGAACATGACACCTAGTAAAGGCATCACTATGGTGATCACGATGTTTCTAACATCACACTAGTAAAAGTTATTCCTGACTTTCAGGAAGTCTTGGATAATTAGGTTAAGCAATATTCCAATAAATAAAGTGATTTTTTTTAAACTAGTTCAAACAATAGAATTGTAACGTCCTAAAAACTCATTGTAAAATTTTCATTTTTAAAACAATAAACCATACAAACCAGTTGTTCCAAAACCGATCAAAGTGAATATATTGTTTAAATATCAGAGTAAATATTGGAAATTGCCAATGCGGAAAACTCTAGTGGATGTGGTGCAGTCATGTCGGGCCATTCCTTTTCGTACCGAAAGTACCTGAAACAATAAACATAAAATCATAAGCACAAAACTTAGCAAGTTCCCCAAAATACCACATACCATATAAACAATAAAGATTGCTATGTGCCATCCATAGTCTTATAATTTCCACTATGCCATAAGTCGTATCAGTTTCTTTACTTGCCTGGCCGGGGGCCAAACCCTAGATCTCATAGACAAGTGCCAAGAGTCACCTCCTTGTCTTCCATGTAAGTATCACAAAGACAAACTAGCATACTACATATAACTGCTAAGGTCCAAGCCCTGGTCATGCATAGAATTTGTCGTGAGCTGTATCCAGGTCTTTCATGAAATTGTTAGGTGCCACCACCTAGTCATTCCACATAAGATAATCCTATGAGACAACATTGGTTCCTTCGACCCCATTTGTATATTGAGGATACTCACCTCAATCCGAGATAACCAAAACACACACGTGTTGCTGCTACCGGGTTACTCACACTAAACACATCCAAATTATCGTTAATTAATAATTAGGAAAAAAATCCCATAATTCAAGGTCCAACTCATTTCTCCTCATAAAAATGGGTCGAAGACTATTTTACCCTTCCTGTACTTGGTCCAACAAAAAGAGGGCCCGAATCCAAAATGACTCAAGGCCCAAAATAGCCTAAAAGCCATTGAAGTGGTACCCTCAGCATACGACGATGAAGTGCAAATTCATCTCCAAACCTCTTAATGCCTTAACACAACATGTATAACTTTAAGATCTGATTCTTATGGGATCTACTAAGCCGTAAAGTTCCTGACATTATGACTTTGCATGGCCTAATGACATCCAACCCAAAGCCCTAAATCTCTAACTTCATCAATAGACCACCAACTCATGCATGGAAGGAAAACAAGGACCAATATCACATTTTTCCAGTTCCTAATAACTCAATAATGGATAAAGTTTTGAACTTTATCCATTAGAATGGTGCAAACAACCAAGATCTAGTCTTTAAGTCTCAAAGGGACCAAAAATACATCTTTTTCGAGTTAATCCATTAAGTCCAAGTGCCCAACCTTTAGATCTGAATCAATATGATGTTTGGATTGATAAAGTTTCCAAATTTATCCATAACAAGGTCACAAATTTTCAAGATCTAAAATTTATGCACTAAAGTGACCAAAAGATCATAACAACCAAAACTAGTTAGATCTAACAAACGCTTCATCAAGATTCAAGCTTTATACCTCTAGAAGAAAGAGCAAGGTGAACAAAGTCTGGATCTACATGCTCCAATGCAACCAACACTTCTCCAATGAGCTCCTTTTTCTCCAAGATGCACCAAGAATACTCCAAAGCACTTAAGAACACCTTCTTTTGCTCATGAGGCTCAAACTAAGGTTACAGTTTTAAGGAAGGATGTTGGAGAGGTGGAGGCTAAGAATGGAATGGGTTTGGGGAAGTTAAGGAACTTAAATAGGGATCTTACCACAATAATAGGGTTTAGGTTCTGATCGAGTATGCCCAACGTACTCCTAGTACGCCTAGCATACTAGGGATGCCCCATACGCCCACCATACTTCCTATAGGCCCAACATACTAGACTAAGCCCAAAACCTTCCTAATTTCCAACGATCATAACTTCTTTGTTCCAAATCCGTTTCTGACGATCTTTATATCCACAAAAGGTATTGAGGAGCTCTACAATAGTATGTAACTATTTTTGACTTAAAACACATCAAACTAAAATCCTTAATTCATAAAAAAAGTCTAAAACACCACTTTCCCCATTTTACCCTTTGAATTCAGAGCACAAACCGAACTCTTGGATCAAATAATCTACATTACCTACATACAAATGTGTCTGAACCTCTCTTTCCCTAAAGCCCGAAGCATTATGATACTTGATCTTTGGGTCACAGCCTCGAATTATGAAACGACTCGAAATAGGGTGTTACAACTCTCCTCCACTTAAATTAGATTTTGTCCTTGAAATCACTCCTTGCTACTTTCTAGGCAATTAGAGAATGCTACCAAATCTTCCAGATTCCTGATAAACATCGACCCTAACATACAATGGCCTTCCAATAATCGAACCCATCCTTAGTAGAACTCACATACTGACAACGAATGACTCGTTGCTCTTGCTTCCTTAACCAATAAAGGAAATCCATCACTACTCAACTCAAATCCAAGAATCTAATACCTTATTTGACTTCCCGACATACAAAACCATTCTGAATCACAACCAATATGGCTCCACTTCGTAATCTAATCCAAACGAAATCCTTAGGACCCTAAATTATCTTGCTAACCTAACATTCACATTTCCCATCTATCCAAGATCTTTTAAGCTCCAAGCTGATCTACGAATTATCTGAAGCGTTGGATTCCCAACCGATCACTGAAACCGACATCTTTTCAAACGACTGTACCACGTGGCTCTATCCAAGAGTCTGTCTGGCAAAGCTATTCTAACCTACTTATATATAAGGCTTTAACAACCTTACTGTTCCAACCATGGATAACATAACCAACCATTACAACGATCCAATAGTCTCGTGACACGTCCTACCATTGCTTAATTCCGGTTATAGGAACCTACGAGCCTAAGCATAGTTCCTCAACATCCTCGCAACTGCTTATGGACCAGGTGAATGCTACATGTAACCCCTTAGGTTACAACACTACTACACTATATGCCACCCTTGAAAGACCCTGTATAATGGGTTGGTCTAGGCATACTAGTTAGTGGTAGTGATTGTGTAGGAAAAACCGATTTTGTCTAGTTTACGGTTGTTATGTGTTTACGGCCGTAAACTCCTTGCGGTTGTAAGTCGGTTGTAAGTCAGGCCTATAAATAGGGCATTGTGTCAGACTTCAAAGGTTGTTGATGCCTTCGTTTTTTCTCCAAGTTGTATCTGACGTTTTATTGCTTCAAGGCGTATGCAAGGTTGGTTCGTTTGTTATTTGCTTATTGTTTCATCTTTTGCTTTTGTTATTTGTCTTTGATCATTGGTAGATACGTTTTTGGGCTTTACAATTGGTATCAGAGCGAGACCAGTGTCAAAGACGTCCTACAGTTGCGATTTTGCTCAAAACGATATTCACAGCGAAAGAAGGGTTTTATTCTAGTCGAATTTCGTGTGTTCAGAAGTTCAAGGTCCTAGCTTACGGCTGTAAACACCCAGTTCACGGCCGCAAGCTATTCAAGGCTCAATCACCGCAAACGATTTTCTTCTCTAGTAAATCGAGTTCCTGATTTAACGCTTAAATAATCATATTTCACTGCATTTAATTCTTAAAAATAAAATAAACTTTTAACAGAAAATTGATATGAGTATATTTAGTTATAAAATTCATGCATTATCTTAATACTTTATGTTGTTTTTATCTCATTTAATGAACAGAAGGTGTTTAATTAGTTTAAAATTTCATTTTTCAGCAATAAAAACATGCGTGGATGGAAAAGGAAGCGGAACTGGCGATTGGACGCATGGATCTTGGATTTTGAAGAAATAAGGACGTTGCTGGACAGCTTGACCCCTTGTCAGTGTTTTGGCCATATCTCATGAACCGTAACTCCGATTGACGAGATTCAAAATGTTCTAAAAAGTAGACACAATTTCGGATGACTTTCGTGTTTTGTGAAAATGCCGATTCGAAACGTACTCGGCGAGTAGGGTCGATTACTCGGCGAGTTGTATCGAACTTTCGTGATTCTGGACGCGCTGACTTGTCGTACACGGGTTTTAAGTGATGTACTCGGCGAGTAGGTCACTGGAGTCGCCGAGTAGCCTCTGTTTTGTGAAAATCTATATAAAGGGACTTTCAGATCGATACCCTAGCATATAGAGAAACCCTTGGAGGCCAATTGTCGACTAAAGGTGCTGCTGGAGCGTGGGAAGCAAGGGAATCAACCCTACATTCAATTTTAAGGAGAATCAAGGCAAAATCAAGTTTACTCTTTACCTAATCTCTTGTTTGAACTATGTTTTTACCAATTGATTTCGTTTTTGAGCTTGTTTCTGCTGTAATCATGAGCTAAAACTCATAACTTCTGTTTAGGTAGATGAATTTGTGAACATGGATTGATTATTTGATTAGGATTAATTTTAATTGGTGATTATGTTTTATAAAGCTTGTTAAAGAACCTTATGTGTTAACAATAACTATTCTTCTGTTAATAAATCAATAATTAAGTTGTATGAACATCTCTTAGTTATTAATTTCATATGATTTATTGTGACCACATAGTTGTATGTCTAGGAATAACGAATGTGAAGCTAGAATTAACTAGAAGATAGGTAAGTTAATGTGTGAGCTTGTTTGATGAACATCAGCAAGAGGTTAATTGAAGGGCCAATTTAATTAATCATTACAAGTCTTATTTAACCCGAATTAATAACTAGGAAATCCGTTAATTTAGACAACTGGCCACTGCTTGAATTAATTTGTTTCCTAAGGATTAGTAATAGCGAACATGAAACTAATCATCTTAGTCGGTAGCCAATGAAGAATTAATCCGGTACATTGAAATTACTGAATGCTCTCCCAAAATCTTGGGACATGAATGTGGTTGTAATTCAAAAGACTAAAGATCTCAATCGCCTTACTCTAGCTGAAGTGATGGCTGTCATCAAAGCATGTGATATTGATGACAAGCAAAGAGAGATAAATCATGTAAACTCATACTCGACTGCAAACCTTGGCATATCATCTAACAATGCTCTTTCTTCTCTCTCCTATTCCTCTACAAGTTTATCTTCTTCTGCACCAGTCACGCCCTACCCACAAAGTCAATCATTTTTGTCTACTCAAACCGTTCCATCTTCAAATGTGGCCTCTTCTTCAAAAGGAAAGGAGGGTGATGAAAACCTTGTCTTTGCAGCAGGGCTAGTTAATTGTTAGAATGCACTTGTAGCTGGGGAGCTTCCACCTCAATTGTCTTTTGCAGATCTTGATCAAATCCATCCGGAGGACGTTGAGGAAATGGACATCACATGGCAAATTGCCATGGCAGTATTTAGGGCAAAACAGTTTGCCAAAAAGATAGGGAAGAATAATTGGGGAATGAGCGCTGATAAGAAGGTTGGATTCAACAAGGGAAAACTTTGGTGCTTCAGTTGCCACGAGCCAGGTCATTTTGCTCGTGATTGCCCACATCCCAATAGAAGAGTTAATAATGACATAACGATGGTTGCAGTTGGGAACAGCCGAAGCAGTGGTCAAGCAAATAATGAAAAGGCTATGGTTGCACAATCTTTCGACTGGGATGATCAAATACAAGCTCTCAACTTATCTGGACCTGAAAATGCTCATCTTGCACAGGTAAGGGATGATGCTCCAGCAGGGATTGTAGCAGCAGAAGACAATGTAATGGAGCTACAGTTTGCTTTGATGGTATCCTCTTCTCATCAACCTAATGTTGGGTTTTGAGCATTCTAACACTCCTAAGTGTACATCCAACCCTAAATACCATGGATCTATGTTTTCTCTATTATACATGCAAATATGAACATCCAAGGTATTATCCTAATATAGCATACAAAACAATGGATATAACAAGATAGAATACATACCTTTTACATGTAGAAAGTCTTCATGAAGCTTGAGTGCCTAGTGCCCCAAGTGTGACACCTCAAATGGTTCACACAACACCAACAACACTTGGAATAACTTGAGAGAATTCTACACATCATGAAAATCGGCTAGCCCTCTCTAGATGATACTAGTCACCGATTTTGTCAAGAATAATATCTTTATATAGTGTTACAATTAGGGTAAACCCTAATTGTCATGACTTTCCATTTCCTTGGATCCATGGGTTCAAATACACCATGGAGCATCCATGGACCATCCTTTGGGTTTTAGCCCAACTTGATTATCCATGGAGCATTAGCCCACTATACAAGTATGGATGATTTACACAATCAACCCATATATTTAATTAGTCTTCTTTTGATCACTTAATTAATCCTAGATTAATTTTTGTTCAATACTAATTAAATAATCTTATTATTCTTATTATTAATATACTAGAACATATAATATATTAATAACATTAAGTGTTATTTCTCTCATTATAGTCTATCCAAATGCATGATGCCATGCAACCTAAATGGACCATGCCGGGTCGGGTCAAGTCTTACCAATTATAGTTATGGACTTAGACATTAATCCAACAGTCTCCCACTTGGATAATTCTAAAACTAATATTGCGTATGACTTCAGGAACCAACTGGCAATCGTAGCTCTCAAAAGCTTCTGTCGAACTCTGGCCTTGTCGATAAACTCTGACCTTTGTCAATGACTTGTCCATTAGATAAAGGATCATATATTCCTCCATTCTAGATATCATATGGACTGAGACGTGGATTATAATCATTCTCTCTGTCCATTTGTTGTTTCCCGATTTCCGATTTATGACGACTGACTAATTGAACAAATCAAATCAGTCCTGGCTCGGCCGAGCACTTCCATTTGTCATCATCAAATCATCAAGGGGCCCACAGATATCGCTGTTATCCCGAAGTTAAAAGGAATGGATAAACTTCGACTCATATGGCTTGTTCTACTACTTGTTGAATCATACACAAAGGCACGTTTTATAGCACTGAGTTACCAAATGCGTTTTCGTGTAATCAATGTACAACCAACTCATAGTAACAACTCATATCTCTAGGTTTGAAGAATATAAGATATTATCGTCTCATGATCACTCGTGATAAAATCCATGAAGTGATTCCAATGAGCGCGGGTTGAATCCAATACCCAGAACTTATGAGCACTCATGAGTGTTGTAGCCCTTTGTCCAACACCTTAGACCTCTACAAGCCAACCCATGACCGTCTTAATTCATATCTACTTCCAACATATGACCGACTGTGGATGGTTTGAATAACATAGTCATTCCGGAAGAATAACCTAGTTTATTCGGGAAGTTAAAACATGCAAAGTGAAACACAATAATAATTGAATCCAATATGGTATTGATATGTGTATTTTTATATATATTTTTATGCACTTTATCTTAATATTTTGGCCTTATTTATTCTATTTTAGAACTAAAAAGTACTCATAATGCTTTGAATTATGTTTTGCAGCTATTCGTTGTCAATAAAGCACAAAAGAAAAGACCGAAGCGGAAACCGGACTTAGGAGCTAAAAGAAGTTAAATATGCTGAAGAAGTGGGTTACGCCCCGCGTAATGTAATGGTACGCGCCGCGTACAGACTTGCCTCAGATAACTTCAATCGCGTGATTATCTTGATTACACGCTGCGTAATCCTAAGTACGCCCAGCGTACTTAGGTCGGCCACAAAGATTATAAAAGTCGATTTTCAGCTAACCAGGATGGAGGATTCGACTTCTAACCTAATTGAGTCGACAATTAACTTCTGTTAAGCCGTTTTGAGGGTCTAGAAGGCGGCCGGAAGGCCGTTAAGCTAACGGGAGCGGAGATCGGAAGGATTGGAGAGCGGATACATGTCGGTAATCATATGGTTTGTTAACATGACCATGTTTAGCATTCCATTGTGGTACTTTTCTGTATTTAGTTTCTGATTTGGGTGTAAAAACCTTTTACTTTGTGTTTATAATTGAATGAAGCTTTGATTATTAGACTAATTGCTATATTAAATAGTTTATTTGTGTTTAATTTATCTTGCCAAGCTTGTTAAAAGATCCTCATGTGTTAATGATGATTATTTTCTGTTAATTGTTAAGTGAATTAAGTTGTATGAACATCTGCTTGATTTGCTTGTCTCTTTTGATTTTTGTTGACCATCGAGATTATAAGACTAGAAATAACGAATATGAAACTAGAATTAATTTGAAAATAAATAAGTTAATGTGTGAGCCTTGTTTGATGACCATCAACAAGAGGTTAATTAAATGTCGAAATTGATTAACTATATTTACAAGTCTTGCTCGATAAGAACTGAACACTAGGAAACATGTTAGTTTAATCAACTGATCACTGTTTGAATTGACTTGTTTGCTAAAGGATTAGTTATAGTGAATGCGAATCTAACATTTTAGGAATCGGTGAATATGAATAAATGAATTTATATATGCAATTGTCTATGTTATTAAGGTGTAATTTGTCTAAACCAAAGTACCTGAAGAGATTTGCTTTCCTGTTAGTTTATCGAGAGTAGTTAATTAATTGTTAGTTTGAGATTATTTTCTTTATTATTTTCGTGTGACCTGTAACCTATAATCAAATATTTTAAATTAATCCACCGTTCCCTGTGATCGACACCCGACTTACCTAAACTATACTGTAATCTGACTAGGTACACTGCCTATAAGTGCATAGATAGTCTAAGTTTGTTAGGTTATAAATATTAAAATTAGTGGGTACTTTTGTGCACATCAAGTTTTTGGCGCCGTTGCCGGGGACGGTTTGTCATTAATTTAGTTTATTTGATTATTCGTTATTTGTTTTTAGTTAGTTTTTATTTTTAGTTTGATTTTCGATGATATCATTCCACTTGTCGGGAAGGTTCTTGTTTTTATTTTGCAGGAATTTAGTATTGTACACATTGCTTGACGTTACTTTTTGCATGGGTTTCGGGAATGAAAGTGATTAGGGAATTCTTGACCTGCTTAGCCTACTACTTTGTTGATTTGTCCAACTCAATCCATGAGGCGTAGTATAGCAAGGCGTATTGTGGTGGTTAAGTGGAAGACCGAGGTCTTGTTGTTCTTGACTAGTTAGGTCGCTTCTTGTTCCGCTTTTAGTTAAATGTGCAAGGAAAACAAAGGAAATATTCTAACGGGTCCCGAAAGTGGGTGTTTTCGCAAACCAATTCTTGCATGCAAAGGTTTTTGATCAACCGTTGTCGTTTGACCTCGACAAAGATAAGTGGTTATGACGTCTCATATTTTTTTATTTATTTTTTATCAGTCATCGTGAAGTCATCATTAGCTAAAAAAATTAAAAAGAAATTTTTTTTTTTTTAGATTTGAAGTCCCTAGATTAAATGATTTTTTTTAAAAATTAATTCTTTTTTAAAAAGAAAAGGAAATTCAATTAAAAGAAAAAGGGAAATTTTCATTTAAACTTACGCCTTGCGTAAGTAGGATTACGCCTTGCGTAATGAGCCCCGAATCGCGAATGAACATTTCAGGGGGATGGGGTTACGCCCCGCGTAAGGCGACGACCAGGTATATCTTTTGACCCTTTGACTGTTTTGTTATTCTTTTCAAAACGTCTTTCTCGCATACGCTGTGGACGGAAGAAGCCTCCAAAGATTCTCAATTTTTTGTGTTTCTTGTTAAATCCAACACACAAGTAAGCTTTTCGGTTACTCAATATCATGTATTTGTGTTTCAATCGGTGGAATAAGCTGCATTTAGCCTTTGTTCGGAATCTAGGGTTTATGAGGTTCTTGAATTAGGGCCGATTTCGCAAATGTATGAGTTGATTAGGGCTTGAATGGACCGATTTCGGTTAATACACTGAACCCTCGAACCTAATTTCGTCTTAATCCCGTCCCACACCATCGATTTGACCTCGGGGACGTACGCCAAGCGTACCCCTGTTGACTTCGAGTTCTTGACTGATTTTGAGTTCTTTGACTACTTTATGCAGTTTCCCTGATTAAGTGGTTGTTAATTTTAAATAGTTACGAGATTATGGGAATGGATTTCTAAAGATGGTCCCGATTCTATCTTATAGCCTTTGGACCATGACATTTTAACATTCTGTTGCCCCTGCTGTGTTTATTTTTAAGTTGGGTTATGATTTAAGCACAAGTAAAGTAACCGGGACGTAGATCTGTGGAACCTGGACGTACGCCCAGCGTACGCTGGATGTACGCCCAGCGTAATGTCCCTATCCAGCTTCAATTTTGTTGGTTTAAAATTTATTAATGCTACCATATTTTGTTTGGTTTTGTGTTTTTGTTTATTTGTGTAGATTATGGCTCGAAGGACACAAAGAACCAACCCACCCGAGGATGTGACCGATCATCACTTTTTACAATTTCCGCAAACGTTGAACGATGCTACCCGGGCGCATTATGTTACCAATTTGAGCTTGCTTCTCACAAAGGAGATCGATATTGCACCCTCATTCGATTGGGAATTGGCTACCAGGACTGGACTTGTTGCATTGATCCTGGAATTTTTGCAATACACACACTCGAACGCGAGTGGTGTGGAATTGTTTGTGTGTCAGGGATGGGCGCGTTTGTTCAGGATCCAGGAGCCTGTATATTGGGAGTTTTTGCTGGAGTTCTACGCTACATTTTCCTATGATCCAGGAAGGCACTCAATGACAGGACGGCCTTTGCTTTCAGACTGGGAGGAGTGAGCCGGGAATGCAGCGTGATAGAGCTTGCTACTCGGGTTGGTATTTACACAGCCGATGAGACGAGGAGTGTCCACTTCCCGACATTCCTTGCTAACTGTCTCACGGACCGGCCGGAGGACTATAACGAGAACACCTTTTGGCCCGAGATTACGGGAGGAGTTTATACACCATCTACCGCTCGAGGGGGGATGATTCGGTCTACTACATACCGAATGTTGCACCGGTTGATTTCTATGTCTCTCACGCATCACAAGAATAGTGAGAGAGTGCCTTCAACGGACTTGTATTTCCTATGGGCACTAGTTACTCCAGGAAGGCACCTGAACCTTCCAGTTGTGTTAGCTGCATATTTGGGACGAAGGGCCAGGGGACTTCGAGGGGATAGCCCGATATGCGGAGGGCATTTTATCACGCGGTTAGCTCGGTCATATCAGTTGCTGACGCGTGAGATCACAAGATCGATGGTGTTTCACGACATGAGGTCGATGAGTCTTCAGCTGTTGGAGTCGATGCACGTATTAGAGTGGGATGGAGATGGTGTTTTGAGGGTTCGAGCAGATGATGTGGCAGATGAGGAGGGTGCCGCCCAGCCACAGCCGAGACGGGTCCAGCGGCGTCGACCTGCTCCTCGGGGAGCGCAGCAGGGACCTGAGCCAAAGATTGATATGCGCTACCTAGCTCAGGGCATTGACCGCCTTAGCGAGTATGTTGCACATGTGGACAGGCAACAGCGGTGGTATGGGGATGCGTTGAACGCATTCTTTGCCCACCAGGGGTTTCAGTACTCGATCCCCTACCCACCACCATTCCAGTCACGATTTGATGGGGCCGGTACTTCTGGGACACAACCACATGATGATGGAGATGATGAGTGATCCTTTTTATTTTTATTTTGTGTTATTTTTAGTTTAGTTTAGTTTTTTTTAGTATTTGGTATGTAATTAAACGTTAATTTAGTTTGTTTTACTTTTGTTTTCCATGTTGATGCTCTTTGGTTGTTTAGATTTCTGCAGAATTTTCGCCCTTAGGAAGCTGGCAGTAAGTTCAGCAGCTAGGTCCGACTGTTGCTAGAGAGAGAAGTGTGTGAGTTGAAGATTATAGTCAAGACCCACAATTTGTCATAAGTGTGGGGTGCATATTTATTTCGTGAGCGATCGTTTTGAAGATTGGCATTTTCACAATGTTTTGACTCTTATGATATGGATGAGCAGTTCCCACACCATAGAGTTTTATTTCGATGCGAGGAAGAAGTATCGTCCCGGCTGCCACGACATGGTTGACACTTTCCTATGTTATGGGGGATTTTCATCGCGAGAAGAGGATGTCATTCTTGACGAGACGACGTGGTCGACACTTTCCCACGTCATGGTTACTATACATTGCATTTAATTGCAATATTTTGCACCACATTTTCGAAGATGGCGGTCTTGATTTTATTTTTCGGCAAATTCAGAAGCAGCAGTTCCAATTTTCAGTCTTTCAGCGATATTTGAAGCAATTTGTAGCAGCCCCATTCGATCTCGCCACAACTACCCAGGGGAGTCTGTTCCTTTTTCTCCTTTTTATGTTCTTAATTCGTTTTAGCATACAATGAGGGCATTGTATGAAATAAGTGTGGGGTAGGGGGTCGTTAAAAGTAAATTAAAATTAAAAAAATAAATGAAATTGCTAGATTTGGAAAATTTAATAATTTTAAATTTTAACAAAAAAAAAAAACTTGAAATAATAGTTTAATTTAGAAAAATCTAGTGATAATTTAATTTTTTGCTAATATTGTATGAAATGATCCGATGAGAACTCAAATGTTTAGTTGAGCCAATATATGTTATAGTGCATTTGTGGCTTCCCTTATTTTAGTGAAATCATAGAACAAAAACATAACCCCGCTTGGTTTGAGGGATGCAATATGTTTAGCAGCCTAAACCTGAAATGTATCCAGGAAAATTATTATCATTAACCAATAAAGGTTGAGGTTGAGCGCCTCTGCTTAAGCATGTAGGTTTTGAGTGAAAAAAAGAAAAAAAAGTGAGTTACATGTGTAAAAAAAAAAAGAGAGAAAATTACGAAAAAAAAAAGAGTTTGAAGAATTTTGGAGCAAATAAAGTGAAGATCAAAAGATCAAAATTCCAAGAAATTCAAAAGTTGAAGATACCTGAAATCAAATCAAATAAGGTGTTGAATTCAAAGAGATCAAAGATCAAATGTCAAAGAAATAAAGAATTCAAATAGAGCTCCATAGTGGTATCGATAAATTGTAATTCTAGATTATGTATGCTTAGGTTGCTCAACTAAAAATACCTTGAGGTTAGAAGGTTTTCTGCGGATGGATTCGGAGGGTTGCATAAAATGAGCATTGTTCGGAAAAAGTGGGCGAGTGTTTATGAAGATTGTGAGTATTTAAAATATGGGGGGGGGGGTACTTTAGGAAAATTTTAGACACAAATGTATGCGTTGAGGTCTTGGCATAATGGCTGAGTTTTAGATGGATAGTTTAGTGCGATATTGGTAAAATAAAAGTAAATTTTCTTGGGGGCAAGCAAAGGCTAAGTGTGGGGTATTTTGATATGTGTATTGTTATATATATTTTTATGCACTTTATCTTAATATTTTGGCCTTATTTATTCTATTTTAGAACTAAAAAGTACTCATAATGCTTTGAATTATGTTTTGCAGCTATTCGTTGTCAATAAAGCACAAAAGAAAAGACCGAAGCGGAAACCGGACTTAGGAGCTAAAAGAAGTTAAATATGCTGAAGAAGTGGGTTACGCCCCGCGTAATGTAATGGTACGCGCCGCGTACAGACTTGCCTCAGATAACTTCAATCGCGTGATTATCTTGAGTACGCGCTGTGTAATCCTAAGTACGCCCAGCGTACTTAGGTCGGCCACAAAGATTATAAAAGTCGATTTTCAGCTAACCAGGATGGAGGATTCGACTTCTAACCTAATTGAGTCGACAATTAACTTCTGTTAAGCCGTTTTGAGGGTCTAGAAGGCGGCCGGAAGGCCGTTAAGCTAACGGGAGCGGAGATCGGAAGGATTGGAGAGCGGATACATGTCGGTAATCATATGGTTTGTTAACGTGACCATGTTTAGCATTCCATTGTGGTACTTTTCTGTATTTAGTTTCTGATTTGGGTGTAAAAACCTTTTACTTTGTGTTTATAATTGAATGAAGCTTTGATTATTAGACTAATTGCTATATTAAATAGTTTATTTGTGTTTAATTTATCTTGCCAAGCTTGTTAAAAGATGCTCATGTGTTAATGATGATTATTTTCTGTTAATTGTTAAGTGAATTAAGTTGTATGAACATCTGCTTGATTTGCTTGTCTCTTATGATTTTTGTTGACCATCGAGATTATAAGACTATAAATAACGAATGTGAAACTAGAATTAATTTGAAAATAAATAAGTTAATGTGTGAGCCTTGTTTGATGACCATCAACAAGAGGTTAATTAAATGTCGAAATTGATTAACTATATTTACAAGTCTTGCTCGATACGAACTGAACACTAGGAAACATGTTAGTTTAATCAACTGATCACTGTTTGAATTGACTTGTTTGCTAAAGGATTAGTTATAGTGAACGCGAATCTAATCATTTTAGGAATCGGTGAATATGAATAAATGAATTTATATATGCAATTGTCTATGTTATTAAGGTGTAATTTGTCTAAACCAAAGTACCTAAAGAGATTTGCTTTCCTGTTAGTTTATCGAGAGTAGTTAATTAATTGTTAGTTTGAGATTATTTTCTTTATTATTTTCGTGTGACCTGTAACCTATAATCAAATATTTTAAATTAGTCCACCGTTCCCTATGATCGACACCCGACTTACCTAAACTATACTGTAATCTGACTAGGTACACTGCCTATAAGTGCATAGATAGTCTAAGTTTGTTAGGTTATAAATATTAAAATTAGTGGGTACTTTTGTGCACATCGGGTATCAAAACCTATGAACATAAATAAAACACCTTTTATTTATCATCATATGATTACACATTATTCATTGTATACTGTTTCAGCTATCAACTTTATTCTTGAATTAAAAACAATAGTTGTCCCATGCTCCAAGCATGTACACTATGTTTTCTAAACTCTACTCATGCCACACACCAAGTATGCATACTATGTTTGTCTATGATCTTTACTTTGTGAACTAGATCAATTGAACATAACTTCAATGACTCTCTTTTCACATTCCCAAATCCTTACTGCAAATGCAAGAATTCCAAATTCATGCCATTTACTGAAATCTGTTAGATTCTAAACTTATATGCATTGATCTTCTTGTAATGATTATGCACAAAGTCAGAAAGACTTGACAACAATCATTACAAAGTATTCCAAAGGAGATCAGCTCTTTAGAAACATCCTTCTTGCATTAAGTTTCCTAATCTTAAACAGATTGAAAATTCTAACTTTGAAACATTTCCAGATTCCATTTTGACTTATCCCTTCTGACCAAGAGTTGCCTCCTTACAGACTATGTCAATATGGTCCTTCCAGAATTATCACTATACTTCCAACTGTACTTGAGCACCCAATCTTTGGTAAACCTTAGATTGTCCTCGACAATTGTTTAATCCTTTTAGTCATATCCAGTTCTAAACCTTTTCCCTTCTTAATGCCCCAGGCATTTGGAAAATTTTAGAAAGGATGAATATAGCACATATAATCGATCCTATATCCGAAGTATATGGGAATCGATTCATGATGTCTCACATAAAGACTAAACCAGTCTTTTGCTATAACATTTCCATTTCAATTTGCCAAGTTCTCATAATTCAGATTATGAAAAGGGATGCCGTAATCATAATCGAATTTTAGAACGCAAATAATGGACCTGTATACAGAATTTCCTTATGTTGAGCCATTCCAACATGAAATTCATATATATCCTTGACTAAATGATTAAAACCTCACGATCTAAGCTTATAGATTTGAGATGAAGTATAATTTCCTCTCCCTTAATTATAGCAAAACAACTTTTCCCAATTGAAACCTTTTGTTTTCTATAATTAACATTGCTAACTTGCAATACTTATCATAATTATCATGCTCCAACTAACATGATGATTATTAGCATAACACTTATGCTCCCACTAGCTTTGACATGTACTCAGAAATCAGCTGGACTTCTAGAAATCAATACTTCATTGACTTTCTTACCAAAGTTCAGATTTCTGATGCTAGATTGTTTTGATAAAACCTTATGAAAATCATACACCTTCCCTTAGATAGCACACTTGTGTATCTAAAAAATTATGAAGAGGGATGCCGTAATCATAATAGTTAGACCTTTTTGCCACTTCTCACAAGTCCAGGTTAGTGTGCCGGTAAACCACACACGCTCCACTAACGACTTTGAGAATGCAAATATCACAATTGCTATCTAGCTAAAATCTACTTAGTGAAAGTGTTTCCTCACCATCATTTTCATGAATCGGAGAGAAACCTTATGAAACTTAGATTTAATGGTGTATGTGTTCTTATCCATGTGAATTGTCAAAACCATAGTCACAAGACAAGGATAATGACAAATCCAAACGCATATGGATTGAACTCAATCTTAACTTCTTGCCACCTGGCAGCTCAAGGGCCTGCCATTGCTTCCAAGTTGTTGTGCAACACATTGAGAACTCTAAGAACTCATATGCAAAGCCAACTTTAACTGGAATGGGCACAAAATATGTCAACACGATAGGTTATAAACCTCAAGTCGTGTGCTAGTGAAGAACTTCAGGTTTTATTCTTGATTAGTTCTTGAGACTTTCAAGACCTTTAAGACTCCCACTGTCCTCTTGACATATAAGACTTTCTTGTCAGTTATTCAAGAGATAGTGTGGATTCTAATCAAGACAAACACTTCACAAAATTAGCCTAAGTTGGTCTTTGTTTTATCCAAAACATCACAACTTACCAATTTCAAATGTACAACATTTGACAAGTGTTTTAAACCTTCTTTAAGACATGTCACTCAAGTTACAATCTTAGAGTATAACTCTAAGAATTGTTTTTTTTGGAACGAAGTATGAATCATCTTCTTGATTTAACCACTTCCACAATTCAAGTTCCTCTTCTTAGCTATAAGAATACTCTTAGAGGATGAATTGTGATAAGGTCTCTAAATCATTAAGATGATCACAAAACTGATACTAAAGTACTCTCCCATCTTTTCAGATTTGAGAAACTTTTATCCTTCTGCCTAAGTTGATTCTTCTTATTCGCTCTACCTTACATTGAAACTTTTCCAATGTCTCAGAATTATACTTTAGTCTGTAAGTATAACCATATATACTAAGCTTTAGTAAATTATGACGAATAATCTTATCAATCTTTTGTGGTGGACTTAATCAGTGCACAAGAATGTGTACTCGATCCCTTAGTCTGTTACTTGACTCACACATCCATGTGAACAAGTAGTTAGTCATAATTTTCCAATACTTGAAAGTTCTCATTCATCATGCTATACAACTTGCATGATCCCAAGTTCCGGTCGAATTGAAACTTGGGTGATGAGAATCTTTCCTTATTTGGTAAATGTAGACATTACCACAAATGAAAGAATCAATTTCATACTTCCACTCTTGCTATTAATGGAATCTTATAAGCAACAAAAATTTCCATAGATGCCATTGTAAGGATATTTTAAAATAAATAAAATCAAAATTTCCCTTTTATTTTAAAAAACTTAGCGGAAAACTTATCCTTACAATCCATATGAAAACTTGTTGTTATCTATTCCTAAGCAATATCTCATAACTCTTAAGAAGTAGCTCAAGAATCCGATCTTCAAACTACGCGATAGAAATCCATCTATGCGATCAGATTCAACATATTCTTTCTTGAAGTTTCTTCACTTTTCTTTGATTCTTAAAACATCACCGTGTGACCCAGTCACATCATGTATCAAGAATCTCAGAATAGAACTTAACAAAGTTAGATAGTGGACTTTACCTGAAGTAGAGTCAAACTTATTGACTTTAACATCCTTAGGTAAATTTGGCAGCTTCGCAACCAATGCCCCTTTCTTTGACAATATAAACATATGGACCCTTTGATAATGGTACACGGTACTATCACAGACTTAGCTTTTCTCTTTACCATTTGGTCAACTGAGTTGACTATGGCCGATCCCTTTCAATTAGGAAGAGAGAGCTTTACTAGATATCCAATGTCATCATTGTCAATGTCCATAAAGTTTTAGGAAGTTGATCTTATCAAAAATCATTAAGGGTCTTGTCATTGTCTGTTTCATAGGTGTTCCAAAAGAACTCACTATGTGACTTAGAAAGTAGTTGAACCACCAACTTTCTCAAGACTTTGACACCCAACTCTCCTGGCTTGTCAATATGTGACTACATCTCCAAGACGTGACCATACCTAGACCTTGTCGTGCCAGTAGGGCTTGAGTGACCTTAAACTTTTCAAGAACTTGTGGGTTAGGGAGAATAACTGGAGGAGGTGAATGAAGTATGATTTCCATGGGACATCATCTTCATTTAGGAAAGCTTGTTTCAAGAGATTTGGGAAGATCATAAATGTCTAAACCAGACATCTTTTGGGAGATATTCAAGATAGTTGATCTTAAGTCCTTAATATGACACCCAATATGAAATATTAAGGCTAGGACCCAACAAACTATTTTATAACTTAAAAGAGGTATGCCGTAATCCAAGCTATAAAATATTTGAAGGTAGGTGAATGACGATTCACCAATTTCCACCAAGATAAACAAAATGTATTATTAGGTTTTAATTGGTTTTTGAAATTCCTAGATCTTTGAGATTCATTGAACTGTTCAATGGCATGTTTCAATCTCGAGTGTGCCCTTCAGGTTTTGTGACTGGGATGCCGAGGATCACAAAACAAGGTGTGAAGTAACCATGCAAATTACTTGGTACCCTTAAGTGTTTACCCTTCAATCGATGTGCCGGTTAACCACACACGCTCCATTGATACTATGATAAACATTAAGTTACCCTTTGTCTACCTTGTTAAATACGAGTGAGTGTGTCGATTAACCACACACGCTCCACTAACCGACTTAAACAAAGTGCAAAGTGTAATTTCATGGATTAGCACCTTATTCACATTTTCCTAAGTAACTAAGATTGGGTATTATTAAGAGTTTAGTTACTTAGTATTTATCATTAATACTTTTAATGAAGGGAGAATTCTAGTCCTGTCAAACCCGTTCGGCTAACGACCCTCCACCAGTCAAGCAAGCAGTGGGTGAGAGTGGACACCCATTAAGTTGCCATTTTATAGGCAACAACCTTATACCCACCTTATAGACCGGATTCGTGAATGAGGCGTACTAGCGGTAAGACTGACTTTACTCTTATACATATATATATTATTAACTTACAATATTATAAAGTATAAGGGTTGAATTTTAACTTTTAAAATTCTAAGGGCTAACTTGGAATTAAAGTATTCATAAGAGAAAACTTTACAAATTCCAAAACTTGAGGGCAAGTTTTGAAACTATTCAAAACTAATTAATTCCATAACTTATGTGTTTAAAGTAGTTTTAATCCAAAAACTCTTCAAGTTCCATAACTTGAGGACAAGTTATGGAAGACTTTAAATTATTAAAGAATGTAACTTTTTCTTTATTTTGTAACTTATGGAATTAATTAAGGTTACATATTTAATTACTTAATGAAGTGACTCTTGAACCTCCATAACTTAAGGACAAGACTCTTCATATTTTGTAACCATTGCCAACTTTTATGAGTTTTATGAAACTTAAATGTGAATTTTCATATAACTTGAGGACAAGTTACAAAAACACATTTTAGAATCAACTCTTAGATTAATTTGGATTGAATACAATAATTTAACATAACTTTCTATTAATCTAAGCAACTCATAAGAACAAGATAATTCAAATCAAACTTTTTCATGTAATTAGCCTAATCACTAAACTAATTCAAAACATGAATCTATTGAAAATTATCTTTGAAATTGGATTAGCATGAACATTACCACATCAAAAACAAGTTTATAAGTTCAAAAACAACTTAGGGTAATGTTTCTAGTCCATTTCTAGCCAAAAAAGTCGAATATATGTTGTCTGGGGCTCCTACACGTCGAGTGCATGAACCTACTCGGCGAGTAGGATGATTTTACTCATTGACTCTGCGAGTTCATCAGTGGACTCGACGAGTCCAGTGCCCAGAATGCCCAAAATTCGACTTTTTCAGCATTTTTCAACAATTTGCATCAAGTATACTTGAAAACAAGCCTAGGCTCTGATACCACTGTTGGGTTTTGAGAATTCTAACACTCCTAAGTGTACATGCAACCCTAAATACCTTGGATCTATGTTTTCTCTATTATACATGCAAATATGAACATCCAAGGTATTATCCTAATCTAGCATACAAAACAATGGATATAACAAGATAGAATACATACCTTTTACATGTAGAAAGTCTTCATGAAGCTTGAGTGCCTAGTACCCCAAGTGTGACACCTCAAATGGTTCACACAACACCAACTACACTTGGAATAACTTGAGAGAATTCTACACTTCATGAAAATCGGCTAGCCCTCTCTAGATGATACTAGTCACCGATTTTGTCAAGAATAACATCTTTATATAGTGTTACAACTAGGGTAAACCCTAATTGTCATGACTTTCCATTTCCTTGGATCCATGGGTTCAAATACACCATGGACCATCCATGGACCATCCTATGGTTTTTAGCCCAACTTGATTATCCATGGAGCATTAGCCCATTATACAAGTATGGATGATTTACACAATCAACCCATATATTTAATTAGTCTTCATTTGATCACTTAATTAATCCTAGATTAATTCTTGATCAATACTAATTAAATAATCTTATTATTCTTATTATTAATATACTAGAACTTATAATATATTAATAATATTAAGTGTTATTTCTCTCATTATAGTCTATCCAAATGCATGATGCCATGCAACCCAAATGGACCATGCCGGGTCGGGTTAAGTCTTACCAATTATAGTTATGGACTTAGACATTAATCCAACACCTAATTCGTCCAAGGTAAGTCTCCCATCATGCTCTAAGGCTTGTATAGATTATGTAAAATCTCTACATGACAAAATTGAGACATTAGGCAATGATGTAGAAAATCTTAGGATTCTTCGTGAACTTAATGAAAAATTAATAAGAGACGTAGAAGACCTTCGATATGAAGGGTATCAACTTCGAAAAGTACAGAGACGACTTAAAGCTCAACTGGAATCGAAAATTAAGGACTTTAGGAGACTCCAGAAAGACTATAGTAACAAATGTGAAATCTATGATTATGTAGTCAAACCAAATGTTGAGCTAGTGGCTGAAGTTGAATCTTTAAAAGGAAAGTTTGAAACCGCCAAACTTGATGTAAGAAAATATGATTTCTCAAGTGAGGTGGTTGCAAACATGATAGACCAAAGCATGCAGTTTAAAAGGAATCAATCGAAAGGTCTACGGTATAACCATGTACCCTTTCCTTTCAATCATTCATACGTGCCCAAGCCTTTGTCCAAAGAAGAGATTGCCAATGAATCATTTATGGTTTATGGAAAGCCCTCCAGTTTTATTTCGGGAGGATTTATTAATGTTGAAAGTACTAGCATTTCTACTTCTCATGCAGATCAATCCTTGAATCAGTCAAAGCACGAAGTTGAAGGATGTGTTTCTGATAGTAAAATCGAGTCTAAATCTGAAGCTTTAGTTTTTAATAAAGACGATACGTTTTCTAATATTTTTAAAGACAATGTTTTTTGTGATGGTGTTTTTATGACTTCTGACACTAGTTTGAATGTTTTGAAGAAGTCTGGTTTGAACTTTGTGGTTGAAAATTTTAATGTTTGTGATAAAGATGTTGAAACGCTGCTAGTTTCACAACTCTCCCCATCTAACGCACCCTCACTTGCCTCTCAACCTAATAATGTTGCTTGTTCTTGTGAGAAAAGCAAGGGTGCAGATAGGGAAAACAAATCTGATCAATGCAGTACAAGTTCTAAAAATTACAAGCAGATTTGTTTTAATTGTGGCACTAGTGGTCATATTGCTAGAAATTGTCTAAATCCTATGTTTGTGAGTTATAGTCTTCCAAGAGGGGAGAACGAGTTTAGAGGAAGGTCTTTAAATAGAAACTCCTCTAGAATTCGTTCTCGAAATGATGATTGGGTAGATGAACAAAATAGAAAACGGGTTGTTTTTCAAAGAGATAAAAAGGTTTTTAATCACCCTGTCCCTGACAGTCTGCCGAAAACAAGAAAAGCCAAGCCAAGGTCAAGCTCATCACGAAGCAGCAGTGGATCTTCAACCAACTCTGGTAGAAGTCATACATATTTTGAGTAGACTGTCAAACACTCAATGACTAAATCAACTGGGACACTTAGAAAACCTAATTGTAAATGGTTGCCCAAACCTGCTCCCTATACATCATTTGTGTCCTCAGAAAAGTTTAAATATGATAAATCTGAAAAGGCATTAGGATCACCCAAGAAGATCATCAACTGGGTGCCCAAATCTAATTAAACCCGCATATCTTGCAGGGACAGTTGCGGGGAAATGTCGTCAGACCCTGGTTCGTCGACAGCGGCTGTTCCCGGCATATAACGGGAGATATCGCCCAACTGCAAAACATTCAATCATTTAATGGGGGATATGTCTCTTTTGTGGGTGGAGATGGAGGTAAAACCACTCAAAGGGGAACTGTGTCAAATGGAGTTCTAAGTTTTGAAAACGTGAATTTCGCTCCCGAGTTGAAACACGGTCTGTTAAGCGTTTCTTAGATCTGTGACAAGGGCTATTCTACGCATTTCACTGACAAGGAATGCATGATCTAAAGCCAGGCTTTTTCATTCCAAAAGAATGGATTCTCGTAAAATCAAAAAGGGATGGGAACGCCTATATCATTGATATGAATAGCAATCTCCCAGAACAAGCTACTTGTTTATTCTCCAAAATCTCCGAGCAAACTGCAATGTTGTGGCACCGAAGATTAGGTCATGCCAATGCCAAGAATCTAAACCGTCTTGCGAAGAATGAGATGGTCCGTGGTTTGCCCGTCAAGGACTTTATTACGTTTGAAAAGTGTGTGTCGTGCGCTCAAGGAAAGCATCATCGAAAGCCGCACTTGCCAAAACAGGTTAACTCAATCAGTCAGGTTCTTCCATTACTTCACATGGATTTGTTTGGTCCAGTGAACGTGCTAAGCATCAACAGAAGTTCTTACTGTTTAGTTGTGATTGATGATTTCTCTTGATTTACATGGGTTTTCTTTCTATCCAACAAAGCTGGTGTCATTTAATTGATCAAGAAGTTCATTGTACTTGTTGAGAATCAGACCAATCATAGGGTGAAGGCGCTTCGTACCAATAATGGAACAGAGTTTAAGAATTTTGTTCTCAATCACTTCTGTGCTGAAAAGGGTATCCTACGTCAATTTAGTTCAGATCAGACACCTCAACAAAATGGTATTGCTGAAAGGCGGAATAGAACACTCAAAGACGCTGCATGAACGATGTTGTGTGACTCAAAACTGCCTGTTTTCTTTTGGGCGGAGGCAATAAACACTGCCTGTTATGTTTAGAATCGAGTTCTTATCAAAAAAGCTCAAATGAAAACTCCGTTTGAAATTTACTATGGACACAAGCCTTCAGTCAGTCATTTCCGAGTATTTGGCTGTCCTTGCACCCTTCTTCACCTAGATGCCAACCCGAAGTATAATGCCAAAGCCGATGACTGCTATTTTGTAGGGTATGCTGCTCGTACCACTTATAGTGTCTACAATAAGAAAACCAAATAGATTGTGGAATCCTATGACGTGCGTTGGTTGGAAGAGAATGAGACAGACGCAAGAGTGGGTCCGGATTGGTTGTTTGATTATACGTCACTTTTTAAATCCTTAAACGTGTATTCAAATGATGTATCTAGAACTGGTTCGCATTGGAAGAGTATCTCTGAAGATGAAGACGAAGAAGTTGTGTACAAGCCTGTATCTAAATCCTCTGCTTCAACGAAAGGAAAATCTAAAGCTTCACATGAAGGAGAGTCCTCTGACTCGCACAAGGGAGGATCTTCTACTGCATCTGAGGGGGAGCCTTCTGCTACAACTGAGGGGGAGTCTTCTGCTGCAACTGAGGGGGAGTCTTCTGCAACACCTTCGGGAAAGTCCTCCTCTACTCCTCAAGGGGGGCCGTTCTTGGAACATGATAGTCCTCAATCAGTCCACACTGATTCTTCTGATGTTGAACCGACACCTCACATATCTACAGAGAAAGAGTTCGTTCCTGTCACAACTGGAAATGTTGTGTCATGTAATCTATACATTCAAGTTAATGTGAATCAAAAACTTCAATCAAATACATTATACAAGTACTACAAATAGTCATCAAACCATTGGAAACCCTAAAGGTTCTTGTTTAGGTACACCTTGGACTAGAACTTCCTCATTGGATCCAAATGGACCAATAAGCTTCCAAATAGACTATCATGGGCTTAGAACCCTAATTGGGCTCTAATTGGACCCACACTTATTTATCTCAAAATTTTGGGCCATACTGGGCCTAGAATGAAATAAATCACAAGCTTTGATCCATAATTTAACCTAACCTAGCTTAATAAAGCATAAAAATCACAATTTTATTTTATAAGGCCAATGAACACCCAAACTACCTCAAATATTGGGCTTAAGGGCAAAAAGCCCAAAAATCTTTTTTTTCTCTTCCCATTCTCGGCCCAAGGCCCAAACCCAAAGAGAAATAGAAGTGTTGACTTTGGATGCCACCTCACTATTACCCATAGGACTTCCATGCATTATTTCTCATTCTTCCATGCAAATCACTTCAAGATCACATCTCTTCTTCCTATCTCTCTCACTCTCGGCCATACACCCACACAAAAATCTCTCAAATTCTCTCTAGATTACTCAAGAACTCTCCTTCTTCCCCTCTCCAAAAATCTCGAAAATTAGGGACTTTCAAGAGGATCTTGCAAGTTAATCATCATCTAAGGTAAGATTATACTTGGATATATGGTTTAGATTCTTTTGTTATCAAAATCCTTTCCTAATCTATGCAAAAATCATGATCTTGCACCCTAGAACCATCTCAAACTCGAGATCTACCAAGGAAAGGTGCTAAGGCCAAAAATCATCAAGTTTTCCTCCATCTTTTCTTCCAAAAACCGAAACCACACCCAAGGTGAGCTTCATACCCCCTATTTTCTGTTTTTATGAGTTTTGTGGGGGGGGGGGGAATACAAGTGAAAGTGTAGATCTATATGTGTTTTGTATGCCTTGTATGATTTCCATGCTTATATGTATGCATTTGTGTGTTATAATGTTGGATCTAGCCATAAAACCCCTCAAAACCGAGATATATCTTGTGTTAAATGATTTTAGCTTCAAATATATTTCTAAATACAAAGTGTTTCAAGAAAAATGGCTAAGTGGTTTAGTAACAATTTTCCTTTGGTTAAAAACACAAATTTTGGGCCTAAAATGTGAAAAATACAAAATTAAGGGTCCAAATGGGCATATCACGAATTCTGATGGATGAAGTGTGCCAAAACAGTTTCCATAAATCAATTTCTGTAAATATACTCATTTAGGGGATTAAAAACATAAATTTCAAGCTTAATGGGCTAAAAATGACATTTTCGGCCCAATGAGGCCCATTATGCGAATTTTTCTGTTTTGGAGGGCCAAAACTGTGATTTTCTGTAAAACAGTGGACCATAAGTGATCCAAGTCCTTTTCAAAGGTTTAAAATGCTTTTTAAATTTAAAAAGGACCAAAGTTGCAAAAATTTTCCAATTTGGGCCAAAATTGTCAAAGTTGCGAAAAGAAGGGATTAAAACCAAGAAAACTGCATTTTCAGGGACTTAAACTGTTTTCTATGAAAAATATGTTGAAAAATATTAATTTCAATAATTTTTGGTGTTAAAATGTCAAGAAAATTTAATTTAAGGACCAAACCGGGAAATATTCAATAAAAGGGTTGAAAATGTAAATTTTACAAATAATGAGGGGCTGAAAACAGAAATATTACAAGGCTAATTCAATATACACAATTTTATCAAATAATGGCACCGCGACTATCGACGAAATACAATACATTACAATACCAAAAGTCGTTGTTAAACGAATTGGCTCGGTCTCGAGCCACGACGCCTTCGGGATCGTTAGTATAACTATAAACTGGGCGTTTGTGTAATGCGGGTTTGTAGTAAATAATCATGCTCGAGAACCTTCCAACGTCGCCTGGGACTGACACTATACGCTATGCAATGGTTTCAATGTAACTTCATGTAATTCAAGGAACTAGGAGAACATCGGGTTTTCCTAGGGTTTTCAATACATACAGATTTGAAATGCATACAACTTCAATGAACATTTTTTTTACAAGTATAGAAACAAGCAAGCATACATATGGATCTTCACAAACGTTTTCAAAAGCTTTTCTTTTCAGAAAATATCGGATTTTCTGGTGGTTTTTCAAACAATACAAACATTCGATTTCAAACACTACTTATGAACTCACCAACATTTCATATGTTGACGTTTTTCAAAATACTTGTATTCTCAGGGAACCAGTGAACCAAAGGAAATCATATTCAGTGACGGCTTGCAGTTTATTTATGTACGAACCGAACAATTTAATTTTTTGGGAATGTAATGTTTAAACAATGTATGACATGTAAACACTACTGGTTGTACTACATTAACGAATGGTGACGAATGTTGTTATGTTTCATATATATTCAATGTTATGGTATTCAATTGAGTCACGACAGCCCCCGGACGTTTCCACCGTCTGGTTCGGGGGTGTGACAGTTCCAAATGATGCTTTCGTTGTCTCTTCAACCTTTATGGAATTACTCTTTCCTGATTTTATTGCAGATGAGTATGTCGCAGATCCATCTGGTGCTACTCAACCAGAAAATGAAGGAGGTCTCAACATTCACACTCTACCTGTTTCTCTCAATGACATCAGCCAAGAAATACCTTCTAGGGTTCAACGGGATCATCCGATCGAAAACGTCATTGGCCAGCTAGATGGTGGTGTTAAAACTAGAAGTTAGAGTGGAGACGTGAATACATATTTGTACTCTTGCTTTATTTCTCAAATTGAGCCCAAGAATGTAGAAATGGCTCTAAACGAACCTAGCTGGGTGGATGGAATGCATGAAGAATTGCACCAATTTGAAAAACTCGGTGTTTGGAAGTTAGTTGAGTTACCGAAGGGCAAGAAGTCTCTTGACACACGATGGGTCTATCGCAACAAACAGGACGATTCAGGGGTTGTTGTGCAAAACAAAGCTAGACTGGTAGTTCGTGGGTTTCGACAAGTCGAGGGTCTTGACTACACTGAAGTTTATGCTCCAGTAGCTTGCCTGGAGGCTATTCGTATCTTCCTAGCGTATGCTTCGTATATGAACTTTACTGTCTTTCAAATGGATGTCAAGACTGCCTTCTTGTATGGCAAGGTGAAGGAAGAAATCTACGTTGATCAACCGCCAGGGTTTGTCGACTCGAAGTATCCTAATCATGTCTACAAGTGGGACAAAGCGTTATATGGGCTGCATCAAGCTCCTAGAGTATGGTATGCAACCCTAACAAAGCATTTGCTCGAACATGGTTACACTCGCGACACTATCGATCAAACACTATTCATAAAGCATGTCGACAAGGACCAGATACTCGTACAAATATACGTCGACGACATAATCTTTGGATCAACAAGCCAAAAGCTTTGCAAGGAGTTCGAAAGTGTAATGAAGAAATGATTTGAAATGAGTTCGTTGGGAGAAATGACCATAATTTTGGGGCTTCAGGTTAAACAGAATTCAACCGGAATCCTGCTACATCAAGCCAAGTATGTGGAGGATATTCATGAGAAGTTTGCGCTTCACGATGCTAAATCTGCTTCTACACCGATGGCTGAACGACCTCTCCTGACTCCAGATCCTGAAGGCGAGTCCGTAGATCAAACTCTCTATCGATCGATGGTCGGATCGCTGATGTATCTTACTGCAAGTCCACCTGACATTATGTCATTTTGTCAATGCGCACGATATCAGACTAATCCTAAGCTATCTCATCTTATTGCTGTTAAAAGAATTTTTCGGTATATCAAAGGAAGCCCTAAATTGGGTCTTTAGTATCCGAAGAATTCTGAATTTGATCTTTATGCTTTTACTGACAGTAATTATGGAGGATGTCAATACCTAGGTGACATATTAGTTTCATGGCAATGCAAGAAATAGCACACTGTCTCGACTTCAACAGTAGAGGCGGAATATGTGGCTGCATCAGCTTGCCGTTCTCAAGTTATCTGGATCCAACATCAGCTGTTGGACTACGGTTTGAATTACTTCGAAACCCTATCTATTGTGATAATGAAGCGGCAATTCAAATAGCTAAAAACCCAGTCCAACACTCTAAAACCAAGCACATCGACATTAAAATTCACTTTATCAGAGATTGTTATGAACGATCTTTAATTCGAATCGAACAAGTCCACACTGATAACAATGTGGCGGACTTGTTCACAAAACCATTTAACAAAGCTCGTTTCGATGTGCTTGTCGGATTTCTGAAAATGATACGTTTTGAGGATTAAGTTTTTTCATTTTCATTTTCTTTCTCAATTTATTTTTGGTTTTATTAGTTTACATTTTCATTTTTTGTTTTAGGATAGTTTAAAATTTGCGCATTATTTTGTTTCGTATTCTCACCCATGCACAAATTTAGTGGGAGAAATAAAAATCCAAAAACAACAAATAATTATAAAAAAATAAAAAAAATCCAAAACTAGTGTCATTTCTATTCAGCATTTTAAATTTTATTGTTGATAACTTCGGTTGTAAGTACTGTGATGGGAAATGAAATTAACAAGTGATAAAGGGCAACCTGAATCGGCGTAACGTACCTAAGTTGAATCGTCTACGCTCTGTACTCGATGTGCTGGTAGGCACGAAAGATTTTAAATGGACTTGACTAGGAAAGTTGAACCTAATGAATTTAAGGACTTGACGAACTTTGACCTAGTTAGATCCGTTTAACCTGATGTCATGACGCTCGGATAGGTTGAGCAGGGAGATATACATGAGAATCTACCAGTCACATTAATTGAACCCGTCCTGGGAACCGTGGCTTAACTTTTCCTTGATGTGCGGATGTTGTCCTTAATTCCGGTTGGATGGGGCGACTGGTAAATTCCGATAAATTAGTTCTGTAGAATATCATTTTCTTGCTTTCCGTCTGTTAGCCATATGTTGTCTCCTTTGCGCAACTTCTAATCTGTCACACCCCGAAAACCGAAGGCGGAAACATTTCTGGGGTTGACTCCACGATGAGTATCAAATCCAATATACATAGTAAGTAAGGTAAAACAAACATTACATTACATATATGAAAGTTTTACATTTGTTTCAAAAGCATAAGTTATACAAGTGATACATAGTATATATGAACAACACGAAACGAGTCTTCTAAGTACTCCGTCTTCGCACAAAAGGATCTTCGGGTACCTGTCTAACACGGACCTGAGAATACAAGCGGTTTGAAAATCAGCATAAAGATGGTGAGTTGATAAGCGGTTAGTTTTTCTGAAAATGTACGAGTTCCTTTGGTTTCCTGAAAAAGTAGTTATCCAAGAAAATCCCATATTTTCTTATGTAAAGTTAATTTCCAAATCCGAAAGTGAAGTAAACGATGTACAATGAAAACATGATTGTTCTTGTGAATTGTAGTTCAGTTGTTTAACTTGTTACACTTTTCTAGATACGTACTACTGTTACTCAGGAACTATTACCAAATCTAATTATGTTCGGTGTCCTTCCCAGGAAAACCCCATGTTTCCCTGACTGTGTGTGTATATCTTTACCGGATCTGGTTATGTTCAATGTTCTCCCCAGGAAAACCCCATGTTTCCCTGACTGTGTATGTATGTGTGCCTGCCATTCTTGAACGTACATTAGCTTTACTACGAACATAAAGCTAGCAAATGAGTCTAAAACGTAATAATCTAGATTGGAAGTCCTTAACCATACTCAGACTGGATATGTCTCGGACCATGGCCAATATCCTTTTTATGACTTTCGTCACCCTTGAACCATTTGGTTTGGCTGTAGCTAGCAGGCAGCTGTGGGATTGTCAGTCCCGTATAGATCTATACACTCAATCCACGCTCTCCTACGAACGGAGATTATGGTTACAGGGTTAGTCCTCCACTATCTCGTGCCATGGAAGTGTTACAAGGACGTGTCTCCAATCTTTAAGATTACTCCTTACTTTTCGACTAGGAAAGTAGTATCTATGACTAGTTGAGTTCTAACGTACCTGTCCTTTACACTCGAGCCTAGGTGTTTTATTAAGGACATTACACTCGAGCCTAGGTGTTATTTAATGATTACTGTCCTTTACACTCGATCCTAGGTGTATTATTAAGGACATTACAATTGATTTGCGTGTCATAATGATGTTTATCTTTCACACACTCGAGCCTAGGTGTATTGTTAAGAATATACAAATGTTTTATGTTTTCTGATGGTGTCTGTCTTTTACACTTGAACCTTAGTGTTTTATTACAGACATTACAATGGTTTATGTATTCTATCAGTTTAAGTATGAACAATCAAATGCAAAGTACACAATATAACAGTGTATAATAAGGATTGAAAATCGGGTTAAAAACAAACAACTCTGCAAGTTAAAAACAGTTTGTTTAAAAGGTTTTCAATTCTTAAAAATGTACAATTATGAAACCATTTAACTGAAATCATGTGATTGAGTACAAGGTATTCTTGTAATTTTGCTTGTATTCCCCCCTTGAAAACATTGAAAAACCATTGAAAAAGGGTAGGGGTATGAACTCACCGGACGCGGATATGTGTCGATTTCGGATGCTAAACGTCGAATCGAGGTCTGATAACTCGCGAGGTTCCTATGTAAAATGAAATGGCATACAAATATATCTAATTAGATTCACAAACTCTAATTAGATATGAAATTACACTCCAACGAACGAAAACACCTCAAAACGGGTGTTTGGAGTAACCCGGGTGACATCTACGAACGGGAATTGAAACGAGGGACTTGGAATTTGAGTTTACTCCCCAAGAGTAAACTCCCTAATGATGTTTACGTACTAAACACCCATTCCCCATGAGTTTACGGCCGTAAACTCATGGTGGGGTGGTTTATGGTGTTTAATGGGTCACAAATGGATATTAACACTTGGAAATGCTTGGAATAATTTTACCTAAGGCTTGGATTGAATTAAAATCACCAAATACAACACTTAAGGGAGTTTATGGCCTAAGCATGGGGTCTATGGCCGTAAACTCTCATATCCTCTTGAATAAGTGTTTTTAAGGTCTCAAAATTAATCACATGTGATTCTAAAAATTCCTACAAGCCTAGAAATGAATTTTGGGCACCATTTGACATGCTTTTTGGAGTTTACGGCAATGGGGCATGTTCTATGGCCGTAAACTCTCAAAGGTGGGGTTTTGATGTGTTTAAAGCCCTTAAAATATTTTTGGTTTGTTCTATGATTTATTCCAAGGCTTTTGGTGGTGTTGGATGGCTTTCTAACACCTTAGAAGTGAGTTTACACCCTTGTTTAAGGAGTTTACTGCCCAAACACAAGCCTTGGCCATAAACTCACGAAAACCCTTCAAAATTTATGTTTTAAGTGTTCTAGGTCCATTTCCAATATTCTAAAAATCATATTTAAGTCTTGTTTGTGTCTTGGAAGGGTTAAATGGCTTAAAACCCCTTTTAAATATGTGTTTACGGCCTAGGCACCTTCCAGGGCCGTAAACTCATATACAAGGCTTTAAATCTTGTTTTGAGGCATTCGAATTCCATTTCATAAAGTACTCTAGCCATATTCAAGGTCCAATACCTGGTACACAACATATGCAACTCTATTTCTTTGCAGGCTATATATATATATATATATATATATATATATATATATATATATATATATATATATATGTGTGTGTGTGTGTGTGTGTGTGTGTGTGTGAAATACTTCTTATCTGTTAGCCATATGCTGTCTCCTTTGCGCGACTTCTAATCCGACCTGGTACACAGCATATGCAACCTTCTTCTTCTCAACCCCTCTAAAGTAGTTAGCAATAGAATTCTGAATCTCTTCTCTCTCTGAATGGTTGTCTGCTCACCCGGTGTAAGGAGTACTCTGGAAGTTCTTGATGGCTGGGGCATATCAGGAAGCGGGAAACACGTTCCAGTACACTTAAAATTGAACTCATACAGATTGTCTGTAGATCTCGTTGTCCGATTTAGGTGGACAAGAATATCCCTGGTTGTAGTCAGTTGAATGGTCATAAGGTGAATTTATTTAAGATTTAGGAGTTATCATAATTACAGAAATTTACAATTAGATATATGCCTGAATCATGTCATTGATAAAATGTCCAAATCTGTCACAAATCTTTCGTGTTTAAGTGGACCACAATACTGACAATCGGTCAGACGAAGATGTGAAGATAAGGGTACCGACAAGTGGAATAAGGTCGTCCAACAACTTTCATCCAAGCATCACAAAAGTTATAGTGGTTAAGTTTTGTTGTGTAAAATTATTTTTAGTTAAAATGTTTTTTTCTTAATTTTATTTTTTAACTTTTTAAAATTTTTCAAAATGTTATTTTTAATTTTTAATTTTAATTTTATTATTTTTACTGTTTTAATTTTATTCTTATTTCGTTTTTTTAGCATTTAAATTGTATTTTGTTAGGTTTTATTTTATTTTATTTTTTATTTTCTAAATTAAATTAATCCTTAAAGTTTTCTTAGTTAATTTTAATTGTTGGAAGTTGGAAATATTGGGTAGCTATCAGGTAAGAGGGTAAGGGAAGGTAAGAAAGGGTAAAAATAGTTCACTGCCGGAATCTCCTCATTCACGAGATTCCGGCCGCAAAACAGTTCTCCAACCCTCTCAAAGGCTCAAAATTTTTTTATTGATTTTCGGAAAAACATTTATATCATCACAAAGGTAATCACTTCTAGATCACGAATATGTAGTTTGTTTCAATTTTCACCGTGCCATTGTGTCGGAAATCACGAAAAATGATTCGTCGGAGCTTACGGTCGTAAGCTTAGGCCGTAAACTCCAAGCACTCGAAATCTGGACTTGTTACTAATTTATATTGGTGCTACTGATTTTTATATTGATATATCTTCAAGTATTGTGCATCAATTCGATGTGTAGGATCGATTTTTGGAGATTTTTCGACTGACGGTTCTTAGGCCGTAAACTCCTAGTTTACGGCCCAGGAACAATGAATTTACTGCCTTGAGTTTTGAATGAATTAAATAAGGAATTTGTGTGTGATAATTTTTCAAAAGAGTCCTTAGGCCGTAAACTTCGAGTTTACGGCCCAAGAATGGATTTTTCAGTTAATTTTATTTAAAAAAAATCATTTTTCACAGTTTCCTTATATTGTTGGCAATAAACTCAATTTTATACAATGAAATTTTATTTTGGTCATATTTTTAATTAGAATATTTTTTTGGGTCAAAATAAAAATTTTATTTTGAGGTTTCTTACAGTTGTGTTTGAGTGTAGACAATGGCGAACTTAAAATTTGAAGATATGCACAACCTAGCAATTGTACTCGCGGATCCTCCGACTATTCATTCGGATATGCGTTCGATGATTCATCGATTGCGTGAATGCTGCTTAACATCCGCAATCACTGTCAATCCGGTGGTTTATCAAAATTTAATACGCGACTTTTGGGCGACTGCAAAGACACACATGGATAATGACGGTAATTTTACAGTGAAGGCAAAAGTACAGGGTTGAGAGATTGTTATTAATGAAGGCTTTGTTTGTGAAGCATTGTTAATTGATGATCAACCGAACTTCCCGACAGAGATTGGAATCGAGGATGTTCAAAGAGTTCTACGAAGAATGAGTTACGAGGGAACCTTTCCGCCGACGCTGAAAAAGCTGTTACATCCATACTGGAGGTTCTTGGCCCATGTTTTTGTAAGCTGCATCTCAGGAAGGAGGTCTGGGGCAGATGAGATTTCTCAACGCACAACTTGTGCGTTGGTGTCTCTTGCTGCAGGGTTTCGCTTTAATTTATCAAAGTTCATTCTTGAGGAATTTGTTATCAACATCAGAGCTTCTACTCGGGATACTTTCCTGTTGTATCCCCGTTTTGTGCAAGTGTTTATGAACAATCAGTTTCCTGAAGTGAGGAGGACGGGAGAGACGTTGGATATGAATTCCTTGGGTCTGCACACTGTGGGACTCATCAAACAGAATAGAAAAGGCAAAGTTATATTTCAAGGACTATATCCTTTGGAAAAGTTCGGCAAGTTTACTGAACTGGATGAACCACCAGAGTCATATGACTCGTCCGAGCAAACATCCTCGGAGCAAACATCTGCTGAAAGGTCAACTCCAACCAACATTGTTATAGATGTATCTGAAGATGAAGAAACCGAAAAAGAAGACTCACCAACTCCTAGAGCTCAAACTGTCTCAGAACGTGAACAAGAGTTGAGTGAAGATCAAGTTGGTGGAGAGATGAATGTCAGTGAAAAGCGAAATGATTCTTTTGATGATCTTGACCTAAATGGTTTTGATCGTGATGATATAGCCGCTTCTTTGGCAAGCAGTGCCAATATTGTGTCTCATGAAAATCTTGACACAAATTCCACAATGTCGATGATGTTGTTTTACAAACAACTGAGACCAGGAAATCGAGCGAGACGTTTGAAACGCGAACTCCTACTTCCAACCAAATGGTATCGAATTCTATTCCTATGTAGATGGTTATGGGATGTTCCCCTCTTGTGTCAGTTTCTCCTACTTCCGAACCATTTGTGAGTGTGTTTTCTCCAGAAGCTTACCAACCACAATCTAAAAGAAGAAGACTTGATGCAAGACAATCTGAACTGATCGCAAGTTTGGTTAGCGGTCTTCCTACCCCACCTATCACTGCTACTACTAAAAGACTCACCACTACAAAGATGTTTCCTATTGGTCCTAGTTCAACATTTGATGTTGCTGGTCCCTCAGCACCACCCGGTTTCTCGGTTCCTAGATTTAATCGGAATACTGCTTCCGAAAAGCTGGCGCTACACATGGTAGAAGAGAAACTTTTGTCACCTGGTCCTCAAGGAAAGGGTGTCTCTATTGATGAAGGGGGTGCTAGGGGTGATAATCTTACTCTTGCTGGTCTACAGAAAGAAATTTCGGTTCTTAGCCAGAAAAACATTGAACTCAATATTCAGGTGGCAGAGCTTCGTGCCGAGAATGTCGATCTTCGTATCCAAGTATCCAAGCTACAATCAAATAAGTCTGGTCTTGGCGGAGAACTGGCTGAACTCAAGAAGGATAAGAAGCTGAAAAGCAAGCAGATATCCGATTTACAAGATCATTTTAATCTGCTGACTTCGAGCTATTTTGAGTTGAAGAAGAAACTGGAGGTTGATATTGGTGATAGATATAAGACGACTATTGAAGAACAGAGAATTAATCTTCTCGTGGAGGCTTTTCCAGTAGACTTGTCGGTCAGTCAGTCTTCTGGTACCACTGAACGTGTTATAGTTGATCCTCCAGTGGCTCCGTATATTCAAGAGATTATCCAACGAGGTCAAGAAGACGATGTTCAGAGACGACAATTATTGTTTAAACGGAATACTACTCGAAATGCATCTCAGGGTGAACCCTTAATAACTGTCACTGATCTTGAAGTTGTTAGATTCCGAGACACATTTGGAGATAGATCCGGAGTGGCTGCATGGGGATTTCATGACGCTCTCAGACTGTGGATTATCATTCGTAAGAGTGGTAATTCAGAATTGTACAAGGATGTCTATGCTTTTAGGTCTTTAACAAGAATTGATCTACCGGAGTTGTCACAAGATCCGTTTGTGAATCTCTTGAATAATCCTCAGGTTACATAGTTTAAGCACTTTCTGGGTAATCAAGTTAAGAAAGGTTTTCCATCGATGCCGACGGCAAAGTCAGTTATCTTTGAACATCCAGATGTCTTTGAAGAATCTACCGACAAGCCATTACAGGTGGTTATGTGGCCTCCTACGAAGCAGGTCAAGCAATTTCCAATTCCTCAGGTCTATGAAGATGGATCTCTTAGTTCTTTAGAATGTTGGGTCTATGATGAAAATACTTCTGGAGCGGTCATAAAACTTAAAAATGGGTGTATCCGTTTGTATGATCGTAGAGACTTGCTGCAATTCATGAAGTGGGATATTCATTATCTTAGCAACTTTCAAATTAAAGTTGTTGAAGACATATACGAGGAAGGAGCCAAGGTGTACACAACAATGGTCGCGGAGATTCTAAGCAAGAGAATGTGGAATGGAGCGATGGGCCAGATGGACGTGATGATTGTTAACAAAGGAATGGGTTCGAGCTAGTCCAAACCAAGAGGGAGATTGAAATACCTTGTATAATGGTTTGCTCTAGGCATACTATTTAGTGGTAGTGATTGTGTAGGAAAAACCGATTTTGTGTAGTTTACGGTTGTTATGTGTTTACGGTCGTAAACTCCTTACGGCCGTAAACTCCTTGCGGTTGTAAGTCGGTTGTAAGTCAGGCCTATAAATAGGGCATTGTGTCATACTTTAAAGGTTGTTGATGCCTTTGTGTTTTCTCCAAGTTGTATCTGACATTTATTGCTTTAAGGCGTATGCAAGCTTCGTTCGTTTGTTATTTTCTTATTGTTTCATCTTTTGCTTCTGTTATTTTTCTTTGATCATTGGTAGATCCGTTTTCGGGCTTTACAAACCTAGTGAATGCTACAACCACACCGTAGTCTTACAACACTTCTATCGCTACCTGATAACCAAATAAATCATCGATTGAAGCCTCATTCGACTATACCCCAATCAAGTATCCGTGTCATGCTTCGAGTCCTAAAGCCTTTATAAGACAAGAATAGCTAGAGAGGCTTTATCAAAACCCTCAACCTGAATCTAATCACATACCCGCCATGCACCACCATTGATGCGCAAGGTAACCTGAAATCTCATTACTTATGCAATCCTTTAGTCTAAGCGGTTCTCCCCCACTTGGATTCAATCATGCTCTTCCAACCACAAAATTCATACATTTTCCAATCTATCTTGCAACCTGACTACTCAAACTTGTTGACAACATGAACTCACAAGTACTAGCGTTCCATTACTATTCAATCCTAGTGAACACACACTGCCAAAATTGAATTAATGCACCCGAAAATCTCAAAGAGCTTAATATTCCTGAGCACTTTCGGCTAAATCCACTAGAAGTCATTGATGAATTTATCAGATGAGGAAGAACATAATCTCAGCTATAGAAATGGGTATACTTGCACTAAACTAATTCATGTACGAACCTGCAACCGACCACACTTTGAAGGTATGAACTTGACAACTACCAATCTTACACCCACGACCAAAAGAAGTTGTCATTGCCTATTTTCCCCCGAATGAACCCCACAAATCCTACATATAAACCCATCATGCCCTTCTTGCGGATTCCTTGAGTTCCTTGTTGATACCACCAAAGATCGAACCAGATGTTGGTCTTCTCTTACTTAAAGCTAGCTCTGATAGTGGTCGATGCCCCCTATATCCAAATTCAAAACCGACTCACCTGGATATCCTCTAAGCACAACTCTCGGTATGCAAAATGGCATATGAAGATTCTCAAAATAAAATGCCTAGACCATAATGAGGAAAATTTTAATTTCTAGGTGGAGACTTATATAAACCACACATAGTGTCTCACACACAACATACCATTACAAACACAAATAATAAGAGCATGAAGGAAAGAAAACAACACATACATCTGACGTCAACTGGTGGAACTCGGATTTCCTTAACATGTGATTACAATGCTTAGCTCCTCACCACAGGAACATCCACTCTACTCTTGTGACCATCAGTAATCCTTAGACTTGTTGGAGTAGGTTCCCTCACTGCTCCCATCGTCAACTTCGAATAGTCGGCCTTTTTGTTACCCACTTGGTTGCAATGGAAACAGAACAGACTCATCCCCTCGGACAATCTCTGCTGACATGATCAACCCGACCACACTTGAAGCAACCCAAACCCCTAGATCAACAAACTCCATCGTGCTGCTCCTTGCATGCACTGCACTGACCTTGGCCCTGTTGGCATCTCACTTGCTGATCAGAAGTCTTGCGTCTCTTCGTAGGACCCCAAACTTTCTGCACCTATTGTAGCTTCCTCTTCCTGGAGTGCTCCAAATCAATCTCCCGCTCTCAGGTTTTAGCTATAATGTCCTCCAAAGTCCGACAAGTTGAAAAGATAACAAAATCCCTTATATTGTCTCACAGCATATCATGGTACTGATCCTTCTTCATCTCCTTTTCTGTGGCATACAGTGGAACCAAAAGATCCCTCTCCCTAAATTTGGTAGTGATCTCCGCCATAGTCTTAATCGCCTGGCGAAGGTCCTAAAACTGCCTTGCCAACTATTGCACCTCAATAGCTGGTGAAAACTCTGCCCTAAACTGGGGCATAAACTCATCCTGTTAGGTCTTATTTTGTTGGTTTGGGCTAGGCATTCATTTTTATGAGTCTTTTTAGAATTTTTTAGGTATTTATAGGGATTGCGGTTGGGTGAACCGAAAACAAGGTGTTTTCGGTTCAACTGGTGTTTGCGGCTGCAAGGCTGTTTGCAGTCGTGAACTGTTTATGGTTCATATTCCATATATATATATATATATATATATATATATATATATATATATATATATATATATATATACATATATATATATATATATATATATATATGTGTGTGTGTGTGTGTGTCAGTCTTGTCAGAATGTACGACAGTTGTGTGTGTGTCCATTCTACCAGACGTTTGCGACTAAATAGAAGCATGTGCAATTTGGATCACTCTTGCTTCTACTACTTCTTGCTCTTATTGATTATTGCTCATTCTTGTGTTTGATCACTAGTTGGTTCCAGATTTTGGGACTTACATTTCTACTTCATATGTAAATGCACCATTATGTCAAGGCAAGCAGGCTTCTGTAGAGAGTGTTTCTAATAATAATCTTATTTCAAAATCTGATTTTTCTGTTTTAAACAATGATGCATTTGTTTCTAACTCTAAAACTAATGTTTTTGTTTCTGATGATTATGTGTCAAAGTCTCATGGTTCAGATGTTTTTGATAAGTATGGTGATGTATTTGATAAATCTGATGTTCCTGTTACAACCACATACACTCCACCTACACCTGTCACACAACCTGAATCTTGCACATGCACTTGTGGGAAGAATAAGGGAGTAAATAAGAACACTAGACTAGAAAATAGCGGGTACCGGTTTTTATGCTAAGAAACAGACTTGCTTTAACTATAGAACTGTTGGTCATATTGCACGCAATTGTCCAAATCGGGCATTTGTTCCTTTTTATGCACAAAGAAGAGAGAACGAGTCACGAGGAAGATCTCTCATTTGAAAATTCTTGAGATCTCGTTCTCGTGATGATGATTGGAATGTCAATAAAGACAGAAAACGGGCTGAACTCGAAAAGAATAAACAAGTTTTACATGAAAATACAACAGGAACATTAATGAAACCGAATGTGGCTAAGCCAAGATTGGGTTCGCCGAAGTCTTCATTTGGGTCTTCGGCTAATTTTAGACGGAAACCCAAACTATCAAAACCAAAGAAAAATGTTTCAAAATCACCTGTAAATGTTTCTAAACCTAACTATAAATGGGTGCCCAAACATTTAAATGTCCAATCACCTTAGTCTTCTGTATGTGCGTCTGGCAATCAATCAAATTCAAAAAGTGAAAAAGAAATTTATGTTGCTAACAAGAGAAAACCCTGTGTTTCAATGACCTGGGTTCCAAAATCTAATTAATATCACGCATTGTGCAAGAACAACTACGGAGGAATGTCGCCTGACCCTGGTATGTCGACAGTAGTTGTTCTAGGCACATGACAAGAGACATCTCCCAACAGCATGACATTCAGAAATTTAATGGGGGCTATGTTTCCTTCGCAGGAGGAGAAGGTGGGAAGATCACCTATAACGAAATTGTCACAAACAGAGTGCTTAGCTTTGAGAATATCAAATACGCTACTGAGCTGAAGCACAGTATGTTGAGTGTCTCACAAATCTGTGAAAAAGGCTATTCAACACACTTCACTAACAAAGAGTGTCTCATCTTGAAGCCTGGAATTATTATCCCTGAAGAATGGATCTTGGTGAAATCGAAGGGGGATGGAAATGCATACATCATCGACATGAATCATAATATTCCAGAACAAGTCACATGTCTTTTGTCTAAAGTCTTTGAACACAATGCCATGCTTTGGCATCGTCGTCTTGTCCATGTGCATGCCAAGAACCCGAATCGTCTTGCTAAAAACGAGATTGTGTGTGGCCTTCCTGTCAAAGATTTTATCACTTTTGAAAAATGTGTGGCATGTGCTCACGGCAAACATCATCGGAAGCCCTATTTTCCAAAGACTGTTAACTCAATAAGTAATGTTCTCTAATTGTTGCATATGGATTTGTTTGGTCCATTCAATGTTCTCAGCATCAACAAAAGTTCTTACTGTATGTTTGTGATCGATGACTACTCACAGTTTACATGGGTTTTCTTCTTATCCAACAAGAGTGGGATAGCTGACTTGATCAAGAAGTTCATTGTGATGATTGAGAATCAAACTAATGAAAATGTGAAGGCGCTTCGAATTGATAATGGTATAGAATTCAAGAACGCAGTTCTGGATCATTTTTATGCCGACAAGGGTATACTGCGTCAGTACAGTGTTGTTCAAACTCCTCAGCAAAATGGTGTTGTAAAACGACACAATCGTACTCTGATATACGTTGCAAGGATGATGCTCTATGATTCCAAACAATCGGTCTTCTTTTTGGCCGAGGCGATCAACACTGCTTGATATGTCCAGATTCGTGTCCTGATTAACAAAGCCTAAATGAAGACCCCATATGAACTTCTGTACAATGACAAGCCATCAGTTGCTCACTTCAGAATATTTGGATGTCCTTGCACCCTCCTTCACCTAGAATCCAACCCCAAGTTCAACTTGAAGGTCGATGACTTCTACTGTGTGGGATACACCTCACGAATTGCTTATAGAGTATAAAACAAAACCACCAAGAAGATTTTGGAATCTTTCAATGTGTGATGGCTGGAAGAGAATGAGACAAATGCCCGAGTCGGTCATGACTGGTAATTTGATTATGCTTCTTTATTTAAATCATTTAATGTGTTTTCAGATGATATGTCAGGTTCTTGCTCAGGTACGAAGGCTGTTATTGAAGATGAAGAGGAAGATGTTGTGTACAAACAACCTTTGGTGCCTCTTATGACTCCTATGGTGGATGAAGCTATTCCAAGTACTTCTTCAGGCTCTCCAAGTCATAGAATTGTTGGAAGTGTGTGCAAGGTCATTAACTAATAGGTGATATTTCTAATAATAGCAGAGTCCTCTTGGGTTGCCCTCAAGACTCAAAATTGAGTAGAATAAATAATAGGAGTGATTAGTTTATTAATTATTACTATTTAATAATTAATTAGAAACTAATTGGAAAACAATTTGGGAATTAATTAACAATTTAATTAATAGAAGGGTTGAATGTGAGTTAATCAATAGTTGCTTATCATGGAACATTCCAGAACACTAGAAGGAAGGGGGTTGGACGAAAATTCCCTTTAGATAAAGGGAGTTTCGTTCATTTCATATCCCATCCCACATGGGTGGAAGGATAAAACCCTAGGAGGTATCCAAGGCTATAAATAAGGCCTTATGGATTCATTCCTCCTTGCTCATATTTTTGGCTTAAGTATTTGCCACCTTCTTTCTCCCTCATTGTGGAAGAACTTTCCTTATAGTTCATCCTTCCTAGTTTAATATTTGTTTCTATTTTTTTGAGTTCATTGGGTGTAAACCAAGAGAGGGATTCTAGTTTGGATCCTTATCATCCAAACACGGTGGCACATACAAGGAGTCAAGCTGGAAGATCATAGCTGCTAAAGAGGTTAGTATTCTTCTTGGTATTTTCGTTTTTCATAAGGTAGAAGTAATAGCCTAAAGCCATAGATCCATAGGTTGCATGTACACTTAGGTAAATCATTTTGTTGTTTCGATTCTTCCGCTGCCTAGTTATTGACTGCATTTGATGCATATATTACCCAACAGTGGTATTAGAGCCATTGGTTCATGGTTACCTTCACCCTACATGTATGTTTTCTGAAAATATTGGTTTGGAACTGAATAATGAAAGAGTAATTGAAAATTTCGTAATGTGATAAAACCCTAATCGTAGTTCACGACGTGAACTTAGTAGATTCGGGATTTTTGAATTTTCCTCTAATTTTCGAATTTGAAGTTTTAATAAACATGGATAAATACCTAATTTAAATTGTTTAAATCTGTAAAAATAAATAAATATTATCTAAATGTGGTTATTTAAATTTGAATATTTATGGATAAATATTATTTAATCATGTTTTTGAATTTGAATATTTATTTTAAGATTATTTATAATAGATAACTATAAATTTGAATATTAACCCCTCATGTTTTATTAATTGTTACATTACATCCTTGTAATTAATTTGAATTAATAAATAGACAGCTAAATTTAAAGGTTTTAAATTTAAACCCTTATATATATATATATATATATATATATATATATATATATATATATATATATATATATATATATATATATATATATATATATATATATAATCCATATCTATTATATATAATAGAATTGCAATATGCATCCTTGCATATTTTAAATATTGACATTGTCAGTCTTACCTTGACTAGGCGCACCCGTTATAATCTAGGGGTTTAAGGAGGTCTTTATGATTCCTAATGAGGTCGGTTTTTAATATGCTCCATGCTTCCCACCCCCACGGCTCTATTTCATTTTGAGAATGGAGTTACCGAAAGGGTTTGATAGTGATGATGGTCAATCTAAAAGTATTCTCAATACAAGTATAATACAAAATCCCGGTTTAATTAAAAAGTGAATATTATGTTATCCATGAAAATTGCATATTCTCTTTATAACATGTTGATGGAGCTCGTGTGGTTAACCGGCACATCAATTTGAGAGTATAGGTAGAGAATGTTGTGAGACTCGCGAATCTCAAGCTTAACTTGAGTCGGGGACCACACAATTTTATATGGGTGATTCACAATCTATTTAATGATCTGTGGCATCCCCGTCATTGAATTTGAGATGAACATAATCTGAGATTAACATGCCATTGATAGTCAATGAATCTCAAAGATCTAGGAATTTCATAGTGATTGAAATTGACAAACAACTGTGTCACCTAAATAACTTCAAGGTGTGTTTACGGCATCCCTTCACACATCATCAAGCCAAATATGGATCCTAGCCTTATTCTAGTAATTTGTTTTAGGTTAATTGCTAATTAAGGATTTGTATTAAACTATTTGGAATCTTATCTTTTGTAGATGTCGAACCAAGCAAACAACAACAATAACAATATTCATCCTCCTCCTCCTCCTCCTCCTCTAACTCAAAACTCAAGCTTCTCTCTAATGCTGGTTCTTAATAAGGAGAACTCAAGTAGGATGGATCCAACTATCTTGATTGTGTGACAACCGTCAAATTCTGGTCAAGTCAAGGTCAAACAAAGTCAACTAGTCAAATTGGTCAACTCAACTAACCTTTGTATACTAGGGTTTACGTTATGAAATTTTTGTACAACTCGCTATTCTAATAAGAAATCATCAATTGAAAAGTTCATATATTTAGTTTTCTTTAACCTTAATTGCGGTAAGTGAGGTAACAAAATGACAAAACACTATTGCACACTCATCGGGAGTGTGTAGGACCCTTAAACATGGCTTAATGGGGTTTACGGACCTTTCATTGTGAATCCAAACAATCAAAAAGGTCACAAGTGAAGCCTCTCCCAAATCTCTCTCAACAGTTCCTATAAATTTATGAACTCATTCAGGTCATCCTGACCCTTAACCGGGTCAAAAATCGCTTAAAACGGGGTAGAAACGGGTAAATAGCCTTAAGGACCCAAAACCCACTGTTTAGGGGCGAACCCTCTTAGGGCCGAAGGTCCCCTATTGGGACCGAACCTGCTGAGAACAGAACCTGAAGCCCCATTGAACCGAACCTGAAGTTGCCAATGAACCGAACCCAAACCTTCTCCCTTCGGACCGAACCTCCTTTTGCCTTCACTCCACCTACTTTCGCCTACTTTCGACTACGACTTCATTTTAGGCCCATTTTCCATTATTCTTGCGTGAGATTTTCACCCAAAATCATATTTTAACATATAGAACCCCTTATTTCATAATTAATCACGTTTTTGGGGTATAATCCGTTTCCAAGAAGAGTGATTGGGATATTATTGGTGGAGTGTTGAGTTTGCTTTAGTGTATGAGACAAGCAACCACCCCATGCCCACTCCAAGACCAACCCTTGTCCTTCCACCATAGTACTTTTCCCACCATTTTCCAGCCACACACTTGGTCAAGGGCTGGAAAACCCTCCTCTCTCCTCATATTTCTCTCATTCCTCTCATTTTCCACCTAAGAACAAACTTCATTTTCTCTCACTTTCTCTCTCTAAAATTTCGAGATTCAAGGCTATTCTTCAAGACTTTCTTCTACTTTTGGTAAGTATTAACATCCACCATATGATTATTTCACTTCTTTCTACTCAAATCATGCATATCTTACACAAATTCCATCTCATTTGTGTTAGATCTTCGAACCTTCAAGGCATCTTCAAAGTGTTCTTGAGTTGAAAACTTCTTTTCTTCAACATCCATCCACTAAGAACACACAAGGTGAGTTCATACCCCTAAATTTTCATGTTTTCTTCAAGTTTTAGGGGGGGGGGATACAAGTTAAATCACCATAATATAACTCAAACTCTATCATCATCTTTCAACAGGAAAGTTGAGTCCCATTCACTGACTGTTTTGACCTTCATAAACTTTTTGTTTTCCAAAACTGTTTAATATTCAAATATTTCAGGTTAATACCTTTAAAATGACTACTTGCACATCTCTACACAATTTTTCTACAATTTATGGCGATTTTTACAAAACAGCCTATCATTACAGAAACCACTTCGGACCAGTCTCTGAAGTTCGACATTTTTACACAAGTTAAAGGTCACTAAAAATCATGATAAAAATTATGAATAAAATAGACACATTTTCTAAGCTCTCAGAATTTACGGATTCTGATTTCGACTTTAAATGATTTTTCTATGATTTTTGTAAGAACAGGAACAACAAGATTAAAACTAGAAAATGGTTAACAATTTCATTTGCACCTTGTAGCTTGTTGAGCAAGGTGTGTGTAACATCCCGAAATTCATGTAAAGCTATTTAACCCTTCTCTTTTGTGAAGTTGTCAAGATTAGCTCTTGAGTGGAATTTGTAGCAAATGAGTATGTTGGGTGTACTGGAGAGTACGCTGTGCATACTCATGCGCTTAATTTGGACGCAAACTCACCTAGGTACGCTGGGCGTAATCCCAGTACGCGTGGCGTAGGGGGTCACGTTCCCCGTTTCTGTGAGGTCACAGGGTACGCCCAACGTTTAGGTTTAGTATGCGCAGCGTAACCCGTATAGTTGACTTTTAGGGTTTGGTCAACGTTAGGGTCTTTGAGCCATGAGAGGGGTAAAATGGTCTTTTACTCTTCTGAGAGTGCTAAGAGAGGGAGGAGCTTCATCTAGAGGTATAAAGCTCAAAACTTTCCTCTTTATTTTGGTTTGGTGTTGCATGGACTATTTCTAGGGTTAAAGTCCCAAAGGTGGAGACTTTAAGAGCATAAGGGACTCCATGGACCAAGATCCATTTCAGTGACATATGTGTTGTAGATCCATAAAAATCCCTACTTGGTCATTATTATGGGGCCATGCTTGAGTTATAAGCTTTTCTAGGGTTGGAAATGGAATGTTGTGGGTGTTGGTGACTGTTACAGCCATGCAAAGGCTTAAAGTCACCAACTTTATGGATTAAGAGGCTTAGAGATGGCCAGATCTGAAAGTCGGACGTTTGTCTTAACTGTTTAAGACCCCAAAAGCTAAGGAGTCTGAAACTGGGAGTTACACGGGGTGTAATCCTAGTACGCACGGCGTAGGGGGTTGTGGTCCCCGTTACTGTGAGGTCGCAGGGTACGGCCAGCCTATAGGTTTGGTACGCGCAGCGTAACCCGGAGAGTTGACTTTTGTTGAGTTTTAGGGTTTGGTCAACGTTAGAGTCATTGAGCCATGAGAGGGGTAAAATGGTCTTTTACCCTTCTGAGAGTGCTAAGATAGGGAATAGTCTAGCCTTGAGAGTTGTATTGATTAGAGTGCTTATTCCATGTGATTAGGCGGAGGCTAGACCTGATTTTACCGAGTTCAAGATTACCGAGTTACTCGAGGTGAGTCTTCTCACTATACCTTACCTAGAGTGGTAATTAGAGTATATGACAGAGTATCTTGTATGTTATATATGTGATTGTGATGCACTACATTATTTCTATGTGATTCATGTCGTGTATGTTCCAGAGTTTACAAAGTTAGAACCGTAAGGTTCACAGAGTTAGAACCGGAAGGTTCACAGAGCTAGGACCAGAGGGTCCACAGAGAGATAGCCTCGAGTGGCTATTATGTGTTATATGTGGTATTTTGGGGAACTCACTAAGCATTTATGCTTACAGTGTTGTGTTATGTGTTTCATGTACTAGTGAGGATCGCGGGAAGGCGCCGACATGATCGGTAGACACATGAGGAGTTTTTATATATTATGATCTTGGGATGTGTTACTATGGATTTATATGTGATACAATGACATTTTTATAATAATTATGAATGAAAGTATGTTTTTGAAATTGTGAAAAATTGTTTGAAAATTTTGGGTGTTATAATGTGTGTTATTATATATATATATATATATATATATATATATATATATATATATATATATATATATATATATATATATACATGTTGTTGATAGTACATATTATTACCCTAGTCTAAAGGTACGAATCATATACAAGGGGTTACTACATCTACAAATAATATTAATAAATTATAATAGGCATAGTTAAGCCTATTATACACCACAAACAAATATGCTAAACTATAATAGGTATAGTTAGGTTGCATATGCATTATAAACATTACAATAAACTATAATAAGTATAGTTTATGTTACAAGTACATTTGAAACTCATTACGAAAGGTTTTCTTTTCATATAAAGGGGTACAAATACAAAGTATCGGGTCTATAAAAGGGGTACAAATACAAAGTACCGGGTCTATACAAAGGGGTAAATTACAAAGTACTGGGTTCTCATATAAAAGGGGTACAAATACAAAGTATCGGGTCTATACAAAGGGTTACATTACAAAGTACCGGGTTTTCATATAAAAGGGTACAAATACAAAGTACCGGGTCTATACAAAGGGGTACATTACAAAGTACCGGGTTTTCATATAAAAGGGGTACAAATATAAAGTATCGGGTCTATAAAAGGGGTACAAATACAAAGTACTGGGTCTATAAAATGGGTTCAAATACAAAGTATCGGGCCTATACAAAGGGCTACATTACAAAGTACCAGGTTTTCATATAAAAGGGGTACAAATACAAAGTATCGGGTCTATACAAACGGGTACATTACAAAGTACCGGGTTTTCATAATTAAAGGGGTATATTACAAAGTATCGGGTTTACACAAAATTGTTTTATGATATTAGAACTACAATTCATCTAGAGTTTGTTAGTTTCCGGTTATAATTGCTAAGTGTATATGTCAGAGTTATATAACAATTTAGTTGCGATCAACTTAGAATTGGTGGGCCCGCCTTACTTCCTGTTCCTTGTTTGGTTGTGGATCTAGGGCAAACCCATTATATTCGACGCTTTAATTAACTTAAATTTTGTATAACTTATATACATTGGGTGATTATAGAGGAAATCTATGGGTCCTTCTAGGGTACATTATTGCATAACATAAGAGCTTTCCTTACACATTTTATGAAGAAAATATTGGATTTTCTGGAATCATACTCATTCGCTTTTACAAGGAAAATGACATCTTTATCAAATAAAACTCTAATGAACTCACCAACTTAATTGTTCACACTTTTTCAAAACTACTTGTATTCTCAGGGAATCAGCAAAACAGGAAATCAGCGGCTTTTGAGGATGGAACGCTTACGCGTTAAACATTTCATTTTTGTCAACATAATGTAATTGATTTAGAAACATGTAAACTCATACTATGGTGTAACTTTTTCAATTATATTTATGTTGGTTTTTTTACTTTGAGCACTATTATACTCGTTGTTGTGATACTATACATGAAGTCCTCCACCACCGGACGTTTCCACCATCCTTGGTTTGGGGGTGTGACAGATTGGATCAGTATCACATTAAGATAAAAAGAGTATGTTCTCGACAAAGATGTTCCCGTACTTGGAGAGAACTCTGCCCCATATGAAGTTGCTGCCTACAACAATCATTACGATGAATCAACCAAAGCGGATTGCCTTATGTTAGCGACCATGGCTTCTGGTCTCCAGAAGAACTTTGAAACATAGGGTGCATTTGACATAATCCAGCAACTTAAGGAGATGTTCCAAGAGCAAGCTAGGCAAGAATGATTCGAGATCGTTAAGTCCCTCATGGCATGTAAATTACAAGAGGGAGCTTTTGCGTCTAAAATATGAAGTCATACATAGACAGAATTGGGAATCTAGGTGTCAAGCTACCTAAGGAGTTGGCCATTAACATGGTTTTGAACTCGCTTACTAGTTGATATTCACAATTCATCATGAACTTCAATATGAATGGCCTTGACAAGACCTTGATGGAGTTGCATGGCATGCTCAAAACTGCTAAAGCGAGCATGAAGAAACCCAACAACTCTAACCCTACTGCTCCTGTATAGGCTGTTGATCATAGTTCTACTAAAAGGAAAAGGGCGCCACAACCCAAAGGAAAGGGTAAGGGTAAGGTTAAACACTCTGAACCTATTCCCAAGAAAAGGGCTCAAGCTGAAATAGCTCCTTCTACTGATCCAAGTGAAGCCATTTGTTTTTACTGTCAGGAGAAGGGACACTGGAAGCGTAGCTGCACTAAACACCTCAAGGACCTTAAGAAGGGAAAAGTCAAGGTGGCTAGCACCTTTGGTATGTTCATAATAGAACTCCATATCACATATACTTCTAATTCCTGGATTCTTGATACAGGGTGTGGTACTCACATTTGCTCTGATATGCAGGGACTAAGACAAAGTAGGAAGTTGAAGCATGGAGAGCTCAACCTAATCACGGGAAACTGGCACAAGTCAGTTGTTAGAAAGATTGGGAACTATGAGCTCATGCTTAGTGGTGGTGTTTATCTTAGTTTATTAAATTGTTGCTACTCGCCTGATATGGCATGAAACATTCTTTCCTTTCATGCACTTTATAAGGATGGTTGTCGTTTTTCTTTTGATAATGATAATGCTGACATTTTGGTTTATAAGAATGGTTGTTTTATTTTTAAAGTTAGTCCTTGTAAAGGTGTGTATGAAAGTATTGTTTGTGCTGGTGATGTTGATAAACTAATAATGAATGTTGGTTCGTCTAATAGTGAATTAGATAAATCATGTTTGTGGCATTGTCGACTTGGACATATAAACAAGAAACACATTGCCAAGCTCCAATCTGATGGAATCTTGGAATCATTTGACCTCAAATCGGATGATGTATCAGAATCTGGCTTATGTGGCAAGATGAAAAAAGCACCATTCACAGGCCACTGTGAAAGGGGCAAGGATTTGTTGGACCTAATCCACACAGATGTTTGTGGACCCTTCAAATCTGTGACAAGACATGGAGAAAGATACTTCATGAATTTTACTGACGATTTTAGTAGATATGGATATATCTATCTAATCAAGCATAAGTCAGAAATGTTTGAGGTGTTCAAAGAGTTTCAAAATGAAGTAGAGAACCAATTGGGCAGAAAGGTCAAGATGCTCTGATCCGACAGGGGTGGAGAATATTTAAGTCTTGAATTCACGACGATCTAAAGAATTGTGGAATAGTTTAACAATTATCTCCTCCCAGAACACCGTAGTTGAATGGTGTGGCTAAAAGGAGAAATCAAACTTTTTTAGACATGGTTCGATCTATGATGAGTTGAGCTGCACTTCCGATATCCTTTTGGGGGTATGCCTTAGAGACAGCCGCCCACATCTTAAACCTCGTATCTACTAAGAAGGTTGCTAAAACACCCTATGAAATGTGGAGTGGGACACGTCCTTCTCTAGCACACATAAAGGTTTGGGGGTGCGAAGCTTTTGTTCGTCGCGAGGCGAATGATAAGCTCAAACCCCGATCAGAGAAGTGTTACTTCATCGGTTATCCAAAAACGTCATTTGGATACTTGATCTACAAGCCATCGGAAAACAAAGTGTTTGTTGCTCGAAGGGGATTCTTCCTTGAGAGGGATCTCATTTCCAAAGAGGACAATGGGAGCCATATTGACCTTGAAGAGCTTCAAGAGTCAAATGAAGAAGAACCTTTAGTAGACACTAGCACTCAACCTGAGGTGTCTCAAACTGTAGAGGAGCCACAACCTCAAGCAGAGACACGTGTTGAGCAAAATGATATATCTCCACATCCCTTTCGCATATCCAATAGAGTTTGTTATCCTCCTGAGTTCTATGGTTTCCTTGTGACCACAGAAGGAGACATATTGATCAGTGATCATACATTGTTTGATATGGATGAGCCATCCAACTATAAGGAAGCGATGACAGGCCCTGAGGCTGCCAAGTGGAAGGAAAGCATGGCGAGCGATATTGAGTCTATGCATGACAACCAGGTTTGGAATTTGGTTTAACCTACGCCTCGCACTAAAATTGTTGGGTGCAAATGGATCTTCAAAAAGAAGACAGGCATGGATGGGGATATTCACACGTTCAAGGCTATGTTGGTTGCAAAGGGTTACACTCAGACTCAAGGAATTGATTATAAGGAAACCTTTTCACCAGTAGCCAAGATCAAGTCTATTAGGATATTGCTTGCCATAGCAGCTTTTCATGATTATTAAGTATGTCAAATGGATGTGAAAACCTCTTTCCTTAATGGAAAACTTATAGAGGAAGTGTATATGGCACAACCTGAGGGTTTCATAGATCCAAAATATCCAAATAGAGTATGTAAGCTTGAATGGTCGATATATGGACTTAAACAAGCGTCTTGTAGCTGCATCCTTTTCTTTCATGAAAGGATCAAAGAGTTTGGTTTTTCAAGAAGTGAAGGTGAGTCATGCGTATATATCAAAGCTAGTGGGAGTAATTTAGTCTTCCTAGTGATGTATGTAGATGACATACTCCTTATAGGAAACGATATCCCTACATTGCAAGGAGTTAAAACGTGGCTAGGGATTTGTTTCGATATGAAGGATCTGGGAGAGGCTGCATCCATACTTGGTACAAGAATCTATAGAGATAGATCGAAGCGTCTGATAGGACTGAGCCAAAGTACATACTTGGATAAGATCTTGAAGAAATTCAAGATGCAAGACTCCAAGAAAGGTTATCTACCTATGCAACATGGCATGAAATTGAGTAAGACTCAATGTCCTAGTTCTACTGAAGAAAAAGAAAGAATGATTCGATTCTCGTACTCTTCTGGTATAGGATCGATCATGTATGTCATGACATGTACTCGTCCTGACGTCCCATTTGCTCTGAGAATGGTGAGTTGTTTTTAGGACAACCTAGGAGAAAGTCATTGGACGGCAGTAAAGAACATTTTGAAATACCTAAGAATAACAAAGGATATGTTCTTGGTATATGGGGGTAAGGATGAGTTGAGAGTCATAGGTTATATAGATGCCAGTTTCCAAACTGATAAGGACAACTCATGTTCATATTCGGGATGGGTATTCTTGCTCAATGGAGGAGCGGTCACTTGGAAAAGTTCCAAGAAGTCGACAGTGGCAGACTCTACGTGCGAGTCGGAGTATATAACGGCTAGTGAAGCCGCAAAAGAAGCTACATGGCTGAAGAATTTCATTGGTGATCTTGGCGTCGTTCCGAGCATCAAGGATCCCTTGGAAATCTTCTGTGACAACGAGGGTGCAGTCGCTTTGACTAAAGAACCCAAAGACCATGGTAACTTAAGAAATATACTTAGAAAGTTCCATTATGTGATACATCAAGTCGAGGATGGGGATATTATCATGAGCACAGTGTCGTCGGATAAGAATCTAGTCGATCCATTCACTAAACCATTATCAAGGATCAAGCATGATCGTCATACTAGATCTATAGGCATTAGATTTGCTGAAGATATGGTGTAATTGTTTAGTTGTTTAGTTTGATAAAATATTGAAACATTTAGCAGTATGAATTTGTAATAGAATTGGTGTTTATTTTGTGGAGACTTAATAAAGTGCTGGTGTTGCTATCATTTCTATTAATTTAATACTGTGTTTTCACTTTTGCATGTTTAGAACCCACTTCCCGAGTATTAATTTACTCAAACCTCCACAGTTGGTCATACTATTGGAAGTAAGTAGTGATTCAAGACTGTCATGAGTGTTGGTGGATTGACCATTTTGATTGAGCATGACATAGTGATTGTGTCAACACTTGTGAGTACTTAATAGTGATTTAAGTATTGGATTAACCCGCACTTAGAGATTACTTCATGGATTAAGTCACGAGTAATTCTAAGATGATAATATCTTCTGTTCTTCAAACCGAGATACATGTGGGGTTTTGCTCTAAGATTTTGTTATGCATTGGTATACTCCAACACTATCCGTAACTGGTGGCTATAACGGGTATATTCATGTGTGACATGATGAAATAGACAAAGACTATGTAGTCAAAGTTTATTTGTCCCTTCTGACTTAATAGGAGAAGCGATATCTATGAGCCCCTCGGTGATTTGGTGCTGACATCTTATATACCTGACCGAGTGCTGACTAGATTGATGTGTTCAATTTAGTAGTCAGATGCAGTCGTCACAAATCTATATCGGGAACATAATCTTGAATTATGATATTGACCATTATCCATGTCTCGAGTTCATACATATATCATGATGATGAAGGAATAGTTGATCACTTATCTAAGGGTTGGAACTGATTAGATCAGAGTTCAACAGTTGCATTGGATGGCATTCTCTCTGTTGATTATTAGATGGATATAGGACCATATATATTTAATGACTTGTCCAAGTGGGAGACTGTTGGAAGTGTGTCCAAGGTCATTAACTAATTGGTGATATTTCTAATAATAGCAGGGTCCCCTTGGGTTGCCCTCAAGACTCAAAATTGAGTAGAATAAATAATATGATTGATTAGTTTATTAATTATTATTGATTAATAATTAATTAGAAACTAAGTGGAAAACAATTTGGGAATTCATTAACAGTTTAAGTAATAGAATGGTTGAATGTGAGTTAATCAATAGTTGGTTAATCAGGGAACATTCCAGTGTGCCATAAGATTTCTTTTTCTATTTGCCACCACGATTACATATAACATGTTTCTTCTTTATAATCTTGTTATCAAACCATGATTGTGTGCCTAGTCTCACATCAAAACCACTAATTTCAGCATACTCATAATACATTTGGATGGCCAAATCTAATGATTTTAAGATTAAACCTTTAAATGGAATAAGTTGAACAGGTATATCTTGCTTATAGACATGTTCTCCAATTATATCACCCCAATATTGCACATCATCTACTGAACTCGAAGATTCCCCACCTACAAAATTATAAATCTAAATCAATCTAATAATGCATGAATAAAACAATCATATACGAATAAAACAATCATATATGAATACATGAAATTCATATGAATAAAACAAAAAACAATGTTTATTAATGGAGTGATAAAACATTCATATATGAATACATAAAATTCATGAGGATTCAAAATATATAAATTAAACATAACTTATTCATACATGAATAAAACGAAAATAATAATAAATTCGAAATTACAATTATCACACGTTTATTCATATATGAATAAGACAACAATTTATTCAAATTAACATATTCATATGTCAATAAATGATAATCAACAAAATTACAAACAACAAAATAATTCAATAACTAATACCTTCAAAAAATGAGTTCTCAACATCTTCTTCTTCACTCTCACACATAGAAGAATATAAGTCACCATGAATAACACTAGAATTTGACATAATAAAAAAAATGATATGTATAAATAAACAAAAATAATCTTAATATCGAATATATCTCACAAAAAAGTCATAAATATGAAAACATGGTTAATTTCGATTATACACACACACACATGAATCTGTGACAATGATATTTTGTGACACATGGAGACAAAATCTGGACTATTCATCTACCATAATCTATGGATGGGAATGAATCAAATTAGAACAATATAGTTGAGGTGGCATTTTTGAAATTCTATTAAACTTTGGGATTAATGAAAGACATTGAGGGATAGTAACGTAATTTTGTTTTTAATTGATCTACAATCGTGAGTCAAACAGATTCATTCATTCTTCACGCACTAGAAAACTCTCACCCTTCGACAAACCCTAAAAACCATCCTTTTTCCTAATTTGTAATCTTGATCGAAGAACTTGCCAGGATTCAATCTCCTTTCATTTTGATTCTGGTTCATATTGCTCTTCCTAAAATCATTAAATTGATTCGATTTTGATTATGAAATGTTTCTTCAAAAACCCTAAGAATTGATTATGATTCTTTCTCATTTTGATTTTCAATGTTCTAATTCAGATTCTCGTTTGCAGTAAAATTTTGTTTCAAATCTCTCAAGAATAACCCGAAGAAAGTGATTATGATTCTCATTCTGAAAACCACAATTTCATTCTACCACAAATCAAAGCTCGAATACATCTGATTTTGAATATCATGATTCTCATTTTGATCATATAGTTTAACAATCAGGTTAGATGACACTAATATCTCATTTAGTTTGTTTTTATGATTCTGATTTCGATTCTGATTCTGGATATTATATGATAATGATTTATAAAACAATATTGTGAAATTATGTACTATAGTAATTTACTTGTTTACTACACCTATGGTTAGTATTTGATCCAACTTACTGTAGCTAGGGTTAGCAATCATTTTTAGAATTTCATAATCTTTCATACCAAATGTCTTATATAACTTTATTGTAGTCAAAGTTATCAATAAACTTGTTTATTGTAGGTAGGTTTATAGTTTTTTTATTAAATTTACTTACTGCAACTAGGTTTATTTTGATTGTTAAGATGTAGTTCTAAGTGATAATGTTTGTTGTTAACTTAAGATTGTAACAGCCCGGATTTCCAGGTATCTTTTATGTTTATGTTTTTGGTGTTTTGAGAGGGGACTCGGCGAGTTGGAGCTCAGACTCGCCGAGTAGGATCGCGGACCTGGACGCGGGTTCGCGCCTGGACTCGGCGAGTCCAAGGTATGGACTCGGCGAGTCCGCGCTGTTTAATGAAACCCTAATTTCTCGGGTTTGGGACCTATTTAAAGGGCCTTATGGCCGTCATTTGTGCTCACCAGTCCCTTGAGTGAAACCCTAATCGAGTGTGAGCGTTTGGAGCATAGAAAGAGGCCATTATTGATCTTGGAGGTGTCATCTTGCAAGGAAAAGGGAGGATCAGCTAAGGAAAGGCAAGAGGAGCCACTTCCTGAGAGTTTGGGGTCCAGAGCATCACATTTGAGGTAATATCTTCGAGCTATCCTCTGCTATGTTTATGTTTTCATTGATTTAGGGCTTGTTGAGCCTTTTTGTGGCTAGATCTAGTGCTCCCTTTGTCCCTTAAGCGATTTACACCATAGATTTGGACCCTTGGAGGTCCAGAGTGTCCCTTTGCCCAAGCTTTTTGTGAATCAATGGAGGTTTTGGATTGGAATCCTTATGCCTTAGGTCAAAATGCCATTTATGAGCCATGGGGTGTGTTTTAAACACCAAGATAAGGAATTTACGTGATGAATCAGTCTTGGAAGGCCAGATCTATGAATTGTTGGAACAGATCTGACCTTAGAAGCAAGTTTGAGTGATTGCATGGCATGGACTCGCCGAGTCTGACGATCAGACTCGGCAAGTATCTTGAAGATTGCCCTCAGATCGCCCAGTGAGTGGTCCAGTCGAGTCATAGGTTGACTCAGTGAGTCAGGGCGAGTCAGAGAGGGTTGACAGGTGGTCTGAGTTGAACTGGGACTCGCCGAGTTGTTCTTGAGACTCGGCGAGTTGAGTCGGCGTGGCCCCGCGATTCTTCCAGGTGGAACTCGTCGAGTCAGGGGGAATACTCGACGTGTCAAAAGGGAATCCTAGAGAGATTGGTGAAAACTTCTAGACTCACCGAGTCGCCCTAGTGCACTCGCCGAGTCCGGTCAAAGTTGACCGTTGACCGTTGACCGTTGACCAAGAGTTGACTAGTGTTGACTTAAAAAGGGTAGTCAACCTTGGTGGTAAAAATGTTAATAAAAGACGTATGATGATATAGGGAGATTGTAGCTCAGAGGATCGAGCACATGTGATTTTGGGATTTGCTAGCTATCGATATTCACGAGGTGAGTCTTCTCACTATACTATACCCGGAAGCGTTTGACTGTGTGACCGGAAGGTCGGATATGGTATGAGACATATGTGCTATATGTGATAAGTTAATTGTTATATGTGCTATGTATGATATGCTTGATATGGGCCGGAAGGCATTGTAATGTGAGCCGTAAGGTTGGCGTGGGTAGGACCGGAAGGTTTACCTAGTCGGGACGGAAGTCCCTTGAGACACATGGACCAGAAGGTCAGGGCCTGGAAAGGCGTATGTGCGTAGGTTGTATTTTGGGGAACTCACTAAGCATTTATGCTTACAGTTGTTTCGTATGTGTTTCAGGTACTAGCGAGGACCGTGGGAAGGCGCCGGTGTGATCTGTACATACTGATGGATGATTTATGATCTTGGGATTTATGTGATTGTATTATGACATGATACGTTGGATATTTATGCCTTGTTTTGGATGAAAATACATTATTTTTGAAATGAAAATTTGTGTTAAAATTTCCGTTGTTACAATTGGTATCAGAGCCTTGGTTTGAGGGATTCGGGTACACCTTCGGGCGTAACTGAACTCAAACCGAGGATTTGAGGAAAACTTTTAAAAAAAACAAAGGCATAAAATTTTGTTAAAGGATTTTGTGGTAAACAAAAATGAAGCAGTGTGTACGATCAGCCAGCGCCCGAACGGTAAAGATCCCCAAAATACGCTTACAATGATGTGTTAAGAGATATGATATGATATTAATTGTTATGCATGCTAGAAGACTAGGTATTCATGATAGGACTAGAGGGGCCTGATTTGTGATGCCTTAGTCTAGGGAAGTCTGTTACTATGAGATGCTTTGTAAGAGAGCAGGGTGGTTAGTGCATAACAAGAGTAGAGTACTCAGGATCCGGGGTTTGGGGAGGAGGACTTGGGATGAATGCTGATGCGGTGTGGTCGGTAGTATTGGGCCCGTACTACCGAAGACACCGGGTCAATGGGCAACCCAAGTAAGAATCCCTGGGTATCGGAGACTGAGTAGGGTTGCGTTATCGAGTGAGATTATGCTCGATAGAGTCTCTGATAGTTCTATGTTGTATTTCAGAGGCATCGTGGTTGGACCACGCCACAGACCGAGTACGAGCAGTGTGAGTGACGAGGAGATTCGTCAGATGATTCATGAGGAGGTGGCTGCAGCGATCCGGGCTGAGATTCCGGAGATGTTTGGGTCTATTAAGACCACTTTGATGGAGACCTTTGATGACCGGTACGCCGCATTGACTGAGGCTGCAGCCGCTGCAGCTACTGCAGCGGTGGCCGCTGCTAGACCTCAGGGAGGTGACTCGTTGCTGTTTTGGGAGTTCAGCAACACGAAGCCACCTGAGTTTGACGGGACACAGGATCCGATCGCTGCGATGAGATGGATTGCTGATATCGAGGGATGCTTCTACACTTGTTCATGTCCGGAGCATCTGAGAGTACGGTTCGCCTTGAACCAGCTCCGTCTGGGAGCGAAGGATTGGTGGAAGTTCGTGACGGCGAACTTCACTTTGGCAGAGATTTCAGCTGTGACGTGGGAGAGGTTTACCTCTATGTTTAGAGACGAGTACGTTCCCCCGGTGGAGAGGGAACGGTTGGTTCATGAGTTCTTGACCCTCAAGCAGGGTACTGATTCAGTTGCGGTGATCACGCAGAAGTTTCATGAGAGGGCGGTGTTCTGCCCCCAGCAGGTGTCCACAGAACAGGCTCGGATGAGCCGGTATTTGGGGGTGTTGAGGAGGGATATCCGAGAGTTCGTGTCGAAGTCAACATATCATACCTTTGCTGAGCTTTAGGCGAATGCCAGGAAGCGCGAGATTGAGTTGGAGACCCAGGCCAGGGAGGAGGCCGAGTCTCAACGGGTGGATCGGCGGCCGGCTCAATCTCAGCTGGCAGCCAAGCGGACTAAGTCCGCCGATTCGAGGACGGGAGGTCCGAAGGGCCGCACTTACGGAAAGTGCGGCAAGGGTCACGAGGGGACATGTCGAGCAGGTGCTTGCTACAAGTGTGGCAAGGAGGGGCACATCGCTAAGGATTGCCCCAAGGGGTTTATGGTTTGCTTTCATTGCAACCAGACCGGCCATCGGAAGGCCGAGTGCCCTCAGCTTCATCAGGGATCTGCACCTACTGCCAGGGCTACTGAGATTCGACCAGTGAAGGCCGAGGCCCCGAGGGCTCGTGGGAGAGCTTTCCAGTTGACTGCGGAGGAGGTCCGCGCTGCGCCTGATGTTGTGGCAGGTATGCTTTATTTCATGTATTTATTTTGATGTTGAGATATTATGCTTATGTTATGTTATGTGTAGGTACTTTCCTTATGAACTCTGTACCAGCTTTAGTGTTATTTGACTCGGGTGCGAGTCGGTATTTTGTATCTTTGGTCTTTAGTCAGCATATCAGTGTTAGCCGTGAGCCATTGAGTCGGCCTCTGAGAGTTTCTATAGCTGACGAGAGAGTGATTTGTGCCATGGAGGTTCTCCGTGGATGTGTGTTAGAGATTTTCGGGGTTGAGTTTCCGATTGATCTGGTTCCTATTACGATGGGTGATGTCTGTGTCATTGTGGGCATGGACTGGTTGAGCAGATTCAGCGCGGTTATCGACTGCGAGCGTCAGTTGGTGACTATACGAGACCCTAGTGGGGGATTTCTTTCGGTGTACGGCGAGGGTACACGTTCGGGATCAACTTTTTGTTCGGCCGCTAGGGTGAGGCAGTGTCTACAGCAGGGTTGTAAGGGTTTTGTGGCGTATGTGATGGATACGCGAGTGACTTCTGAGAAGCGGAGTTTAGTTGAGGAGGTTCCGGTGGTGCGTGAGTTTCCTGATGTCTTTCCCGACGAGTTGTCGGGTGTGCCTCCTGTGAGGCAAGTGGAGTTCAGTATCGACTTGGTCCCGGGGGCCGCGCCTATCGCTAAGGCGCCTTATCGTCTTGCACCTCCAGAGATGCAAGAGTTATCCTCGCAGCTTCAGGAGCTGCTGGGGAAGGGATTTATTAGGCCGAGCAGCTCGCCGTGGGGAGCACCTATTTTGTTCGTCAGGAAGAAGGATGGTTCACACCGGATGTGCATTAATTACCGGGAGTTGAACAAGCTGACGGTCAAGAACCGTTACCCATTGCCAAGGATTGACGATTTGTTCGATCAGTTGCAGGGAGCATCTTGGTTCTCCAAGATCGATTTGAGGTCTGGATATCATCAGGTGAGAGTGCGGGATGAGGACGTCCAGAAGACAGTGTTCAGGACGCGTTATGGACATTATGAGTTTGTGGTGATGCCTTTTGGGCTCACCAATGCCCCGGCGGTGTTCATGGATCTCATGAACAGAGTATGTAGGCCGATGTTGGATCGATCGGTGATTGTATTTATCGATGATATTCTGGTATATTCGAGATCTAGAGAGCAGCATGAGGAGCATTTGAGGGAGGTCCTTGAGGTCCTGAGATCGGAGAAGCTTTATGCAAAGTTCTCCAAGTGTGATTTCTGGTTACGGGAGGTCCAGTTCTTAGGACATCTTGTTAACCAGGAAGGGATACTGGTCGATCCGGCCAATGTTGAGGCGGTGATGAATTGGGAGGTGCTGAAGTCACCCTCTGAGATCAGCAGTTTCCTTGGGTTGGTAGGGTATTATCGGAGATTTATCAAGGATTTCTCCAAGATCGCAGTGCCACTCACCAGGTTGACCCGGAAGGGTGTTGCTTTTTCATGGGGTCCCGAGCAGCAGACCTCCTTTGAGACACTTCGCCAAAGGTTGTGCGAAACCCCGGTATTAGGTCTCCCGGAAGGGATGGAGGATTTTGTAGTATATTGTGATGCATTGATTTTGGGGCTGGGAGCGGTACTGATGCAGAGGGGGCATGTGATAGCATATGCATCGAGGCAGCTGAAGCCTCATGAGACGAGATATCCCACTCATGATCTAGAGTTGGGGGCAGTAGTGTTCGCCCTCAAGATTTGGCGTCACTACTTGTATAGGGTTCGGTGTACGATATACACGGACCATAAGAGTTTGAGGTACTTGATGGATCAACCCAACCTAAATATGCGGCAGAGGAGGTGGTTGGATGTGGTCAAGGATTATGATTGTGAGATCCTGTACCACCCAGGCAAGGCTAATGTGGTAGCTGATGCGTTGAGCCGCAGGGCGGAGAGCACTGCTCTGCGGGATATATGTTTGAGATTGACCGTGATAGCTCCGGTACTGGATGCCATTCGTAGGGCACAGGCCGAGGCTGTGCAATCGGAGATGTAGAAGGAGCGAGTCATTGGGTTGGTTTCAGAGTTCGTTACGGATGGGCAAGGGCTTATGACTTTTCAGGGTCGGATTTAGGTACCGTTTGTGGGCGGTACGCGTATTACTTTGATGGAAGAGGCTCATCAGTCGAAATTTTCGATCCATCCAGGGGCTACGAAGATGTATTTGGATTTGAGGAAAGAGTATTGGTGGCCCTGCATGAAGAGGGACGTCGCATGGTTTGTTGAGAGGTTCTTGACCTGCCGTAGGGTTAAGGCCGAGCACTAGAGACCGCATGGCAAGTTGCAGCCATTGGAGGTTCCCGAGTGGAAGTGGGAACAAATCACCATGGATTTTATCACCACATTGCCGAGGACTGCCAGAGGAGTTGATGCAATTTGGGTGATTGTGGACAGGTTGACGAAGAGCGCTCACTTCCTTGCCATCAGTGAGAGTTCTTCAGCGGAAAAGTTGGCAGAGGTGTATGTGAGGGAAGTGGTATCTCGGCATGGGGTGCCGATCTCGATTGTTTCGGACCGTGATCTGCGTTTCACTTCCAGATTCTGGAAGAAATTTCATGAGGAGTTGGGTACTAGACTGCATTTTAGTACCGCATATCATCCCCAGGCAGACGGTCAGAGTGAGCGGACGATTCAAACGCTTGAGGACATGCTCCGAGCATGTGTGTTGGATTTTGGGGGTAGCTGGGATGCGTATTTACCCTTGGCAGAGTTTTCTTACAACAACAACCATCATTCGAGCATTGGTGTGCCGCCCTTTGAGCTGTTGTACGGGAGGAGGTGTCGGACCCCCATTTGTTGGGGAGAGGTTGGGCAGAGGGTGATGGGCAGTACAGAGATAGTGCTTCAGACGACAGAGCAGATTCAGCAGGTCAGACAGAGGTTGTTGACCGCCCAAAGCCGACAGAAGAGTTATGCGGACAGACGCCGATCCGAGCTTGAGTTTCAGGTCGGCGATCTCGTTCTCCTGAAGGTCTCTCCTTGGAAAGAAGTGATCCGATTCAGGAAGAGGGGCAAGTTGGGACCCCGGTATATTGGACCATTTCGTGTGATTGCGAGGGTAGGCCGGGTAGCCTATCGTTTGGAGTTGCCAGCAGAGTTAGGACAGATTCACAACACTTTTCATGTGTCGCAGTTGAGGAAGTGTATAGCCGATGAGTCGGCAGTGGTTCCATTAGAGGATATTCAGGTGGATGCGAGCCTGAATTATGCCGAGAGACCAGTGGCCATCAGAGATCGGAAGATCAAGGTTCTGAGGAACAAGGAGGTACCTCTGGTGTTGGTTTAGTGGCAACATCGGAAGGGATCGGAGATGACCTGGGAGCCGGAGCGTGAGATGCGTGAGCAGCATCTGGAGCTATTTTCAGAGCGAGACTTCGAGGGCGAAGTCTAGTTCTAGTGGGGGAGAGTTGTAACAGCCCGGATTTCCAGGTATCTTTTATGTTTATGTTTTTCGTGTTTTGAGAGGGGACTCGGCGAGTTGGAGCTCAGACTCGCCGAGTAGGATCGCGGATCTGGACGCGGGTTCGCGCCTGGACTCGGCGAGTCCAAGGTATGGACTCGGCAAGTCCGTGTTGTTTAATGAAACCCTAATTTCTCGGGTTAGGGACCTATTTAAAGGGCCTTATGGCCGTCATTTGTGCTCACCAGTCCCTTGAGTGAAACCCTAATCGAGTGTGAGCGTTTGGAGCATAGAAGGAGGCCATTATTGATCTTGGAGGTGTCATCTTGCAAGGAAAAGGGAGGATCAGCTAAGGAAAGGCAAGAGGAGCCACTTCCTGAGAGTTTGGGGTCCAGAGCATCACATTTGAGGTAATATCTTCGAGCTATCCTCTGCTATGTTTATGTTTTCATTGATTTAGGGCTTGTTGAGCCCTTTTGTGGCTAGATCTAGTGCTCCCTTGGTCCCTTAAACGATTTAGACCATAGATCTGGACACTTGGAGGTCCAGAGTGTCCCTTTGCCCAAGCTTTTTGTGAATCAATGGAGGTTTTGGACTGGAATCCTTATGCCTTAGGTCAAAATGCCATTTATGAGCCATGGGGTGTGTTTTAAACACCAAGATAAGGAGTTTACATGATGAAGCAGTCTAGGAAGGCCAGATCTATGAATTGTTGGAACAGATCTGACCTTAGAAGCAAGTTTGAGTGATTGCATGGCATGGACTCGCCGAGTCTGACGATCAGACTCGGCGAGTAGCTTGAAGATTGCCCTCAGATCGCCCAGTGAGTGGTCCAGTCGAGTCATAGGTTGACTCAGTGAGTTAGGGCGAGTCAGAGAGGGTTGACAGGTGGTCTGATGTCACACCCCCAAACCAGAATGGCGGAAACATTCGGGGGTGGATGACTTCACGTAGTATCACAATCATTGAGTATTGTAAAGAAAGTAACTCAACCATCACATATATAATGAAAACGTATGTTGTTGCGTTATACATAATAGCAAAAGAATATTACAATGAGATGATAAATGTTCAATAATAAAACATCTTTAGTGTTTCCTTCTCCAAAAGCTGGTAGTTACCTGTATTACTGATTCCCTGAGAAATACAAGTGGTTTCGAAAAAGTGTCAACAATTAAGTTGGTGAGTTCATAAGTGTTTTGCATTGAAAAGTATGTCCTTTTTGATAGTAAAGCGATGAACGAGGTTTTCAGAAAATCCAATATTTTCTATATATGATTTGAAAAGTTTCCCGTGTTGGAGTGCATTAGTGTTTTCCATGCTTGAATAATAGTGATAACATTTGCATTGACAATAAAATGGAAAACTGAAATGCATGTATGAATCTCGTAAATCTAACTTGTTTTTATACTTTTATGTGAGTTTTATAACCATGCTATTGACAATGATGGCCTGTAACAACGTTCTTCAGGCGTTGGAACTGTTATGACATTTGTCACCCCAGGCCTGCCGGCCTAGCTGTAGCTAACAGCTTAGGTGTGGGATTGTCAATCCCGTATAGATCTATACACAAGTATCACGCTCCCCCTACAAGGGATTATGGTATATAATACAGGACTTAATAATGCATACTCGAACGTACGTGAAGCTGTCTCACATTACTAGGTATAAACAGATTTACGATGATAAAAGACTATACTTCTTTTGAAAGCATTTCATTTGTCGAGATGTATATGTAAAATGTATGAATCACTTGAATACTATACTCATTATAGTTTTGTCAAAAGTATGTCCCCATTTGGTAATAACAACTTGGTGATATAATATCCCTTTAAAACATAAAGTTATTTTTGTATCAACACTCTATAAGAACGATATTATAAAAATAATACTTTGATTTGTAATGTACTTGTATTTCCCCCCTAAAACGTGAAAAGAATTGAAAAGTAGGGGTATGAACTCACTCGTTTCGAAGAGAGAGGCTAGGGTTGAGCAGAACTTCGTCCGCGGATGGTTGCGTCGTCAGGCTCTTCGGGGATCTCTGCAGCGTAAATCTTCCGTCGGGGGCTCGAGTGCGGAAACCGAGGTGAGGGAATGGTCTCTGGTGCTTGGAAGGGTGTGAGAGTGACTGAAGAATTGAGAAAGGTGTGCAAAGACTCGAGCTCATGCCATCTATTTATAGGCTGGAATTGCCTCGTACGCGGGGCGTAATTTCGGAGTACGCTGGGCGTACTCACGTACGCGGCGCGTACGTCGTTACGCTGGGCGTAATATGGCGTCATGGCTTACGACTCCTGGCTAGCTAAACGTAGCTTGGGCGGGCCGATGGGACTCGACTCTGGGTCTAGTACGCGGGGCGTACTCCCAGATTACGCGGGGCGTAATCCCTGCTTCCGACTTCTAAATTCCGTAACTTTCGCGTACGATCTCCGTTTTTCGCGTTCTTTATATCCACGCGTAGGTGAGATTATGCTCTACAACTTTCCTTTAGACTCCGTCGGCTAGTTTTGACTTTATTTTTAATGATATATTTTTAATAGGCCGGGCCTCCTAAAGTTCGTTAAAAATTCATAGGTTCTTTATTCGACGTCGGTTTTCGTTTGTCTTTTTATTGTTTATTACTACTGAGGAGATCTTCAACTTTCGTTTAGGTTGCGTTAGCTAAATAACACTCGATCTTCAATCCGAGTTTTTAGCCCTCTACTACTGTTACAAAACTTTGAAAATTCGTAACTTCTTCATACGAGGTCCAATTTGGGCGATCTTTTTATGTACGTTCACCTTCCAACGAGATCTACGACTTTTGTTTAGATACTTAAGGCTTAAAAATGCATTTTATTGAGGTTCTACTGTTTATGTCAAATATTGTTTTAACGTCGCGTCGTAATTATGCGAGTGGTTATAATTTCTTCAATATAATCCGGTTTTGAGCGTTCTTTATGTTTTTGGAAACCTTGGCATGATATCTAATATTCGATGCATCCCAACTTAGATACTTGAACACTTTATTTTCGAGGTTAATTTCGTTGTTTTTAGCTTTCGAGTGTTTACAATGCTTTTTGGGAAAAATAGGGTTGTCACATCATCCCCCTGTTAAGGGAATTTCGTCCCGAAATTTACTCTAAGATAGAGTTTACAGTTTTAGGAAAAAGATGCGGGTACTTTTGTTTCATTTGATCTTCGCGTTCCCAGGTGTATTCAGGTCCTCGCTTGGCGTTCCAGCGGACCTTTACAATGGGTATGCGGCTTTGTTTAGTCCTTTTGATTTCCCGATCCATGATCTCTACTGGTTCCTCCACAAATTGAAGGTTTTCATTTATTGCAATTTCGTCTAGAGGGACGACAAGGGTTTCGTCGGATAAGCACTTCTTTAGATTTGATACGTGAAAGGTAGGGTGTACGTTGTGGAGTTCCTGAGGTAGTCTAAGTTTGTAAGCCACTGGACCGATCCTGGCAAGGATCTCGAATGGTCCGATGTATCTAGGGTTCAGTTTTCCACGTTTTCCGAAGCGTATTAAGCCTTTCCAAGGTGAGACTTTGAGTAGGACATGGTCTCCAACTTGGAATTCCAAGGGTTTGCGTCTCTTATCTGCGTAACTCTTTTGTCTATCTCTTGATGCTTTTAGACGTTCTCGGATTTGAACAATTTTCTCCGTAGTCTCCCTTATGATTTCTGGTCCAGTGAGCGTGTTGTCAGTTGCTTGTCCTTTTGCTAGTTGCGTGTCCCCCACTTCGGCCCAGCACAAAGGTGACCTGCATTTGCGGCCATAAAGGGCTTCAAACGGGGCAGCCTTGATGCTGGTGTGGTAGCTATTGTTGTACGAGAACTCGACCAATGGTAGATGTGTGTCCCATGCTTTGCCAAAGTCGATTACGCAAGCTCTCAGCATGTCTTCTAGGGTTTGTATAGTTCTCTCACTCTGGCCGTCGGTTTGTGGGTGATAAGCGGTACTCATGTCTAGTCTTGTCCCCAAAGCTTTTTGTAGCGACTGCCAGAACCTTGAGGTGAATCTACTATCTCGGTCCGAGATAATGGATATGGGCACACCATGCAGTCGTACAATTTCTCTGAGGTATGTTCTTGTTAACTTCTCCAATTTATCTGTCTCTTTGATCGGTAGGAAATGTGCTGACTTAGTTAACCTGTCGACAATTACCCAAATGGTGTCGAGTCCGCTTGTTGTCTTGGGCAACTTTGTTATGAAATCCATGGTTATCCGCTCCCACTTCCATTCGGGTATTTCTGGTTGTTGTAATAAACCCGAGGGCTTCTGATATTCCACCTTGACTTTGGCACATGTCAGGCATTTGCTTACGTAGGTAGCAATTTCGGCTTTCATGTTTTGCCACCAGTACAATTTCTTGAGATCGAGATACATCTTATCGGAGCCGGGATGTATGGAGTATCGTGTTTTATGGGCTTCGTCCATAACGATTTCTCTGAATCCACCAAACTTCGGTATCCAAATTCGATCCATGAAATAACGAATTCCGTTGTTCTTGGTCTCAAGGTTCTTATCCATTCCTCTTAGGGCTTCTCCTGTCACATTTTCGGATTTCAAGGCTTCTATTTGGGCTTCCTTGATTTGCGTGAACAGGTGTGAATGGATTGTCATATTTAGGGATTTCACTCGGCGACCTGAGTACTCCTTCCGACTGAGTGCATCAGCCACTACATTAGCCTTCCCGGGGTGATATCGGATTTCGCACTCGTAATCACTTAGTAGTTCTACCCATCGCCTCTGTCTCATGTTGAGTTCCTTCTGGTTGAGGATATGTTGGAGGCTTTTATGATCAGTGAAGATGGTACATTTTGTGCCGTAGAGATAGTGTCTCCATATCTTCAGAGCGAAGATGACTGCTCCTAGCTCAAGATCATGCGTTGTGTAGTTCACTTCGTGCGTCTTTAGTTGTCTTGAGGCGTAGGCGATGACCTTCCCTCTTTGCATTAAGACACACCCAAGTCCTTGGTTTGAAGCATCACAATAGACCACGAAGTCCTCCGTTCCTTCTGGCAAGGTTAGGATGGGCGCACTACATAAGGCTCGCTTTAGTGTTTGAAATGCACTGTCTTGTTTTTCTCCCCAGTCGAAGGTCACATTCTTCTGGGTTAGGGTGGTAAGTGGCTTGGCAATCTTTGAAAAGTTCGGTATGAATCTTCGGTAATACCCGGCGAGTCCCAAAAATTGCCGGATTTCTGTAGGGGTTCTTGGAGTAGTCCAATTATCTATTGCCTTTATCTTGGAAGGGTCCACGTGTATTCCTTCTTTTCTTACCACATGTCCTAGGAAATCCACTTCCCGAATCCAAAATTCACATTTGGAAAATTTTGCGTAAAGTTTCTCTGCCCTTAATGTTTCCAATACTTGGCGGAGGTGTTTGCTGTGTTCTTCCTGGCTTCTTGAATAGATGAGTATATCATCTATGAACACGATCACGAACTTGTCCAGGAAGGGATGACATACTCGGTTCATCAAGTCCATGAACACTGCTGGAGCATTCGTCAATCCGAAGGGCATTACCACAAATTCGTAGTGACCATAACGTGTTCGGAAAGCCGTTTTGGGGATGTCTCCTTCCAGTACTCGTAGTTGGTGATAACCAGACCTTAGATCGATCTTTGAGAAGTAGCTTGCCCCCTGCAGTTGGTCGAATAGATCGTCTATGCGCGGTAAGGGATATCGGTTCTTGATTGTGAGTTTGTTTAGCTCCCGATAATCGATGCACATGCGAAAGGATCCGTCCTTCTTCTTCACAAATAGGACTGGCGCTCCCCATGGTGAGAAACTTGGTCTGATGAATCCCTTGCTTAGCAGCTCGTTTAATTGACTGGACAGTTCCTGCATCTCGGCTGGAGCTAAATGGTACGGTGACTTTGCTACAGGGGTAGCCCCGGGGATTAAGTCGATTCTTAACTCGACTTGACGTTCCGGTGGGATTCCTGGAAGATCTTCTGGGAAAATATCCGGGAAGTTGCAGACTTCCGGAATATCTTTAATGTTTTTCGATTCTCGTTTCTTGTCTACTACGTGGGCTAGAAAGGCATGATATTCCTTACGAAGATACTTTTGTGCTTTAATACAGGAAATGATTTGTAAACTTGAACTAGGTTTGTCGCCATAAATGACAAGAGTTTCACCGTTTGGCAAATTTAAGCGAACAACCCTTTCGTGGCAAAGGATATCGGCATGGTGAAGGCTCAACCAGTCCATACCGATGATGACATCGAAACTCCTTATGGAAATGGGCATAAGATCGACTTGAAACAAGTGCTCGTTTAAATTTAGTGTGCACCCTACGTATAAATCGTTTGCGTGTTCTGTTTTACCGTTTTCCATTTCTACTGTGAATATTTTATTGAGTGGCTGGGGTTCTTGATTAAGTAGGTGTTTGAATTTATGACTCACAAAACTTCTCTCCGCACCGCAGTCAAAAAGTATGCATGCATAAGTGTTGTTGAGTAGAAACGTACCCGTAACCACCGTGGGGTCCGCTATTGCTTCTCTCTGTCCTACTGCCAGCACTCTCCCCACACCGCCAATATTCCTTTCCTTGGGACAATCCCTCCTGAAGTGTCCCGTCTCTCCGCACCCATAACATGCCCGGCTTACCCCAGTTCCAGGAACCTGAGTAATTGGTCGTGCCGGTGCTTTACAGAAACGGGCTGTGTGCCCTTTCCTGTCACAGTTCTTGCAGTGCATCTCGCGACAAATACCATGGTGATGGTAGTTGCACTTGCTGCACTTGGGCAGAATCCCTGCATATGGTTTTGTTGGTGCAGAGGTAGCAGGAGTTGTGGTGGGGGTAGTAGCAGCATAAACCGCAACCATTTGTTTCTTTGAAGGTTCTTGTGAAGTTTGCCCCTTCCTTTTGTTCCAAAATTTCTTCTTGTTGTTGTTGTTGGCATTGATTTCATTGTTGCTGTTCCCTTTGGTTGGTTCAGCCATAATCGCCGCGACTCCTTGACAGACACCATGATCAACAAGAGATTGCGCTAGTTCCTTGGCGCTGGCGAAAGTCAAGGGTCTGGAAGCTAGCACACTTCCTCGAAGTTGGGATGATAGTCCCCAAATGTATCTTTCAACCTTTTGGCTCTCCAGGGTTAACATTCCTGGGCAAAGTGTTATTAAGTCACTGAACCTGTTGGTGTAACCAGCTATGTCCGATCCTACCATCGAGAGGTTCCACAGTTCCTGTTCAAGCTTCTGAATCTCGCCTCTTGGGCAGTATTCTCGAAGGAGCATTCTTTTCAGGTTTTCCCAACCCATGGAGTTTGCCACCACCAGGGTTAGTGTCTGGACGTGGCCGTTCCACCATGTCAGGGCGCGTTCAGAGAAAGTAAAAGCGGCGAACTTTACTTTGCTTTCTTCAGGACATGCACAGATTTCGAATACAGCTTCGGTTTTCTCTATCCATTGAGATAGAGCCAATACTCCCCCAGTCCCGCAAAAGGGAATAGGTTTTCCGTTGGTGAAGTCTTTGTAAGTGCATACCCCTGAACGGCTTTGACCTTGGCCATTTGTAAAACTGTTTGTTCCTCCCCCCGATCCGTTGTTGCTCATTTGAGCCATTGCTGCAGTTACAGCAGTGGTTACAGCAGTCTGGAACATAACAGTGTCCATAATTGGAGGAGGTGGTGGAGGTGGTGTTGGAGTTGAGTTTCTGCGTGTTGATCTACGAGGAGGCATGTCCTGGTAGAGAAAAATAAGAATGAATACTATAAGTTTCTAATGTTTTGACAATCGTGTGGTAGTTGCATCTTGTAATTTGTTTTGACTTTAGTTTATGGTTTCAAGGTAGGCATTTAAAACTCGAAATTTCTGAGAGGTATATAAGAAATACTTTATATTTATACATATAGGTCACACCTTAGGTGTGTTACATTGCATATCTTGTTTGGGAAAATTTGATCCTCCTAGGGATCTCCGATTACGGATATAACAGGGAAATAAAGGGAAAAACTTTTATCCGAAATCCTAATCTATAACAAAATTGTTGGGCATCGAACAAGCTCTACTTGCGGCGTTTGGAGCTAGACTCGGCATCCGACCGTTTGACTCCCATCAGTCGCCTCTCGAGATCTGCTTGTTGTTCCTTCATTCCTCTTATTTCTGCCAGAGCCACTATCATTTGGTTCTGAAGTGTTCCCGTGTAGATTTGGGTATTTTCATGTAGTCCTTCCAAACGGCGGATATCAGCGGCGTTACCTTGGGTAGCAGCATTGATTTCACGAACTCTGGCTGCTTGTTGGTCCGCCTGGTAGTTCTGGTTAGCTATAGCATTCACGACGACAGGAAGTGCTCGATCTGCTGAGCCTCCCCCACTGACGTTGTAAAAATCCCGACACATGCCGAATGGAGGGCGTACACCTTGTTGGCGGCTTCAGTAGTAGAGGTGGCTTCCCCAGATGGGGATGGGTCTCGGTTGATCTGGTCTGATTACGGGAGGATGAGGGATGGGAGGATCGTACACTTCTGGCTCGGAGTCTGTCCCGCTAGAAATCTCCACGATCTCTTCGTCGACTTCGAACTCCTCTCCGACTTCGACTTCGAATTCTTCCTCGACCTCTTCTTCGATTTCCTCCGGGTCTTCCTCCGGGTCTTCTTCTATCCAACCGCCGTTGCCTTGGTTTGGGTAGTAGGGATCTCCTGGTAAATGGAACCCGGCCATTTGTCTGTACTAGGATAGATGTATGAGAACGTTATAAGAAAAGAAATTTCTATTTACCGACTTAATATCTTTAACTATAATTTTTTTTTTATTGTACAACTATTCTTAATAATACTTCTATATTATTTCAACTTGGCGAAACTAGAACAATTTTGTATTTGGTAAGTTTTCGGCTTGTTGTCCACTATGACCATTCCTCGACGTACGTTGGTCAAATCCAGGATAAATATAGTTGATCAGGCTATATTTATTCTCGACATGATTACATACCCCGAGGCTCAATCGTAGTGTCGTAACTTGCCGTAATACTTTTTAGTAAAACTTGTTATGATACGAGATTTATGCATGCTTGTAAAAATGTATATCTTTAAAAGAAAGTATTTTGTTCATGAAAATGTTTCATCAGAGGGGTTTTGGTCCCCTTTGCATTTATAGTTTGTATATCGTATGTGGTTCGATATACTTAGTTCACTATAAACAATGCTCTGATACCAATCTGTCACACCCCCAAACCAGAATGGCGGAAACATTCGGGGGTGGATGACTTCACGTAGTATCACAATCATTGAGTATTGTAAAGAAAGTAACTCAACCATCACATATATAATGAAAACGTATGTTGTTGCGTTATACATAATAGCAAAAGAATATTACAATGAGATGATAAATGTTCAATAATAAAACATCTTTAGTGTTTCCTTCTCCAAAAGCTGGTAGTTACCTGTATTACTGATTCCCTGAGAAATACAAGTGGTTTCGAAAAAGTGTCAACAATTAAGTTGGTGAGTTCATAAGTGTTTTGCATTGAAAAGTATGTCCTTTTTGATAGTAAAGCGATGAACGAGGTTTTCAGAAAATCCAATATTTTCTATATATGATTTGAAAAGTTTCCCGTGTTGGAGTGCATTAGTGTTTTCCATGCTTGAATAATAGTGATAACATTTGCATTGACAATAAAATGGAAAACTGAAATGCATGTATGAATCTCGTAAATCTAACTTGTTTTTATACTTTTATGTGAGTTTTATAACCATGCTATTGACAATGATGGCCTGTAACAACGTTCTTCAGGCGTTGGAACTGTTATGACATTTGTCACCCCAGGCCTGCCGGCCTAGCTGTAGCTAACAGCTTAGGTGTGGGATTGTCAATCCCGTATAGATCTATACACAAGTATCACGCTCCCCCTACAAGGGATTATGGTATATAATACAGGACTTAATAATGCATACTCGAACGTACGTGAAGCTGTCTCACATTACTAGGTATAAACAGATTTACGATGATAAAAGACTATACTTCTTTTGAAAGCATTTCATTTGTCGAGATGTATATGTAAAATGTATGAATCACTTGAATACTATACTCATTATAGTTTTGTCAAAAGTATGTCCCCATTTGGTAATAACAACTTGGTGATATAATATCCCTTTAAAACATAAAGTTATTTTTGTATCAACACTCTATAAGAACGATATTATAAAAATAATACTTTGATTTGTAATGTACTTGTATTTCCCCCCTAAAACGTGAAAAGAATTGAAAAGTAGGGGTATGAACTCACTCGTTTCGAAGAGAGAGGCTAGGGTTGAGCAGAACTTCGTCCGCGGATGGTTGCGTCGTCAGGCTCTTCGGGGATCTCTGCAGCGTAAATCTTCCGTCGGGGGTTCGAGTGCGGAAACCGAGGTGAGGGAATGGTCTCTGGTGCTTGGAAGGGTGTGAGAGTGACTGAAGAATTGAGAAAGGTGTGCAAAGACTCGAGCTCATGCCATCTATTTATAGGCTGGAATTGCCTCGTACGCGGGGCGTAATTTCGGAGTACGCTGGGCGTACTCACGTACGCGGCGCGTACGTCGTTACGCTGGGCGTAATATGGCGTCATGGCTTACGACTCCTGGCTAGCTAAACGTAGCTTGGGCGGGCTGATGGGACTCGACTCTGGGTCTAGTACGCGGGGCGTACTCCCAGATTACGCGGGGCGTAATCCCTGCTTCCGACTTCTAAATTCCGTAACTTTCGCGTACGATCTCCGTTTTTCGCGTTCTTTATATCCACGCGTAGGTGAGATTATGCTCTACAACTTTCCTTTAGACTACGTCGGCTAGTTTTGACTTTATTTTTAATGATATATTTTTAATAGGCCGGGCCTCCTAAAGTTCGTTAAAAATTCATAGGTTCTTTATTCGACGTCGGTTTTCGTTTGTCTTTTTATTGTTTATTACTACTGAGGAGATCTTCAACTTTCGTTTAGGTTGCGTTAGCTAAATAACACTCGATCTTCAATCCGAGTTTTTAGCCCTCTACTACTGTTACGAAACTTTGAAAATTCGTAACTTCTTCATACGAGGTCCAATTTGGGCGATCTTTTTATGTACGTTCACCTTCCAACGAGATCTACGACTTTTGTTTAGATACTTAAGGCTTAAAAATGCATTTTATTGAGGTTCTACTGTTTATGTCAAATATTGTTTTAACGTCGCGTCGTAATTATGCGAGTGGTTATAATTTCTTCAATATAATCCGGTTTTGAGCGTTCTTTATGTTTTTGGAAACCTTGGCATGATATCTAATATTCGATGCATCCCAACTTAGATACTTGAACACTTTATTTTCGAGGTTAATTTCGTTGTTTTTAGCTTTCGAGTGTTTACAATGCTTTTTGGGAAAAATAGGGTTGTCACATCTGAGTTGAACTGGGACTCGCCGAGTTGTTCTTGAGACTCGGCGAGTTGAGTCGGCGTGGCCCCGCGATTCTTCCAGGTGGAACTCGTCGAGTCAGGGGGAATACTCGACGTGTCAAAAGGGAATCCTAGAGAGATTGGTGAAAACTTCTAGACTCACCGAGTCGCCCTAGTGCACTCGCCGAGTCCAGTCAAAGTTGACCGTTGACCGTTGACCGTTGACCAAGAGTTGACTAGTGTTGACTTAAAAAGGGTAGTCAACCTTGGTGGTAAAAATGTTAATAAGACACGTATGATGATATAGGGAGATTGTAGCTCGGAGGATCGAGCACGTGTGATTTCGGGATTTGCTAGCTATCGATATTCACGAGGTGAGTCTTCTCACTATACTATACCCGGAAGCGTTTGACTGTGTGACCGGAAGGTCGGATATGGTATGAGACATATGTGCTATATGTGATAAGTTAATTGTTATATGTGCTATGTATGATATGCTTGATATGGGCCGGAAGGCATTGTAATGTGAACCGTAAGGTTGGCATGGGTAGGACCGGAAGGTTTACCTAGTCGGGACGGAAGTCCTTTGAGACACATGGACCGGAAGGTCAGGGCCTGGAAAGGCGTATGTACGTAGGTTGTATTTTGGGGAACTCACTAAGCATTTATGCTTACAGTTGTTTCGTATGTGTTTCAGGTACTAGCGAGGACCGTGGGAAGGCGCCGGCGTGATCTGTACATACTGATGGATGATTTATGATCTTGGGATTTATGTGATTGTATTATGACATGATACGTTGGATATTTATGCCTTGTTTTGGATGAAAATACATTATTTTTGAAATGAAAATTTTGTGTTAGAATTTCCGTTGTTACAAAGATATTTTATAAAATAATATTTACTTATTAATGTTTTAACTTGATGTAATTGTTTGAAATTTACTGTTAACTTAAGATACTTTACAATAAGTACAGTAGTTATATATATATATATATATATATATATATATATATATATATATATATATATATATATATTACTCTACAGTAGAATAAATTAGTTGATAATGTTACATGTGATTGATGATTGTTGTTCTAAACTTGTTTAAGATAGTTTGTAACATAATCTTCTTAATCAAAACAGAGGCTTGTTAGTGAACTTTACAATCTTCTTAATCAAGTGAACTCTGTAGAAGTCCAAGATGATGTAAGGCTCCCTGATAACTTCACACATCTTATCATAGAAATGAAAAGCAGCAAGTATGATGGAAAGGAATTTTCTTTTATGTTAAAAGGAATGGTATGTCTACTCACCATTTATCCATGTTTTTGGTTTATGTTATCATTGGCTTGTTTCTGGGCATTTTTGTAATGAAGTGTACTTGGTAATGTTATGTGTTGTTTGTTACAAACAATGATTTTTATGTGTTGTTTAGAATTTAAGTCGTAGTTCAAGCTAAATTTTATAAGTAGAGTGTATGAAGTTTAAAATTATTGGAATTATTTTTAGGTACTATGTTTTCAAGTATAGTCATCCAGAAAATGAAAAAGAGTGGGTTGGATTTAAAGAAACTCATAAACAAGGAACATCGGAAAGGGTTGAAAGTTGAATATGGCGACCAAATGAGTAATTTTGATTATGTTGATGTTGGTTGATGAAATAAGGAATTGAAGTAAGGGATGCACTGGAAAGGAGTGAAAAGTAGAATTGTTGCAAGTCTGAATGTTTGGAAATATGGTTATCTAACATGAAAACATTTTCTTTTTTATGTTTTTTTTAATAAATTAGATACTAATGATTGCTTAATGTTTTGTAAATCAGTTGGTATGGTCGATTATATAATGACTGCTTAATTATATGTTTGGTAATATGATGACTACTTAATAGAATGGTTGGAAATATAATTAGTTCTAATCTACATGTATATTATTCTAAAACAAATAATATACATGTTTTCCATGCATATAGATTGTTCTTACATAATAATATTATAGGCTAATTGTTAACATGTATAAAATTAGAATATTCTAAAAGAATAAAATATGTACATATAGAATATTTTTACAAAATAATGTTATAGTAGGATTGGTAACATGTATAGAACTATAATATTATAATTAGAATATTCAAATTTGTAAAAGTTGATTTGTTTTAAGTTGATTATTATGAATATTCTGGTGTTATTTAATTACTTGATATTATACTTATTATGATTTATTTTTTAATTTAATTATTCTAATTATTATGATATCGTTTAATAAGTTATATTCATATAGAATAATGTTATAAATTGTATACTAACATGTATAGAAGTAGAATATCCTAAAAGAGCGATATGCATGTTGAATGTACATATAGAATATTCTTGTAGAATAATGTTATTGGTTGAGTACTAACATGAATAGAAGTATAATATTATAATTAGAATATTTTGATTTGCGAAAGGTGAATTGTTTTAAGTTGATTATTCTGAATATTATGATTTCATTTCAATTTATATGTATTGTTAAGAAGACATAATTAATGTGTATATGTAGAATATTCTAATTGAATAATTTTGTACATTGTCTGTTCATTTAGAATAGTATGCATAATGTTCTACGATAATCTATGTTATATGTAAAATATTCAAATAGAATAATGCCTTACTAAATTTAGGCTTTTTTTAACACTCATTGATGTGTTATAATTCTAGTTATTCTAGATGTTCAACATTTAATATTATATTGTTAGTATTTAATATTATGAAATTGTGTGTGATCTGATATTAAAGTGTAATATTTTAAAATTAGGTTCTACTGTGTAAAATAAACTTATATTATATAAGATATTAATAATATATGTAATATTCTAAATTTAAAACTTATATTGTAACGCGAATATCTAGAATGATTTATAGGAAATCCAAATAATTAACATATATTTTTTTTTCTAATTTTAATGTATAATATTATGATATTAATGTGTAATGTTATGAAATTATATTATAAGGTGTGATATTCTAGTATATGATGTAATATTCTAATTTGGAATTGATGATGAATTGCAGAAAATAAACGTTAAAATCTAAAAATTCCTTATGTAATATTCTAGCCATTTTGTTTAGTATCATGCTCATTCCTATTTTTATCATGAATTGCTGAAAACTGATTGCCGATGAGTTGATAATCTTATGTAACAGCAAAGCTTATGATAAATTATTAAATTGTTGAAAATTGAACCTTGCTTATAATCCTTCAATAATAACAAAATTATTTGATGATCAATTGCTAAAAATCGATGTTCTGATATGGAATTGTATAGAATCTATAGGTAATCAATTCTTTATGTTAATCTTTCGGTGGTAGAGAAATTGAAGATGAATTGTTGAAAATTAATGTTGAAATATCGAAATTCCTTATCGATGTCTGTAATAGAGAAATTGATGATGAATTTTAGAACATTGATGTTTAGTACAATATTTTAATCATTCTGATTTTATCTATCATATTATTCTAGTCATTTTGATTTGTGTAGTAAAATATTCTAGGAATTATTTTTTATATATTAGATTTTAGTAGAATATTCTAGCCTTTTTGATTTAGTATATTAGATTTAGTATCTTGTTCATTCCCATTTTAATAATGCGTTGCTGAAAATCAACCCTTCTTGATAATCCTTTAGTAATAGAAAAATTATGTGATGATGAATTGTTGGAAACTGATCTTGTGATATGAAATATATAAAATAGATGTTTATGTTAGGGTGCAAAGTCACTCTTGGATGCAGTGTTTTAGGCTTACTCTCTTGTATGTGTAAATGGGTTGAGTCTTTCCTATAAATAGGAAGTGAGTGATTCCCATTATGAGAGGAACCATTTGGAGTGTTAGACTAGAGAGAGAAATTTTGTACAAACCCATTTGGATATCCTTTCTAGATCTAATAAGAGCTTACAAAGAATTATTTACTCCTTGTGTTCTTGATTTGTATGATGAATCACTATATATTTTCTAATTCCGCACATGCCATCATAATCAACACCACTAAAATTGGTATCAGAGCAGTTGTTCTTGAATCTCATCAAGAATTGATCCTTGATGGCTATTTTGATTTGGTGATTCTTTTTCTTCATTGATCTTCGTGTTTAGAGAGTGTTTTTGTATTCTAGAAGTCGAATTTTTCCTTGATTTGATCCATAATTCGACTTTCTCTCTCTAGAATACTTGTTCGTATCACTTTATCTCTCTAGAAAACCCATTCAAAATCACTTTCTCTCTCTAGAAAATTTCAAGTTCTTGTAATCATGGAGAAATGGATGATACGTAGGAATGATTTTCAAAGTGAATGCTCATTTGAATATCTTCTTTATAGCTTAACTGTTGGATTGATAAGTGAATGTGATATTGTTGTAAATGGAGAAAAGAATGAAGTTGGAGAAGTAATTAGTTGTCCAATTTTTCGAACCAAACATTTGTTTGATCGTTTGATTACAACATATCAAAAGAGACAAAGAAATAGAAGAGATGGAGAAGTCATAAAAGGAATTTCTCGTACCGAATGCAAATATGGAAGCAATAAACTTGAATATTATGCAGATTGTCGTGAAGCTCGGGATGGTGTTCTTGATGATGATGATGTTCAAGAAAAAGGACTTCAATGTGATGTACTTGATGTTCAAGAAAAAGGAGTTCAAGTTGATTCTCATGATGAAAAAGTTTTTTGCTCAATTGGAGTTCAAACCGTTGATATTTTGTGTTCTTGTGATTCGTTTGAAGGAATGATTCCTTATCGGAAGCCGGTGATCCAAGAAAATCACAAGTATCAAACTCCAAAAGATTTGACTCAAACTCAAAATGTTCATGTTGTTGAAAGTGGGTTTGTTCATGAAGTCAAGTCTTCAAGATGCAAAAAGATGAGAAAGAAAAAGAAGAAGAAGATGAATCGGAAGAACAAGCGGGTTTACTCACAAAAATCGTCATATGTTGTGAAGCCAAAATCCGTGAAGCAAATTTGGGTTCCAAAGCAACAATCTCCAAGTGTTGAATTGAATTTGAAGTCAAAACCCAAATGCGTTGGTGGTTCTTTTGAAGATGTTCTTGGTTTGATGAAGAACACGAAGAACACGAAGAACGAGTTGTACATCTCGCATGGTGGGTGGTACAATGTTCGATTTGGAGATTTTCTCATTCCGACAAAAGAACCAAGATCTTCCAAATTTGATTCGTTTGTTGAAAAAGGAACTCGATTCGTCAAAAAGGTATCTCAAATTCTCAAATGGATTCCAAAACGTCCATGATTTCGATTCGTATTTTGCGTTTTTCAATTTTTGATCGATTTGCCTCATTGGATCTAATCCGTTTCAAACCCCATTGATTGATCCAATAATTTTTGTTTAGATCAAAATCCTCAAAATCAATATCATCTTCTAACATTTTTTAATTTCAAAATGTTAATAATCGTTCGAATAAAACGAGTGGAGCACTGTTCATATGATGTATATTTCGAAGCCCAGCCCAAACAAAATTTGTTACTGTTCATCATTTTTTCATGATCTGCCTACTATTCAATAATTCAAAGTGAGAAGCCCAATATGTTATTTGATTATTATCCAAAAGAATAAGTCCAGTGTTGTTCACTTAATTGAGCACATCTTCAAATTGAGTCGACATTCATGTGTTCGTTGTAAACCGTATTCAACTTTTCGTTTGTTCTTAGTTCTGGAATATCGTTCTTCTTTCATCAATCTTGTCGATCGATTTGCATTTGTTTGAGGATATAAACTTGTGAATCGATTTTATTCTTTTTGTCTTCAATCTCCAAATCGATGAGGATCAAGTTTTGGCTAAGAAATTGAACAGTGAACCTTTGATTTTGATGAAATTGTTGATCAAGAACACTTGAAATCGATGAAGAAAAGTTGTTTAAACACTTTTTGATCTTAAATTGGACATTAAAATCATCAATTTCGTGTTTATGGTTCAATGACTTTAAAAAGTCAAACTGTGAAAAAGTTGGAATTCAATAGATGAATCGGTGAATCGTATGATTAAATTGATAGATACAGAATGTTTTGTGGCTGTGTGTGTCGAAATCAAGTTCAATTTGGGATTTGATTTTGAAAATTGGGAACTCAGAAGGTGTAATTTTGAAGGCTTATTGTTTGTATCGATATGCGATGGTTGAAGGTTTCTTCAGTTGCATCGACGTAAAGGGTTCTTTAGATTGAAGGTTCGAAGGTCGTTACCTAGAGTCTATGGTCGATGTGGGTTATTGATTTGGAATCGACTAGGATATTTTAGGGATAAAGAACGAAAGATGTGAAATTGATTTGGGTTTGCTTTCGAAGGGTTGTACATAGATTTTGTTTTGAACGAAGGCAATGAACGTGTTTGATAATTTTGGGTTTGGGAAGAAATGTAAGGAACGAACGAGAAACAAAGACCGTAAGAATGAAAAATTGATTTTGGAGATCTTGATTGACTCTAAGAAGTGATTGGGAAAACCCTTCGTTAGTTTTGTAAATTGAACGAGAAAGTTTAATGTTGGGAAGAACTGGGTTAAGATACGAAGAGTTCCTGTGTTTGTGATCGGAACGAAGAACTGTAAAAGAATAAAGAATGAAGAACTGGGTTTACACCAAAAAGAACGAAGATTTGATTTGGATTGATTTTGATTCGAAGGGTATTATTGGTGTGTGATGAAGGGTTAGACTAACGAAGGTTTTGGTGCTGGTAAATTTCGAAGGTTTGGTATGAGAATCGGGAATCAATTAACGAAGAATTGATTGTTAAGTAACGAAGGGTTACTGAAATTTTTTTCGAAGGGGAGAAAGATAGAATCTTCGTACGAAAAAAAAAAAAGTCTTCGTAAGTTACTGGTTTCAAGTCTGCGTGTAATTGGGGAAGAAACAAAAATGTTTCAAAATTGGACCCTGAAGTTTCGAAGACATGGTACAAATGGTCCAATTTCGAAATGGTGACAAAAATTGTGAAGAATGACAGAATTTCTCTATCAGCCCCTGAACCTTCGAATTGTTGACACTTCGAAAATCAACACAAGTTTCGTATGTTTGACACTTTTCGCCCAACTTCGAAAAATTTTTGGTGCTTCGCATTTTTGGGCATGGTCTTCGTATGTTTGGTGCACAAGGGCAGAATTTACGAAGATAGTTCCTGAAACTTCGAATTTTTGGCAGTTTTCACCCAAATTCGAAAAAGGACTATATTTTGCTGAAAATTGAAGAATGTTCATTTCTGGTCCCTGCAGTTTGTGCAAATTGACGCTTTCTACCCAGATTTGAAAAAGGGGGAGAGTTTTGCATATTTGGCTGTTTTGGGCGCAACGGGTCCCTGCAAGTTTCAGAAAGTGACAATTTCTACCCGGATTTTGAAAAATCTTGCAACTTTCACCCAAAAAGTCAAAAATTTTCATAAATTGAAAATTTTTTGTGGCTTTTTCGTGATTGTTTTTCCGTGCAAGATTTTTTGTGATTCATTTTTGGTACACATCAAGGGGGAGTATTGTAAAGACTATTCCTCGGGCGCTTCTCATCCTTAGTGGGTTTTATAATCATTTTTTGATTATAAAAAGGGGGAGAATGATGGGTATTCGAAGCTTCTCGGGTTTGTCGAATATTCATTTGCGGATTTGAAGACCGGTGTTACTTCGAGGGGGAGTTTGGTCTTGATCGCGGTAGCTCGTTGGAGATTAAAGCCGGACATCCAATCCTAACTTTGAGGGGGAGAATGTTAGGGTGCAAAGTCACTCTTAGATGTAGTGTTTTAGGCTTACTCTCTTGTATGTGTAAATGGGTTGAGTCTTTCCTATAAATAGGAAGTGAGTGACTCCCATTATGAGAGGAACCATTTGGAGTGTTAGACTAGAGAGAGAAATTTTGTACGAACCCATTTGTATATCCTTTCTAGATCTAATAAGAGCTTACAAAGAATTATTTACTCCTTGTGTTCTTGATTTGTATGATGAATCACTAGATCTTTTCTAATTCCGCACATGCCATCATAATCAAAACCACTACAGTTTGTAATGGAGAAATTGATGATGAATATTCTGAAAATTGATGTCTACATGGCTAATCGACAAAAGATGTAAATATCATATCTTGAAACCAGTTATCTCTATAATTAGGTTAATTATTCTAAATATTCTAAGGATATAAATTGGTTTTTAACTATTTATTCCAATTATTCTAAAAAACTGTCAAATCCTTTGTTCTGTTGTCATTTAGCAGTCGTAGGTTGAATGTGAGTATCTAATTAAACTTGCTAAACCTCATATGGAGAACTCATTTTTAACTGATAATATCAAGATGTAATCTAACACTTACTATCACATTACAAGGTTCAAGTTACATATTGTTTATATTGGTTAGGAAATGAAAGTATGTTGCTATAATGAGTAAGAAGTAAAGTACATTGTTTATAGCAGTAGAACGATTAAAGTATGTTCCTATTTTCTATAATTCTAGATATTCTGATATGACATGCTGATGGTTCATAATTGATATTCTAATATTCTGATATGATATATCGTATGTTACTTCATAACTTATAATTCAACTGAATATTATGATTTCATTTAATAAGTTATACTTATAATTCTAGGGCCTTATTGTTTTTTGAGAACATGAAGAAATGTTTGAAAAGGTCTTCAAGAAAGTTTTTTTAGAAAAAGAGAATATGGAAGAAATTGTTTCTAACTGTATATTGATGTTTCCAAATGAAAATAGAACATGGAATTGACAAAGAAGTTCAATAACTTGTTTTCGGGTACTATTTTTTGAAATACCAATGAGCCACGATTGGTTCTTTGTTAATTATGGTTCTCTATTGAACCTCACTCTCTCTCTCTCTCTTTCTATATATATATATATATATATATATATATATATATATATATATATATATATATGCTTGTTATTGTATTTTAACTAATTATTGTATGGATGTAGGAATGATTGTGGGCCAATCATTTTACTTATTTTAATAAAGTGATTAATATATATTATTGAATTAAATATAAGTAAAAAATACCATCTAATTTAATTACAATGGTATTTTAGTCAATTAATATAGATTTAATAAAGGAAAATTACATATTTTAAAAGATCACACATTTTGTTAATTTTAAAATTTCGATTTTACGAATTAAATTTTTGTTAATTCGTACATTCTAATAGAAATATATTTGTGGGTATATTCACAAATAAAAATATTCTTGAACCATAAAATAACAAAAATATTCTTCAACCTATTTCTTGATCATTACTTTAAAAAATTCTTGTAGAATAATAAATTTTTGAACTATCAATTGAAAAAAGGACCTAGAAAATAAAAACAGAGTCGGATCAAGAAGGTTGAAAGAGTAAAGTAGGAAGGAAAGGGTATCAACGTGAGAAAAAGGAGGAAACGATAAAGACTGATATCGAGACGAAATATGACTTCAAGAACCTAGAAAATATTTCCACCACAGTGTACGAGACAAATTTCCCTGATACGTTGGAAGTGAAGGACCTCAAGAAATTGTGTGAACCTCATGCATTGGTTGCAGATGTATATATCGCGAGGAAGGTCTCCAAGTTAGGCCGAAATTTTACGTTTTTTCGTTTTCTAGAGGTGAAAGACCAAAAATTACTTCTTGAAGATTTGAATAGGATTTGGATCGGTAATTTTCATGTGTACGTAACAATCGCAAGGTTTGAAAGGAAGCATGTTAGAAAGATTGAGAATGGGAAAGACACAACTAAAATACCTAGGGTACTGAATCATGAGTTGGGATCTGGTAAAAGAATGAATACAGGTGAATCAAATGGAAAAAAGTTATGCTTCAACGGTTAGTGGAAAGAATGAACAGGTACAAAGAGTAGAGAAGATGATGAGAAAGGCGGTGTTGTGTAATTCAAACCTAATGAAAGTTTCTGATATTGCATGCATTGTTTTGTGTAAGGTAAGAGATGTAAATCTCATTAATAATATTGATACGATTCTTTTGAAAGAGGGTTTCACCGATGTATGAGTATCATTATATTGGTGGATTGTGGTTCTAGTGTTAATTTCAATCCCGAAATGCTTGTGTTAGCTTTAAATAGAGTAAAGAGATAAAAAGTTCTTTTATGGAGATGCAACCAATTATGAAAGTTTTCTTATTAGTGTAGAGACTGGTTTGGATCAAGATTAATGGTTTGCCTTTATATGCATGGACTCCGAACGCATACAAAAAAGTCGCTAGTTCTTGGGGAGATGTCATGTTTGTTAATGAGGATTTAGACGAATGTATTGCTCACGGAAGACTTTGTATCTCTACTAAAATTCCAGGTATTATATCTGAGACTTGCTCAGTTATGATTGAAGAGGTGGAATACATGGTTAGAGTTAGGGAGACCTCATGTTGGTTCCTAAATTTGAGTCGACAAGAGGAAAGCTCAGTTGGTGATTCTCGGAAGAAGAGAAGGAAGGATTTTCGGAAGAAGAGAATCAATTAGAAGAAGGAGAAATAAAAGAAGATGGAGTTAATTTCGAACATAATCCAGATGTCTCATCGAATGAACATGAAAGGGATGGAAAATTGGAAGATGTCTCATCTGATGATGAAACATCTGATAACCGAGTATCGCAAAGGAAATGGGTTGATGATATGGATGATGATATTAAGGTGGTTAATGAAATGTAACAAATTAGCTTGGATAAACAAAAAAAGAATAAACAACAACATTCGGTTGAATGTGATTCGTCTTTGTCGAAGCCTCCCGGTTTTGACAATTTCCGAAGACAATTTTCAAATGGGTCAAAATCGGAGGGGGAAAACTCTCGACATGAGTTTTCCTCAAAGACGTTTAAAAACTCTTCTGAAAGTCTTGTAAATAATCGCCGAATTAAGTACAAGAGATATAGTGATGGTGCTTTGATTTCTATATTTATCTCTAACGTTGAGATGACCAAGGTTATGGGGTTTGATATGACAGGTAGCAAAGAGGATCTGGTAAAGAAGATTGCAAGTATGGGTGATAAAGGGGTTATTTAATGAATATTATGTCTTATAATTCTTGCAGTTTGGGAATTGATATGAGGAGAATCATTTCAAGGTTGTGTAATAATCATAGGGTTAGTTTTTTGGGTTTACAAGAGATGCATGTGTCGCATGTTGATTGGTGGAAGATTAAACAATTATGGGGTAATTATCAGTTTGAGTTTGTAGTTTTATGACAGAACATCCGGGGATACTTTTTGTTTTCGGAGATTTTAATGTAGTTCGGAATGTATCCGAAAGACTTGGAACATTTTTTAATTAAGGTGCTACAAAGAGTTTTAATAATTTTATAACTAACGGAAAGCTTTGGGTGGTTTTGCATTTACTCGGGCTAATAATCATTGGGATAAGCTTAGTAAACTCGATCGTTTTTTGGTTTTGGAAGATATTGTAAATAAAGTGGCCTTATTTATCAGCTATATGTCACGATCGAGATTCTAGACTCTTCCGGAGTACTCAAGAAAATGGGAGAACTTACAAGTATAGCACATTAGACCCTGGAACGTCCTAGATTTCTCTAGGACATCAAAGAATGATTTAGAACATTTCATGAAGACTTGTAAATATATGTAACTTGGTAGAATATTCTAGATTAGTCAAGAATATAGGACTATTGTAGTAATATCTAGAAACTTCCCAAGAGGGGGAAGGACAAGTATAAATAGGGAGGAGCTCATTTGCTCCCAACCATTGGAAGTTCTCTTGTATTCTCTCGTTCTCTCTAATAGAAGTTCTCTTTCGTTTGTAGAAACTTTGAGCCATTATTCTCTTGCTTACTTAGTCGTTTATACATCCAAAGGAAGCGTCGTAGCCTGACTTAGTCGAAGTTACACTAAGTGGCACACGGTGATTGTATTGTCCCGTGACACTTGGTATCAGAGACTGGTTCGTACAAGCAAGAGATCATGACTACGGAAGCAGGAAGTAGCGAAGTAGCAAACCTACCCCCTATTGTCGAAGAGAGAGGAAGAAAGTCCAACAAGAGGGACCAATCGATAGATGCCTTGGCAAGCTTAGAAACCAAGCTTACAAGGACGGAGATCAACGTCAGGGAGATCCTTGAATGGAAGGATACCGTCGATCAATTCGTTGCGGAGATAAGTGACACTGTAACGACCAAACTTTCAAAACAATTAAAACTTTTCAAAAACCACCCATTTTAATAACGTTGTTACAAAAAGGTTTTCAATACATTATTTAACAGAGTATTTTTCCCAGGTTCAAATCATAAAACACCAACGCAGGGAGCGGTACGATCACGCCTTTGCCTTGCCACAGACTCCTGAGATCCTGAAAACATAAAACCACAACTGTAAGCCCGAAAGCTTAGTGAGATACCCCCAAAAATACCAACCACAAATACGCCCTTCCAAGCCACGAGCTTCCGGTCCAAAACATATCGCCTTCCGGCCCATAACATAAAATGCCCACATAACATAACAGATCATAGAACAGCCATACATATCGGGTCAAACCCCAGACCAAGCAACTGTGCACATAACATATAATCGTACAACAGATCACAGTCAGCAAATCGATCAACAGATCACATAACATATCATTACCCTAACCAAGATACCGGCCTAATCGGTCATCAGCATAACATCGCCCTACGAATCAGTCAACATACTAATTACACACATACGCCTTTCCAGGCCATGACCTTCCGGTCCACATCGCATTGCCTTCCGGCCCACAACATGTGATGCCTTCCGGCCCACAACATATAATGCCTTCCGGCCCAGATTTTGAACTATCATAACAACAGACACTACCCGGATTTCCATCCGATAAAGGGTCGGCCTTGGTGCCGTAAACCCTGTTGATATAGTGAGGATAACTCACCTCGAAACTACCGACTGAACAGATAACTCAAGCTGCTTCGATCACTGATACTATCTCCACCTCTGGACAGCCACCAATGCACTGAACTCAAAAAATAATCAACAATTACCAAAATATCCCTGGAAACCATTGGTCAACCCTTGGTCAAGGACAAGGTCAAAGTCAACCCCTGACTGACCCTACTCGCCGAGTCAACCCGATGACTCGCCGAGTTCCCATACTCAGAACTCCACTCAATCCGCGACCTAACTCGTCGAGTCACCCCGAGACTCGCCGAGTCCCACAACTTCTGAGTCCTCTCGCACACAACTCACCGAGTCATCCCTTGACTCACCGATTCTCGACTCAACCAGAGAACATCGGAACTCTTCGACAAGACTCGCCGAGTCCAAGAACAGACTCGCCGAGTCTATGGCTATCTTCAACCTACTCGCCGAGTTGTTCATACAACTCGCCGAGTTCCAGGCCATCTTCATCCAACTCGCCAAGTCCCAGCTCGTCTTCAAGCAACTCGTCGAGTACACCCATGTGACTCGCCGAGTACCACCAGTCTGAATCTATACAGAAGCACTCCAGGCCATGCAATTGCTCCAAAACATAGATCTATCTTCCTACAACCCCTTCATCACGTAAAGTGGCAAACTTTACGTGAATCCAACGAGATCTAGGCTATTTGCACATTGGGCTAGGGTTTGGGACATGTAAGCTTCACTAAACACTCCAACACAGGGACTTTCATGCTCTCTGATTCTTCTCCATTCCAGATCTGAGGTAGCAACCTCAGATCTAACCTCTAGACTTCCAATTACATCCATAGGCAAGTTCCCACAAACCCCAAAATGAAGAAACAACATACAATCAGTCCAAGAACGAGATATTACCTCCAATGGACGCCTCAACTGCAATGTAATTCGAATCCAAGCAAAGCCCCTTGCTCCAAGCCTTCAATCTCTCAAAATTCCTTCAATAATCATCTCCTTCAAGCTCCCAATTGAGATATGATCACTCACACACGAAGGCTAAGGGTTTTTGGACTTGGAGGTGAATAAAGAGGCTGAGAGTGGGCTGCTATGTTCTTTATATAGGGCTCAGCCCCGGGAATTAGGGTTTTCTCCACTCAGCGCCTACTCGCCGAGTCCTCCTTACCGACTCACCGAGTCGGCTACTTAACACGCGACCCAGTCGCGACTCTACTCGCCGTGTCCATCCATGGACTCGCCGAGTCACTCTTCCACAACTTACTCTTTTAGCCCTTTAACTCTACTCTTGATATTTCGGGATGTTACAGACACGAGCGATGGATTGAAGGAGACCATCGGTGTCATCAAGGAAGAAGTCCTTGGACTTGTCAACACCTTGCGGAATGAGTTTCTCGAAAAGATAAGTGCTTTAGAAGATGAAGTGAAGCTATGCAAAGCAGCAATAGCCGGAGGATCTGTCACGAAGATGACGCCACACACAGAAGCATCTAAGCCCTCGAAATATGGAGGTAAGCGTGATCCTAAACTACTAGAAGAATCTTTCTGGTCCCTAGAATGTTATTTCAATGTCGTCGGAGTAAAGGAAGATAAGTACAAAATAGACACGACTATTCTATATTTAAGTGAAAACGCGGCACTATGGTGGAGGCGGAAGCATGGTGACATTGAAAAGGGCTTGTATGTCATAGACACGTGGGACGAGTTTAAGAGACAACTCAAGAAACAATTATGTCCCCATAATGTTGAAGACGTTTCCATGAAGAAACTCTGAGGATTGAAACATGCCGGGTCTATCAAAGATTACGTAGCAGAGTTCACCGCCTTGATGTTGGAGTTACCCGACTTACAGGAGAAAGACAAGTTATTTTACTTCCAAGATGGACTACAATCTTGGGCTGACAACGAGCTCAAGAGGAGGAACGTCCAAGATGTTGACAAAGCTATAGCAGTAGCGGAAGACCTTATGGACTTCCGAAGAGATACCCCGATTAGGAAACCTAGTGGGGGAGAGAGACCGACAACTAGGCCGCAACAGAAGGATGATAAACCCGCTGGAAGACCATCAACTTTCAAGGGGAAGGCGATTGAAGGGGGGCCTCGAAGGGAAGTCAAGTGGTACTTATGTGACGACCCTTACCTAATCAAAGATTGTCCCAAGAAGAAAAGCTTCAATGCGATGGTCTTTGAAGAAGAAAACGAAGAGAGAGACGAGGCACAACTAGGCTCAATACAACGCCTCAATTCAGTGGCAAAAGGAGAGTCCCACTCGAAGAACGAAAGAGGACTCATGTTTGTGGAAGTTAGTATAAACGAGAAAGTCACTAAAGCCTTAGTAGACACAGGTGCGTCCCATAATTTCCTTTCTAACAATGAAGCTAAAAAGATGAACATTCAATACACCAAAGAAATAGGTTGGTTGAAAGCTATCAACTCTCCTTCCGAGCCTATTCTTGGAGTCGCTTATGGGGTAGTTATCGAGATCGGAGGATGGATGGGTCCTATCGATCTAACCGTAGTACCCATGGATGATTATTGCATGGTCTTGGGGATGGAGTTCTTCGACCAGGTACGCCCTTTCTCGTTCGAAGATCAAACCATGCGTATCACCAAGGGTTCAACGATACACATCGTACCCTTGGAAATAAGCAAAACAGAGTCCCAGATCTTGTCGGCCATGCAACTCAACAAGGGACTAAAGAAGGGAGAAATGACATAATTAGCAACGTTAAAAGAAGAAACCACCCCTCTCAATGAAGAGATGCCAGAGATAGTGAAAAAAGTACTAGAAGAATTCAAAGACGTGATGCCGCTAGAGTTACCAAAGAAGTTACCACCGAGAAGGGAAGTGGATCACGAGATAGAACTCGAGCCCGGAGCTAAGCCACCAGCGATGTGTCCTTATAGAATGGCTCCACCGGAGTTGGAAGAGCTAAGAAGACAATTGAAAGAGCTACTAGATTCCGGATTTATCCGCCCCTCAAAAGCCCCATATGGTGCCCCAGTCTTGTTCCAGAAGAAACATGACAGAAGTCTAAGAATGTGCATAGACTACCGGGCCCTGAACAAAGTAACGATAAAGAACAAGTACCCGATCCCACTGGTAGCTGATCTATTTGACCGACTCGGGAGTGCACGATGGTTCACAAAGCTGGACTTAAGGTCGGGTTATTGGCAAGTACGCATAGCAGCAGGGGACGAACCAAAGACGACGTGTATGACAAGGTATGGCTTCTACAAATTCTTAGTCATGCCTTTTGGATTGACGAATGCCCCTGCCACATTCTACACTTTAATGAATAAGATATTCCACCCATTCTTGGACAAATTCGTAGTAGTGTACTTAGACGACATAGTAGTTTACTATGAGTCGTTAGGAGAGCACGTTGAACACTTGCGGTTAGTCTTCCAAACACTCAGGGAAAACCAATTATACATAAAGATAGAAAAATGCTCCTTTTCCCAACCAGAAGTAATGTTCCTAGTGCATAGGATCGTTGATGGGAAGATCCATATGGATATCAACAAGATACGAGCAATCCAAGAATGGGAGCCACCAAAGAACGTTTCTGAACTACGATCATTCCTAGGCCTTATAAACTACTATCAAAGATTTATATCCGGATACTCAGCTAAAGCCACTCCCCTCACCGACCTTCTAAAAAAGAAAGTTCCATGGGAATGGACTGAGAAGTGTCAAATGACGTTTGATCTTCTAAAGAAAGCTGTCACGGAGGAACCGGTCTTAAAGCTACCAGACTACACGAAACCATTCCAGGTGCAAACAGATGCGTCAGACTTCGCGATTGGAGGAGTGTTATTACAAGATGACCATCCAGTGGCCTATGAAATCCGGAAACTAAATGATACAGAACGGATATACCCGGTACACGACAAAGAAATGATAGCAATCCTACATTGCTTTCGAGTATGGATACACTATTTGCTTGGGAGCCGGTTCGTTATCCAAACCGACAATGTGGCGACTAGTTACTTCCAAAATCAGAAGACGATAAGTCCTAAGCAAGCTCGTTGGCAAGATTTCTTAGCATAATTCGAGTATGTCATGGAATATAAGCCGGGAAAAACCAATGTAATTGCGGATGCCCTGAGTCGAAAGGCCAAACTAGCAACCCTCTCTCGAGTAACATGCGATTTTGCTGACCGGATCAAGGAAGGGCTAAATCACGATCAGTTAACGAAGAACTTAATGGAAATAGCAAGAGAAGGCAAGACTAGAAAATTTTGGGTCGAAGGCGGATTATTATTCACGGTCGACAATCGAATGTATGTCCCAAGATGGAACAACTTGAGAAGAGAAATCCTAAAGGAATGTCATGATTCCAAATGGGCTGGACATCCAGGTACTCATCGTACGAAATCAATTATAGAACGATCCTATTATTGTCCCAATATGCGAAATGACATAGACGCCTATGTGAGGACTTGCCTTATTTGTCAACAAGATAAGGTCGAACAGACCAAACCGGCGGGATTATTGGAACCACTACCGATCCCCGAAAGACCATGGGAAAGCATATCGATGGATTTTATTTCAGCATTACCGACGTCCGAAGGGTGTGGATCCATAATGGTGATTGTAGACCGATTCTCCAAATATGGAACGTTTATTCCAGCCCCTCGGGATTGCACAGCTGAAGAAGTAGGGCGACTATTTTTCAAGCATGTCGTGAAGTATTGGGGACTTCCTAGAAGCATTATAAGTGATAGAGATCCCCGCTTTATAGGGAAGTTTTGGAGGGAGCTATTTAAGCTAATGGGATCAGAACTCCACTTCTCAACTAGTTTCCACCCTCAAACCGATGGCCAAACTGAAAGGGTGAATCACTTGCTCGGGATATATTTAAGGCACTTTGTCAGTGCAAACCAACAGGATTGGGCCAAGCTAATTGATGTGGCCCAATTTTCATATAACTTACAACAGAGTGAGGCTACGGGGAAGAGTCCTTTCGAGATTGTAACAGGCCAACAACCATTGATGCCCCAAGAGCTAACAAACAGTTACAAAGGATCAAGCCCACCTGCGTACAAGTTTGTCAAAGGATGGGACAAGGAACTCAACATAGCAAAGTCTTACTTACACAAGGCAGCCAAGCGAATGAAGAAATGGGCGGACGAGAAGAGGCAGCCAAGAGAGTTCATAGTAGAGGACGAGGTGATGGTAAAACTCCCACAAAGGATGTTCAAATCCACCCGAAAAGGTACACAAAGTCTTAACACGAAGATACGAGGGGCCATACAAAGTTCTCGAAAAGGTTGGGACCCGATCATACAAGCTTGAATTACCATCCGACTTGAAGATCCATCAGTATTCCATGTAAGTCTTCTCAAAACTTACAACCGCGATGAAGAAGATCCATTGAGGAGCAAATCACATCGAGCCCCAGTAGCAAACATGGTCTCATATGACAAGGAGGTGGATGAAATCCTAGCATATAGAACAGTTCGTAAACGAGGCTTACCCAATTGGACAGAATATTATGTTCGATGGAAGGGACTACCCGATAGTGAGTCCAGTTGGGAACGAGAACAAGATCTGTGGCAGTTCCAAAGCAAGATCGAGGAGTACATATCTAAGACTTGACGAGGTCGTCAAGAACTTAAGTGGGGGAGGGTGTCACGATCGAGATTCTAGACTCTTCCGGAGTACTCAAGAAAATGGGAGAACTTACAAGTATAGCACATTAGACACTGGAACGTCCTAGATTTCTCTAGGACATCAAAGAATGATTTAGAACATTTCATGAAGACTTGTAAATATATGTAACTTGGTAGAATATTCTAGATTAGTCAAGAATATAGGACTATTGTAGTAATATCTAGAAACTTCCCAAGAGGGAGAAGGACAAGTATAAATAGGGAGGAGCTCATTTGCTCCAAACCATTGGAAGTTCTCTTGTATTCTCTCGTTCTCTCTAATAGAAGTTCTCTTTCGTGTGTAGAAACTTTGAAGCCATTATTCTCTTACTTACTTAGTCATTTATACATCCAAAGGAAGCGTCGTAGCCTGACTTAGTCGAAGTTACACTAAGTGGCACACGGTGATTGTATTGTCCCGTGACATATAGCCTTAGATAGAGTTGTTTCGGATCATCGACCTATTCTACTTTTTCAAAAAAAAGTACGATTATGGGCCATCTCCTTTTAAATTGTATAACTCTTGGATGCTTACAGAAGGATTCGATTCATTAATTAAGTAGGCTTAAGATTCGGCTACTATGAATGGCAATGGAAATGCTTTTATTTTGTTTAAGGATAAAATGAAGAGTATTAAAAAAGTAATTCGTGAGTGGGCCTCTAAAGTAACAATGGAGAAAAGTAGTAGAAAAAAGCAACTCATTCAATTACTTTCTGGTGTCGACAAGGTTTTAGAAGATGGTAGTGGTGATGCTCAAGCTGCTATTAATCGTCGCAATATTATAGCAGAAATATGGAGTCTTGATCAGGCGGATTTGAAAGATGTTGTTCAGAAGGCGAAAGTGAAATGGAATATTAAAGCTGATGAAAACTCTAAATTTTTTCACAGGCTTATTAATCGGCGAAGACATCAGCTCTCGATTAAAGGGATTTACAGCAAAGGGGTCTGGATCACGGACCCGATGTCAGTTAAAGCACAGTTTTTTGACTTTTTTGCAGGGAAATTTCAGAAGGTCCCTGCAATCATGATTACTCAGCGTAGCAGTAGCTTTAGGTCTCTTTTAGCTTCTCAGGCAGCTGGAATTGAAGGTCCGGTTATAGAACAAGAAGTTAGGAATGTGGTGTGTGCTTGTGGTTCTGATAAGTCGTCGGGCCCAGATGGTTTTATGTTTGCTTTTTATAAGCCATAATGGGAGTTGCTGAAAGGTAATGTGATGAATTTTGTTGGTGATTTTTTTCAGAAAGGGAAGATACCTTCGGGATGTAATTCGTCTTTTATTACATTAATTCCTAAGGTGGCTAGCCCTTTGGTTGTTACGGACTTTCAACCAATCAGTCTTATAGGTGCCTAATATAAGATTATCTCTAAACTTCTTGCTCCAATAATGAATTCGACCATTAGGTCTGCACAATCAGCGTTTGTGAAGGGTAGACAGATTTTGGATGGTCTGCTTATGGTTAATGAGATTGTCGATTGGTGTAAAAAAAAGAAAAAGAAACTCATGGTGTTTAAAGTAGATTTTCAGAAGGCTTATGATACTATTAATTGGGATTACTTGTGTCAGATGATGAATTTTTTGGGTTTCGCGTCCAAATGGATCAGTTGGATTCGTGGTTGCCTTTTCTTTGCCAAAGCATCAATCTTGATTAATAGTAGTCCTTCAATGGAATTTTCGTCAGGGTGATCCTTTGTCCACGTTACTCTTTATTATGATAATGGAAGGTCTCCATGTGGCCGTGAAGGATGTTGTAGAGGCGGGGATGTTTCAAAGTTTTAACATCGAGTCTATTATTTTATCTCATTTCTTTTACGCAGACGACGCGTTATTTGTGGGTGATTGGTCTCGGCGAAACATTAATTGTTTGGTTGATCTACTGGACTGTTTTTATTGTGCGTCGGGCCTTAGGCTAAACCTTCAAAAATCAAATATTTATGGAGTTGGGGTTGATTTTTTGGAGGTGAAAGATTTAATAGCTGTTACAAGATGTAGAGCGGAGAAGTTCCCTTTCTTTTATCTTGGTCTTCCGGTAGGTGTAAATATGGGCAGAATTAAAGGGTGGAATTCGATTGTGGAAATGTTTAAAAAAAACTTGCAAATTGGAAGGCTAGCTTGTTGTTGATTGGAGGTGATCGGTATTGATTACTTCAGGTTTGGGTTCTTTGGGGAATTATTATATGTCTCTTTTCCCAATATCCACTCTGGTGAAAAAACATTTAGAGGCATTGGGAGCCATGTTTTTCTAGGTTTTGAGTGAAAACAAAAAGAAGTTGGCTTGGGTTAACTAGAATATGGTGATGTCTTCAATGGAGAAGGGGTCTTGGATTTGGAAGCCTAATGTCCCTTAATTGTGCTTTGATTCAAAAGTGGTGGTGGCTATTTGTAAATGAAGAAGGTTTTTTATGGGTTAATGTGATTTTAGAGGTACATGGGTATAATCCAGGTGATTCTCTTCAGAATGCTAAGATTCATATTTTTGTAGTTTGGTCTCGTATTGTGGGTTCGATAACATGATGCATGATAAATGTGCCATATCTTATTCTTGCATTTGGAAATAAGTTGGTGATAGTCGAAGTACTCGCTTTTGGTCGGATGTTTGGATAGGGGACATGGCTCTGAATTTGAGATTTAATCGTCTTTTTCATCTTGACCAAAATCCGGACACTTTCATTGCGGAAAGGTAGTCTAATGGTTGATCGTGGTCTTGGAGTCGTCAAATATGTGGAGGTGTTTTTCAACGAAAACTTGATGATTTCATAAACCTTATTGGCAATTTTCAGCCCACAGATGAAAACTTGGAGATGGGATGTTAATGGTGTCGTTGGGTTTTCGGTTCACGATATAAGGCAATTTATTGACAAGGTTTCGCTTCCAGATAGATGGAATCGATGTGTGCTGCCGAAGGCAAATAGTTTGTGTTGGCGGGTGTTGCGAGATCGACTTCCTACAAGGTGGAATTTAAGTCTTAAAGGTTTGGAGCTTCCTTCTTTGGTTTTCCATATGTGCGATGATTATGTGGAGAAAAATGATCATCTTTTTCTCTTATGTAATTTGGCGGGTTCTATTTGGCGAAGGGTTTTTAGATGGGTTGATCTAGTGTTTCCTGGTTGGGATATGTTACAAGACATATTTGATCAGCTACATATTTGGGATGTGTTGGAATCGACTATTCAAACAATCATTTGGGTGATGTGGAGATTTCGAAATGATATTATGTTTTGTGAAGTGGTTTCGTCTGAAGTTTTTATTTTTGATGATATTGTTAGTATGTGTTACAGTTGGTCTGTTCATAGAAACAATAAGGTTAAAGCTACTTGGGTTAATTGGCTTCAAACCCATTATTAGCTATTTCTTTGTAATTTCTAGCATTTTGCTAATTTCGTGTTCAATTTTAAGCTGTTAAAAAAACATTAATTCGGTTCAATTGAAGAATAAAAACAAAAATTACATTATTTCTTATAGAATACGGGTAAAAATTGCTAAGAATTACATTTATTGTTAAAGAATAAAACTTAAAAAACTTTCAAATCGAGAAAAAAACATTCACTTCTGTGGTCCTTTCTTCAAGCATAATGTTGCTAAGAATCACTTTCAATTTTGTGGTCCTTTCTTCAAGCATTCACTTCTGTGAAAACAAATCCAATTGTAGTTAGAGAATCCAATAATGCATTAGTAAATAAAAAATAAAAACTATATTCCTTTGGAAAAATATGCGGACTTGTGAATTCCACCAAAACCAATAACCAAGAATTGTAGAACATGTATAAATCAGTAGGAAAATATCCATATTCCATTCCAAAAGAATTGTAATTCGTGATTCCATTTCGATAGAATTGGAATTCAAGATTCAATTCTGGCAGAATTACCCTCGCATTATGATCATTGAAAACCTTACAAGCATCACCACGAATTCCCATTCCAACCTGTTCATAAAACTCTAATTAGATACAAAAATAAGGTTTTACAAGTTACAAAATGATGGGGCATCCCCTGCTTAAAATTTTATTCTTCCATTTCCACCACCACAAGTGAAGCATCTAGCACTGATCCAGGCTGCTAAACTTACTAGAAAAAAGAAGAAGAAAATTGTACATCCACTTGATGTGACACCAAGCAACCATGCTGAAGGGCCAAATGGAGCCAAATTCTTCTCTATCTCTTTAAAGTATCATATTTATTGACCCAATCCCTTGAACCTTTCCTTGTAGAAATAAGTCAGTCAGAACCCCAATTAGTCTTATATCGTGCTAGTGCTTTAATATTATCACCATATGCAATTAAACAATATACAACAGTCATTAGAACACCAAGCACCAAAGTTGAATCATTTACTGTAGTGGAACCGTCATCCCAAATACACACTAATTGTCATTCACTACATTTTTCAATTCCTAGTCAGCAATGTATTTTGTCATCAACTCCTCATGATTGCTTTTCTTTTTAATTTGGTTGTTGGGATTGTTGTTCTTGATTGCTCATCATTGAAGTCTTGAATTCCCAATAAAATCTCCTTAGAAACTTCTGCTTTAAACTCATCCCAAGTAGTGATTTAATTAACTGGAAGAGATCGAAGCCGCTCCTTTGCTTTATTCCTCAATGTGAAAGGAAAAAGTAGAAGACGAACTACATCTTCAGAGACGTCTTTTAGCTTGAACGTGTAACATATATCCAAGAAATCTGAAATATGGTCATATGGATCTTCTTCAAGATTCCCGTTGAATCGATAATCTTGGATTATTATTTGGAGAGTTAAAGGGTTGATCTCGTAAGATTCCGCTTTAATTATATGCCTCACGATGGCTCGCCGCAAAAAAACTCATGGATATAAATACTCCTCCATGGTTTTTTCCTCCAAGGTTTTTTCTTTAGTCATGGTGTCGGGTATGATATGAACACGCTCTTTAAACCTTTTATGAAAATCTAGCGGAAAAGCATCCGGTCTTCCACCCCTACAACACACAATTAAAGACAAATAATCAACTACATATCGCTGTTTCCTAGACTATTGAACTTGCTATATCAGTAAAGATTATCTTCAATCGGTCGACTCTTTGTGACTTTTGGAGGGAATCGAGACGTGCGTGAAGAAGATGAGGGCTAAATGGCAGGTCACTGATACCCACCACCACCGCCTCCTCGTTGTTGATTGTTGATTTCCTTCATCGTTGTTGACTGTCGATTTCCTTCATCGGCGTCTAAGAGAATGAGCGAACGAACTGTGAGGGATGAGGCAGAAGAACGATTGTGACTAAATCAAAAGGATAATTAAATTTTCATTTGTTTACCAAAATTAATTAACAAGTAATGTTACAATTTTACCCTTATTTAGGTTTTGGAAATGATTGACTCACAATCATTCCTACATCCATACAATAATTAGTTAGAATATTTGAACCTAGCTCTCTCTCTCTCTCTCTCTCTCTCCCTCTATATATATATATATATATATATATATATATATATATATATATATATATATATATATATATATATATATATATATACACACACACACTTTATACGGTATCTTGAATAACATCATTTTAAATTCTAAAATTTTGAATAATTTGTTTTGTTTTGAACCTTTAAAGGTTTTAATAAGCATACACATATTTTTTTATCATGTCATTCAAATTATTGATATTTAGAAAACTTTTTTTAATACGTAGCGAATTACATATTGATGTTATCGATAACTTTTTATATGTTTACAACATATATAGTTTTATAAGTTATAATAATTAAACAAATTTAACAAACCGGATACCTGATATTGGAACCACTACCTACCGGTTCCGATTCCAACATTTTAGGAACCGTTGGTTTCGGTTCCGGTTCCAGATAATTAGGACATGTACCCATATACGTTCATCCGTACTCAACACATTCATGTATATTCCCATCGAGCCTCTAACTCTGAGGGGAGTGCTAGTGTATCGTATATCGGTCTGACACGGTCTTAAAAGTGACTATATATGTTGGAGTCTCTCTCTTTCCATAAGGGCTCTTTTGAAGAGTTAATAAAACTATCTAGAATCCTATCTTAAAATTTGAAGATCGAGATCCTATGTAGAAATATTTATAATATAAGGCAATGTTTTGACGATCGTGATCCTATCTAGAATCGTTTTTGGGTTTGCAAGATCGGGATCGATATCTAAAGATCACACAAAATAAAATATAATTGTAATTCATAATATTTAATCATGAAAAATATTTCAAACAATTAATTTTTCATCCAAAAGTTATAAAAACTTCAAAATATTAGTCATAAGTCAGAATAAAAAATGATAAATTGTAGATTGGTAAAGGATAAAAGACATAAAGTGGTAAAAAAATTATTTTCAAAAAAAAATAATAATAAATCAAGGAAAGGTAGGATCAGATCGGATCTCGATCCTACGATCCTACCTACGTTCTTACGATCCTACCCCAAATACGATCCTTTTACGATCCATATCGTTTTTCATACCTAGAATCGTAGGATCGTACGATCCTAGGATCAGGATCGCGATTTTGACAACCATGATATGAGGTACAATTATTGTCCTTCTTCAGGTCGAAATTTTATGTCCCGTACGAAGCACAATGTAAAATTAAAAATAGTTTAGAAGTAAATTAAATTTATTGTTTAAAAAAATTAAAATTCGATCACTATTTGAATATTAATATTAATATTTAATATATGAACTATTTCAAGAAAAAAAATAAGATTATAATCCTCCGTAATAAATCAAAATCTTTTTTTCACATGTCATTTTCTTATTCATTTGAACATATGACATTTTCTTATATATAAGGTAATACATATGTATGGTAATATGTAAGGTAATAGATATGTATGGTGATACATGCTTTATTTTTCATTTCATTAAATTTAAATTCCACATTTAACCTATGTAAGGTAATATGTATGTATGGTAATATATAAGGTATTTATTAGTATATAATTATTATTATATACATTCTTTAAATTTCATAATAAAAGTTATATATCAATTTCATTCCTTCATGTTTCAAATATTACAGGATTTAAGTTTTAAATTAGTGATATGGCATAGAAATGTTTTTTTATTCACATTTCATAGCTATTCGTAACAATTATTTGAAATATGTCTTTACCAATTACCAATTCTTATTATTTTGCGTGTAAATACATATTTATTCATCAAATATTTTGTATATATGTAAAATTATTACTTAAAAATTCTTTTAATGTTTATAATTTCATTTTTTTCATTATAAATCTGTGTAGTACACGAATTTCACTTCTAATTGATAATATAAGTCTTCAATAAGCAACGTTTTGAGACCCATAGTCTCGTACACTTTTAAGATGCATTGAGATGTATAATTTAATAAAAAAAAAAGTTAAAGATTTAAACATCTCAAGTATTATTAGTACTTAATGACTTATTCATATATAATGATCATAGAACGGATTCGCTATGGATCTTCCAGCGAGTGCAATTTATTAAAAAAATGCAATTAACATAATTACATAAGTAGAATGACTCATAGTCTCATACTGTCGAATATGGGCCTGTTGATGCTGGATTGGGCCAAAATGACACACCAACTGCTGTGAGAGCTAAACTATTGAGGAGTGCAAATCGTATGCCATTACTAATACTAATAGCATAATTCACCTTCTTTAGTTATTAAAGATATTAAAGAGGATAAGGACAAAACAAAATTTTCAAATTGAGCTACAAAAATTCATCATTGAGAGTAAAGACTTGTGCTACAGGAGCCTTTTATGTCTGGACATTCTTCTTCAAAACAAAAGTTTGGCTTTTCTCTATAGTTGATGAGTTATGTCATGCTATAGATTTATCAAAGGCGTTAGGATATAATATCAGGAGTTGTGAAAGGGACTTCGAAAGTTTCATTATTTGAATGGGAGGTTAACACGTTCATCAAATATCATTTTGATAAATGCTTGTGAGGTGGCTCACATTGACAAACGAAGATGGATATCTAAAACATAATATATATATATATATATATATATATATATATATATATATATATATATATATATATATATATATATATATTCTTTTGATCTACTTTTGACATGTGTCATCATATTAGACCTCCTAATTAATACACATTTTATTCTTTTTTTGTCATGTGTCACTCTATTAAACCTATTAATTAATGCATGCCATTTGTCAACCTATTAATTCTCTATTTCAAATTTTAAAATTTTCACTTTAATTACAATAAATTAATAACAATGAAATAAAAATTAAAATAAAATTAATACAAATTATAAGGTGATATAATTCCACATGTTTATTTAAATTAACGATTATAATTGATTAATAATTTTGTGTTCTAACTATTAAAGTTTAATTAATTTTGTAGCCGTGGTTTCACGGGTTATAAACTAGTATATATATATATATATATATATATATATATATATATATATATATATATATATATATATATATATATATATACTAATAAAAGAGTAGTGTTTTTGCCAAATGTCATAATATTAGAACTCCTAATTAATATGATGTCACTTGTCATTCTATTAATTCTCTATTTTAAATTCATTAAACCTCCTAATTAATGTGATGTTATTTGTCAATCTATTTATTCTTTATTTTAAATTTAAATTTTAAATTTTATATTATTGTTCTCATTAGTTCACAAATAAAAAGAGTCTAATGTATATGATAAATTAATTCCACATATTTATTTGAATCAATAATTATAACTTTACATAACTAATAAAAAAATCTCTTAATTAATAATGTATTTAAAATTTTATATAAAATAATTGATTAATAATTTTGAATTTTTTACTATGAATATTTAATTAATTTTGTAACCGTGGTTTCCACGGGTTATAAACTAGTATATATATATATATATATATATATATATATATATATATATATATATATATATATATATATATCATTATTCTAATCTCCCTATTCTAATAAAAGAATAGTTTTATTCTCCTTTTGACATGTGTCACCTTATTAGAACTCTTAATTAATGCATACTTTATTATTTTTTTTGCCATATATCACCATATTATGTCTCCTAATTAATATTTGTCACTTGTCAACCTATTGATTATTCATTTCAAATTTTAAATTTTAAATTTTCCATTCTATCTACATTAAATTAATAGCATTAAAATAAACATTAATACAAATTATAAAGTGATATAATTTCACATATTTATTTAAATCAATGATTATAATTTTATATAATTAAAAAATCTCATAATTAATAATTTATTTAAAATAATTGATTAATAACTTTGAACTTTTACTATAAAAATTAAATTCTTTTTGTAACCGTGGTTCCCACGGGTTATAAATCTCCCTATTCTAATAAAAAAATAGTTTTATTCTCCTTTTGACATGTGTCACCTTATTAGAACTCTTAATTAATGCATATTTTATTCTTCTTTTGCCATGTGTCACCATATTATGTCTCCTAATTAATATTTGTCACTTATCAACCTATTGATTCTTCATTTCAAATTTTAAATTTTAAATTTTCCATTCTATCTACATTAAATTAATAACATTAAAATAAAAATTAATACAAATTATAAAGTGATATAATTTCACATATTTATTTAAATCAATGATTATAATTTTATATAATTAAAAAATCTCATAATTAATAATTTATTTAAAATAATTGATTAATAACTTTGAACTTTTACTATAAAAATTAAATTACTTTTGTAACCGTAGTTCTCACGGGTTATAAAGTAGTAAATGAATAGGTTTAATCTTCTATTGACAAGTGGCGTTATATTAGAAATCTCATTAAAATTATATGTTATTTATCATGTCACTTGTCAATATATTAATTATTCATTTCAAATTTTAAAATTTAAATTTCCCACCCTAATTACATTTAATTTTAAATTTCAAATTTCAAATTTTTTCACATTAATTATATTGAATTAATAACATTAGATTAAAAAATAAAGTAAAATTAATACAGATTTTAATATGATATAACTTCACGTATTTATTTAAATCAACAATTATAACTTTATATAACTAAAAAAATATATGTTAAGTAATAATTTATTTAAAATAATTGATTAATAATTAATATAAAAATTTAATTAATTTTATAACTATGATTCTCACGGGTTATAAACTAGTGTATATATATATATATATATATATATATATATATATATATATATATATATATATATATATATACAAAAGTGAATATAAGGTTGTTAGGTATGTAAGTATACATATAGAACACATCAAAACTATGTACTTTTGATTAAATCTTACATAATAATAGAAGATTATTCATGTTCGATCTACATTTTCTCCTAATTTTTCTCCAAGTCATTCGTCTCTTTCCTGCATTCACTCCACCTAATTGCGTCAGTTTTTTTTACTATATTTTTGTTAAATGTTTTCAAATGACCAAATACAACATAAATAAACATCTTCACGAAGTTAAACTGTGTGTATCTTCTTTCGTTGAAATATTCTATTCATGAATAAATAACAAAACTATATTAACAATTTTTGAATATAAAATTGTTTTCAGACTTCATCATATTATTGTTTAAAATTGTTTTCAGGCATCATCATATATTCTTGTTTATTTATTGCTTTTTGTTGTGCTGCGAAGCAAGTGTTTGTAGATATGAAAAATCATGATTCACAAAAAGTTATTATAACTTCGATGTACCCAGTTACATATGAAGACATATATATTAGAAAATAAAGATGGTTGAAATAGATTTTGAGGTGGTGGACAATACGTTCACAAATGAAAAAAAATAGATGAGGTTTTTACCATTTGGTTGTAAAATTAACGAAAAACTAAATAATTAATATATGAATTTCACATAATAGGAAGGTAATTTAAATGATTTTAATCAAAACTACGTAGTTTTATCAAGTTCTATATCTAAACTTGTATACATGACAGCCACATATTTACCAAGCCTATATATATATATATATATATATATATATATATATATATATATATATATATATATATATATATATATATATATATATATATATATATTAAGTTAAGATTAACTTTTTAAAAGAGCCATTTTGCAGATAGAAACATAATCAATTATGTTGCAATGATGTGAAATATATTAACAACATGTGGTGTTTTGACCACAAAATGTCAATTTTTATGGTATACGTTGAAGTGTTTAGATGTGGCGGTTGTACAATCATTGTGGGTAACCTTCACTTCGCTTTTGTTGGTAGTAATGCAAGGGGAAGGTCCGAGGCATTCTTTGTAGATCAGACAAGACTACATTTTCTTAAAAAACATGTATTGATCACAAATTATTTTATTTAATTTTTACTAAAAGAGATATGGGCAAATATAGTACCTGTCTTAAAATCATTGATATTCATGTTTATACTTAGTCTAACAAACGGGGTACTAAAATGATCCTAATTGACAAGTATAGAAATGGTGAATTTATTTTCTCTATAACAACTACTATTTAAAGATTAAAACGGCTTGACAATCAGGACCGGCAAAAAATTTATATTTGAGTATTTGTAAAAATAGTTTTTACGTCAATGACAGGTAAACAAGTTAAGCTGAAGTCACTAATAGAATAGTTTAAACTAAACCCTTAAAATGACAATTTTACACCATTATTCACAAATGTGGCACGTGTTTATACTAGTTATTGTTGTCGGTTAAGATAAGTGAGGAATCTAGAATAGAAAACCACGTAGTTTTTATACCGGGTTCAACCGTATCAGTTCAACAAAAAAATCAGGTTTAATTAGAAAAATAACCGGTTCAGCATAAATAAAAATTGATGGTGAGAGCATCAAAGCTAAACCGCTTTATCCATTTTTTTTACTAAAACAATCTTAAACTTGGAGTAAAGTTGGTCTCCACATGGGGTAGTCTAAATAGATGTAGCTTTTTTGTAGGTGATTTTAGTGTGACCAAGCATTTTGTATAATTAAAAATAATAAGTAAGCTAAGGAGTTTATGATTTGTACTCTATATTATATGTTTGGTATGTTCGGAGTGCACACATATATAAGATCGAACTATAAATCAATACGGAAAAATAACGAGGGGCAAGGGGGTTGCACCACATGAAGGGTCTTAAGGACAACATCCCTAGCAGGGTCCAAGGGGCAGAGCCCCTGGCGGAAACCCTAAATTGTTAAGTATAAATACGAATCTTCACTTTGAGATGTATTGTAATGCCGGTGTCTCGAGACTAAGTATTGATATGATGATGTAATAGTTAGGTTCAACAAATGTAACTTATTTTGAAGTAATAAAAATGAATTATTTGAGTATTATGTGAATTATGTGTTTTATACTTGTTTATAATGATATAATAAATTAACAATAAAAAGAAGCGTCAAAAATAAAATGTTAGTTAAACCCTATATCTATGAAGAAAGTTGTAGTGGTCGAGACAAGGATTCCGGGGATATAAAGAAAGCCGAAATCCAAGTTATAACGAAGAAGTTATGACCTGTCGAAGTTTCGCGACAAAACCGGCACGACGATGTGTGACGTGAAAAGTGAATTTACGATAAAGTGTTTTTAGCCTTAGCGATCTAAACGAAAGTTATGGTATGTGTTAAACCGAGAGCGGACATAAAGAGAACGTCCAAATCAGACTTTGTATGAGGAAGTTATGGATTTTCTAAAATTTGACATAGCAGTGTGCAGCCCGGAGTTTGAGTTTTAGATTGAGCGACTTTTAGCCGATACAACCTAAACGAGAATCAAAGATCTTGTCAATAGGAGCTCAAAGATAAAAAGACAGACGGAAACGAACGTCAGATGACAAAGTTATGAAGTGTTAACGGAATTTTCCTGTCCCAGCCTATTAAAAATATATCTTTAAAAATAAAGTCAAAATTAGCTGACAGAGTCTAAAAAAAAGTTGTAGAATATGTCTCTACCTAAGCGTGGATATAAAGAATGTCAAAAACGGAGCTCGTATGCAAGAGTAATGAATTTTATAAGTCGGTAATAGAATTTGCGAGCTGTTCGAGGAACGCCTTGCGCAAGATGAAGGAACACACAGCGTACTCGCATACTTGGTCCGAAGCGAGCAACGAATCTCCATCCGATGATAGACATGTATATGTACGAACGAGCTGCGTACCTTCGTACGCCCAATGTTCCGAGGTACACGCAGCGTACTAGAGAAGTAACGCGTATCATAGACCGAGGCTTCAACCATTAAAAAGGGTGCGAAGGCAGCTGGGTTTCTCATACCTCCCACTCATTCTTTCTCTATCTACTCTCTATCTAAACCTCCCAAACACCCCTAAGCCTAGGAAACTTCCCTAACACTAGAAAAAAGCCCCGGAGCGCCCGAAGGCTCTAAGAAAAAGAGATTTTCGGTTCGGAAAGTTCTGCCCCCGCAAAGCCTGGTTTTCAGCAAACCTCCCGGTTTCTTCAATGGAAACCATATTTTTAAGAAGCGAAGCGCTGACCAAGTTGGAATCAACACTATATCAGGTGAGTGCATAGTCCCTTTCATGAACATGATTTTAATACAATCATTAAATTATATGTTTATGTGTGGAATATTTGATACTGCCTGAAATACGTGTTAATAGCATATATGATAAATATATGATGATTTAGGATACGGAGTAGACCTAAATAAGTTAAGAGGGATACTGGGTAGTATCTCCTTTTGAGTACAAGTGAGATATACACGGAGGTAATAACATTAAAACATGTCATTGATCCAAAAGTATGGATTGGAGTTAGGAAATAGTTACTTGCTATTAGATCTAGGAGTATCGATCAGACATACCCGATCCGGGAGTATGGATTAGGTAAAGAGGTAAATTTCAGATCTGGGAGTATGGATCACAACATACCCGATCCGGGAGTACAAATTAGGTAAAAAGGTAAATTTCAAATCCGGAAGTATGGATCAAGACATACCTGATCCGGGAGTTTGGATTAGGTAAAAAAGTAAATTTTAGATCCGGGTGTATGGATTAGGTAAAGAGGTTAATTTTAGAGTATAGATCGCGTCATTGTGAGGATCGACAGGTTGTGGTAAAGTTACTTATATATGGTGAAATTGTACATTCTGTGAGTCCTAATGTGTGTGTATGTGTGTGTGTGTGTGTATATATATATATATATATATATATATATATATATATATATATATATAACATTATGGGATTGAAATCCCTATGTACTCACCAGGTTCTCCAACCTGACCCACTCAGTTTATTTGTATCACATGTGTCGATACGAAGCTACATTACATTGAGAGATTAAGGAGATGTAAATTACTAGTGCAAATGAATGTAAGGTCTGTTTATGCTTATGTTTCTGTATTGATGATGGCATCCCATAGTTTTAATATAAACTAAATATATTTCTTCATAAATGCTTTGAAAATATATTTATCATGTTTTATGGGAACAAATTCCACAACACTTTTCTTTAAAAGTATACTCTGATTTTAAAAAATGAAGCATAAACAATTTGGTCTTTTTTGGCTGTGAAAATGGGGATGTCATAGTTGGTATCAGAGCATTAGTTTAAGCGAACTAGGAATTTGTAGGATTTCTAGACTTAAACTTAGAATGCTAAGCGATGATCATGAGATGAGTGTCTACCATATTTTAGACAAAAGCACTAGTTTATTTTAGGAAAGATGCCTAAAATGCTTTTATGTGCTAAATGCTTTATGTTTTCCTTATATGCTATTATTTGTTCGCATCTATGGTCTATTGCTGACTGGATCTAGAAACCTTATGTGTTTAGGATTCTAAGCGTTCGACTACGATATTAGAACTAGCATGTAACACTTAGAAGTGATAAGGAGAATTTAAAGTTCTATCTTAAATAAAGATCTAAATGGTGAGAACCCGAAGTGGACTCGGAAATGCAAATTAGAACATGAATCAACAGCCTCGTCCCCAAGTGAATGAGAAAGTGCCAATAGTAGAAGTTGCACATGATCTAGTCACAATGGCTGAAGTATAAGCCATGATGACCGAACAGAGGGAAGAGATGAGACAACTGTTACTGAATAATCGGGATGAAACTTCTATGCTTCTTGAATTGCCCGAACTGAATGATGGACAGTCGAAAGTAGGGAACTAGATTAGGACCATTGGTTAAGCTGAACAGCCAGTGGTTAAGAGGAATAACCAAGAGGACGGAGTCGAGAGGAATAAATGGAAGTATAAGGATTTTATAACATGTAAAACGTCAAATTTCACTTGAAATGAGGATCCCATTGCAGTAATGGATTGGATCTCAGAGATGGAATTAGTCTTCATGACATGTGGTTGCGAAGGCAAGCTTCAAACCACATTTGCAGTGCATCAATTCAGAGGTGGAACACTGTGGGGAAGACCATAAGCCCCAATGCGCCCCTGCAACTGACTTGGGCAGAGTTCTTAGTGCACTTCAAGCGTAAGTACTGCTCGGCTCAAAATCTACTTGAACTAGAGAACCAATTCCTAACATTGAAGAAGGGAAGCATGTCCATCAATGAATACACTAATACCTTCACAGAAAAAAAGGATTTTGCTTTGCATATTGTCCCATACGAGCTAACGAAAATCGACAGGATATGCAAAGGGACTTCCATGGGAGTATGCGGTTCCAGTACGTTAGGCACCCATGCTGGAGGCAGTTATTTGGGTTGCTAAGTCTGTTGAAGAAATAATCAAAGGAAGAACCGCCGACAATGTTAAAGTTAGCGAGAAGAGGAAGTTTGAGGGGGTCTTCAAGATCCGAAAAGAAAAACATGTTCCCAAAGTCTGACCCCAACAACAAAAGGTATGGGGATAACAATAAGGAAAAGTGGTGTGACAAGTGTAGACGGAAACCCATTGGGAGCTGCTCTAAAGAGATGACCTACTTAAAATGCAGAAAGAATGGTCACTATGCCGGTGAATGCACGGCCAAGAGAGAAGTCTTCTTTAAGTGTGGTGAAGAGGGACACTTCAAGCAAGACTGTCTAAACAGGGAAGGAGCTACGAAGCCAAACGTTCCACCAAAGCCAAAGGTGAGAGCATTCCACATGATCCTCGACGAAGCAGGCAACAATGCAAGGGATTAGAAGTAAGGGACTTTATATCCGAGGATCAAGGTATAAACTAGCCATTTGGATAGTATCATGTGGTGTAGCCTATTAGATGCATAGTATAGCTTGAACTTAGACACATATGTAATCATTTCAAGAAATGATATAAAGCTTGGTTATGTTATTCGATGTGTTCAATAACTATGTGAAATTCTTGTATGATAACATGGAAAACCGTGAGACAATACTTGGGACAAGTAAGAGTAGGTGTGAATGGTAGTAGAGGCCTATACTACCGGAAGCATAGAACTCACACTTGGATCAGGGAAAGTGACAAGGTTACCAAGAAGCTAGTAATTGATTCCATTTTGTTCATGTATTTCGTTACCATTGATTCAGTAATGACTAAGAAGATGATAGTTATTCCGACCCTAGAGGTCATATCAAATTGAGTTTGACTAAGATAGGTATGTTACGTGGTTCAGAGAAGCAAGTTTGATGTAGCATCTGACTTAAGCCAGACGATTAAAGTGAAAGATAATCGAAGCGATCAATAGAAGTATCGTGATCATTGTTAAAGTAAGAAGCTTGTAGCTAGAAGTTCTGCATGCTAGAATGTGATTATATTCCATTAGAACACGAAGGAAGGTATATTCCATTCTGGAATTTCACCTTAGGAGACATGAGTCTAAGCATTGCATCACACAATGAGAGGTTATTAGAACATGACCCATCGGTCTATTATGGTAATCGAAGGAAGGAACTTATCTTAAGTTTGTTTAGAAGAAGAAGGAGTCTCCAATAAGGATCGAGATTGTAACTAAAAAGGTCGTGATTGAAAGTCCAACATGAGATAGAGAGCATGTGCAAGATCGAGCACCGCCTGTAGTCAAGAAGTCCAAAAGTTAGATACTCATTCTAAGGAACACAAAAGTTACGATTATTACCTAGGATGAAGAGATAACTTATGTAGTCATTATACAATCCCTGTTTTGTTGTTGATTCTGGGACATAATCATCCTAAGGGAGAGATAAGTGTAACGTCCGTGTCTCGAGGCTAAGCATTGATACAATGATTTAATAGTTAGGGTTAACAAATATAACTTATTTTGATGTAATAAAAAGGACTTATTTGAGTATTATGTGAATTATGTGAAATTATGTGCTTTATACTTGTTTATCATGATAAAATAAATTAAGAATGAAAATAAGCGTCAAAAATAAAATGTTAGATAAACATGATATCTATGAATAAGCTTGTAGTGGTCGAGAAAAGGATTCCCAGGATAAAAGAACGCCGAAATCCGAGTTATAACGAAGAAGTTATGACCTGTCGACATTTTGCGTCAAAACCGACACGACGCTGTGTGACATGAAAAGTGAGTTTATGATAAAGTGCTTTTTAGCCTTATCAATTTAAACAAAAGTTTTGGTATGCGTTAAACCAAGAGCGTGCATAAAGAGAACGTCCAAAGCTGACTTCCTATGAGGAAGTTATGAATTTTCTAAGATTTGGCATAACTGTGTGCATACTGGAGTTCGAGTTTTAGATCGAGAGATTTTTAGCTGACACAACCTAAACGAGAATCAAATATCTCGTCAATAGGAGCTCAATGATAAAAAAATGTCAAAAACGGAGCTCGTATGCAAGAGTTATGGATTTTAGAAGTCTAAATGAAAGTTGTAGACACGTATCTGTAAGACAGCGCTGCCTACCCTCATACGCCCAACGTTCCGAGGTACGCGCAACATACCTGCAATGTTACGCATAGCCTAGACTGAGGCTTCGACCTATAAAAGGGTGTGAAGGCATCCTGGTTTCTCATACCTCCCACTCATTCTTTCTCTCTCGGGTCTCTCTTTAAACCTCCTAAACACCCCTCCCCCAAGCCTAGGAAACTTCCCTAGCACTAGAAGAAAAACCTGGAGTGCCTGAAGGCTCCGGGAAATAGAGTTTCTTCGGTTTAGAAAGTTCTGCCCCCACAGAGCTCGGTTTTCAGCAAACGTCCTAGCTTCGTCAAAGGAAACCATATCGTTATGAAGAAAAGTGTTGTCCAAGTTAGAATCACCACTTTATCAGGTGAGTGCATAGTCCCTTTAATGAACATGATTTGAATACAATAATTAAATTATATGCTTATGTGTGCAATATTTGATATCGCCTGAAATACGTGTTAAGATCATATCTAATAAATATATGATTATTTAGGATACATATTAGACCTAAATAAATAAGAGGGATATTGGATAGTATCTCCTTGTGAGTACAAGTGAGATATACATGGAGGAAATAAGTTTAAAACTTGTCATTGATCTGAGAGTATGGATTAGATTTAGTCAGTTGTCCTTATTCCGAGAGTACCATTAGGAAATAGTTACTTGCTATTAAATCTGTGAGTATGGATCATACATACCCGATCCGAGAGTATGGATTAGTTAAAGATGTAAATTTTAGATCCAAGAGTATGGATCAAGACATACCCGATCCGGGAGTATGTATTATGTAAAAAGGTAAATTTCAGATCCAGAAGTATGGATCAAGACGTACCCGATCTGGGGGTATGGATTAGGTAAAGAGGTTAATTTTAGAGTGTAGATCGCGTCATTATGAGGATCGAAAGGGTGTGGTAAAGTTGCTTATATATGGTGAAATTGTATATTTTGTGAGTCCTAAAATAGATATGTGATATAACATTGTGGAATTGAAATCCCTATGTACTCACCAGGTTTTCTAACCTGACTCACTCAGTTTATTTGTATCACATGTATCGATTCAAAGCTACATTACAATGAAAGATTAAAGGAGATGTGAATCACTAGTGTAAATGAATGTAAGTTCAGTTTATGCTTATGTTTCTGTATTGACGATGATATCCCAAAGTTTCAATATAAACTAAATACATTTCATTGGAAATGATTTGATAATATTAGTATCATGTTTTCTGGGAACAAATTCCGCAACACTTTTCTTTAAAAGTATACTATGATTTTAAAAAATGAAGCATAAATAAATCGGTCTTTTCTAGCTGTGAAAATGGGGATGTCACATGTATACACCCTTCTTGTAGCACCCTTTTCACATAATGAATTAGGTGAGGGCTTGGTGGGATCAGAGATTAGATCTTTTGGAAAAATCTATGGCCATGAAGTTGTGAATGGAGCACCACGACGCAACATAAATTATTCAAGAATGCACGTTTGGATGGTCGCCACGATGTGGCAAGGGAAAGGCCACAATGTGGTAGTTGTGGAAGCCCAAGCTCATGATTTGTAGGGTATTTTCCATTTTTAAACACATAATGTCAAGCATTTGGGCATCCTTTCCAGGCTCCAACCCTTTCAAACGAAACCCTACCCTCTTTGGAGTGATTATTATTGTATTTATGGTGATTCTTGAATTTTGAAGCTTTGGTTTGCATTTTGGTAGAAGGAGAGGTGTGCTTGCTAGTTGGAAGATTGCGTCACTCCAGATCTTGCACCACATGCATCTTGTGGAGCTTGGTAAGGTATAAAACTTCCACTTTTTGGTTCTCTCTTCATAGATCTAAGATTCATTGCATTTATTGGCTCGTATTCAAGTTTGGGTCGATTTGATGACATAAAGTTTGCAACTTTATAGCTCACCTTGGTCCCTTGGTCACTCTATCTTTCGGATCTGAAGTCCATGGGTGAGATTTTGGCTCATATTATCTCATTTCCCTCTTTTAAATTTTATAAAATTTAAAACATATTTTATAAAAATATCAAGTTTTTATAAATTTTGCACTTTATCCTAGTTTTTATTCATAAAACCTTGATTTTTGACTTATAAATTATGGGTAAATGTTAATGAGTTAAATTTTATTTTCATTAAATGCATTTTCATAATTTTAATTGTTATAATATAATATTATAAGTTTCATAATTATTTTTATAGAATTTTTAAGGTTAAAGTTTATAAATGTGAATTTTTAGGGCATTTAGGGTTTTTGAGAGTTTCTAAATCTTTGGATATCAAAATAAATTGAATCTTTGAGACTTTAAATTATTTTTGAATTTCATAACTCTTATTCAAATTATAACTAATGTTTGTAATTTAATTTTACCAGTTTATTGGCATTCTATGTAGTGATTCCGAGATTCAAGAGAAATTAAGGAATCAAGTATACTACTCCTAGTCTTCAACTTTGACTTAAGTTTCTATGAGACTTTGACCTAATGTCTATTTCTAGGTCAAGTGCATTATGTGTGTATATGATTCATGAAAAGGTGTTCGAGTCAAAGAGTGACCTGAATATGGATACTCACTAAAGTTAAGTACTTGTAGACTTCACATATCAATGTGAAATCTAAGTATACTATCCATCATTCTAAGTGTTTTCAAGTTTCTAGTAGGGTATAACTTAGCTTCTAGTTACTAAGACCCCGTTTGTTTGCATCTTAATGCCACTTAATAAGAGGTAGATATGAATTTGTAAGATTCAAACCATTTGTTTACCTCTTATTTTGTGGTCTTAATCTAAAATTTATCACTTACCGAATGAGACTTGGAAGCCCATCTGAAAAGAAAAAAAAGACGCCCTAACCCTTTCTCTGTTCGCTTGCTTTTCTCTCTTCCATCCTCTCATTGATACTCTCGCCACCGAAGACCTTCCTCCCCTGGTCCTCTGCTGCTGTCGCCGCCCTCCCCAGAGTCATCTCCTGTCGTCGCAATCCTCACCGTCGTCGACTCTAGCAACATCGACATCAGGTTCGTTCTGTTTCCTTCTCTTTTATCCTTTTTTTCTGATGTTGTTTCAAATCACATTCTTCAAGTGTAGAAGATGCTCCCTGTTGTCTAAAATATTTTCATTAGAGGAAGAAAACGAAGGGAAGGGGGTTTCTGGTCTTTGGCCGGTCGCGAAGGGAAAACGAAGGCAGACCAGAAAGAAGTATTTGATTAGGCAAGGTAAGTAGCGACTAGCTTCATTTTTTTGTTTGTTTTGACAAAAATCAAAGGATGGCATGGAATGTTTGGTTTTGATGTGTTCATCTTGAACAGGTGGAGAAGAGGGGTCGACTGAAAACATTGTGTGAATAGGAGGTGTTTGGGTTGTGGTCTTCGATGGAAGGAGGGGTGTTTGTGGGTTTTCTGTTGACTGTCAATGGAGAAGGAAGAGACTGGTACGGTGGTCATGGGCTGTTCCAACAACCTCTAGCTGTTCTTACCTCGACAAGAAAGAAGAAGAACAAATGGTGTTTTGTTTGGGTTGTTACTTCTTGTGAATGAACGAGTTCCAATGGCTGATCATTTAAGCTTCTAAAATTATGTACATCTAGATGATTTTAAAAGCAATGTATTTATTTGATTGTATAAGATCTGAGTAGATTTTAACATGATTTGGATGGTACTATGAGCTAAGGTTGAAAAACAAACGCAAGAATTTTAATCAAATATTCTAAAATTATGTTGATTTCTGAAATATATGGGTTGATTTCTAGTTGATTTCTAAAATATGATGTGATGTTTTTGATTTCTAGTTCATTTGCTGAAATATGTTGCTGATTTTTGATTTGTGTTGATTTGTGATGTTTATGTGATGATTTGTTTTGTTTATGTGCTGATTTTTGCTGTTTGTGACTTTATGTGTTGATTTTTGATGTTATGTGCTAACTTTTGATTTATGTTTAATTTGGATTCTATATGGTTTATATATATATATATATATATATATATATATATATATATATATATATATATATATATATATATATATATATATATATATTATTCAATAAGTTCATTCATTTATTTTATAAATAAAAACATTGAATTCAAGAAAAAGATAATAAATAAGGGTAAAATGGTCATTTTTATCATTCATATTGTAATTCAGAGGATCCAACCAAACAACTTTTAAAAATTCAGATCTTAAGTATTCAGACCCTCTTAGAAATTTAGACCTCTTAATTTTTCAGATCTTAAGAATTCAGATCTTTCCAAACAGCACCTAAGTCTAGTATGTGTCGTGCCTATACGTGCAACTAAGTTTAATCAAATCTAGAACCAACTCGAATTTTGACGGTTGTCATAGATATGGATCTCCATCAATCTTATTTAGTGTTCAGCTTTTAGTAAGGTTTTTAATGTCTAACTCTCAACAAATAAGAGGAAAAAATTGATGGGTTTCGAGCATTCTAACACTCCTATGGTGTACATGCAACCCTATTAACCTTGAATCTATGTTTTCTCTATATACATGCAAATTTCTTTCTCAAGGTTATTTCCTAACTAGCATGGCATGGGGAATATATAAAACATTAAAACTAGTGGAAATATATACCTTGTTGTTGCTTGGATTCCTTCAAGACTTTGTGAGCCTAGCACCCCAAATGTTGTGCCTCAAATGCTTCACACAACACCACACAACTTGGAATAACATGAGAGAATACTTCTACACTCAAAATCGGTTATGCCCTCACAAGAACTCTCTAGGTCCGATTTTGCTAGCCAAAGGGTTCCTTTTATAGTGTTGTCACAATTAGGGTTTTCACATGATTACTCTTAATTGTCATGACTCTTCATTTCTCATGACCCATGGGTTTGTAACTCCCATGGACTATCCATGGAGCTCCATATGGTTATAACCAAACCCATAAACCATGGATCATTAATCCACCATAAAAGAATTGATGATTGTCATAATCAACCCTATATATTTAATCAGTCTTACTTTGATCACGAAATTAATACTAGATTAATACTAGATCAATACTAATTAAATAATAATATTATTAATATATTAGAACTTATAATATATTAATAATCAAAAGTGTACTTTCTCTCATTTTGTCTATCCAAGTATTGCAATGCCATGCAACCCAAATGGACCATGCCGAGTCAGGTCAAGTACATATCAAATAAAGTTATGGACTTAGACACTATATCCAACAGTCTCCCACTTGGATAAGTCTAATAACTCTATTTGCAGATATGACTTCAGAATCCAACTAGCAATCGTAGCTCTTTCAAAGTCTCTCGAAACTGAGATGATGATGATGCGCCATTTAAGATAAGTGATGATATAATCCTCTGCTCTCAAGATATCAGCCGGACAAACACATGGAACATGGTCTTACTTATTGTCCATCATTTGTTTCTCGATCTCTGATTTGTTTCGACATAGAACTAATTTGAACACATCAATTAGCTTCTGACCGGGCCTGTAAGTCCCCAAAATTTCTTGTGTATCAATCAGATTCAATTGATGGTGCGGAATCCCGATCAATTGGATGATGTCAGATCAAATAAAAGAGAAGAAGAAGAAGAATAACTTGAATCAAATGTTTTGATGATATGATTGATGCTCCTTACAATAGATTCTCTCACACACACTATTCCTCTCTAACTTTCTCTATCTTCTCTAGCCTTATCTTTTCTAACCGTACACTCCCACATGCACTCCTCTATTTATATGGACCTCAAACCATACACATGTGTACAGCCACACACCCTATGCACGACCGTACATAGGGTGTGCGCCCGTACACACGTGTACGACCATACACACAAACCGTAAACACATACAACATTACATAAAAATATATTTTCCTAGAAAAGCAAAGTATAAACCATATTTTTTGACCCAACAGTCTCCCCCTTGGTTTATAGCTTTCTTTTCTAATTGGCCCAACAAACTCCCCCTAAAAAGTAGCTGGCTATTCTTGTTAGTCCTCATTGGGAACTTGGCTTCAGCATTAATCTTCAAATTCTTCACAGCTTCAAGATGAACTTGATGAATCTTCAATGAATGACTTCAGGTTGAGCGGTTGGGCTTTTCTTCAGAGTTTGGCTTTGAACGCACGTCGGGTGAGGAGGCTTGATGAAAAGATTCTTGAGAGATAGCACTTTCAGCTTGAGAATCTTCAGAGAGAACAACGGAGAGAAATAATCCACTGGATAACTTCAACAGGTTTAAGATAGCAGCAGACTGATTGAGGAGGCTTCAATGCAATCTGTCACATTACACCAGGTGAGCAGACAACCATTCAGAGAGAGGATAGATTCAGCATTCTATTACTTATTATTTTAGAGGGTTTGAGAATTAGAAGGTTGCATATGTTGTGTACCAGGTCAGATTAGAAGTCACGCAAAGGAGACAACATATGGCTAACAGATAAGAAGTATTTCACATATATAACATGCAGAGAAATAGAGTTGCATATGTTGTGTACCAGGTCGGATTGTAATTCACGCAAAGGAGACAACATATGACTAACAGACGGAAAGAAAGAAAATGATATTCTATAGACCTAATTTATCGGAATTTACCAGTCGCCCCATCCAACCGGAATTAAGGACAGAATCCGCACATCGAGGAAAAGTTAAACCACGATTCCAAGTACGGGTTCAATTAATGTGACGAGTAGATTCCCATATATATCTCCCTGCTCAACCTATCCAAGCGTCGTATTGTCAGGCTAAACGGAACTATCTAGGTCAAGATTTGTCAAGTCATTTGATTTCCTAAGTTCAACTCTACCTAGTCATGTCCATTTAGAATCTTTCGTGCCTACCGACGCATCAAACTAGAGCATAGACCCTTCAACTTTGGGTACGTTACGCAGACTCAGGTTGCCCGTTATCACTTGATAATATCACTTCCCAAAACATCTCCCTCAAGCACATTCCATAACCAATATATTATTATTTTGATTTTCTAATTTTTTTTTTAAATTTTCTAATTTTTGTTTTGTTTGTAACAGCCGAAATTCAGGTACAAACGATTAGCCCTTCATCTTTATTTATTTGTCATTTTGGGCCTTTATGTTGGACGAGTACGTTGGGCGTACAAGGAGTACGCTGCGCGTACTCGCGCGCCTCATTTAAAACACGTCATCGTCGGGTACGCTGGGCGTTCCCAAGGTTACGCCGGGCGTAATCGGTCCAGACCCAAAACCCTAATTTGAGTTGTTGGCTATAAAAGGAATGAGATGGCTTGGTTCCTCAGCCACCATCCTTCAGAAAGAAACCCTAAGAGAGTTGCTCCTTCGTTAATAGCTTGTTTGTGAGTGTTCTAAGCTTTGAGGTGTCATTTCAAGGTAGTAAAAGGAAAGAGGAGTCCATTGTGGAGGCTAGAAGTTGCTGTGCAAGTGTAGATCCGTGAAAAGAAAAGGTTGGAGCTTCTTCCTAAGGTAAAAAGTTCAGATCTTTCCTTGTAGTTCTTATGGTATGCTTCGTGGACCAATTTCTAGGGTTTTGGTGCCAAGGATGGAGACTTTATGAGCAAGTAGTCTCCATTGGCTTAGATCTACCATATTCCAGGTCCATTTGAGTTGTATGTTCATAAAAATGTGATCTTGGACGTATATATTTAGCCATGCATGAGATCTAGATCTTTGGAGTTGAAAAGGAAGGTATTAGAGAGTGTAGGAGCCTTTACAGCCATGCCAAGGCTTAAAGGTTCCGCCTTTATGGATTAGGAGGTTTAATGAGAGCCAGATCTAGAAGTTGAAGGAGTGTCTTAACCATTTAAGACAAGAAATATGGTATGGATGAATCTGGGATTTACGTTGGGCGTAACTCCCAGTACGCGCAGCGTAAGGGGTTGCGACCCCCGATTGTGACTCATCGATTTACGCCCCGCGTACAGAAGCTGGTACGCCCCGCGTACTGTGGTCAGTTGACTTTCGTTGACTTTTAGGGTTAGGTCAACATGAGTCAAGGAAGGGTAAAATGGTCTTTTACCCCTGTGTGGGATAATGATAAGGGTGTAGCCTAGTCTTGAAAGTCTATATTAATTAGAATGATATTTCGTTATGATTAGGCGGGGTTGGGTCTTCATTTCGAGATTCGGAGATAGCGAGCACGTGAGATTCTAGACTTCCTACGAGGTGAGTCTTCTCACTATACTGTTCCCGGAAGGGTATTTATGTGTGACCGAGAGGTCGGATATGTTATGAGTTGTATGCATTGAATATGATAAGTTAACCGTTTGTATGTGCTATGTATGCTATGCTTGATATGGGCCGGAAGGCATTTTATGTTATGAGCCGGAAGGCATTGTGATGTGGATCGGAAGGTCGACGCGGGTAGGACCGGAAGGTTTACCGGGTCGGGACGAAAGTCCCCTAAGACACATGGACTGGAAGGTCATGGCCTGGAAAGGCGTATGTGCGTAAGTAGTATTTTGGGGAACTCACTAAGCATTTATGCTTACAATTGTTGTGTTATGTGTTTCAGGTACTAGCGAGGACCGTGGGAAGGCGCCGACGTGATCTGTACACAATGATGGAGGATTTATGATCTTGGGATTTATATGATTTGTATTATGATATGATACATTGGATCTTTATGACTTGTTTTGGATGAAAACATGTTTTTAAGAAATGAAAAATTTGTTTTGAAACTTTACGTTGCTACAAGTTGGTATCAGAGCCTTGGTTTGAGGGATTCAGGTGCACCTTCGGGCGTAACTGAACTCAAACCGAGGATTTGGGAAAAATTTTCAAAAATAAAAGCATAAAATTTTATAAGGGATTTTGTGATAACTAAGGATGAAGCAGTGTGTATGGTCAGCCAGCGCCCGAACGGTAAAATCCCCAAAATACCCTTACAATATGTGTTATGAGATATGTTGCGATATGTTATGCATGCTAGAGTAGACTAGGTATTCATATTAGGACTAGAGTGGCCTGATTTGTAATGCCTTAGTCTAGGGGAAATCTGCTGCTATGAGATGCTTTGAGAGCTAGTAGGTAACCAAGGCATAGCAAGAATAGAGTACTCGTGATTCGGGGTCCAAGGAGGAGGACTTGGGGTGAACGCTGATGCGGTGTAGTCAGTATTATAGGGCCCGTACTACTGAAGACACCCGATCAGTGGGCAGTCCAAGTAAGAATCCTTTGGGTATCGGAGGTCGAGTAGGGTTGCGTTATCGAGTGCGAGTATGCTCGATTGGGTATATGATATTTTTATGTTGTATTTCAGAGGCATCATGGTTGGGACACGCCACAGACCTGAGACGAGCGGTGTAAGTGATGAGGAGCTTCGTCAGATGATCCACGATGAGGTGGCCGCGACAATCCGGGCCGAGATTCCGTAGATGTTTGGGTCTATGAAGACCACGCTGTTGGAGACTTTTGATGAGCGGTACGCCGCGGTGACTGAGGCTGCGGCTGCTGCAGCTACAACAGTTGTGGCTGCTGCCAGACCTCAGGGAGGTGACTCGTTGTTGTTCCGAGAGTTCAGCAACACGAAGCCACCCGAGTTTGATGGGACGCAGGACCCGGTCGCTACGATGCGATGGATTGCTGACATTGAGGGATGCTTTTACACGTGTTCATGTCCGGAGCATCTGAGGGTGCGGTTCCCTTTGAACCAGCTCCACATGGGAGCAAAGGATTGGTGGAAGTTCGTGACGGCGAACTTCACTCTTGAGGAAATTTCAGCGGTTTTGGGAGAAATTCACCACCATGTTTAGAGATGAGTATGTTCCCCCGGTGGAGAGGGAACGATTGGTTCAGGAGTTCTTGACCCTCAAGCAGGGTAATGATTCAGTTGCTGTGGTCACCCGAAAGTTTCATGAGAGGGCGATGTTCTGCCCTGAGCAGGTGTCTACTGAGCAGGCACGGATGAGCCGATATTTGGGTATACTGAGGAGGGACATTCGGGAGTTCGTATCGAACTCGACATACCGGACATTTGCTGAGCTCTAGGCAAATGCCCGGAAGAGGGAAATCGAGTTGGAGACCCAGGCCAGGGAGGAGGCCGAGTCTCAGCGGGTGGATCGGCAGCCGGCTCAGTCCCAGCCAGCAACCAAGCGGACCAAGTCCGCCGATTCGAGGACAGGAGGTCAGAAGGGCCGTACTTGCGGAAAGTGCAGCAAGGGTCATGAGGGGGCCTGTCGATCAGGTGCTTGCTACAAATGTGGCAAGGAGGGACACATCGCTAGGGATTGCCCCAAGGGATTTATGGTTTGCTTCCATTGCAACAAGACCGGCCATCGGAAGGCCGAGTGTCCTCACCTTCTCTAGGGATCTGCGTCTGCTGCTAGGGCTACTGAGACTCGACCAGTGAAGGCCGAGGCCCTGAGGGCTCGTGGGAGAGTTTTCAGTTGACAGCGGAGGAGGTCCGCGCGGCGCCCGATGTCGTGGCTGGTATGTATTCTTTCGTGTATTTACTTTTTTTGCTGAGATGTTGTGCTTATTTTATGATATGCGTAGGTACTTTTCTTGTAAATTCTGTACCTGCCTTGGTATTATTTGACTCGGGTGCGAGTCGGTCTTTTGTATCTCTGGCTTTTAGTCAGCACCTCGGTATTGATCGAGAGGCGATGAGTCGACCTCTGAGGGTTTCCATAGCTGATGAGAAAGCGGTATATGCCACCGACGTGATTCGAGGATGTGTGCTCGAGATTTTTGGTGTCAATTTTGTTGGATTAGGTGTCTAAGCCCATAACTATAATTGGTATGTACTTGAATTGATAGCAGCACAGTCCTTTTGGGTTGGCCTCAAACCTAGCAACCAGACAAGGAAATTATGAAAGGAGAGATATTAATTTATTATAAGATTAATAAATTAATATAAATGAATTTATTAATATGTTAAAAGATTAATATATTAATAAGAAATCATTTTGTTTAATTAATTGTTAGCCAGAAATTAATTAGAATTAATTTTGGGGTTAAAAGAATTAATTATAAAGTGCAGGGACTAGTTTGCAATTATCTAATAGTTGAGTGGAAGGCTCCAGAACCTCCTTGGTAGGAGGTGGACGAAATCTATAGGCGAAACCCTAAGGATTTCGTCCAAGGGGGCTTGGATAAGGCCTTTGGCTTTGCTTAGGCCCTAAGTAAGGAGCATTAGGGTTTTTCCTAAACCCTTGATCCCTCAACTATATAAGGAGCCTCCTTGTTCACATTTTGGTCACTCTTTCTTGGGAAGAAACCCTTAGGGCCGAAAATTGCATACTCCCTTTCTCTCCTTCTACTTTCCTTCTTGCTAGTTTGGGTGTGATTCCATTAGAGGCATTACACTTGTGGTGCTAAGCTTCCAAGAAGATCAAGATCAAGATCAAGGGAATTATCAATTGTTTACTATAACAATTGAAAGGTATGTAATTTCTAAACCCTAGTTTGTGAATTTCGAAAATAGCCTCTCTCCTCTAGGGTTCTTATTTTGCAATTCAAAGTTGTATGTTCAATAGCTAAAACATAGATCCAAAGTAGGTTGCATGTGAACTTAGGAATTGTATTCTAGTTTATTTGTTTTACCTAAAACCCATCAGTGGTATCAGAGCCATTGTTGTTTTAAATTATATTGCTATAATAGTTGAATTGCAAATTAGGGTTTATAGCCGTTAAACCCTAAAGGCCAAAATTTTCGATTTTAGGGTTTTGGTGCAAAGGGTTTTCGAAAACCCTAGCCTCCATGAACCCTAGTCGAAATTAGGGTTAGGGTTTCCAAAACCCTAGCCTCCTCCCCTTGTAATTTCGAAATATGCTCTCCTTTTTTTAAGGTTTCTTTGTTTTGGATAATAGTTGCCTTATTGGATAATTGAGATAAATAAGGAAATTATCTTATCTCCATATTTTCGAAATCTAGAAGGGATATGGATTAGGATTAAATTAAGTGTTTGATTTAATTAGATAATCCTTACTAGATTTAATTAATTAATTAAAAGTTAATTAATAGACAAATATTAAATCTAGTTATTTGGTTGAGAAAATTAAGGAAATTATCCTACCCCCATATTTTTGAAATCTAGAAGGGATATGGATTAGGATTAAGTTAATTGTTTAATTTAATTAGATAATCTTTAAAAGATTTAATAAATTAATTAAAATTTAATTAATAGATAAATATTAAATCTAATTAATTGGTTTACTTAAATTTAAAATTTAATAGTTTAAATTTCGAAAAATTTATATAAACCCTTGGAGTTTTAAAATGTTTTAAAACACACCTTATATGTATATTATAATTAAAAGTTAAATATTATATATGTATAAGAATATGGTCAGTCAAATCGCTAGTATGCCTCATTCACGAAGCTAATCTATAAGGGGGTATAAGAAACTGCCTATAAAATGGTAGTTGAATGGGTGTCCACTCTCACCCACCGCTTCCTTGATTATTGGAGGGTCGTTAGCAGAACGGATTTGATAGGACAACTACATCTTATTAGAAGTATAATGTTATTAAAGAAAGTACTAGAACATTATTTTACAAAATCCCAACTCTAGTTACTTTAGGAAAAATGTGAAAAGTATGCTAATCCATGAAATTGCACATAATGCTTTATTGGTCGTTAGTGGAGCGTGTGTGGTTAACCGGCACACTAAAAGGCACTAATAAAGAGTAGTAATGGGTATCTCATAATTGTCATTTTGATGGAGCGTGTGTGGTTTACCGGCACATCAATAGTTAATGATAAAGGCAATGAGGTTACCAAGCACATTTGCATGGTTATTCACATCTTGTTTGTGATCTTCGGCATCCCAGTCACAAATAGAAGAGCATAATCCGAGATTAAAACATGCCATTGAATAGTTTCAATGTATCTCAAAGAATCTAGGAGTTTCCAATACATTTAAAACTTAACCTTATTTTTCGTTTTTCATGGTGGAAATTGGTAAATTGTCATTTACCTACCTTCAAATATTCTGCAAATTGGATTACGGCGTCCCTCTTCCAATTTGTGGAATGTTGTGTTGGATCCTAGCCTTGATGTTTCTTTTGGGTGTTACATCAAGGATTCTTATTAACTGACTTGAATTTTCTCCCGTTTTTGTAGATGTCTGAATCTAACCATGGTCTTCCCGAATCTAAAGGAAAAAGTATTCCTGCTCAAAGTCTGTTCCACTATGAAGGTGAAAGATTAATCCCTACCATGTGGACTAACTTGATCCCACTTCCTCCACCTCCTCCCGTTGTTCTCCCAAACCTACAAGTTGGAAGGCTTGAAAAGTTCAAGCTCACTCAAGCCCTTTTGGCAAGTAAACACGAAGATGGGAAACCTGTGTGTGCACACGTCTTAGAGATGAAGTCACATATTGATAGGTTAAGCATGTTTGGTGTCGAGATTTCAAGTGAGTTGGCTGTTGACTGGGTTCTTTAGTCACTTCCTGAATCATATAGTGAGTTCGTTAGAGAGTACTATATGATGGATCACGACGTGACCCTCATTGATCTCACCTATTTGCTTATAGCTGTTGAATCAGCAATGATTTGGCGTGCTTGTCTGGTGAATCAAACTCCCAAACTTCAAGGAACATTGAAAATGATGACAGTGGAGATCCAGAAAATGTAAACTCTGAGATTGTTCCTTGTGTCATTCGAAAAGAGTCCATTTGCTTTTATTGCCAAGAGAAGGGGCATTGGAGATGAAGCTGCCCTATCTACCTGAGAGATCTAAGAGATGGGAGAGTCTAGTGTTATGACTCCTCCTTGGGTATAAAATCCACTATCTAACTCCATCAAGTTCCTATTCATTGATTCTTAATACATAATGTGATAAGATTACATTTGAATGTTTTACAGGATCAGAGAAAAGAGAGGAAGCTTGATGGAAAAGCAAGATGAGTCTGATCACGAAGAAATGGATCACCGTTGCATGGATTCGAAGATCAGATTTTGAGCTTAGAAAGTTATGATAGATTTGTTAGGAATAAATACATAGTTTTTCAGTTGATTTTGCATTGTAAGGACAAGTTTTCCGCTTCTTTTATGAATAAAATAAAATTTTTGGTTTGAATAATTTTATATATCCTTGCAATGAAGTCGTTATGAAAAATTGATGTATTGTTATCAATAATGGATTTGATTCTTAATTATGTCATTTGTGGAAATGTCGAGAATTTGCCAAATGAGGAAAGATTCTCATCGCCCAAGCTTCAATTGGACAGAAACTTGGAGTCATGCAACTTGATTGCGTGATGAATGAGAAACTTCATATTTGGAAATTAGACTAATTCTTTGACAAAGTGTCAAGAGAAGGACTAGGAGATCAAGTACACTAGGTTGTACATTGATCAAGTCCACCACGAGAGTGATAAAGATATTCGTCATGATTTACTAAAGTTTAGTGAATATGGTTATGCTTATAAGATTAAATATAATTCTGAGTTGATTGAAAGAGTTTCAATCAATGGCAGAACGAATAAGAAGAATCAAGTAGGCAGAAAGATAACAGTTTCTCTATTCTAAGAAGAAGGGAGAGTAACTTTTATTGTGTTTTATGATAAGTCTTAATGATTAGGAACCATATCTCAATTGATCCTCTAAGTAAGTCTTAGTACATTTGCATGTCTAAGAAGAGGAATCGAGAATTGTGGAAATGGTTAAAATCAAGAAGTCAATCATACTTCGTTCCAACATCAAGTCTTAGAGTTATACTCCAAGATTGTGAATTGAGTGACAAGTCTCAAGAAGGTTTATAACACTCATCAAATGTGGAATTTGGAAAAGTTTTCTTATTCTTGCACATTTAAAATTTGTAAGTTGTGATGTCTTGGATAAGACAAAGAATAACTAGGACAAATTTTGTGAAGTGTTTTCTCTTGATAAGAACCACACTAACTCTTGAATATTTGTTTTGTCGAGGAAAGTTTCCTGACAAGAGAATCGTATATGTCAAGAGGTCAGTGGGAGTTTTAATGATCTTGAAAAGGTTTCAAGAACAAATCAAGAATAAACCTTATCGATCACCACTAGCACACGACTTGAGGTTTATAGCATATCGTGGATGACATACTCCTTTTCTATGCCATTCCAATTGAATTAATTATGCAAGTGAGTTCTATGAGTTCTCATGTGAATGCATAAAGACATAGCACCTTGATCAATGGAAAGTACATTGATAAGTAAGGATGAGTTGATAAACCACTTGGAAGACATGGTGGGCGCTCGTGTTACCATGAGGCAAGAAATCGAGATTGAGAAAGTTCAGTCCATATGAGTTTGGATTTGTCACAAACTTTGGTTTTGACAAATTCACATGGATAGGAACTTATACACCACAAAATCTAAGTGTCATAAGATTACCTCCTTCATGAAAATGACTGTGAGGAAATGCTTTCACTAAGAGAGATTTTAAGAAGATAGCAATTGTGGAAATTGTATTCTCAAATTCGATTATGGTTACGGCATCCCTTTCCATAGTTCGAATTGTGAGATTTGGCAATTAGTCTGAACATTTGGGACTTAGTGACATAAGTTCTGAATTTGTCTAGACACACATATGAGCTTTCTAAGGCAAAGGTGTATGATTTTAAGAAGCTTTGATAAAGGCTTATCAAAGCATTAGGTATTAGAAATATGAACTTAAGGAATTCAATAAGCATTGTTCTCTGGAAGTTTAATTGTTTTATGAATACATGTCAAAGCTAGTGGGAGCATAAGTGTTATGCTGGTAAGAAAATAATCATCATGTTAGTGGGAGCATGATCATTATGGTAAAGTATTGCGAGTTAGCAATATTAATTATAGAAAACAAAGATTCACTTTGCAAAGTTGCAATGGTTGAAAAGTTGTTTTGCTATAATTAAGGGAGAGAATATTATACTTTATTTCAAAATTCTAAAGCTTAGATCGAGAAATGTTAATAAATTTAGTCAAGGATATAGTGCATTCTCAAATTTGATTATGATCACGACATCCCTCTTCATAGATCGAATTGTGGGAACAGGACACATAAAATATTATGGCAGAAGGATGATAAAGTATCACGTCTTTATGTGAGACATTATGCATTGTGTCCAATACGCTTCGGGTATAGGATCGATTGCATATGCTGTAATATTTGACCATTCTAAAATTTTCCAAATGCCTAGGGTATTAAGAAGGAAGAAGGATCTAGAATCGGTTCTGACTAAAATAATTAAACAACTATCAAAGGAAAATATGAGGTTCACTGAGGATTTATCACTTATGAGTAGTTGGAAGTATAGTAATGAATGGGCCATATCGACATTATTATGAATAGATAAGATTCTGTTAAGAATAAGTCGTCATATGGCAAATATGGAAATGTCTCCATATTGGGAGTTGGATGTTGAGAGTCTGTGTCTAGATTAGAAACTTTTATGCAAGAAGGATGTTCAAAGGAATGTACTTTCAATGTGAGACTTCACGTCTATGGAATTATCCTGTAACAATTTCCGATAGAGTAATTTGTAATTTCATTGGCCAAGTCTTGGTGACTTTTGTGCTATGACTTTGCGAAAGGATCGTTGCATAAAATGTTAGAATCTAGCATATTCTAGTAGTTGCAAGAAACTTGTGTTCTAACACTAATAATAAGGATTGGGAATTGTGAAATGAGCATCATTGGAAAGGTTTTTCAATTGATCTATTTCACAAAGTATGGACCATAGGAAACCAAAGTGTGCATGCTTGGAGCATGGGACAATTGTGGTTATAATTCAAGTAATAAGTTGATTTTCTGAAACTATAAGCAATAAATAATGAGTAATCAATATGGTGTTTAAATAAAAGTGTTTTTATTTACGCTCAAAAGCTTTGGGGCCATATAGGATTAATATTATTATTGCGTTTCACTTTGCATGTTTTGACTTCCCGAATAATAAGATTATTCAAACTCCACAGTCGCTCGTACTTTTGGAAGTAAGTAGTGAATCAAGACTGTCATGAACTGGGTTGTAGATTGTCTAAGGATAGACATGGCAATAGATTTGCTGCAACGTTCATGAGTACTCAGAAATTGAGATTTGAGTATTGGATAAACCACGCTCAGAGTATTACTTCATGGAATTCATCACGAGTAATACTGAGACGATAATATCTATGATCTTGAAACAGAGATACATGAGCTGTAATTTGCAAGTCGGCTATACATTGGTGATACGAAAACGCATCAGTAACTTGGTGTTATAAAACCTATTGTCATGTATGGTTTGATGAGTAAAAGATATAAGCATATGAGTTAATGTTTATTCGTTCCTTTTTCCCTAACGGGAAAAGTGATATCTGTGGGCCCCTCGATGATTTGGTGTTGACTTATGTGCTGGGCCCAGCCAGGACTAATTGATGTGTTCGATTAGAAGTCCTATATTATCACAAATCAGAAATGGGGAAACATAGATTCTGGACAAAGAGATTGATTGTATTCCATGTCTTATGTATAGAGATATCTAGTAGAACGAAGGGTAACGTGATCTCTTATCTTAGGACTCGTAACTGACTGGGTCAGAGTTCGGCAGCAACTTTTTGGAAGCTACAATTTGCTGGTCAAATTTAGAAGGCATACTAGCAATTATAGTTACAGACTTATCCAAGTGGGAGACTGTTGGATTAGGTGTCTAAGCCCATAAATATAATTGGTATGTACTTCAATTGATAGCAGCACAGTCCTTTTGGGTTGCCCTCAAACCTAGCAACTGGACAAGGAAATTATGAAAGGAGAGATATTAATTTATTATAAGATTAATAAATTAATATAAATGAATTTATTAATATGTTAAAAGATTAATATATTAATAAGAAATCATTTTGTTTAATTAATTGTTAGCCAGAAATTAATTAGAATTAATTTTGGGGTTAAAAGAATTAATTATAAAGTGCAGGGACTAGTTTGCAATTATCTAATAGTTGAGTGGAAGGCTCCAGAACCTCCTTGGTAGGAGGTGGACGAAATCTATAGGGGAAACCCTAAGGATTTCGTCCAATGGGGCTTGGATAAGGCCTTTGGCTTTGCTTAGGCGCTAAGCAAGGAGCATTAGGGTTTTTCCTAAACCCTAGATCCCTCAACTATATAAGGAGCCTCCTTGTTCACATTTTGGTCACTCTTTCTTGGGAAGAAACCCTTAGGGCCGAAAATTGCATACTCCCTTTCTCTCCTTCTACTTTCCTTCTTGCTAGTTTGGGTGTGATTCCATTAGAGGCATTACACTTGTGGTGCTAAGCTTCCAAGAAGATCAAGATCAAGATCAAGGGAATTATCAATTGTTTACTATAACAATTGAAAGGTATGTAATTTCTAAACCCTAGTTTGTGAATTTCGAAAATAGCCTCTCTCCTCTAGGGTTCTTATTTTGCAATTCAAAGTTGTATGTTCAATAGCTAAAACATAGATCCAAAGTAGGTTGCATGTGAACTTAGGAATTGTATTCTAGTTTATTTGTTTTACCTAAAACCCATCAAATTTCCCTATAGACCTAGTTCATATCGCTATGGGAGATGTCTGTGTCGTCGTGGGCATGGACTGGTTGAGTAAGTTTGGAGCGGTCATTGACTGCGAGAGACAGCTGGTGACTATGCGAGACCCTAGTGGGGGAGTGCTTACTGTGTATGGCGAGGGGACCCTGTGTGGGTCAGCGTTTTGTTCGACTGCCAGGGCGAGGCAGAGTTTGCAGCAGGGTTGCAGTGGATTCATAGCCTATGTGATGGACGCACGAGTGGCCACTGGGAGGCAGGGTTCGATTTACGAGGTTCCGGTAGTGCGCGAGTTCCCGGATGTTTTTCCCGAGGAACTGTCGGGCATGCCTCCGGAAACACAAGTGGAGTTCAGTATTGACTTGATTCCGGGAGCAGCACCTATCGCCAAGGCGCCTTATCGCCTCGCGCCGCCGGAGATGCAAGAGTTATCCTCTCAGCTTCAGGAGCTGTTGGGGAAGGGGTTTATTCGACCGAGTAGCTCACCTTGGGGAGCACCGATCCTTTTTGTCAAGAAGAAAGATGGTTCGCACCGGATGTGTATCGATTGTCGGGAGTTGAACAAGTTGACGGTCAAGAACCGGTATCCGTTACCTAGGATCGATGATCTGTTCGATCAGTTGCAGGGGGCATCTTGGTTCTCCAAGATAGACTTGAGGTCAGGTTATCATCAGATGAGGGTTCGGGATGAAGATATCCAGAAGACTGCATTCAGAACTCGTTATGGACGTTACGAGTTTGTGGTGATGTCTTTTGGGCTCACCAATGCCCCAGCTGCGTTCATGGATCTCATGAACAGGGTGTGCAGGCCGATTTTGGATCGGTCGGTGATCGTATTCATTGATGATATTTTGGTATATTTGAGGTCTAGAGAGCAGCATGAGGAGCATTTAAGGGAGATCCTTGGAGTTCTAAGATCGGAGAGGCTGTATGCCAAGATTGAGGCAGTGATGAGATGGGAGGTGCTGAGATCACCCACTGAGATCAGGAGCTTTCTGGGATTGACCGGCTATTATCGGAGGTGTTGGATTAATGTCTAAGTCCATAACTATATTTGGTATGTACTTGACCCGACCCGGCATGGTCCATTTGGGTTGCACTTCACCGACACAATTTATATGGATAATCTTTTGAGAATAGTATGTTTATGATTAATATTAATATATTATAAGTTCTAATATATTAATATGGAATCATATTATTTAATTAGTATTGATCAAGAATTAATTTATAATTAATTAAGTGATCAAAAGGAACTAATTAAATATGGACTCTTATATATATATGGAATGGGCCAAGTTCATTTAGGTTGGGCTAAGCTTTCATGGATAGTCCATGGAGTGTTTAACCCATGGATCCTAGGAAATGAAAGGTCATGGGTATTAGGGTTTAACCCTAATCCTCCATACTATATAAAGATGTCTTTGGTTGGTGAAATTGGCACTAGTGTGAATACACTAAAGAAGGGCTAGCCAATTTCACTAGAGAGAACCAAGTAATCATATTCTCTAAAGTATTCCAAGGTGTCTTGGTGATTTGTGATTCCACTTGAGGCTTCCACACTATTGGGGCTAAGCTCTTAAAGCTTGAAGACATCAAGCTACATCAAGAGGTATGTATTCTATCTTGTTACATTCATAGTTTTTGTATGCTAGATTAGGATAATACCTTGGATGTTCTTATTTGCATGTATAATAGAGAAAACATAGATCCAAGGTATTTAGGGTTGCATGTACACTTAGGAAGTGTTAGAATGCTCAAACCCTACCAGTGGTATCAGAGCCACGGGTTGTTTTCTGTTATATTGATGCAAATATTTTATTTTCAAAGTTGAAAAAAAAAAAGGAAAAAAAACATGAAGTTTGTCAAATTTTAAGATAATTACTTGTTCTTGTGAAAAACTAATTATTTGTAAAATTTGAATAATTTGCTTTATGAGTTGAATTAGGTCAAATTTAATAAAAGATAAAATAATATGATTATTTTATTAGTTTTAAAAGTTTGATCTAAAGAGTTTTATTTTTGAAACCTCCATAAGTTATGGATTTGAAAAGGTTTTAAAAAAAAATTGATTCAAAGTTTTTTATGGAGTTACAAAACTTGGTCTTAATGTTTTAAAGAATTCCATAACTTGTTCTTAAGATATGGAACATGAAAAGTTTTTTTTGTGTTATCTTGTTTTATGAGTTAATTTAGATTGATGAAAAATATTATTTGTTACTTGGTTTTAATCCAAATTAATCTAAAATAAGTTCATAAAATGTGTTTATGTAACTTAAAAGTCACATTTATGAATCTTAAAACTCATAAAGTTGGCAATGGTTACAAAATGAAGAGTCTTGTGTCATTGAATAATTTTTTATGACTCCATAACTTGTCCTCAAGTTATGGAAGTTCAAGAGTCACTTCATTAAAGAAAAATATGTAACCATAATTAAATCCATAAGTTATAAAATAAAGAAAAGTTAATTCTTTTATTAGTTTAAAGTCTTCCATAACTTGTCCTCAAGTTATGGAACTTGAAGAGTTTTTGGATTAAAACTACTTTAAACACATAAGTTATGGAATTAATTAGTTTTGAATAGTTTCAAAACTTGCCCTCAAGTTTTGGAATTTGTAAAGTTTTCTCTTATGAATACTTTAATTCCAAGTTAGCCCTTAGAATTTTAAAAGTTAAAATTCAACCCTTATACTTTATAATATTATAAGTTAATAATATATATGTATAAGAGTAAAGTCAGTCTTACCGCTAGTACGCCTCATTCACGAAGCCGGTCTATAAGGTGGGTATAAGGTTGTTGCCTATAAAATGGCAACTTAATGGGTGTCCACTCTCACCCACCGCTTGCTTGACCGGTGGAGGGTCGTTAGCCGAACGGGTTTGACAAGACTATAATTCTCCTTCATTAAAAGTATTAATGATAATACTAAGTAACTAAACTCTTAATAATACCCAATCTTAGTTACTTAGGAAAAATGTGAATAAGGTGCTAACCCATGAAATTACACTTTACACTTTGTCTAAGTCGTTAGTGGAGCGTGTGTGGTTAACCGGCACACTAACTTGGACTTAACAAGGTAGGTAAAGGGTGACTTAATATTTATCATAGTATCGATGGAGCGTGTGTGGTTAACCGGCACATCGATTGAGGGGTAATTTATTAAGGGTACCAAGTGATTTGCATGGTTACTTCACACCTTGTTTTGTGATCCTCGGCATCCCAGTCACAAAACCTGAAGGGCACACTCGAGATTGAAACATGCCTTTGAACAGTTCAATGAATCTCAAAGATCTAGGAGTTTCAAAACCAATTAAAACCTAATAATACATTTCGTTTATCTTGGTGGAAATTGGTGAATCGTCATTCACCTACCTTCAAATATTTTATAGCTTGGATTACGGCATACCTCTTCTAAGTTATAAAATAGTTTGTTGGGTCCTAGCCTTAATATTTCATATTGGGTGTCATATTAAGGACTTTAAATCAACTATCTTGAATATCTCCCAAAAGATGTCTGTAATAGACACCTATGATCTTCCCAAATCTAGTGAAACAAGGTTTCCTAAATGAAGATGATGTCCTTTGGAAATCATACTTCTTTCACCTCCTCCAATTATTCTCCCCAACCCACAAGTTCTTGAAAAGTTTAAGGTCACTCAAGCCCTATTGGCAAGGCAAGGTCTAGGTGTGAGCACATCTTGGAGATGTAGTCACATATTGACAAGCCGGGAGAGTTGGGTGTCAAAGTCTTGAGAAAGTTGGTGGTTCAATCACTTTCTAAGTCACATAGTGAGTTCCTTTGGGACACCTATGAAACAGACTATGACAAGACCCTTAACGATCTTATCTATTTGCTAAGATCAACTTCCTAAAACTTTATGGACATTGACAATGATGACATTGGATATCCAGTAAAGCATTCTCTTCCCAATGGAAAGGGATCGGCCATAGTCAACTCGGTTGACCAAATGGTAAAGAGAAAAGCTAAGTCTGTGATAGTCTCGTGTACCATTATCAAAGGGTCCATATGTTTATATTGCCAAGGGAAGGGGCATTGGTTGCGAAGCTGCCAAATTTACCTAAGGATGTTAAAGTCAATAAGTTTGACTCTACTTCAGGTAAAGACCACTATCTAACTCTGTTAAGTTTCTATTCTGAGATTCCTGATACATGATGTGACTGGGTCACATGGTGATGTTTTAAGAATCAAAGAAAAGTGAAGAAACTTAAAGAAAGAATATGCTGAATCTGATGGCTTAGATGGATTTCTATCGCATAGTTTGAAGATCGGATTCTTGAGCAACTTCTAAGGAGTTATGAGATATTGCTTAGGAATAGATAACAACAAGTTTTCATATGGATTGTAAGGATAAGTTTTTCCGCAAAGTTTTAAAATAAAAGAAAATTTTTTTGATTTTATTTATTTTAAAATATCCTTACAATGGCTTTTGAGGAAAAATTGTTGCTTATATGATTCCATTAAAAGCAAGAGTGGAAATATGAAATTGATTCTTTCATTTGTGGTAATGTCTGGATTTACCAAATAAGGAAAGATTCTCATCACCCAAGTTTCAATTGGACCGGAACTTGGAATCATGCAAGTTGTATAGCATGATGAATGAGAACTTTCAAGTTTTGGAAACTTAAGACTAATTACTCGGCCACATGGATGTGTGAGTCAAGTAAAGGACTAAGGGATCGAGTACACATTCTTGTGCACTGATTAAGTCCACCACAAAAGATTGATAAGACTATTCGTCATAGTTTACTAAAGCTCAGTAAATATGATTATACTTACAAGCTTAAGTGTAACTCTGAGACATTGGAAAAGGTTCCAATGTATGGCAGGGCGAATAAGAAGAATCAAATTAGGCAGAAGGATAAAAGTTTCTCATATCTAAAAAGATGGGAGAGTACTTTAGTATCAGTTTTGTGATCATCTTAATGATTAAGAAACCATATCAAAATTAGTTCTCTAAGGAAATCTTAGTGCATTCTTATGACTAAGAAGAGGAACTTGAATTGTTGAAATGGTTAAATCAAGAAGATGAGTCATACTTCGTTCCAATACAAGTCTTAGAGTCATACTCCAAGATTGTCATTTGAGTGACATGTCTTAAAGAAGGTTTAAAACACTTGTCAAATGTAAGAGTAAAAGTTTTCTACTCTTGTACATTTGAAATTGGTAAGTTGTGATGTTTTGGATAAAACAAAGACCAACTTAGGCCAATTGGGTAAAGTGTTTTTCTTGATTAGAATCCGCACTATCTCTTGGATGTTTGACAAGGGAGTCTTATATGTCAAGAGGACAGTGGGAGTCTTAAAGGTCTTGAAAGTCTCAAGAAATAATCAAGAATAAAACCTGAAGTTCTTCACTAGCACACGACTTGAGGTTTATAACCTATCGTGTTGACATATCTGTGCCCATTCCAGTTAAAGTTGGCTTTGCATATGAGTTCTTAGAGTTCTCAGTTTGTTGCATAACAACTTGGAAGCAATGGCAGGCCCTTGAGCTGCCAGGTGGCAAGAAGTTAAGATTGAGTTCAATCCATATGGTTTTGGATTTGTCATTATCTTTGTCTTGTGATTATGGTTTGACAAATTCATATGGGTAGGAACTCATACACCATATAAATCTAAGTGTCATAAGGTTTCTCTCCGATTGATGAAAATGATGGTGAGGAAACGCTTTCACTAAGTAGATTTTACGAAGATATCAATTGTGTTATTTGCATTTTCAAAAGTCGTTAGTGGAGCGCGTGTGGTTAACCGGCACACTAACATGGACTTGTGAGAAATGGCAAATGCCTAAGCAATTGAGACCATGATTACGGTATTCCTTTTCATGATTCTTGAAATTGCTTAGACACACAGGTGAGCTATCTACGGAAAGGGTGTATGAATCTAAATTTCAGACTGTCCAGCTGATTTCTGAGTACATGTCAAAGCTAGTGAGAGCATAAGTGTTATGCTAATAATCATCATGTTAGTGGGAGCATGATAATTATGATAAGTATTGCAAGTCAGCAATGTTAATTATAGAAAACAAAAGTTTCAATTGGGAAAAAGTTGTTTTGCTATAATTAAGGGAGAGGAAATTATGCTTCATCTCAAATCTATAAGCTTAGATCGTGAGGTTTTAATCATTTAGTCAAGGATATATATGAATTTCATGTTGGAATGGCTCAACATAAGGAAATTCTGAAATTCTGTATATGGGTCCATTATTTGCGTTCTAAAATTTGATTATGATTACGGCATCCCTTTTCATAATCTGAATTATGAGAACTTGGCAAATTGAAATGGAAATATTATAGCAAAAGACTGGTTTAGTCTTTATGTAAGACATCATGAATCGTGTCTCATATGCTTCGGATATAGGATCAATTACATGTGCTATATTCATCCGTTCTAAAATTTTCCAAATGCCTGGGGCATTAAGAAGGGAAAAGTTTTAGAACTGGATATGACTAAAAGGATTAAACAATTGTCGAGGACAATCTAAGGTTTACCAAAGATTGGTTACTCAAGGACAATTGGAAGTATAGTGATAATTCTGGAAGGACCATATTGACATAACCTGTAAGGAGGCAACTCTTGTTCAGAAGTGATAGTCAAAATGGAATCTGGAAATGTTTCAAAGTTAGAATTTTCAATCTGTGTAAGATTAAGGAAACTTAATGCAAGAAGGATATTTCCAAGGAGTTGATCTCCTTTGGAATACTCTGTAATGATTGTTGCCAAGTCTTTATGACTTTGTGCATAATCATTACGAGAGGATCAATGCATATAAGTTTAGAATCTAACAGATTTCAGTAAATGGCATGAATTTGGAATTCTTGCATTTGCGGTAAGGATTTGGGAGTGTGAAAAGAGAATCATTGAAGTTATGTTCAATTGATCTAGTTCACAAAGTAAGGATCATAGACAAACATAGTATGCATACTTGGTGTGTGGCATGACTAGTGTTTAAGAAAACATAGTGTACATGCTTGGAGCATGGGACAACTATTGTTTTAAATTCAAGAATAAAGTTGATAGCTGAAACAGTATACAATGAATAATGTGTAATCATATGGTGATAAATAAAAGGTGTTTTATTTATGTTCAAAGATTTGATACCATATTGGATTCAATTATTATTGTGTTTCACTTTGCATGTTTTGACTTCCCGAATAAACTAGGTTATTCTTCCGGAATGACTAAGTTATTCAAACCATCCACAGTCGGTCATATGTTGGAAGTAGATATGAATTAAGACTGTCATGGGTTGGCTTGTAGAGGTCTAAGGTGTTGGACAAAGGGCTACAACACTCATGAGTGCTCATAAGTTCTGAGTATTGGATTCAACCCGCGCTCATTGGAATCACTTCATGGATTTTATCACGAGTGATCATGAGACGATAATATCTTATATTCTTCAAACCTAGAGATATGAGTTGTTACTATGAGTTGGTTGTACATTGATTGCACGAAAACGCATTTGGTAACTCGGTGCTATAAAACGTGCCTTTGTGTATGATTCAACAAGTAGTAGAACAAGCCATATGAGTCGAAGTTTATCCATTCCTTTTACCTTCAGGATAAAAGCGATATCTGTGGGCCCCTCGATGATTTGATGATGACAAATGGAAGTGCTCGGCCGGGCCAGGACTGATTTGATTCGTTCAATTAGTCAGTCGTCATAAATTGGAAATCGGGAAACAACAAATGGACAGAGAGAATGATTATAATCCATGTCTCAGTCCATATGATATCTAGAATGGAGGAATATATGATCCCTTATCTAATGGACAAGTTCGTTGACAAGATCAGAGTTCGACAGCAGCTTTAAGAGCTACGATTGCCAGTTAGGTTTGAAGTCATACGCAATAATAGTTTTAGACTTATCCAAGTGGGAGACTGTTGGATTAATGTCTAAGTCCATAACTATATTTGGTATGTACTTGACCCGACCCGGCATGGTCCATTTGGGTTGCACTTCACCGACACAATTTATATGGATAATCTTTTGAGAATAGTATGTTTATGATTAATATTAATATATTATAAGTTCTAATATATTAATATGGAATCATATTATTTAATTAGTATTGATCAAGAATTAATTTATAATTAATTAAGTGATCAAAAGGAACTAATTAAATATGGACTCTTATATATATGGAATGGGCCAAGTTCATTTAGGTTGGGCTAAGCTTTCATGGATAGTCCATGGAGTGTTTAACCCATGGATCCTAGGAAATGAAAGGTCATGGGTATTAGGGTTTAACCCTAATCCTCCATACTATATAAAGATGTCTTTGGTTGGTGAAATTGACACTAGTGTGAATACACTAAAGAAGGGCTAGCCAATTTCACTAGAGAGAACCAAGTAATCATATTCTCTAAAGTATTCCAAGGTGTCTTGGTGATTTGTGATTCCACTTGAGGCTTCCACACTATTGGGGCTAAGCTCTTAAAGCTTGAAGACATCAAGCTACATCAAGAGGTATGTATTCTATCTTGTTACATTCATAGTTTTTGTATGCTAGATTAGGATAATACCTTGGATGTTCTTATTTGCATGTATAATAGAGAAAACATAGATCCAAGGTATTTAGGGTTGCATGTACACTTAGGAAGTGTTAGAATGCTCAAACCCCACCAGGAGGTTTATTAGGGATTCCTCCAAGATCGTCGTGCCACTTACCAAGATGACCCGGAAGGGTGTTGCATTTTCTTGGGGTCCAGAGTAGTAGTCCTCATTTGAGACCCTTTGTCAGAAGTTGTGCGAGGCCCCGGTGCTCTCACTCCCGGAAGGGATGGAGGATTTTGTGGTATATTGTGATGCATCCATATCTGGGTTAGGGGCAGTGCTTATGCAGAGGGGGCACGTTATAGCGTATGCATCGAGGCATCTGAAACCTCATGAGTCGAGATATCCCACCCACGATCTGGAGTTGGGGGCTATGGTGTTTGCCCTCAAGATCTAGCGGCATTATCTATATGGGGTTTGGTGTACCATATGCACGGACCACAAGAGTCTGAAGTACTTGATGGATCAGCCAAACCTGAATATGCGCCAGAGGAGATGGTTGGATGTGGTGAAGGATTATGATTGCGAGATCCTGTACCTCCCGGGCAAGGATAATGTCATAGCCGATGCGTTGAGCCGTAGGTCGGAGAGCGCCCTGATCCGAGACATTTGTATAAGGTTGACGGTGATGACTCCGGTATTGGACACCATCCGAGGGGCCTAGGCTGAGGCTACGAGACTAGAGAACCGAAAGTGGGAGCGGGTTGTTGGGCAGGTTTCGGAGTTCGTTACCGATAGTCGGGGACTTATGACATTTCAGGGTCAGATTTGGGTACCATTTGTGGGCGGGACGTGTACCATTTTGATGGAGGAGGCACATCGATCGAAGTTCTCGATCCATCCCGGGGCTACTAAGATGTATTTGGACCTAAAGAAGGAGTATTGGTGGCCCTGTATGAAGAGGGATGTTGCATGGTTCGTCGAGAGGTGCCTAACTTGTCGCCAAGTTAAGGCCGAGCACCAGCGTCCGCATGGTAAGCTGTAACCGCTGGAGATTCCCGAGTGGAAGTGGGAACATATTACCATGGATTTTATCACCAAATTGCCAAGGTCTGCGAGAGGAGTCGATGCAATTTGGGTGATTGTGGAAAGGTTGACGAAGAGCGCTCATTTTCTTGCTATCAATGAGAGCTCTTCTGCTGAGAGGTTGGCAGAGTTGTATGTGAGGGAGGTGGTATCGCGGCATGGGGTTCCGATGTCGATTGTTTCAGATCGAGACGTGCGATTTACTTTCACATTTTGGAAGAAGTTTCGCGAGGAGTTGGGTACAAGGCTGCATTTCAGTACCACATACCACCCACAGACGGACGGGCAGAGTGAGCGGACGATTCAGACACTCGAGGATATGCTTCGAGCGTGTGTTTTGGATTTTGGAGGGACTTGGGACACCTATTTACCCCTGGCAGAGTTTTCGTACAACAACAGCCATCATTCGAGCATTGGTATGCCACCCTTTGAGCTGTTGTATGGGAGGAGGTGTCGGACCCCCATCTGCTGGGGATAGGTGGGGCATCGGGTAATGGGTAGTACGGAGATTGTGCTTCAGACGAAAGAGCAGATACAGCAGGTCAGGCAGAGACTGTTAACCGTCCAGAGTTGCCAGAAGAGCTTTGCGGACAGGCGTCCGTCCGAGCTCGAGTTTCAGGTTGGTGACCTGGTACTCTTAAAAGTCTCTCCTTGGAAAGGAGTGATTCGATTCAGGAAGAGGGGCAAGTTGGACCTCAATACATTGGACCTTTCAGGGAAATTGAGAGAGTAGCTAGGGTAGTGTACCGTTTGCATCTACCTGCGAAGCTGGGTCAGATTCACGACACCTTTCATGTGTCGCAGTTGAGGTAGTGTATTGCCGACGAGTCGGCTGTGGTTCCATTAGAGGATATTCAGGTGGATGTGGGTCTGAACTATGTTGAGAGACCAGTGGCAATTAGGGATCAAAAGGTTAAGGTTCTGAGGAACAAGGAAGTGCCCTTGGTGCAAGTGCAGTGGCAGCATCGGAAGGGGTCCGAGCTGACGTGGGAGTCCGAGTCGGAGATGCGGGAGCAGCATCCAGAATTGTTTTCGGTATAAGACTTCGGGGACGAAGTCTGGTTGTAGTAGGGGAGAATTGTAACAACCGAAATTCAGGTACAACCGATTAGCCCTTCATCTTTATTTATTTGTCATTTTGGGCCTTTGTGTTGGGCGAGTACGCTGGGCATACAAGGAGTACGTTGCGCCTACTCGCGCGCCTCATTTAAAACACGTCATCGTCGGGTATGCTGGGCGTACCCAAGGTTACGCCGGGCGTAATCGGTCCAGACCCAAAACCCTAATTTGAGTTGTTGGCTATAAAAGGAATGAGATGGCTTGGTTCCTCAGCCACCATCCTTCAGAAAGAAACCCTAAGAGAGTTGTCCCTTCGTTCATAGCTTGTTTTTGAGTGTTCTAAGCTTTGAGGTGTCATTTCAAGGTAGCAAAAGGAAAGAGGAGTCCATTGTGGAGGCTAGAAGTTGGTGTGTAAGTGTAGATCCGTGAAAAGAAAAGGTTGGAGCTTCTTCCTAAGGTAAAAAGTTCAGATCTTGCCTTGTAGTTCTTATGGTATGCTTCATGGACCAATTTCTAGGGTTTTGGTCCCAAAGATGGAGACTTCTTGATCAAGTAGTCTCCATTGGCTTAAATCTACCATATTCCAGGTCCATTTGAGTTGTATGTTCATAAAAATGTGATCTTGGACGTATATTTTTAGCCATGCATGAGATCTAGATCTTTGGAGTTGAAAAGGAAGGTATTAGAGAGTGTAGGAGCCTTTACAACCATGATAAGGCTTAAAGGTTCTGACTTTATGGATTAGGAGGCTTAATGAGAGCCAGATCTAGAAGTTGAAGGAATGTGTTAACCATTTAAGACAAGAAATATGGTATGGCTGAATCTAGGATTTACGCTGGGCGTAACTCCCAGTACGCGCAGCGTAAGGGGTTGCGACCCCTGATTGTGACTCATCGATGTACGCCCCGCGTACAGAAGCTGGTACGCCCCGCGTACTGTGGTCAGTTGACTTTCGTTGACTTTTAGGGTTTGGTCAACATGAGTCAAGGAAGGGTAAAATGGTCTTTTACCCCTGTGTGGGATAATGATAAGGGTGTAGCCTAGTCTTGAAAGTCTATATTAATTAAAATGATATTTCGTTATGATTAGGCGGGGTTGGGTCTTCGTTTCAAGATTCGGAGATAGCGAGCACGTGAGATTCTAGACTTCCTACGAGGTGAGTCTTTTTACTGTAGCTGGAAGGGTATTTATGTGTGACCGAGAGGTCAGATATGTTATGAGTTGTATGCATTGAATATGATAAGTTCACCGTTTGTATGTGCTATGTATGCTATGCTTGATATGAGCCGGAAGGCATTTTATGTTATGGGCCAGAAGGCATTGTGATGTGGACCGGAAGGTCGACGCGGTTAGGACCGGAAGGTTTACCGGGTCGGGACGAAAGTCCCTGAGATACATGGACTGGAAGGTCATGGCCTGGAAAGGCGTATGTGCGTAAGTAGTATTTTGGGGAACTCAATAAGCATTTATGCTTACAATTGTTGTGTTATTTTTTTCAGGTACTAGCGAGGACCGTAGGAAGGCGCTGGCGTGATCTGTACACAATGATGGAGGATTTATGATCTTGGGATTTATATGATTTGTATTATGATATGATACATTGGATCTTTATGACTTGTTTTGGATGAAAACATGTTTTTAAGAAATGAAAATTTTGTTTTGAAAATTTACGTTGTTACATTGTTTTTATTTCTCCCCCTAAATTTGTGCATAGGAGAGAACTGAAAGTAAATGCGCAAATTTAAAGTATCCTAAAACAAAAAAATTTCTTTAAAGCGAATCAGTTTAAGAAAAGCTCAGGAGTATCGAGAAGAAAACTCAAACCATAAGTCACCGATTGAATTTGCATCCAGAAGTTCTGAGAACAGCACACGTACTCTCAGAACATATCTGAAAATTCTTCATGTCATTAAGCACAAACCCCATGTGATCCCTTCCTTTATTCCCTTCCTGCAAAGGACACATACTCTCAAACAAATGTCTGAATGTTGTATAGTTGAGAGATGTCCCCTATCAAGTGCCAGGAACAGCCATTACCAACAAACCGAAGTCTGATGATATGCCTCCATAGCTGCTCCGACATAGAGCGGGATCAGTTGGTCTTTGGAACCCAGTCCATTTTGAAACCGGGTCGACCTTTGTCATCTTTGCACGATACTCTCTCCCATGACATGTCCTGCTTACCACAAACAGAAGATGTAAAAATATTAGAAGTGTTAAAAGATTTGGGAGAGTGAGCCTTTGGAACCCATTTGTAGTTGGGTTTAACCCATTTCTTTTTCGTTCTGATGGATGGCTCAGTACTTGCTTTTGATCTTGATGTCGGCTGTTGAGATGAATTTGATTTTGGCTTCATGGGAGCATCTCTTGGATTTGGCTTCTTGACCGACATTCCCTTCTAGACCTTGGGAGTTGGATTCTTGGCCTTTTGGGTTTGATTGTTGGCCTTCTGTGCGTTCCAGTCATCATTGTCTGAACGTGACCTTGAGGGGTTTCTTTTAGAAAACCTCCCTCTTGGTGCGTTCTGCCAGTCTTGTGCATAGTAAGGAATATATGCTCGATTAGGACAATTTCTAGCAATGTGTCCAGGTGTTCCACAGTGAAAGCAAGGCTTTTTCTTCACTGTGGAGTCGTTTCCTCCTGCCCCTGGTGGTGTGTCTTTTCCTTGTCTCTTACTTTTCCCATGCTCACACTTGCAACAAGAACTATGTTGCGTTGGAATTGGTGACCTGTATTTCTCAACGGAAGGTTGATCAGAAGCATTTGAGTTCGAAGCAACAGATTCAGAGTTCAAGGAGATGTTTGTTTGTTCAGTAGTATTCCCCTTGTTCTCAGCCTCTACTACTTTACCTGCACATACAATAGAAGCATTAGTATCTTCAACTTGAATACCTCCTGACACAAATCCAGCTGGTTTGCCATATCGAAGATGTGCCTCCCTGTCAATTTCATCATTTGTCATAGGGATGGATGTGTAGTTATGATTGAAAGGTGGAGGAACACTATCATACCCTAGACCCTTGTTTTGATTTTCTTTGAATTTTAATTGGGTTTCATATAAGGACTCGACTGTCTTACTTGACACAGTGTAATTTTTGAAACTAACATCTGTTTTTCCACACTTTATATTCAAAGTGTCAAGTTCTTCAGTTACAGCATCAAGTTATTTCTTAATGTGATCATAATTTTCACACTTGTTGCTGTAATCTTCTTGTAATTTCCGGAAATCCTTGATTTTTGTTTCTAATTGAGCTTTTAACGGTTTCTGTCCTTTCCTAAGAGTATAGCCTTCGTATTTGAGGTCCTCATTTTCTCTTTTTAATAAATCAATTTGTTCGCAAAGAAATTTAATCGTAGCTTTAAAAGATGGAGTACATGAAACTTCATTTACCGGAATTGATATGGAACTCATTTTCATTTTTAATTTTATTTTTATTTTTTTTTATAATTTTAATTTCCCTTTGACTTAAAAAACGAGAAAGTCAACCTTAAAAGTCAAATTTAAAAAATCAAACTCAAAAGTCAAACATAAAAGTCAAACCGAAAAGCGAAATTTGAAAAATTAAAAGACAAACGAGAAAGTCAAAAGGTTAAAGTCAAAGGTCAAATTTTAAAAGTCAAAGTCAAAATTTTAAGGTTAAAGATAAAAATAAAATAAAAAATTAAAAACAAAAAAAAAATTTGGGTTGAAAATAGAATTTAGAAATAAAAAAAAATTGATTTTTGGGGTTAAAAATGCCAATTTTCGAAAATAATAACCTAGAAGGAGAAGTTATCTTTCAAATTTCGGAGGAGTGACACAAGGAGTATTCCAGATGAGATGGTAAGGTGCTGGGGCAATGACCTTGATGTCCAGGGTTCGTTCCCTGGCACCTCAACTTCGCTTCCTTTTTTTTATGAAAGGGCTGCTGTGCGAGGTTGCTGCTTGCGAGGCCGAGGATCCGAGGCGAGGCGAGTCTGCTGCGATGCGAGGTTGCGATGCGAGGACGAAGACCGAAGACCTAGCCGCATACTCCGAGCCGTAATCCAAGACCGCACATCGGGGCCGCACACCGAGCCGTATACTCCGAGCCGCACACACCGAGGCCGCACACCGAGGCTGCTGAGCCGCACACCTTCAACCAGCCGCACTCTTTCAACCGAGCCGCACACCTTGAACAGATTCGCGAAAAAACGATGTTTTTTCACCCTTTTTGCTCCAAAACTCGATCAAAAACTCGTTTTTAGGAAAAATGCAAAGAAGTAACCCCCCTTATTTTCGCGAGATATATCCAAAAACTCTATTCTCTTTTCAAAATAAGATCAAATAAGCTCTAGATCTAAAAAAATTGATTGATACAACCAAGCTTTGATACCAATTGTAAGTCCCCTAAATTGCTTGTGTATCAATCAGATCCAATTGATGGTGCGGAATCACGATCAATTGGATGATGTCAGATCAAATAGAAGAGAAGAAGAAGAATAATAACTTGAATCTAATGTATTGATGATATGATTGATGCTGCTTACAATAGATTCTCTTACACACACTATTCCTCTCTAACTTTCTCTCTCTTCTCTAGCCTTCTCTTTTCTAACCGTACACTCCCACATGCACTCCTGTATTTATATGGACCTCCAGCCATACACATGTGTACAGCCACACACCCTGTTTACGACCGTACACAGGGTGTGCGGCCGTATACACGTGTACGACCGTACACACAAACCGCAAACACATACAACATTACATAAAAATATATTTTTGCTAAAAAAGAAAAGTATAAACCATATTTTTTGACCCAACAGGGCCCGGTACATAAGTCAAAACCAAATCATCGAGGGACCCAGATATCACTTCTATTTCTAAAAGGAACATATAAACTTCGACTGATATGCTTGTACTGACTATTTGTTGAATTATACAAAAAGGCACGTTTTATAGCATCGAGTTACCAATGCGTTTTCGTACAATCAATGGATAACCAACTCATAGTCAACAACTCATATCTCTAGGTTTGAAGATTTATATGATATTACCGTCTCACAATCATTCGAGATAAATTCCATGAAGTGATGCAAGTGAGCGTGGGTTGAATCCAATACTCAGGCCTTATGAGTACTCATGAATGTTGTAGCAACCTTTTCTATGTCTAAAGCACTTTAGACAAATCATACAACCCAAATTCATGATAGTCTTAAATCAATACCTACTTCCAAAGTTTGACTGACTGTGGAGAGTTTAAATAATAACATAATTATTCTGGAAGTCAAAACATGCAAAATTGAAACATAGTAAACAATCAACACAAGATAGTAACACTTTACTCATAAATAAATAACAACTTTTATTTAATAACCAAATGTCAATTACATTTTACAAGTTTCAGAAAACTAATTATTGAAACTGATATCATCCTTCAGCCCGATGCGCCTCGCATGCTGTAAATGCTTAACCCTACTCAGTCCCTTCGTGAGGGGATCTGGCGGGTTCTCATCTGATGATACCCTCTTTGCCACGAGAAGTCCTTCTTCTATTCGATATCTAATGAAATGGTATTTTCTGTCAATGTGCCTAGATCTCCCGTGATCTCTTGGTTCTTTAGCCAAAGCAACCGCACTTTCACTGTCACAGAAAATTTATATTGGCTCCTTTATAGCTGGTACAACTCCAAGGTCTCCGATGAAGTTCTTTAGCCATATCGCCTCCTTTGCTGCCTCGCTTGCTGCTATGTACTCTGATTCACAAGTTGAATCAGCTACTATCTCCTGCTTGGAATTTTTCCAAGTAATTGCCCCTCCATTTAGGATAAAGACCCAGCCTGACTGAGAGTAGAAATTATCCCTATCATCCTGGAAGCTAGCATCACTATATCCTTCCACTCTCAAGTCATCACCGCCACCAAGGGTAAGGAACCATTCCTTAGTCCTCCGCAGATACTTAAGAATGTTCTTTACCGCAGTCCAGTGTGCCTTGCCAGGGTTCCCTTGACATCTATTGACCATGCTCAAAGGAAAGGCCACATCAGGGCGAGTACAAGTCATAGCATACATGATTGAGTCCACATCGGAAGCATATGGTATTTGACTCATCTCAGCTATCTCAACCTCTGTATTCGGACTCTGAGTCTTACTCAACTTGTCATTACTATGGATTGGTAATTCTCCTTTCTTGGAATCTTGCATACTGAACCTCTTCAATACCTTATCCACATAAGTACTCTGATTAAGTCCAATTAGTCTCTTACTCCTGTCTCTTAATATCCTTATCCCTAGGATATAGGCAGCTTCCTCAAGGTCCTTCAGAGCGAAACACTTCCCAAGCCAAGACTTAACCTCTTGCAAAGTTGGGATGTCATTTCCTATGAGAAGTATGTCATCCACATACAACACCAAAAATCTAACTATACTCCCACTGGCCCTACCATACACACATGAATCATCCTCACTCCTAGAGAAGCCAAACTCTCTGACCTTCTCATCAAAGCAAAGATTCCATCTGCGAGACGCTTGTTTCAGTCCATAAATGGATTTCTCAAGCTTACACACTCTATTAGGGTATTTTGGATCGACAAAGCTCTCTGGTTGAGGCATTGAAACATCCTCAGCCAACTTCCCATTAAGGAAAGCGGTTTTGACATCCATTTTCCATATTTCATAATCATGAAATGCGGCTATGGCTAATAACACCCTAATAGACTTAATCTTTGCTACTGGCGAGAAGGTCTCATCATAGTCAACTCCCGAAGTTTGAGTAAATCCCTTCGCAACCAGTCACGCTTTGTAAGTGTGTACCTTCCCATCCATGTCGGTCTTCTTCTTGAAGATCCATTTGCATCCTACTGTCTTACGACCGGGTACATTTTCAACCAAGTTCCAAACTTGATTGTCATACATGGACTGAATCTTGCTGTCCATAGCCTCCTTCCATTTTGCAGACTTAGGGCCTGTCACGGCTTCCTTATAATTATTAGGTTCATCCAAATCTATCAATATACTATCACGGATAAATGTATCACCCTCAATAGTGATATGATAACCATAAAAAAAATCAGGTGTGTTCCTAGTTCTAGTGGAACGCCTTGGAGGTACGGACTCATCTATCGGCTCAACAGGACTTTCCTCTTTAGGTTGGACGATAGTGTTTGATGTTCCTTCACCACTTGACTCTTGAAGCTCTTCAAGGTCAATTTGCCTCCCACTGTACCCTTGGCTTATGAATTCTCTCTGTCTCTCTCTCTGTCTCTCTCTCTCTCTCTCTCAAGACTCCTCTTCTTGCTACAAAGACCACATTATCACTGGGTCTGTAGAAGAGGTAACCAAAGGATCTTTGTGGGTAGTCGATGAAAATACACCTCTCGCTTCGGGGTTCAAGCTTGTCATGAGTCTCACGCCTCAAAAAAGCTTCACAACCCCAATTTTTAATGTGGTCCAAATTGGGCACTTTCCCAGTCCACATCTCGTGAGGTGTTTTGGCAACCTTTTTAGTAGGGACTAGATTAAGGATATGGGCGGCAGTCTCTAAGGCATACCCCCAGAAAGAGATTCGTAACGAAGCTCGACTCATCATGGAACGAACCATATCCAACAAGGTTTGATTGCGCGTCTCAGCCTTAAGATAGTCAAGGAACTCAATGCTAAGATACTCTCCTCCCCGATCAGATCGGAGCATATTGATGTTCCTACCCAATTGATTCTCAACTTCCTTCTTAAACTCTTTGAACTTTTCAAAGGTTTCTGACTGATGCTTGATTAAGTAAATATATCCATATCTACTGTAATCATCAGTAAAAGTCACATAATAGCGATTAGCATCCCTTGTAGCCACTCTGAAGGGCCCACACACATCCGTGTGTACAAGGTCCAACAAACCTTCATCCCTATCACAAGTACCTGTGAAGGCTGACTTTGTCATTTTTCCAAGCAAACAAGATTCGCAACTATCATCTGACTTGAGGTCAAATGATTCCAAGACTCCAGCCTTTTGGAGTTGGCCTATGCGGTTCTTGTTAACATGTCCAAGACGACAATGCCACAAGGATGCTTTATCCAAGCTATCTGAAAAATCAATATACAACACATTATTTCCTAAATTGTCTACAACATTCACAGCTTCATATACACCATCACAAGGTAATGCTTTAAAGTAAAATACATAATTGTAATAAACATTAATAGCACCATTTTTATTATCAAACGAAAATGAAAAACCTTGTTTGTACAAGGCATGAAAAGAAATAATATTTCTCGGCATTTCGGGCGAGTAACAACACTTATTCAAATCTAACCTTAACCCATTATTAAGCAATAAAGAATAAACTCCTATCTTGGTGACATGTGATGCTTTCCTGTTGCCAATGACTAAGTTTATCTTCCCGTGCTCCATTTGCTCATTTCTTCTTAGGCCCTGCAAATCAGTACAAATGTGAATACCACAACCTTCCCACCAAAGAGTTGGCATTAGATAAGTTATTAGACAATATTGTATAAATGCCTACATGGGTGGGTTTAACCTTCCCATCCTTTACATCTTGCATATATTTGGGGCAGCTTCGCTTCTAGTGCCCTTTTTCCTAGAAATAGAAGCATTGTGCTTCCTTTGGGTTTGAAGAAGGAGTAATGGGACTTTTATTTGTCCCACTTGAAGAGGAAGCATCAAGGGGCTTACACTTGGTACCCTTCGAAGGGCTTTTCCTCTTCTTACCCTTTCCCTTCCCAATAGCCAGAACAGGGGCTGCTGAAGGAGTAGAAGTAGAAGTAACAACCGCCTTACCCTTAAGGCCAGTTTCAGCTGTCCTCAAGAGTCCTTGAAGCTTGCTAATTGTGACCTCCTCCTTGTTCATATGATAAGTCATACGAAACTGAGCATAACATGGAGGTAAGGAATAGAGAATGATGTCAATCGCCATGTCCTTAGGGAAGTGAAAATTTAGTTTCAACAATCGGTCCACGAACCTTTGCATTTTCTGCAAGTGACCGGTGATGGGTTCCCCATCCTTCATCCTGGTGGTTATCAGCATTTTCTGCAAGTGATTGGTGATGGGTTCCCCATCCTTCATCCTGGTGGTTATCATAGAGGAGATGATTTCATACCTCTCTTGACGCGCGATCTGGTGGTACCTTTCCAATAGATCTTGGTGCATCTCATAGGGGTAGAAATCTTCAAAGGATTTTTGAAGTTCGGGAGCCATGGTGGCCAAGATGATACATGCTACTTTCGTATCATCCTTCTCAAGGGCAACAAACTCCGCAAACTCTTCAGGAGTAGCAGTGGCTTCATTCACAACCTTAAGCTCCCTATCGAGGACATACTCCTTGTCCTCATAGCGAGTAATCATACTGATGTTTCTGATCCACTCGTTAAAGTTGGATCCATCAAAAATGGTTTTCCAACACAAGTTCATTAGGGAAAAGGAGCCTGTAGGGTTTGAGCCAGCAGCGTTATTGGAAGACATCTGAAATAAAAGGAAGACAAGTTTCATTAGATTAAGAGTCCTTAATAAGTCACCCAAATGAAATATTAAGGCTAGGATCCAACAAACTATTTATAGTTAGAAGAGGGATGCCGTAATCCACACTATAAAATATTTGAAGGTAGGTAAATGACGATTTACCAATTTCCACCATAAGAATGAAATATTTTATAATTAGGTTTTATTGGTTTTGAAACTCCTAGATCTTTTGAGATACATTGAACTTTTCAATGGCATGTTTGAATCTCGATTGTGCTCTCTCAAGTTTGTGACTGGGATGTCGATGATCACAAACAAGGTGTGAATAAGCATACAAATTGACTTCGTACCCTTAACCATATTACCTAATCGATATGTCGGTTAACCACACACGCTCCACCGATCTATAATAAAGTCAAGTTACCCTTTGCCACAATTACTAGTCCTTGCTAGTGTGCCGATTAACCACACACGCTCCACTAACGACTTGGTAAGGTACAAAGTGTAATTTTATGGGCTAGCACCTTTTTTCACATTTTCCTAAAGTAACTAAGATTGGGAATTGATAATGTATAGTTACTTTACATTCATTACACTTTTAATGAGAATTTAAAGTCGTATCCTATCCGTTTGGCTAACGACCCTCCATCGATCAAGAAAGCGGTGGGCGAGAGTGGACACACATTAAGTCACCATTTTATAGGCAACAACCTTATACCCCTCCTATAGACCGGCTTCGTGAATGAGGCCTACTAATAGTAAGAAAGACATATTCTTATACATATTTATATAATAAAATTATAATAATAGTATAAGTTTTGATTATTAAACTTTTAAAAATCTAAGGTTTAATTTGGAATTAAAGTATTAAAGTGTAGGACTTTACAAATTCCAAAACCTGAGGGCATGAATTGAAACTATTCCAAGGCTCTTCAATTTTTAACTTATGAGTTTTAATGGTTCATAAAAATGAAGACTCTTCATTTTATGAAACCTCTTTGTTCTTTAATCACAATTTATGTAAGTGACTTTTGGTTATCCATAACTTGAGGACAAGTTATGTACTTCATCATTGACATTAAGATCAAGAATTAAACACATATGAAGGTTACACATAATTCCTATGATCTTCTAAAAACTCATAAGAACACATATTCATCTCAAGCAATTTAAAGAAATCATATTAACACATATAATACTTGAAATATTGATAAAAGCCATGTGAAATGGGTTAACATAATCATTACCTCTTTGAAAAACAGATTTTACAAGTCCAAAATAGTTTGGGATAATGATTTTAATCCATTTCCAGCAACAAAACTCCGAAAACTGTCCAACACGCTCCTACTTGTCAAGTGCATGAACCTACTCAACGAGTAGGATGAATTTGTTCATGGACTCGTCGAGTCCTCCCCATGAACTCAGCGAGTCCAGTCGTCAGAGAGCAGATCTTCGACTTTTTCAAGAAGTTTGCATCAAGTATACAGAAAACAATACTAGGCTCTGATACCACTGATGGGTTTAGAGCATTCTAACACCCCTATGGTGTACATGCAACCCTATTAACCTTGAATCTATGTTTTCTCTATATACATGCAAATTTCTTTCTCAAGGTTATTTCCTAACTAGAATGGCATGTGGAATATATAAAACATAAAAACTAGTAGAAATACATACCTTGTTGTTGCTTGGATTCCTTCAAGACTTTGTGAGCCTGACAGCCCAAATGTTGTGCCTCAAATGCTTCACACAACACCACAAAACTTGGAATAACTTGAGAGAATACTGCTATACTCAAAATCGGTTATGCCCTCACAAGAACTCGCTAGGTCCGATGAATACTCTTAATTGTAATGACTCTTCATTTCTCATGACCCATGGGTTTGTAACTCCCATGGACTATCCATGGAGCTCCATATGTTTATAACCAAACCCATAAACCATGGATCATTAATCCACCATAAAAGAATTGATGATTGTCATAATCAACCCTATATATTTAATCAGACTTACTTTGATCACCAAATTAATACTAGATTAATACTTGATCAATACTAATTAAATAATACTATTATTAATATATTAGAACTTATAATATATTAATAATCACATGTGTACTTTCTCTCATTTTGTCAATCCAAGTATTGGAATGCCACGCAACCCAAATGGACCATGCCGAGTCGCATCAGGTACATACCAAATAAAGTTATGGAAATAGACACTATATCCAATAAAAATTCCATCTTGCCTATATACGCCCATGAATGTAGATCATGTCATACCCAACGATGGCCCTTATGCCTTTAATGGAACATCGTTAAACCATGTCAAAGAACAACATTCCCTACACTTCAAGTCCTAAATATGTATCTCAGGTCTAAGAATACAAAGATACAACGTTGATCAAAACATCACTCTTGACTACGATCCATAAAGTGATTTTGATGTGGGTCAAGTCCAATACTTATTCTCCTAATCAAGTACCTATGAACTTGGTAGCATCTCATGCAATTTTCATCTCCATGAATATCAACCAATCCACTCATACTAGTCTTACCTCTTTGATGCTCTCAGAACTATGAACGACTATGGACATTTAGAAACACCTAGTTTAAACATCCTAATATAGAGCATAACAATTATTCAATGAAAGACTCATAACGAATATATCAATTCATTATAATATATGTTGCTTGTACTGTGCCAATATCCAAATACTAAATTTAATCAAATACATCTACTTATATTAACAAGTTCTTATAGTACCAACTTGATTTTCATGCTATATCTAATGAAGGTTCTTTATATTCAAACTATATCGAAGAATATTAATCAAGCCCATACGTGATAATCATACATAAATGCATCTCTATGTGTTTTCTTAGTTTTTGGTCAACTATTAAGCATATTCAACAATAATTGAAAACTTGTTAGTTCCAAACGATGATGCATTTAGTTTATGGTTCCTTACCTCTTAAAGTTCCATATAGCTCCCGCTTAGAAAAAGAACTTTCTAAGTACTTGTCTTATGGAATGAAAATTAGTGGGATTAGTAGAAACTTCATCCGAAACAATCATGTAGGGTAATCTACTTAAATGCAGTTAGTAGATGCTAGAGTGGTTAAGCTTATTGTCTAACATAAGCTCTATAACTCTATACCTTTTAGATAAGGATAAAACATTTCATTCCCAGTCTAATATTATTATCTAATCCACTTGTTTGGTTGGAATATATATATATATATATATATATATATATATATATATATATATATATATATATATATATATATATATATATATATTCAATATATATTTGTTGCAATGAGCATAATTCAAAAAATTTATAAAGTAATTAGTTCTCTTATAACATCATATAATAGACTGAAAGGTCTATCCTTATCCTCTTCAAAAACTTGTACTATCGACTTTTAACCAGTAGCCAGGTGACCCTATCTCACTAGAGAATTCAAAGGCTACCTCGAACATCAAAAGATAGATCCAAGTGACTAGGTGATCCTGTGCCACAAGAACCATACTAATGACGAGTGAGTGTTTTTGACAGAATGAGTTATGATCAATTCCATAACTCCTAAGATGTCCCAAGAAGACTTGGTTCAGAAAACTCATTTTCTTTATCACAAGGACAGGTTGATGATGATCTCATGAAGTCGAATCTCAATCTTCATAATGAAAAAATTTGAGCAAATCAAAAGTTTCAATAAGAAAAAATAAAAGTTGTCAATGAAATTGACTAAGTATCTATCACCAAATCTATTCATGGATTGAAAAGATAACATACATCACTTATGTATAATTCATTGTCAAGCCGTTCTTCCTTTAACTACTAATAAATAAAGACACTTACGGATCATCATCCTGTATAAATAGGATCCGCATATATCAAATGAATCAAGCTCATTTGCCTTAAAAGTCTAGCTACTTCGATTTGGCTATCTTCAAGTCTATGTTACCATGAAAGTTTCTTGAGTTTCTAGGGTATTTTGTTTATCTTTCTTCTTGCTCTTTATTTGAAGTTTGATAATTAATTGGTGGGTTTATTATAGGAAATTGAGCATTTGTTCTGAGAGAGATGTCTGCTGGGTTTGGGGAAGTGCCAAATAGGTCATCCCAATCCCCATCTTGTTTAAACGCTAACAATTCCATTAATGGCGATCTAGGAAACTTTGAATGGATCATATTATTTGATTTAGCTCAAGATCCAATCGTGACTTTATGTGGTCTCCTGTTTTGTTGGCCATGCCTTTACAAATGGCTTCACATTCATTCACATTCACAAGAATGCCCAGTTTGTAAAGCCCTAATTCAAGAAGAAAAGTTAGTACCTTTATATGGAAGAGGTAAAAACTCAACAGACCCAAGATCAAAGTCAGTTCCAGGTGTCGAGATTCCACATCGGCCGCCAAGTCAGCGACCAGAAACCGCCCCTCCACCAGAGAGAAACGCATTCCCTCAACATAGGTTTGGATTAATGGGTGGTTTTGGGCCTTCAATGACTGCAAGTTTTGGGAATTTTACTTTCTCATTTGGTGGGTTGATTCAATCTTTCTTTAATGTTCAAATGCATGCTTTCACTGGTCCTTAGATGTATGGAAATGGTGGTGGTGGTGGTGGAGCTGTTCATGGTTTTAACTTTGGCGGCAATCATCATCATCATCATAATCATGCACATGGAGGCCATCAGCAGAGAGGTCATCACAATGAAACAGGTTTTTCTGCAGCTTCACCAATTCTGATAATTGGTCTTCTTTTTCTGTTGGCTCTTCTTCGGAACTGAGTTAAATTTTATTATGATGTGGACTTTACATAGTTTTTTGCCTTTCAGAATGAGACTTGAGAAGTATATCATTTGTTTTTTTTCTTTATTTGATTATGGTATATGTAGCTGTTTATAAAGGTTTGCTTTTAGAGCATTATTTGTACTTTGAGTAGTGTTTGATCATGAGGATGTTTTTTTGGATTAAACTTACTAGTGTACTTCTATGTCCCCCTATCTTGTTATAGGGTTAATGTAATAATTTGACCTATTAAAAAAGGGGATTGAAGGTGTGTTTGAGAATGCTTATGAGAGGGGCTTATTGACGTTTGACTTTTTAAAAAGTTAAAAAGTCTAAAAAAGTGCTTGCGAATGGATAAAGTGATTTTAGAAATAGCTTTCAAAACACTCACAAATGAGTTTTTGAAAATTCGCATGTTTCTTATGTTTCTTATCTTTCAAATGCTTATAACTTATTCACCTAAATTAACTATGAAATGACTATAAGCTAGCATAAACTAATACAGATTACAAATAAGATATGTCCTAATTTTTTTTTCAATATAGATTTGATTTTTTTTCTATATAAATTACAAATAAATTTTAAAAAGTAGGTGGGTTCGAGAACCCACCTGGTCTTTGGGTTTGCCTTTGACTTTTGACCATCTTAATATAAGGTAGGTCCTCATTTCCATCCTCTCCACCCCAATCATCATCTTAATACAAGGTAGGTCCTCCTTTTGAGGTTGGTATATATGTTTCATATTTATATATTCATGGTGATTATGACATAGATAAGTTTGAATAAAATATCATTTTATTATTTAGGTGTCATGATCTGAACTATCAATTCATGAAAGCTTAGAGATTTACTTCATAAATGACATTATGAGAAAATATTCTTTTACACAAAATACATCGTTTCAGAACATGAATGTGAACATCCATTAAACAATAAGTAAGTCTAGATTTATTTATAAATTACAATTGTTACATGTCCCTATAAGGATAGGTACAAAACATCTGCATTTCCCTTAATTGAACTATAAGTCTATTTGTGTACACAATCTCTTATACTTCCATTATTCAATGTTTGAACAGATTTGAAACATTTTCTACTGTTCTGATTGAATATCGGCTTTACTTGATGACACAATTGATATGTTTCATAATTGTCCAAGACTTTCTACAAGTCAGGGTTAATTACTCCAGTATGATGTGAGACACATCAACATCATTACAATAATACTCCCATCAAAGTGTCATGATCAATGTAACTGGTTAGAAGAGGTTGTTTAGGTATGAGATCTTTTAGTATATATAATTTCTATTTATCCTTCAGGTGGAACCTTAGGATATTTTACCAGTTACATAAATTATAATTATCAAATGTTACTATCTCTTGAAACTCAACAAGAGAGGGATTTTACAGGGCGTAAAATTATTAATAGTTATCAACAGAATTTAACAACGTTTCATTTAATATTTTCAATATTTAGTCTTTAAAATTAATACCTTTTTTTGTTTCTTAAAACATTAATTTATTAAATTCTAGGATCCAAGTAACAAACAAGTCAATGGTTAGGTGACCTTTATCCCATAAACTTAAAAAACTCGATAGGTAGCGATTACCAATTGCATGCAATATGTAACCCCTAGATTATGGGATCCTAAACAACTATTGCTTAACTTGGGATGTTTATCCCATCTATGTCTTAGACCTCTCATGATTAGGTGACCTTTATCACAGAAGTTCTGATCAAGTCATTCTACTTGAAACAACTTGTAGTATTGTAACTAACCAATGACAAGGTGACCTTTAGAAACCAAAAACTACAAAACTACCCCGAACATCATAATCCAATCTTAATGACCAGGTGACCCTATGACACTAAGACCATACAAATGATAATGAATGTTCTTCAAAAGGACGACAATGACTTGCAATTTTAGAAAGGGTTTTATATATGCTTTACAATTATAGTTTATAAAAACATGGTCTCATGAATATTGCATGCATCCAACAATTCATGTACCCTTTTCTAAAATTCATATCAGTTGTTATGAGGTTATTTAGGTGTCAAATTAACTTCATTTTATTTTCCATTCGCCACAATCAACTATAAACTAAAATCTGGTATTTTAAAGTTTAGTTGTAGATCGGTTTTAAGAACCGGTAACAGTCTTAATAAAATTTCATTTTATACTTAAGACTTGGAGTTTTGGATGACTTTTGGATGAGTTATAAAATCATTATTTTAATTCTCCTTTTAACAATCAAAAACATATGACTTCATGGATTTATAGAAAAAACTCATTCCATTTTATAAACTCAATTTTATGCATCTTATGATAAAAGTCATATTTTAATAAACTAAAAATTGGGTGATAATACTTTTGTTTTAAATCTCATTTGGCATGCATAAAACATAATATCAACATGTTTCGTTATGTTTAAAACACCAATATCATATGTTAAGTTTCAACACAAAAATAGTCATTGGTTTTATTATTTGCAGTTATAACACTACAAAACCGACTTTAGTCTTTTTAATAAAAACTCCTTATTTATTATACATACATGAAGTTTATATAATGTTTAAACATCTTCTAAACAATTTCAAATATTTTAAATTTGGATATTTATAAGTTTTACAATAAAACTATTTTCAACACAAATTCAATTTTTAACTGGTAACCGGTAAAATGTTTTTATAAATATCCGTTTATAAACATCTTATGTTATCTTTTGAATATTTTTTTACTCAAACTCCAAGTGATATTATCTTATGTTAAAATTTTGAATAACATGTAAAACTCATTTTCGTACACAAAACATAACATAAAATTAAACATCGCATGCATGCATTTTAATGTGTATAAGCCAAGCCATATCTAGTAATAATTTTTGTGAGCCATCACAAAAATTATTAAGTCTTTCCTAAAGGACTTAAGGGATACTTTAAAAGGTCTTCAAGCTCCCATTTTCCAAGTCAACTCATGCTTGCAAAAGGACTTCAAATACTCATGTAGTGAAAGTTGCAACACTTAAACCATTAAGACTATAATTAAGCCTAAAACCAAAATTAGAAGTTTATGGTTGGGATTATGGTCTTAAATGGTTAAGTCATCTTCAAGGAGGTCATTTATTCATCTTGTTACATTTAAAAGGAATACAACTAGTCTAAGTAATTTATTACAACAAATCAACAAATGAAAAATGATCTATTTATCTATCACATGTAACATCCAAAAAATTTACGCCAATTTAAAACATTTTAATCTATTCAAAAACCATTAAGTTATTACAACTTGTTTTCAAAATAGTTTAAACATAAGAGTATCCCCATAACCAAATCACAAAATCATGAGATATGAGGAGCGGTACGATCACGCCTTTGCCTTGTGTGACAACCCAAGTTGTCCCGTTACATTTCCCCGTTACCGTTAATGGAATATTCCACTGTATAAAAGTTACGTTAATTAGAGGGCGTCAATTTAATAAACATTCCATTTGGTTACATTTAAAATGCCGTTAAGTTGTGATATAAAGGAAATAAAAATACAGGACACACATTTCCATTTATTTGGAAAATGTTAAGCTTTATATTGTTACGACCACTAAATAGGGTGCGACCAAAAGCCCCGTTTAACGGCAGTATCGGGTAAAATTCCACTGAGCCCCGACTCGAAACCCTATATAAGGGTGAGTGGAGTCCATTGGAGACTTTTTACACTCTCTCTATACTCTCTCTCTAGACCCGTTTTCGCCCCGAATCCAAAACCCAACGCTTCCAAATTGTAAGTCCGCTTAACCTAGATTGTTCTAAACATTACCAGCTGTAATTATAGCCCCAAAACCATCCAAGAAGGCATGGGATAAGGAGTTTACGGCCCAGGAACACTCTAGGGCCGTAAACCCCTAAAATGGTGCCAAACATGCCTTTAAACTTGCCCTTAAGCTTGGAAACTAATAGGGGATCTAGCCTAGGAGTGTTTAAACATCAAAACTCAATGAATTGGGGCATAAAAGTGAGTTTACGGCCCAAGCACATGCTTAGGCCGTAAACCCCTCAAAACCTTGTCAAAATGCCTCCAAAACACTCCCAAACCACACTAGGGCTTATCACATAAATTAGGGGCTTATTCTCTTGGGTTTAGATCACTTAAACAATTAGAATTGGAGGATTAATAGGAGTTTACGGCCCAGACATTTGTCAAGGCCGTAAACTCCCCAAACCAAGCCAAAATGTTGGTTTTCTTCCCCCAAATGACCTTAGACTATTTCCATAAAATAATAGGAAGGATTTAAGGACTTAAACATATGAAATGGAGGGGTAAAAAGGAGTTTACGGCCCAAGCAAGTGTCTAGGCCATAAACTCCCCAAAACACATCCAAATGTTAGATTTAATCCCCCAAAATAGCATCACACTTCATTAGAAATTGCTAGAAAGGTATCAGAGGCTTGAAACTTCACAAAACTCTAAGGGTGAGAGTTTACGGCCGTAAACTCCCTTAGGAGTGTCCCTAGGCCGTAAACTCCAAGTTAGTGCCCTTAGAAGCCTCAAACCCACTCATGCCTTTTATGAAAAGTACTTAGAATAATTCCATGAGCAAGCTAGAAGCCTTAAACACCCTAGAACCCATCACCATGAGTTTACGGCCGTAAACTCATGGTGAGATGTCCCTGGGCCGTAAACTAGTTGATAAGGGTTTATTCTTGGAAAGTAAACTCCATTCCTTAGCCATACACACCCTTAAACGCTACCCGGGACACCCAAACACTTAGCCAAAGTGTTTTCCGCTCCTGTGAGCGCGTATATGTGTTTAATTAGTATTATATATGCTAATTGTATGTGAACATATGTTATCATATGTTAAATAGGTCATTGTGTGTGTTCAAGTCCTTGCGTGACACCGAACGCCCAAACGACACCTTCGTCGGACCTACTTAAACTAGGTGAGTTCATACCCCTGAATGAACCTTTTAAATGTTTTAACATGTTTTATAGGGGGGGGGGGGAATACAAGTGAAACATGCCAGTTATCATATCAATCACATGTGATTGATAACCCGCATGCACAAGATTTTACCACTGTACACTGTTTTACCGAGTAGGACACTATAAATGGCTTTCAAAAAGGGTTTTCACTTGTTCAAGTTCTTACTTTTATTGCTTATCAAAGTCCCATTTTCAAACTGATTTATAAAAGATTCCTAAAGATTTCTAAAGGTTTTCACACTTATTTTACCAAAGAATACAAATGCGATTTTCCTGAGTAATACGGTTTTTCCAAGGTTTTCATGATTACTTTCACTTGTTAGTTACTGCTGCTTCACTTTTACTTATTTTAAATTCCTACTCGATAACGCTTTCACTTCGCGATACGCTTATACCGGATTTTGTCTCTATATCGCTTATACTTGTAGCCTCTTATACTTGATAGACGCTCTTACTTCACTTATTGTCGTCGCTGCTTCGTGATACACTTATACTTGGTACACTTATACTTCACGGTTCGATTATCCCACTCTGTATGCTTATAATTCACGACTCGGATATTTCACTGTACGCTTATACTTCACGACTCAGATATCTCACTGTAAACTGATGCTTCACAAGTCGGTTATTCCACACTGCACACTTATACTTCACGGTATGATTCCACTTGATACACACCCAAGCGTAGTTAGATGTATGTATGTGCTTGTGTAGATGCATATAAATAATGATTGAAGGACTTAGGAAGGTTGTCCGCCCTATTTCCTTTTCTTCGTTGAGATGTGGTCTGGTGGGATCGGATGTCCACCCGAAGGTCGTTTGATTCATTAGTTATATATTATGTACACAAGCATAGACATATGGGTTACTTCAGTCAGTTCAGTTATGAGTCTCTACCTCTAGTTCAACACTTACATTAGAAACCCACTAGTTGGAAGTCTCTACCCACTAATTGGGATGCATCTTCAGGACACGACCTTCTCCGTCGTCTAGTTGGTAACCAGAGTCTCCTGTAGGGAGAGCGGACATTGTGTGTATAGATCTACACGGGATTGACAACCCCGCACCCGGACTGCTAGCTACAGTCCCGGCCTACCAAGCCAACGGGTGGCAAATGTATAGGGTCTGTCTCCTCTGTTTTGACCTTACGAGACGTATCTTTCATTTGATACTGTCTGGGGTCTGTCTCCTCTGTTTTAGACTTTGCTGGACGTATCTTTCATTTGATATTGTCTACGGTCTGTATTCACTGTTTTAGAACTTACCAGTTGTACTTCTCATTTGGTACCTTCTGGGGTCTGCGTCTCCATTTGATTAGACTGAACCAGGCGTGTCATTCGTTCAATACTTTCCTGGAGTCTATGGTTCCTTGCCTAAGTCAGCAGTCCTCACTGCTACGACATATGATATTCCCTGTTGTCGTTTGCTTTCCTCGATAATCAAACTCAGTATTTTGACAATGATAGCAACTTAGGGAAAACTACTTTTTACCACATATAGGATTTTCTGGAAAGAACTCTAATACACTGTAAACACTTAAACTATTACTTTATAAAGTTATTTGAATGAAATGCCACTAAATACTTATGAACTCACCAGCATTTGTAAAAAATGCTGATACTCGCTTATCAAATAACTTGTATTCTCAGGTTAGCATTAGACAGGTACATCCCCGGAGCTGTTGATGAAGATAGCTTAGTACCGCGCTGTATTTATTCTATTACTTGTATTACTTCGATGTATTAATGTAACCATGTAAAAACTATTACTATTAATGCAATGTTTTGTTGTACTTTGACTACTATAATGCATGTGTTGTGATACTTGACATGACGTCATCCACCCCAGAACATTTCCGCCGTTCCGATTTTGGGGTGTGACAGATTGGTATCAGAGCATTGTTTATAGTGAGCTAAGTATATCAATTCATAAAAGATATACAACCTATAAACACAAAGGGATAAAACACTCTGACCAAGAATTATACTTTAAAATATAACCATATTTTACCAAAGTATAATAACATCCAGAATCTAAACACTCGAACAAAAGTATCACAAGAAGAAACAATAATAAAAGTCTTCGGATGTTGAGCACTACAGTCAAACCTGGGTAGTTATGCAATCGTAAGCTGGGATAAATGTAACCTGATCAACTACATTTATCCGAGATGCGATGAACGTGTGCTTGGGAGTGATAGTGGTGTACAACAGGTCTGAAACTTACCAACTAGGATTGCTAGAGCCAAACATAAAGTTAAAATACTATAGGAGTATTTTAGAACACTAAAAGATCCACACTAATCCCAGAATCATAATCAGAAGATAAGAATTAAACAAGAATTAAAATACCATAGGAGTATTTTAGAATCCATAACTAACCTTGCGTGCATAACTAAAAAGGTCCTTATTGATATACCTACAACTAAAGAGGGTGTACTCCCAAGGTTATATATAATAAGGATCCCATAGGCTGAGAATGTGTGGTTTCGCTTTATTTCCTTTTCCTCGTTGGGATGTGGTTCTAGAGTAGTATCACATATTCGAAGGCCTATCGGATCTAAGCTATATATGATTTGTATACCCTGTGTAATCGTAGCAGGACTCGATATGGATCATCTAGTGAAATGTTAATAATCTCTTAGAATTCTGTAGACATTTCCATTCTCGTACGAACCCTGTAGAAAGCCCTACCCACTTCAGTGCTTGACAGAAGAGTTGATTCCGACCCCGAGGAGGTTCATTGAGAAGATTTCCTGTTCGGAAATAAATGAACTGGGTCGAGACTATTGAATTCACCAGGTGCCTATATTCTTTTAGGGACAGTGGTGAGAGACTCGCCTAAACCTCCGAGATTCCAGTCATCCATCATGAAGTGGTGACACCCAGAGTTGGAATCAGAAGGAAGGCGGAGTAGAAATTCAATATGTCTTCACCAGAAAAGAACCCTAGGTAACTACCCGAAGGAAACCAACGTCGATTCTAGTAAAAGATACGAGGCAGACCGAGGGAGCCAATACATGGAACCCGGGAATTGTCTTTTCCTCGTGTTCGTCACACTAATAAACCCTTAAAATAATACAATTTAGTGAGTTAGTGGTTACACTACTCACACTATGTGTTAGGTAAATCGTCGATTCCCGTTGCCAGATACACGATTAGGGCGGATCCCCGCACCTTTATTGAGAGTGCTTAGCCATGAGCTTTCATGAGCCTCTCTTTCCGCAGTTTCGTTCCGACCCGTTGTCAAATCTCTCTAGGCCGGAGAGTGAAACCTTTCCCAGTATAAAAGGTAACTTAGTAGGAACGACTCGCATTTTATGGCCTCTTTCCGATATTCATACACCCACTTCGATTACCAGGACTACATCATAGGGATGTAGGTCAACACTCAGACCACCAGTACCCGAGGCACGGGAAAAATATTATGCCTAATACATTTACGACAGAAATGTCCAGGGTTAGCCATTGTCTCTTATCATCTTGTATTCCTTTCTGTGTAGGAAAAACCATGCCACCGAAGAAGCGCAATCAGTCCACAAGCAAGAAACCTGCTCTCTTATTCGATGAAGCTACGTTCCAAGCTGCAGTCTCAGCAGCTGTAGCAGCTGTCATGGCTCATCTGAATGCTAACACCGCCAATGTTAGCAAGGGCCCTGTCGGAATTTCCAATTCTGGCAATGGACAACAACAACCAATGCTTCCATACCCAGTCACCCAAGAACCTCAAACGAACCCACTAAAGAGAAAACTCAAGATGGAGGAGGGGAGTACCTCGGCCCAAGAACCTTCCGAAGGGCAACGAGCGGAAGCAACCCCTGTCAACCCTTCCCTCCCGACCTCAAGCATACCATACCTAGGAGACCTTCCCCACTGCGGCAAGTGCAGCTACCATCATCATGGTGTCTGTCGGGAACTCCACTGTATTAGATGCAACAGGAAGGGGCACACCTCCCGTACTTGCAGAGCCCCGGTGGAGTTTATTACACCAACCACTAGCGTGGCAACCAATATAGTTTGTCACCTATGTGGTGGAAAGGGACACTTCAAAAGGGATTGCCCAACTGAAAGAAACAACAAAGACACAGAAGGAGCCTGACACTACTGCTTAGGGAGAAGCGGCAAGGAACTCGTTAGAGTTTTGGTACGTCTCTCGATCTCAGATAACTAAGCTAAGAACAATAAAAGACTAATTCAAATGTAAATTCTTCCCAGTAAGGCGAAAGTCACGACACTGTTATAAAATTTAAAATTCATCAGGTAAAACTATAATGGCTAAACATATATGTTATGGCCATGTATATTTAAGATGGACAAACCTAGAGTGAGCGAATGCCGCCTCATTTCCTGTTCCTCGTTTGGTTGTGGATTTAGGGCGGGGTCGCTCAGTCAACAGTCCTCCCCACCTTAAATATACATGACTAGTATATGTGAGGCGATTATAGAAATGCCTCGTGAGAATCCACTCATGAAAAGATACTCTACTCAGAAACACTTAGAACTCTCTATAGTTCCGCGTCGACTCTATCGGTCCAAGTGTCCACGGTAGTGATACATAGGACGAAACCCGAGACGCCTAGAACTGGTATGCCTGTTCGGAACATGACCTATCGATCTTCACTTTATATCATGTCGGAGTGTGCCAACTTTGACGACTCTATTGATCATGGTTTGACTTCGTTCAACCATGTGTTCACCTTTAGTGCTGTGTAAAAGAACTTTCTTCGTAGCCATGTCGGCAAATAAAGGTTCATCAGAACCTAAACCTAACACAAATAATCAAACATAATGCGATCCGTCAATCGTTCCTCTTAACTCAAACCTTCCGAAGTACCCAGGAGAGGGTACTGTACGCTGTTGACCGACCCCTCGTAGTCAGATGGACACCGAAGCCAACGACACAGCAGATACTCTAAGAAGACAACCACCAACCGAAGCATACTCTGTAGAATCCTCCGGGAGTCCCTTCGCGCCTCGCACATCAGGTTCGCGAACCCAGAGAATAGAATTCAAGAGGCTAACCACTATAACCAGGTATACTGCTGGCATCCATCAAGTATTGGCGGTTAAGCCAAGCATGAGCTCTACCACAGACCTCTTTGCAAAACACTTTCACCCTATTCCATGACATAGGAGCCTGAATCAAGAGAATCACTGCGGATTGAGATAGTAAAGTTCCGAGTGATGAGACCCTATACTCACTAGAGATGACCTAAACTGAGGAAACTCAGAACCTTCGGAAGAGTAGTTGCAGTAGATGCACGCACTACTCAGACACCTTGTCCACCCTGTTATAGACAAGTAGTGCTTATCATCCTCCAACCACTCGCAAGGAGGAAATCGTCGTCACCCTGTAGACGATGAATTACACTTTCCAAATTGAATTCTAGGATACCGAGAAACACAGGATAACCTTCGCAGCCAAGAATACTTGGCCAAGTGCGAAAGTAGTTGCGATAAGCCTCATGACCCTGATCCCGAAGTGGGTATAGACTTGACACCAGTCCTGGTGTTAGTCGAAGGGTTATATAGGAGCATGCACTTTACACGCTAGAATAAACCACAGTCTTAGAAATTCCTTGGACTAATAGGTGTTCCACGAATACTATCTCACGCAGGGATAGTGGAACCACCTCCTGAGATAGTCCAACGCTCGTCTGGTGAAACCCTATCTCCTTGACCAGCAGGGTTTCCATATCTCAAGAAACCCTTAGTGCAGATTCAATTTGCACAAGCTTGAGACAGACACTCTACAACAAACCGATAACCATAGTCACGCAACCCGCTCGACGATCTAAAAAGTCTCTATCAGCCAGTTAATGGAAAACACGAAACCAAAGACCATTCGAGATTTCTAAGATCCAACCTGAAGGACTACACTACCAGTACGAGAGAGAACGTTAGGAACTTCAGAATAGCAATCACGCCAGTGATAATCTTGCCATAGAAGTACAATATGTTATAAGTACTGAAAATCTCTACCCTTCCGAGAGCGTAGGACCATCCGAGAATCCTCATGGAGTCATGGTCCAACCCTATTCAGGCCGCTACTACCTTCGGATATACCACAAGATTCACCGCCGATCGATCCACTTCTTAGACTTGACTTGATATGTGGTTTCCCGAAAACACTCTTCGTGCCTCACTCATCTTGATAGAATCCATCGAGAACCCTAACCTTGTAGATACACAAGCTGGAAACCCACTAGTTACACTAGACGGAATCCGCATCCCGTACGTGAGGGTCTGTTGGAATGACAAACACAGACCAGAGATCACTTGGGAATGTGAGGACAACCATATAGGAAGTACTCCCTTACCTCTACTTGGCCATTCATACCTACTTCCTTGCCTAGACCTGAATTTCGGGACGAAATTCCCTCTAACGCGGGGATAATGTGACAACCCAAGTTGTCCCGTTACATTTCCCCGTTACCGTTAACAGAATATTCCACTGTATAAAAGTTCCGTTAATTAGAGGGCGTCAATTTAATAAACATTCCATTTGGTTACATTTAACATGCCGTTAAGTCGTGATATAAAGGAAATAAAAACACAGGACACACATTTCCATTTATTTGGAAAATGTTAAGCTTTATATAGTTACGACCACTAAATCGGGTGCGACCAAAAGCCCCGTTTAACGGCAGTATCGGGTAAAATTCCACTGAGCCCCGACTCGGAACCCTATATAAGGGTGAGTGGAGTCCATTGGAGACTTTTTACACTCTCTCTAGACCCGTTTTTGCCCCGAATCTGCAACCCAACACTTCCAAATTGTAAGTCCACTTACCCTAGCTTGTTCTAAACATTACTAGCTGTAATTATAGCCCAAAAACCATCCTAGAAGGCATGGGATAAGGAGTTTACGGCCCAGGAACACTCTAGGGCCGTAAAACCCTAAAATGGAGCCAAACATGCCTGTAAACTTGCCCTTATGGTTGGAAACTAATAGGGGATCTAGCCTGGGAGTGTTTAAACATCAAAACTCAATGAATTAGGGCATAAAAGTGAGTTTACGGCCCAAGCACATGCTTAGGCCGTAAACCCCTCAAAACCTTGTCAAAATGCCTCCAAAACACTCCCAGACCACACTAGGGCTTATCACATAAATTAGGGGCTTATTCTCTTGGGTTTAGATCACTTAAACAATTAGAATTGGAGGATTAATAGGAGTTTACGGCCCAGACATGTGTCATGGACGTAAACTCCCCAAACCAAGCCAAAATGTTGGTTTTTGTCCCCCAAATGACCTTAGACTATTTCCATAAAATACTAGGAAGGATTTAAGGACTTAAACACGTGAAATGGAGGGATAAAAAGGAGTTTACGGCCCAAGCAAGTGTCTAGGCCGTAAACTCCCCAAAACACATCCAAATGTTAGATTTGATCCCCCAAAATAGCATCACACTTCATTAGAAATTGCTAGAAAGGTATTAGAGGCTTGAAACTTCACAAAACTCTAAGGGTGAGAGTTTACGGCCGTAAACTCCCTTAGGAGTGTCCCTAGGCTGTAAACTCCAAGTTAGTGCCCTTAGAAGCCTCAAACCCACTCATGCCTTTTATGAAAAGTACTTAGAATAATTCCATGAGCAAGCTAGAAGCCTTAAACACCCTAGAACCCAGCACCACGAGTTTACGGCCGTAAACTCATGGTGAGATGTCCCTGGGCCGTAAACTAGTTGATAAGGGTTTATTCTTGGAAAGTAAACTCCATTCCTTAGCCATACACACCCTTAAACGCTACCCGGGACACCCAAACACTTAGCCAAAGTGCTTTCCGCTTCTGTGAGCATGTATATGTGTTTAATTAGTATTATATATGCTAATTGTATGTGAACATATGTTATCATATGTTAAATAGGTCATTGTGTGTGTTCAAGTCCTTGCGTGACACCGAACGCCCAAACGACACCTTCGTCGGACCTACTTAAACTAGGTGAGTTCATACCCCTGAATGAACCTTTTAAATGTTTTAACATGTTTTATAGGGGGGGGGGGGGAATACAAGTGAAACATGCCAGTTATCATATCAATCACATGTGATTGATAACCCGCATGCACAAGATTTTACCACTGTACACTGTTTTACCGAGTAGGACACTATAAATGGCTTTCAAAAAGGGTTTTCACTTGTTCAAGTTCTTACTTTTATTGCTTATCAAAGTCCCATTTTCAAACTGATATATAAAAGATTCCCAAAGATTTCTAAAGGTTTTCACACTTATTTTACCAAAGAATACAAATGCGATTTCCCTGAGTAATAAGGTTTTTCCAAGGTTTTCATGAATACTTTCACTTGTTAGTTACTGCTGCTTCACTTTTACTTATTTTAAATTCCTACTTGATAACGCTTTCACTTCGCGATACGCTTATACCGGATTTTGTCTCTATATCGCTTATACTTGTAGCCTCTTATACTTGATAGACGCTCTTACTTCACTTATTGTCGTCGCTGCTTCGTGATACACTTATACTTGGTACACTTATACTTCACGGTTCGATTATCCCACTCTGTACGCTTATAATTCATGACTCGGATATTTCACTGTACGCTTATACTTCACGACTCAGATATCTCACTGTAAACTGATACTTCACAAGTCGGTTATTCCACACTACACACTTATACATCACGGTATGATTCCAATTGATACACACCCAAGCGTAGTTAGATGTTTGTCTGTGCTTGTATAGATGCATATAAATAATGATTGAAGGACTTAGGAAGGTTTTCCGCCCTATTTCCTTTTCTTCGTTGAGATGTGGTCTAGTGGGATCGGATGTCCACCTGATGGTCGTTTGATTCATTAGTTATATATTATGTACACAAGCATAGACATATGGGTTACTTCAGTCAGTTCAGTTATGAGTCTCTACCTCTAGTTCAACACTTACATTAGAAACCCACTAGTTGGAAGTCTCTACCCAGTAATTGGGATGCATCTTCAGGACACGACCTTCTCCGTCGTCTAGTTGGTAACCAGAGTCTCCTGTAGGGAGAGCGGACATTGTGTGTATAGATCTATACGGGATTGACAACCCCGCACCCGGACTGCTAGCTACAGTCCTGGCCAACCAAGCCAACGAGTGACAAATGTCTGGGGTCTGTCTCCTCTGTTTTGACCTTACGAGACGTATCTTTCATTTGATACTGTCTGGGGTCTGTCTCCTCTGTTTTAGACTTTGCTGGACGTATCTTTCATTTGATATTGTCTGTGGTCTGTATTCACTGTTTTAGACCTTACCAGTTGTACTTCTTATTTGGTACCTTCTGGGGTATGCGTCTCCATTTGATTAGACTGAACCAGGCGTGTCGTTCGTTCGATACTTTCCTGGAGTCTATGGTTCCTTGCCTTAGTCAGCAGTCCTCACTGCTAAGGCATATGATATTCCCTGTTGTCGTTTGCTTTCCTCGATAATCAAACTTAGTATTTTGACAATGATAGCAACTTAGGGAAAACTACTTTTTACCACACATCACTGACCAGTCTTGGTAGAAGGCTGCTTTTATTAAAGAAAATATAGGATTTTCTGGAAAGAACTCTAATACACTGTAAAAACTTAAACTATTACTTTATAAAGTTATTTGAATGAAATGCCACTAAATACTTATGAACTCACCAGCATTTGTAAAAAATGCTGATACTCGCTTATCAAATAACTTGTATTCTTAGGTTAGCATTAGACAGGTACATCCCCGGAGCTGTTGATGAAGATAGCCTAGTATCGCGTTGTATTTATTCTCTTACTTGTATTACTTCGATGTATTAATGTAACCATGTAAAAACTATTACTATTAATGCAATGTTTTGTTGTACTTTGATTACTATAATGCATGTGTTGTGATACTTGACATGACGTCATCCATCCCAGAACGTTTCTGCCGTTCCGGTTTTGGGGTGTGACACCTTGCCACGATCTCCTGATGTACCTGAAACAATAAACGGAAACTTCAAGCCCGAAAGCTTGGCGAGTTCCTGTCACACCCCAAAACCACGAACGGCGGAAACGTTCAGGGGTGGAGGACGTCATGTACAGTATCACAACAGTGTAATATAATAAACAAGCAACAACATCATCCATTGCATTATAAGTAAAGTTTTAATACATGTGTTCTTTGTACGAGTAAGACACCAAAAATATACAATAAAAATAAAAGACGAGACTTGTCTGCTCCGTCTTCTCAAAACCTGGCCTCCGTACCTGTCTACTGATGACCTAAGAATACAAGTTATTTTGAATGCGAGTATCAGCTTTAAAGCTGGTGAATTCATAAGTATATAAGTGTCATTGCCTTGTTTGTGAAAATCTATTATGAAGGCCATGTAAAACGTTGAATGAAAATGTTGATGTAAGTATGAAAAGCCCTAGAAAAAAAACCCTTATTTTCTATAAGTATGAAGTGTAGTCTTCTACCAAGACCCGAATGTTTTGTTATGACTATGTAGTCTTCTACCAAGACTCGAATGTTTTGTAAGTACAATGATAGTTTTCCTTTAATTGTTTAGTACTAAAGTACTTAGTCTGACTCATCGTTTATGTGAAAGTATCACAAAATAAAGTAAACAGGAAAAAGTACTACTGTAAGTGTTGTCACTGGGTACTAGGACTAACACAACATATGTAATTGTTATCCCGAGGTACTAGGGTTAACACGACCTATATAACCTAATGAACATCCGAAGATTGTCCAATTGTCCTCTGTAGCAGCAGCAGGGTGGAGGAAGGGTTAGTCCCTGTAAAGGTACTCCTAGTATAAGTATTAACCGTAGGCATCCGTAGATGTTCATCACCCACTGTTGCTAACAGATGAGTTCCAGAATGGTTAGTCCCATACGTATATCCCGAGGTACTGTGGGATAGAGGCCCACCTAGATATCCCGAGGTACTGTGGGATGGGGTCCTGTCTAGATATCTCGAGGTATTGTGGGATATGCAGGAAGATTTACACAGAAGGTACTAATAAATCATCGTCGCAATTCGAGATACAAGTATTCATGTAATGCGTTCATGTATGCGTGTTCATGTATCATGTAAGTATATGTAAACGTACTCATGTATCAGGTAATCAATTATAAAGGTACTCATGTATCAAGTAATGGACTGATATAGACTCATGAATGAACTGACTCTTGTGTGATTCCTTGTAATAGGAATTATGTTTGAAATCTCCAAATTATCCCTATGATAATTTACTGGAAGGTAATCTGTTGCTCAAGTATGTTTATACACTCTTACTACTCAAAAGTATGAAAAACTAAATGAAAGTTGTAAACTATAACATCATTACAAATACAGGAATATAAGTGTACATGCATTAGTTCAAGAGTGTAAAAATGGTTTTGTAAGACATCATATGGATTTTGAAACCATAATTAACAATGACTTGATGTCAATTTAATATACATTTCAAAGGTAAAACATTTGATAACAATGTGTTTTTAAGATTTAAAACCATTTCTTGTGTCACATTTTGTAGTATGTGAAATCTGTTAAATGAAAGACACAGTTATAAAATACATATCGATGATTTAATAACATGTTTGTTTCTACTTGTATCCCCCCCCCCCTTTAAAGCATTTAAACTCATTTAAAACATTGATTAGGGGTATGAACTCACCTGTAGTTGGTGATTGGGATGAACTGAATGGTATAGGATGGCTAGGTGTCAAGCGAGGACTTGTACACGCACTACGATCCTAATGAACATATAATCACACATATATGCACTCAATTAGACTCAAATCACTAATTGATAATGTTAAGACAACATAGACATCATAAACACTTTACATAAGTGTTTTAAGCCTTAAGGATTGCATCTAAGCTATTGTGGGACAAGGTATTTGTGTTTAGGGTTCCAAAGGACCCTACATGTGAGTTTACTCCCCTTAAACCATCACACATGGAGTTTACGGTTGTAAACTCTTGAGTTTCCGGCTGTAAACTCCCAACCATGGGGGTTTGGTGTGTTTTGAAGTCCCAAATGCTTTATAGAATCATTCTAACTTGGTGGTTCCATCCTTGAAGTGGTTTAAGGTCTAGAAACACTCCATTTAGGAGTTTACGGCCCTGAGGCCAATCCCCTTAGAGTTTACGGCCATAAACTCTAAGTATGGTGTGTTTTTGATGCTTTTAAGTCCTTTGCACTTGTGGTATAGGTTCTAGAGTTTTATTCCAAGCATATGAAGGCATTAGGCACACCTTGGTGCCCCTTTTAGGAGTTTATGGCCCAAGAACCATGTCTTGGCCGTAAACTCACTTTGTTAAGTGATTTTGATGTGGTTTGGTCCCTCCATTAAGTGGGTAACAATTTCTTGTAAAGGTCTAGGGCTTTAGGTGTCATAAAAACACCCCTTTTGTCCATTTCAATGGAGTTTACGGCCTAAGATACATTTGGGCCATAAACTCTCATTTGTATGTGTTCTTTGATGTGTTTAAGGCCTTACACTAAATGGGAACTAGTCTAGATAAAAGCCTTAAAGTGTTAGAGTCCTTAAAACACCATTTTGAGTGTGAAAAGGGAGTTTACGGCCTATGAATCTCTTTGGCCGTGAACTCCCAAACTTGAGTGATTTATGGATTTTTTCTTGTTCCTAACATGCATACATATGAGTCTAAGGCTTTAGCATAACACAAGGGTCGGTTTTGGCTTCGTTTCGGGAGTTTACCGCCCAAGAACACCTTGGGGAGTAAACTCCTAGATCTAATGATTTAGCCATCTAAATCATGTTATAAGCATCTAATAAGCATTCTAATCACTACTAGAAAGAGTAACTCACGTTTTGGTATAAAAACCCGAAGACCCGTGAGAGAGAAAATGGCTTTTCTTTAGTTGGAAATGTGAATAGTGAATGAATTTGGTTCAGAAATCTATTTATAGTCCTGAAATATTTTTGGCAAAAAATATTTTTATTCCTGAATTGATCTCTATTATAATAGAGTGTTGGAATAACAGTGTTGCACAAAACCCTAGTGCACCCACTCTCCTGATATTTCCTGAAGTGTAAACCCTGAATTACTCAATCTTATGTGAAAAAGTCTGAAAATTAACCGTGACCACTATAACTTCTATCGAAGTGATATAGATTGTACAGAATGGATATTTCGGGTTGTCACATCAACCCCCTGTTAGAAGGAATTTCGTCCCGAAATTAGAATTTAAGCAAGTAATAAATTACAAATAACTAAGCAAAAAGGTGAGGGTATTTCAGTTTCATCTGGTCCTCACGTTCCCAAGTGAATTCCGGTCCACGCTTTGCGTTCCAGCGCACCTTCACTATCGGGATACGGCTCTGCTTTGTTTGCTTGACCTCTCGGTCCATGATCTCTACTGGTTCCTCCACGAAGTTGAGGCTCTCGTTGATCTCGATCTCGTCGAGTGGAATAACAAGAGTCTCGTCGGATAGACACTTTTTCAAGTTCGACACGTGGAAGGTAGGATGTACGTTACTGAGTTCTTTCGGTAGATTGAGCTTGTAAGCCACAGGGCCGATTCTTGCGAGAATCTCGAAAGGCCCTATGTATCTTGGATTGAGCTTCCCACGCTTTCCAAAGCGTATCAAGCCCTTCCAGGGTGAGACCTTCAGTAGGACTCGGTCGCCCACCTGGAACTACAATGGTTTCCTACGCTTGTCGGCGTAGCTTTTCTGTCGGTCTCTAGAGGCTTTTAATCGTTCACGAATTTGAACGATCTTCTCTGTCGTTTCCCGAATGATCTCCGGACCCGTGAGAGTGCTTTCGGGAACTCGTTCCTTAGCTAACTGGGTATCACCCACTTCAGCCCAGCACAGAAGGGATCTGCACTTTCGGCCATAGAGGACCTTGAATGGAGCTGCCTTTATGCTCGTATGATAACTGTTGTTGTAGGAAAATTCAAGAAGGGGTAAATCGATATCCCAAGCTTTTCCAAAGTCAATCACACAGGCACGCAACATATCTTCTAAGGTTTGGATAGTTCTCTCACTTTGCCCGTCGGTCTGTGGATGGTAGGCTGTACTCATGTCCAGCCTAGTTCCTAGGGAACTTTGTAATGACTGCCAGAACCTCGAAGTGAATCTACTATCTCAGTCTGAGATGATAGATAAAGGAACACCGTGCAGCCTTACAATCTCCCTAATGTAAGTTCTAGTAAGTTTCTCCATCTTGTCTGTTTCTTTGATCGGTAGGAAGTGTGCAGACTTGGTCAGTCTATCGACGATGACCCATATGCAATTAAGTCCACCCGTCGTCTTGGGCAACTTGCTTATGAAGTCCATAGTGATCCGCTCCCACTTCCATTCTGGTATCTCCGGTTGTTGTAGAAGACCGGAGGGTTTCTGGTATTCGACCTTGACCTTTGCGCAAGTAAGGCATTTACTCACGAAGGTAGCAATATCTGCTTTCATGTTAGGCCACCAGTATAGCTTTTTAAGATTCAGATACATCTTATCTGAACCCGGATGGACGGAATAACAAGTGTTGTGAGCTTCGGTCATGACCAAGTCTCTGAAGCCACCGTGTTTCGGTGTCCAGATCCGATCCATGAGGTATAAGGCTCCGCCACCCTTGACTTACAAGTTCTTTTCCATCCCTCTAAGGGATTCACCCGCCATGTTTTCAGGTTTCAAAGCGTCGAGCTGAGCCTCCTTTATTTGCGTGGACAAGTGTGAATGGATAGTTAGAGTCAAAGACTTGACTCTACGAATAGTATATTCTTTCTGACTTAGGGCGTCGGCTACTACATTGGCTTTACCCGGATGATAACGAATTTCGCATTCGTAATCACTAAGTAGCTCGACCCACCGTCGTTGTCTCATGTTGAGCTCTTTCTGGTCGAAAATGTGTTGTAGACTCTTATGGTCTATAAAGATCGTGCTTTTTGTACCGTACAGGTAATATCGCCAGATCTTCAGAGCAAACACAACTGCTCCAAGTTCGAGATCATGGGTTGTGTAGTTAACCTCATGTGTCTTCAGCTGTCTCGAGGCATAGGCGATGACCTTACCTCGCTGCATCAGAACACATCCGAGTCCTTGATTGGATGCATCTTAATAGACAATGAAGTCTTCTATTCCTTCGGGAAGGGATAGTATCGGGGCGGTGCACAAGGCTCGTTTGAGCGTTTGGAACGCTCTTTCTTGTTTCTCTTCCCAGTCGAAGGCCACGCCTTTCTGGGTTAGGGTTGTAAGAGGTTTTGCTATGCGGGAGAAGTTCTAGATGAACCTGCGATAGTAGCCAGCTAGACCTAGAAATTGACGAATTTCAGTAGGTGTCTTTGGTGCTGACCAGTTCTCGATGGCCTTAATTTTGGAAGGGTCCACATGTATACCTTCTTCGCTAACTACATGGCCCAAGAATTCGACTCGCCGAATCCAAAATTCGCAATTGGAGAACTTCGCGTAGAGCTTCTCCGCTCGCAATGTTTCTAAGATTTTACGAGATGTTGACTATGTTCTTCCTTACTTCGAGAGTAGATAAGTATGTCATCAATGAAGACGATGACGAACTGATCCAAGTAAGGACGACACACCTTATTCATCTGATCCATGAATACTGCAGGCGCGTTAGTTAATCCGAATGGCATCACTACAAACTCGTAGTGTCCATAACGAGTTCGGAAGGCTGTCTTGGGAACATCCTACTCTAACACTCGTAGTTGGTGATATCCGGATCGTAGATCTATCTTCGAGAAGTACTTGGCTCCTTGAAGTTGATCAAACAAATCGTCAATGCGGGGAAAGGGATAACGATTTTTAATGGTAAGTTTGTTGAGTTCTCTATAGTCGATGCACATGCGAAACGATCCATCTTTCTTCTTGAAGAACAAGACCGGTGCTCCCCATGGTGAGAAGCTTGGTCGAATGAATCCCTTCTTGAGAAGTTCGTTAAGTTGACTGGAAAGTTCCTGCATTTCAGCCGGTGCCAGACGATACGGGGATTTGGCTACAGGGGTAGCCCCTGGCACTAAGTCGATTCTGAACTCGACTTGGCGTTGCGGTGGTAAACCGGGAAGTTCTTGTGGGAATATGTCGGGAAAGTCGCGTACTTCTGGGATTTTCTGGATGTCTTTCAGTTCTTGACTGGTATCGACGACGTGTGTGAAAAATGCATGGTACTCCTTCCGCAAGCACTTCTGGGCTTGAATGCACGAAATGATGCCAAGGCTCGTACTAGGTTTGTCGCCGTAGATAACTAAGGTTTCGTTGTTAGGAAGGTTAAGACGAACTGCTTTTTCGAAGCACATAATGTCGACACGAAGAAGACTCAACCAATCCATCCCGATGATAACGTCGAAACATTTAATTGGGACTGGCATGAGATCTATCTTGAAAGTATGGCCATCTAAAGTTAAGGTACAACCTACGTATATGCAGTTTGTACTCTCTGTTTTCCCGTTATCCATTTCTACCGTGAATGAACTATCTAATGCATGTGGTTTTTTTTAAGCAAGTGTGCAAATTTGTGACTTACAAAACTTTTCTCGGCTCCACTATCGAAAAGTATGCAAGCATATGAGTTATTGAGGAGGAATGTACCAGTAACTATCGTAGGATCAGCTACTGCTTCCTCGTGGCCTAGGGTCATAACTCTTCCTACCTCTCCAGCCATTCCTGCTTTAGGGCAGTTCCTCTTGTAGTTGGAGCCTTGCAGAAACGGGCAGTGTGCCCCTTCCTGTTGCAGTTAGAGCAGAACATCTCTTTGCAAGGTCCGTGGTGGTGGAAGCTGCACTTGTTGCACTTCGGAAGATTTCCAGCATAAGTTTTTGCTGGTAAGGGGTTCGCAGGGATAACAGGAGTCACTGTGGCAACATTGATTTCCATGCGTTGTTGTTTATTGGAGGATCCTTGCGAAGTCCTTCTTTTCCTCTTATTCCACCCCTTATTGTTGTTGTCGGGGTTGGACTTTTGGGGTGCGGGTGTAGGGATTGTTGGGCTCTGATGTTTCCGGTGATCGATGAGGGATTGTGCCAGTTCCTTGGCGCTATCAAAAGTAATAGGCCTGGAGGCGATCACACTTGACTGGATCTGGGGCGACAGTCCCTAGATATATCTCTCGATCTTTTTGCTCTGGAGAGCAACCATGTCGGGGCATAAGTTTGCCATATCACATAACCTATTTGTGTAGGTGGTGATGTCGGATCCAACCATTTGTAGACCCCAAAATTCTTGCTCGAGTTTTTGTATTTCACCTCGAGGACAGTATTCTTTCATCAGCATGTCTTTCAACTTTTCCCAGCCGATGGAATACGCCACCACCAAAGTTAGATAGTTAACATGGCTGTTCCACCATGTTAGCACTCGGTCGGAGAAGGTACAAGCTGCGAACTTTACCTTGTTGCCCTCCTGGCAAGCACATATTTTAAAGACAAATTCAATCTTTTCAATCCATTGTCTCAACACCATTACACCCCCAGTTCCATTGAAGCTGTGGGGTTTGGCGTTAGTGAAGTCCTTGTAGGTGCATTCCCGAGGGTGTCCATGGCTTATTAATTCATGCCATATGAAATAATAACTAGTTATACTTTCTTATAATTATTATATTCAAAAAACAATAATTATTCTCTAATTAAAATACAATTATCGATATCATTTATTAATAATAAAATTAATAACAAATATACAAAATGTGCTAACTTGATAAAGGTGTGATCCTATAAGATTATATATTATTAGCAATATCACTCCATAATGATACTTGGGCATATAGATTCAACAATTAGCGTATAAGGCATCCGTCCTAAAGAATGTTAGTTCACATTTAATAGGTACGGGGTACAACCTAATGCATGCTATAAAATAAATCTATTAGCACCTCATAGCAAAAAGGAATATGCCTTAAAGAATTTTAGTTCTTATGTCTATATAATAGCAATTTAAGTATACAACCTAAAATATACTAGACACACCTCACACCATCATCACTTAGTCTCTAAGTTTAAGTTGACAAATAATCAATTTTCCATATTTAATTGACCTAAATACAAATATTACCAAGTCTGAGTATTCTTTTTTGTTTATAAGGTCATATTAATCACTACCAGATTCTTCAATAATCCCAAGAAAATACCGAGTTCTATCAGATAAGGAAGGACTAGGTAAAATCGCTCTGGAGGTATGATCCGTTTGGTATACAAATTAAGTATACCATTTGGAAAATCCAATTTAAACATCTCACCAGATCTAGCCTAAACATCACTCCTTTATGTAGATTGATCAATATTTTTTCCGGATTTACTAATAAATCTTATTTATAAGTTCTTAATAACGTGTATAAACATAAATATAAATTTGACTTCAAATGTAGTAAGTATAACTCGACCTACAATTTTTTTAGCAAAAATTCCAAAAGTTCGCGGGTAGAACTTTGACACTCATTAGTCTTTTTATCGGGATCTCTGATGCCATAACTCTTCGTTACAAATACTCCGAAACTATGAAAGTCGAGCGTCAGGACGTGGAAAAGTTTGAGAGAGATTCGAGAGGAAATGGGGTGCAAAATGAAGCAAATGAATAGTTGATCACTTGTCTAAGGACTAAATTTTGATTCTTATCAGAGTTTGGCAGTTGTATTGAATGATTACTCTTTGTTGATTGTTAGTGAAATGTTTATTCCTAAAACTTAACGACTCGTTCAAGTAGGAGACTATTGGAAATAGTGTCCAAGGTCATTAGCTATTTTGGTAATATTTCTAATAATAGCAAGGTTATTTTGGGTTGGCTTAATGATCCAAATAAAAATAAGGAAATGGAGAAATAAATTATTAATTTATTAAGGAAATAATAACTTAATTATAATTTATTTTGGAAATTAGTTAAATTGCTTTAAAAGAGTCTCAATATTAATTAATCGAAGAGATTAATAGGAATATTTTAGAAGCTCCGAGAGCATAGGGGTGGATGCTTTGGCTAAGTCCCTGGTAAGGATAAGGCAGGTATCTGATAAGGTACATAGATACCCTAAGAGTCTGTATCCTTTAGGGTTTCATCAGTTGCCTATAAATAAACTAATAGGGAACAAGCCTTAAAAGTTGAATCCCCTAAGAAACTTGTCCAACATATGTCTCTCTCTATTTTTCTCCATATACAAAGTTCTAGCCTTTCTCCTTGGGTTAGTAATTTCATATAAACCCTAATCTAGGGTTTTGCCTTTTTTTTTCTTTTGGTGTTTGTGGGTCTGACTACATTAGAGGGATTCTACTTTGTATGCTTCATCCATTGCATTCAACTGAAACTTACAAGATTCTAATTGAGCAATCAAGATGTTAGTATGTTTCTTTTATGTTGCAACAATGTAACTCCATAAAAAAATCATAACAAATTTTGAAGTTTTCAAAACAACCCATTACTTAAAAAGTGTTTACAAAATCATTGTTTTCAAAATATTATCCAATTCAAAGTCTCCCAAGATCCATCAATATAAAAATCGAGGTTGTGTACGGTCACACCTTCGCCTTGCCATGGTCCTTAGAATTACATGAAACAAAACTAAAATTGTAAGTCAACGCTTAGCGAGTTCCCCCAAAGTACCACCACATAAGCTCAACAAGCCACAACATGCATAACTGAGCCTTCAGCCTGGCTGGACCGCCTCGCAGGCTCTATAGCCTATCTTGACTGCTCTTGAGCCTTCGACATGACTGGATCGCCTCACAGGGTATATAGCCTATCCAGATTGCTCACCAGGCCTCCGACCTGACTGGACCGTCTTATAGGGCCACACCTCATGCTACCATCAATTGCAAAATGAGTCCCATTGGTGCCAGTTGTGACAACCCGAAGTTCGTACCATTATTTGTAATCCTTTTCGCAAATCCATTTGTCGTTTCCAAATTCGTTTCCGTTTCCGTTATTAAATTAAGTCATTAAATTGAGATCGCTATTATGACTTAATTGGTGTCCCAACGCATTTAGAACTCATATTAACACCCCATGCTTGTAATGGGAAAAATTTTAGAATCAACCATATCGGGTTACGACAACTTGATCTGGTGTGACCAAAAGCCACGTCTAACGTCGGTATCGGGTAGAATTCCACCGTGTCCAAATCTTAGACCCTATTTAAAGAGGATTAAGCTTCCATTTGAAGCTTTTTCTCTCTCTCACTACTCTCTCTCTAACCTCTCTCCTCAATCCAATTCAAGGTCCAAAATCATCCAATTTCAAGCTCCAAAACACCAAGGTAATCACCCTAACTTGTTGTTCAACCTTTTTAGCTTCCAAATCCGAGTTTAATCTATGAAAATGGACAATATTCATGAGTTTATGGCCCTGGAGCATGATTGGGCCGTAAACACATATTAAGAGGGTTTTTGAACCTTAAAACCCCTCCAAATCACTTTTGGGACTTAGATATGACCTTATGGCTTACCAAATCGGACATAGAACACTTTGAACATCATTTTTGAGGAGTAACCATGAGTTTACTGCCCAAGAACATGCTTGGGCTGTAAACTCATCCTCATGGAGAGTAAACTCAAATCTAAGTGTTTAAATGCCACTTAAACACACCAATAGCCTTGGATTAAAGTCTAGAACCAACCACCATCGAGTTAGGGACCTTAAACATGATGAAAACCACCCCTTTGAGTGTTCACGGCCGTAAACCCCCCAAGAATGGGTTCCTGGGCCATGAACTCACATATATAAGTCAAATGGTGCCCTACATTCATTCTAAGGCTTGTATAATTTGTCTAAATCACATGTGATTAATCTAAGGCCACTAAATCATCAATTTAAGAAAGGTATAGGAGCTTACGGCCGTAAACTCCTAGTTTAGGGCCGTAAACTCCCATTGACGGTCCCTTTGTTGGTATAACTCATTCCTATGCCTTAGATTAAATCATAGTAACCTTCCTCAAGTGTTATTTGGCCATTTAGCAACATAAAACTCTCATCCATGAGTTCAGGGGCCGTGAACTCTTATAGATGTGATGTTTAGAGCCGAAAACTCCAAAAGGAGTTTACTCTTGAAGAGTAAACACGTTATCCAAGTCCCATACATCCGTAGATGTCACCCGGGTCACTCCAAACACTTGATTTGAAGTGTTTTCGCTCATTGGAGTGTATTATCATATATAATTAGTGGTTTAAAGTCTAATTAGATACATTTGGATATGATTTCATATTACATAGGAATCTCGCGTGTTATCAAGCCCCGAACCAACGCTTAGCATCCAAACTGTCACATTTTCTCGTCTGGTGAGTTCATACCCCTACTCTTTTTCAATGTTTTTCACTGTTTTCAGGGGGGAATACAAGCAATGTACAAGGGATACTTGTACTCAAAACTTGTTTTACATGTGTTTTGTTTCATATTACATATGCTTTTAACACTGATAATTGTAACAGACAACCGTTTGAACATGCAGAACACTTATACACATTATTTGTGAAATTAGTTATAAACTGTTATGTTTTATATTTCACAAATGGTTTTTCCACAGTAAATCAGTTAAAAGCATGACATTTGAACTTTGAACATAAAACTTAGTACACTGTTTTGTCCTCGGTAGCACTCCATAGAGATACGCGAGTGGAGGATTATTGTTCATAACAGGAATTTTCTGTATTATTACTAGTAAATTTGTTATTCCTATAAATTGGAGACACATCCTCGGTGAACACTCCACATAGGTACACGAGTGGAGGACCGCACCCGTAACCACAATCTCTTAGATAGGGAGCATGACTTGAGTGTATAGATCTATACAGGGCTGACTACCCCACACCTGGCTGCTAGCTACAGCCGAATCGAAAGGTTCAAGGGTGACGAAAGTCATAAGGTGATGTGGACTACTTATTGCCATATCTAGTCTATCGTATGGTTATGGAACTCGCAATTTGGATAACATAGACTTACTTGTTAGTAATAATGGATTTAGTGACTAATTTACTAAGTTTGGTAACCAACATTTAGGAAAATATGGGATTTTCCTGGGGTAACATCTGTACATAACCAGAATCGTGTAACAATTCAGATAACTAAACTTTACAATTCAGAAGGGCAAACATGTTTTTCAGTGTACATCTTTTACATTACATTTTGGACTCGATAACCAACAATTAAGAAAATATGGGATTTTCTTGGTGTGTAACTTTTTCAGAAAACAGAAAGGAACTTGTACATTTTCAGAAAACAAAACTGCTTATGAACTCACCAGCGTCATGCTGATTTTCAAACAGCTTGTATTCTCAGGTCCGCATTAGACAGGTACCCGATGATTCCTTTTGGCGAAGACGGAATGCGTAGAAGACTCGTCTTACTTTTGTTCTTATATATTATGTATCACACTTGTACAAATTTACATTCAAACATATTTAAACTTTTATATGTAATGTAATGGTTGTTTACTTTTCTTACTATGTGCATTCGATTTGATACTCAACGTGGAGTCAACCCCGAAAATGTTTCCGCCTTCGGTTTTTGAGGTGTGACACCAGTTAACTAGTACATGAATACAATCTCATGCAACATAACTTAAATAATTTTTTAATAAAAGATTCAACCCTACAACGGTTGGACTCATACAAGAGTTGCGCCATAGGACCAAATCCTTGAATCAAAATTTATTTAACCCATGCAACATGTAGCTTAACGTATTAAATTAATAGTTAAGTCACACGCGAAAGAGTCCTACAACAATAAGAAAGAAAACTCTATAGGAATAAGGCATCATGCAACAGACAATTCTATCATGCAATTCCTGAAAATCCCTATCCTACAACTAGCACGTTGTTTTACCATATCATAACAAATAATAGTGTGGGTATCTTGGGGTATACTTATCGGCTCTGACTGATCATACACATGACATTTTTTTTTCTTGATTATTTTTGAAAACAATTTTTAAAATTCATTTTTAAAACTTTTACAGCTCCTTAGTTTGAGACTGGATTCACACAGATGTTTATCCAATTCACTCAAACAAAGGCTCTGATATCGATTTGTAACACCTAAAAAAATGACAACAATTTTAAACTTTTCAAAACAACCCATTAATTAAAAAGCGTTTAAGAAATCACTGTTTTCAAAATATTATCCAATTTGGAGTCTCCCAAGATCCATCAACATAAGAACCAAGGATGTGTATGGTCACATCTTCACCTTGCCGTGGTCATCAGAAGTACCACCACATAAACATAACTGTTGGGTCTATTGTGTTGCGTCTTGGGCTCGGTTATTAGTCCAATTTTGTCACCGGTTTTGGCCTGTCCAGCCATGTGTTTTGTTTTAGGGTTTTGTATATATGTTTCATGCATGCAATCTTATCGTTAACGATTTCATTATTTTTTTATTGATTGTATTGTAAAACCCTAGCTCACCTCTACAGCGGAAGTTCCTGATCGAGCTCTGCTGAGGTGTGACTATATTGGAATCATTAAGCTCTATTTTGATTCAACTCGTGTTTACATTGTTTGATTAGTCATTTTCTATTAAACTGTTGAAGATCTAAAATGATCTAAAGAGTTTTTTAACTCATCAATTGGAATTAGAGTAGGAGACTGTGTAATCTATACACATCTCTACTATCAAAGAAAGTTTTAGAGTTTTCTGCTAATATTGATCTCTGTTAGTAGCCATCATCTTGTTGTTGATGTAGTTCTTGGATTTCAATTTTAACCTAACTTTGTTTAGAAGTCTGATCTTGAACATGTTTTTCACAATATTATCATGTCACATGACGATTGCAACACAAACCATATAAATATCTCCAACAACATTGGATCCACAACTAGGATTCCCATTCAATATACTCAGGATTACGAAGTATGGATGCATCACTTTGAAGACTATGTGATCGTTTCTGAAGACTATGGGTATTTAATCTGGGAGGCGATCATTGTAGGTCCGTTCACTCACTCTGGCACAAACCGAATCATAAAGACTCAAAAGGAGTACAACCAACTTATGGTTGATGTTAAGGATGTTCCTCAAGATGAAAAGGATAAGTTTGTACGCAATATTAAAGCGCTTAGAATGATCAAATTTTCCCTACAGTCTGACACCTTTCGGTTGGTTAGCTCATGCATGACGGCAAGAGAGGTTTGGGACAGGTTGAAAGAGATGTAATCTACCGATGAGGATCTTGAGCTTTCGATCCAGACTCTATTGCTTTCAGAGTTTGGAGACTTCAACCAGAAACCTGAAGAGAAGCTTATCCAAGCATGTTATCACTTTAATCATCTTCTTAGCAAAATGATAAAGCATGGAATAGAGAGGAAAGTTATTGAGCATTAGGTCTCATTCATGGATGGCATTAGGTCACATTCATGGATGGCTGTAGTGTCTACTTTAAAGTCCTATGAACAATTAAAGGCTTAGTCTTGGGCGAAGCTAGTGGGGATACTTAAGTCACATGAAGGTGCAGTGACTAACAAACGAATATGGTTTCTAGGATGGGTTCTTTGGCCCTAATTTTCAAAGGAAAGAATGCAGTTGAAGAAGAAGAAAATTTAGATCTTTCTGAATTTGATCTGACCAATGAAGAATATGTTTTGATGGTTTCAAACCCAAAGAAGTTCATTCGTAGAAGGTTTCCCACCTATAAGAACCGAAACTGGCAAGGAAACTATAGTTCAGAAAAGGCACAGGAGGAACCGAAGATAACTCCTCAGCAAGAAGAACCAAAGAAGGAGAGCAAGATGTTAAGTGACTCAGGATTTAATTGTCACTTTTGTGGAGGCAAAAACCACTTTGCCAAGGACTTTATGTTGAGGAAGATGGATGAGAAGAATGAGAGTGAAGATGATGAAGCATATTATCTACGAAAGATAGAAGAGATTAAGAAGAAGAAAGCTGCTGCAAATAAAACTATGAATGTTCTTATTGTGTAGGAAAATGTTGCAAATGATGAATTTGGTGGTGTAGAAGTCTGATCAACTGACTCAGAGGATGAAGAAGTGAGAAAGCATACACAAGGAAGGGCTTTCATAGCGAAAGAAAATGAGTATGTTGCTGAATGAAAGTGTTTGATGGTGACAGCTGGAGTGTGACAGATGAGGGGTTACACCACTGATGGGGGTCAGGATGAAGCAAAGGAACGAGAAGACAGGTGCTTCGCTGCCATGCCTGTACGTGAGCAGATCAATGAGTGCGACCAGTTGATCAAGAAGGTACAATCTATTCTCGAATCAGTAAAAATCCCTGTCACAAACTATGAAAAATAATTGAATGGATTAAAATCTAAATTTTCTAGTTAAGTGGTAGTTTAACCCAAAATCGACTCACAAATTCTACCCTAGCTGATCAACTCAGTAGGGTGTCTTTGAAGAATGAGAAGAGAGGCGAATCTGGATTGAGCAAAAGGAGAAAGAGTTAATTAGAATTATGGATGAGATAATTTATTTGCAAAGGGATATTTTGAAGCTTTTAAAGTAGAGAAATGTTTTTTGTTTAATTGCTAAATGTCTATATTCCAATATCACTCGATTGCATCTGGATTGTGAAATATGCAGGAAAATTCACAATATGATTCTTCCTTTCCATGAATTAAAGGAGGACGGAATTGATGTTGGTGTTTATGATTGTGAAGTTGTTGTCTCGTATGATGAAGTTTCTCCTAGCTATGAAATTGGTCTTGAAAAAATTGAATCTTTTATCCAGTCCAAAGACCACAACGACATGCTTAAGAATTTATTGGACGAAAAATGATAAATTGAAAATTAAAACCGAAACTATGCAGAAATTTGACTCGTTGGACACCAAGTTGAGTTTAGAAACAAAAATTAATGTTGAAAATACTTTTGAGTTTTATGATGACGATGATATGAGTGAGATATCTGTAGAAGATGAGGTAGACTGTTCTGAATTTTTCAAGAGCAAACCCGAACCTACCAAAATTCTCATTTCTGAAAACTCGCTTGAATTCACTCGTTTGTCACAAAATAAGTCCAAAGTTATGAAAGAAAAAGGCTATGGTGTATTAGAAGGTCCAAACCACGCCAAATCAAGTTTATGCAGTTACCGAAGTTACATAGAAGCAAACAGCCGAACTCACAGCATTACTAAACGAAGATAATTGTAACATCCCAAAATTTTGGAACATCTCTTAAACCCTTCTTCTCTTCCAAGTTGTCAAGTTTAGCCCTTAAAAGTGAAATAAGGAAATTGAGTACTCTGGGCGTACAAAGGAGTACGTTGCGCGTACTCAAGGGCGTGTTTTGGACGCAGACTCCACCCGGTACGTTCTGCGTACCTTGAGCTACGCTGGGCGTAGCGGCTCCAAACTCAAAACCCTAATTTAGACTTGAGCCCTATATAAGGAAGGCTATGGCCATATCCTCAACCACCAGTTGAGAGAGTGAAACCCTAAAAGAGAGCCAACCTTCGTTCTAAGCTTGTGTGAGTGTTTTTGGAGCTAAAAGTGCCTTTGGGTGTTAGTAAAGAAGAAGAGGAGATTCTTGGGAAGGATAGAAGTTGGAGTGCAAGCTTGGATCCGAGTTCTACAGAGGGGAAAGCTTCACTTGGAAGTAAAAAGCTCAGAACTTTCCTTGTTGTTATTGTGGTGTGCTTCTTGGACAAATTTTAGGGTTTTTGGTCCCAAGGTGGAGACTTTATGAGTAAAAGGTCTCCATAAGCCTAGATCTTGTATATTTTATAGTATTATGAGTTGTGGGTTCATAAAAATCCAAACTTGGGCGTGGATCTTAAGTCATGCATGAGATCTAAGCTTTATGGGGAAAGAGGAGAGGTGTTAGAGTGATTAGTGACCTTTACAGCCATGCAAAGGCTTAAAGGTACCGACTTTATGGAATAAGAGGCTTAAGGAGAGTCAGATCTGAAAGTTAGATAAGTTTCTTAACCGTTTAAGACCCAAAGATGAAAGAGCATAAATCTTGGAGTTACGGGGGGCGTAATCCCAGAACACACAGCGTAAGGGGCCGCACACCCCGATTCTATGAGTGGCCAGGTATGCCCAGCATATAGTTTTGGTACGTGTAGCATAACCCGGAGGGATGACTTCTGGTTAACTTTTAGGGTTTAGTCAATGGTTGGATCTTTGAGTCATAAGAGGGGTAAAAGGGTCATTTACCCTTCAAGAAGAACTTTGGAGATTAGACTATGATGGAGTATTGATTGGGAATGTTATTTGGATAATAGGAGGAGGCTAGGTCGGGATGTTGAGCAAGAGAGTTATCCGACTTCATTTGAGGTGAGTCTTCTGACTATACTGTACCTGGAAGGGTACCTATGTATGACCGGAAGGTCTTATATATGCTATGAGATATATGTGTTACATGCTGATATGTGATATGTATGTGTTATGTATGCTATGTATGATAAGGACCGGAAGGTCAAGATGATATGGACCAGAAGGTTGAGATGACATGGACCGGAAGGTCAGGAGGTTACGGACCGAAAGGTCGATGCGGGAAGGACCGGAAGGTCTACCGGGATTCAGGACGGAAGTCCCCTGAGACACTTGGACTGGAAGGTTCCATAGAGTTATGCCCTGGAAAGGCGTATGTGTTGTATGTGGTATTTTGGGAAACTCACTAAGCATTTATGCTTACCGTGTTATGTGATATGTGTTTCAGGTACTAGCCAGGATCGCGGGAAGGCGCCGACATGATATGTACACACTGATGAATATTATGTGCTTCAGATTCTAGGATATGCTTTGTAATGATAACATTGGATACATTATGTTTTGGTATTACCTTGTGAATAAAAGTATGTTTTAAAAATGAAAAATTGTTTTAAAAATTTACGTCATTACAATAATGCTGAAGGATGTAATGAATTTTTCTAGTCGGCACCAATAGACAATGTTGATGAAACGGTCGGTCTATCTGAGAAAACATCATGGAGGGTATAAGGCAGATATGTGGTAGAACCACTCAACAAGCCTATACATTTCGATATGCCAACAACTAGTGGTACCAAAAAAATTCCAAGTGAATCAGTTAAGGTGACAAGCGAAACCTCCTCGTTAAAGAGTGAAACTCATGATGAAAGATCAAAACCGATGGTCAACGTCCATAAAACTCCCAAACAGGTGTATGAAAAGAAACATCAACATAACAGGAGATACAAGAATAATCTTACTGAAAGGAAACAGTCAAATTATGTTCAATCAGACAAGAGTTCAACTGCTAAGGATAAAGGAGTGTCAAAGAATCAATCTACTTCTTGCACTCAATGCTATTCATGTAGCCAAGCAAACCGAAAGGGAAGTTTCGGTCCCCAAAATAGAAGCGAAAGAAACCGAAAGAGTGGTTTTGATTCTCAACTCAACAACCGAAGGGGCAATTTCAGTTCCTCATCCACAAGCGAAAGGACCTGAAACCAAGGTTTCGCTTCTAAAACACATTCCTCTCACTCAAAGCACAATCCTAAAGAAGATGTGAAGGGAAAAGGGAAGATCGTCTCAAGAGACGAAAATAAGATGAATACTAACCTAAGGAAAAATAACCAAAAGTTAGAAAACAATAAATATCCAATTCCTAAACCTAAGGTTAAAGCGTCAAAAGATAATAAAATCAAAGTTTTTACAATCAAAAGAAAAGATGAAACAACCCTAATAAAACAAACTTACTTGGTTGATTCTTCTATTGCTATACCATGTTCTGTAAAAGGCTCAGAAGGATTCAAGAAACTTTGGGTTCCTAAATCTACTTGATTTCTGTAGGTTATGCGTGATGAGAAGTTCGACAACGAATGGTACATTGATAGTGGCTGATCACGTCACATGCAGGGAGAAAGGAAGAGCTTCGAGAGTTTCAAGCTCCTATGGATGGTGGTTGTGTCAAGTATGGAAACAACTCATTTAGCACAGTAAAAGGCTATGGAATGATCACAAATGTAGATTTCTTGATCAGAAAAGTAGCATACGTAGAGGGCTTACAATGCAATCTCATCAGTGTTTCACAACTGATGGTAGGAACTGGACTGAAGGTTTCGTTCGATGATGAAGGGTCTGAAATAGTAGAGAAGAAGACCAAAACACATCTATTAAAATCCAAAAGAAAAGTTGAAATGTACCCACTGAACCTCAATCCCATTCGAGGGAAGCTAGCTGTGTGTCTGCTAACGAAAGCACACTAAAACGAAATTTGGTTATGGCACCGAAGGCTCTCGCACCTCAACTTCAAAGAAATCAGCAAGATAGTTCTTAGTGATCATGTTCAAGGACTCCGAATACTGAAGTTTGATAAAGAACATCTGTGTGCTGCATATGAAATGGGAAATCAAAGCAGGAAAAGTCATCCAACACGTGTCAACACGAAGATCATAGAACCACTTGAGCTTCTGCATATAGATTTATGTGGACCTTCGGCTATTGAAAGCATTGGTGGTAAGAAATATATACTAGTAATAGTAGATGACTTTTCTCATTTCACCTGGGTGTTCTTTCTTAAACAGAAATCAGAGCCTACACCAAAGCTCAAGGTTTTTGTCAAGCAAATAGATCTTCAACTACGAAAGTTGGTAAGAAATATTCGAAGTGACAATGGGCTGGAGCTCAAAAAAAATGAATTTGAAGACTTTCTTGCTGAAAAGGGAGTATCTCACAACTTTTCTGCTCCCTACACTCCACAACAAAATGGTGTTGTTAAAAGGCGAAACTGCTCGTTGTGTGAAGTAGCCCGAACCATGCTCAGTTTCGCCTCATTGCCTTTATATTTCTGGGCTGATGCTGCTGGTGCTGGTTGCTACACAGAAAACATATCTCTTCTCAACAAGCATTTTTCTATTACTCCATATGAGATCTTGAACAATCGTAAGCCAAATGTCAAGTTCTTCCATGTGTTTGGTTCCAGATGCTTTATTTTAATTCAAAGGGGCACCGAAACAAGTTTGATGTCAAAGCTGAAGACGGAATTTTTCTTGGCTACTCATTAAACTCCAAGGCATATAGGGTTCTGAACAAACATTCCAAGAAAATCCAAGAAACCTACTATGTCACCTTCGATGACAACTACGTCAAGAAGCTTCAAAAAACCGAAGGTTCAATGGAGGAAATCTTTCCAACGTCTGGTTAAGTCATTGTTTCCATTTCGAATTTATTTGAGCAATACATGTTATTATTCGATGAACCAGAGAAATCCATTCACTCTGAAGCAAAGGAAACTGAAAATAAGATTGATACCTTGAAGCAAATCATTGATGACGCAGCGAAGGATATGGAAAAAGAACAACTGGGAACTACCAAACAGCCTTGTCAAAGCGAACCTCCAAAAGAAATTTCTACATTTCAGGGGTGGGTTCATCTTCATCCGATAACGCTGAATTACCATTCCAGTGGGAGAACCCATCAACTACCATATCAACTGAACGTCCAATTGAGGGGGAGAATTCAATGCCTGAAGCCGAAATTGTCTCATCATTTGATGGGGAGAATGCAAATACAAATGATGATGAAACTTAGTCAGAATTCGAAGAAGAAGTAAATGCTGAGTTGGATCCCTCCTATGATCCAAATTACACTCCTCTCACCAAATGGACAAAAGATCATCCAAAAACCTAAATCATTGGTGATTCATCAAAAAGAGTTCTTACTCGTTCTCAACTGAAAGCGAAGCAAACTGCATTATTCTCTCAAGTGGAATTTTGCATGTTTAATTCGTTAGTCTCCAAAATTGAACCGAAGATTGTCAACACTACGCTCGACCACTTTGATTGGGTACAGGAAATGCAAGATGAACTCAACGAGTTTGAGCAAAACAAGGTATGGAGACTGATTCCTACACCAAAGGATGCATCTATAGTTGGACTGAAATGGGTATTTCGAAACAAAATGGACAAAGAAGGGAATGTAATTCGTAACCAAGCAAGCCTGGTTGTGAAGGGATATTGTCAAGAAGAAGGGATAGACTATGAAGAGACCTTCACTCCAGTAGCAAGGCTAGAATTAGTAACAATCTTTCTGGATTATGCTGCTCACAAGAACTTTGAAGTATATCTAATGGACGTCAAGTGTGCATTTGTAAATGGAGAATTAGAAGAAACGGTGTATGTAGAGCAACCACCAACTTTTGTGAACGAGAAGTATCCAGATCATTGCTACATTATGGACAAGGCGGTTTATGGTCTGAAGCAAGCACCAGGAGCATGGTATGAAACATGAACTCGATTTCTAAAAATATCAAAGTTTAAACAAGGTTCGGTTGACCCAACCTTCTTTCGTAAGAAAGAGGGTGACCGCCTTATGATTGTTCAAATTTATGTCGATGATATCATCTTCGGTTCCACGAATCCTGGCTTAATAATAGAATTCAGGAAGTTGATGGAGACTAAGTTTGAAATGTGCTCAATGGGTCCAATTAACTTTTTCCTTGGCTTAAATATTGGATAAGGACTCGAAGGCATTTTTATTAATCAAGAGGCTTACACGAAGACCCTGGTTTCCATGTTTGGAATGATGGGAGACTCAAAAGTGAAGGTTCCTATGGAATTTGGCATGAAGTTAACACCTTATCTGGACAAACCGACTGCCGACATGACCCTCTATCGTCAAATGATAGGGTCCTTGATGTATCCAACAACAAGTCGACCAGACATAATGTTTTATGTTTGTTATTGTGCTAGGTTTCAAGCTAATCCACACAACGTCACCTGTTGGCTATGAAGAATATCTTTCGATATCTGAAGCGAACCTCTTCTCTCAGTCTATGGTACCCATTAAAATCAGGGTTCTTTGTTCAGGCATTCTTTGATGCTGATCTAGGAGGATGTGTACTAGACCAAAAGAGCACTACTGGAGGATGCCAGTTCCTTGATGGCAAACTTGTCAGCTAGCAATCAAAGAAACAAACATGTGTGTCTCTTTCTACAGTCGAAGAAGAGTATATATCTGCAAAATCATGTACATCACAGGTCATTTGGATACAAAGTCAAATTCGAGACTATGGCCTGAACATGAAGAAAATTCTATTATATTTTGACTCTGAAAGTGCAATAAGGATATGTTACAACCCAGTGTAACACTCCAAAACGAAACACATAGCACCGAGGTATCATTTTATTAAGGATCACGTGGAAGATGGTAATGTCGAAATACATTTTGTAAGAACCACTGATCAATTAGCTAACATCTTTACAAAAGCCTTTCCTGAAGCAAGTTTTAATAAAATCTTACAAGGATTACGAATGATGGAAGCTGAATCTCTACCGAAATCGCTTTCGCCTCATTAAAAGTTGGAAGCAATATTTCGGGTCCTGATTTTTCGGGAACGGAAATGAACCGAACGCTCGGTCCATTTTGCCTCATATACAATGTTGACATTTCAGTTGTATCTTTTGTACACTTTATTCTATCTTAATTTATTTTATGTTTTTCTCTTACTTTTCAAAAAAAACAAAAATATTTTCTTTTTTGTTTTTATTTCTTTTTCAGAAAAATCACTACAAAAATTGCAAATGTTGTGTTTTATGTTCCTTAAGAAATTAACAAAAGATCAAAAATAATTTTGTTTGTTAAGTCTTATTCTTAGTCAAGGTTATGGACTACTTCTTATGATGGAGTTGGGGCATGTATTATTCTTAATTTTTGTACTAGCTAAGTGTCCCTAGAAGCATGTTGCTGCATGTCGACCAAAACCTCCAAAGACTCTGAATAAAGCCTTAATGACTTGATATATACAAATCTTGTCTTCCCAATTAGGCTTCCAAATTTACTATAGTCATGAGCTATCTTACTCTTTTTCTTTTGGGTTAAGATTTTTCTACATGGTCCTTCTATATAGTAGATTTTTCTACATGGTCCTTCTATATAGTAGAGGTACTTTCGGCTCTTTTACCACCTCAACATTTTTCTCCATCTTTTTTTTTTGTTTCATGAACGTAACCCTTAAGACTCTCAGCACTTACCACTGAGGTTTACGGTTACACAACATCTGTGTTATTTATCTTAGTTTCGTTCACCACGATCTAAGTGAAAACCAAAATTCAATAACTTATATAAATTGATGGTGAGCAATCAAATGTTCTAGCTTTCACCCATAAATTAACAACCTACATTTGTGGATGTACCATGAAATCTCTTTTTATTTTTGAGAGGTCCTTAAGAAATTGTCTATCACCAAGGCATTTCTTCCCATAGGATCCAATTTAATTTTTTTCTCTGAGATTTCTACATAAATATCACCAAGTCACTGTAAAATATCCAAACCTATTTGTTTAACAGGTTACACTGGTCTCACAAGTACTTCTTCCACTTTCGGTCTTATGTCAAGTACCCATGTATGGATTGAAGCAAAAGCCATCCTTATAGCTTTATATAAAAAGATTCCTTTCAATGTATCTTTACAGGAATTTGATCGTAATTCAACGGGAAACCAAACAAGCACTTTGAAGTCTCTCCTGACATCGAAGGTACAGATTCGTGCCTAGGATCCATTATTTTATGTCTTGCTAGACATCACATATATCTCACAAATTATTTGCTTTATTTCTTTATCTTTGAAACTATCTTGCACGAAAATCTTTGATTTTCCAAAGTATGGTTCGGTTTCTAATAAGCTATTTTCAGAAATATAGCTTCGGTTCATTATGATGGAATGGAGTCTTTTAAAAGCAAAAGGATGAGTCAGCATGAATTTGAAGGGCCTGGAATCTAAAACAATAAGGATGAGATGAACATGGAAAGGCGTGTTAATTTGCAACGATACCTGATGTCATGCCTATCTTCACCTTTTTCAGTGTAACAATTGTCCAATCACGATTTTCTAGGCGTCGATTGAGATATTTTCGCCTGTGATATGATTGCGATTTGTTCTCTCTCCTGATTGACAATATAAAGGGTTTTCTCAAATTAAATTTACCCCCTTTACTGCTCTCATACTTTTCAAAGATGAATACCGGCGATTCTTCCTCCACTGTTCATCATCTTCTTCATCGAGCTTCAACAATGGCAGAATCTTTTTCATTCCAAGAAACTTCTGATCAATCGACTCTTCTCTCTATCAAGGTGAATCAGAACCTTCTAATCGATCTCACAACGTTTGCATATGATCCATATATGCTTAATGAGGTGGAATGTCTCAAGTATTCTCCTTTCGTTATCGCATCGCCGAAGGTTGAATTGGTCCCAATGTCTTTTCTCTCTCAGGTGTACTCTACTGCAACATATGACAAGACAAAAGAGAGGGTTTTCTTTGACATTATCGATCAAAAGGCGTCGATTTCCAAGAATCAGTTTTTCTCACTGCTAGGACTTTATTATGAAGCCTCCGTGGTCAACCCTGACTCCACCACCACTACTCAGCTCTTTTCAATGTTGTACAACATGGGGTATATGGAACTCTTCACGATAGTGACTAAACTAAAAAAGTCTTGCCTTCCTCCTCAATGGAATGGCCTATTTACTCTGCTGTTCAAAGGCCTTTTTGAGAAGGTTGCTGGTTCAGATGGGGCTAGCAAGGATTTCAACTTTTCATGACCCTTCTCTATGGTATTTACACTGGAATCAACATGGGTATGGATCTGTTGTTTGGATTCAATTGGTGCAAAGTCTATCCTCTACTTCGTGTCATTCCAAAATTTTATGTGGAAGGTTTTGGACTATCGTTACTCACTGATCTATCGAAAGGTTTCACGTCCCTATTATGGCAGACTTATTACTTTCTTTGATCGCTACTTTTCATATGACTAAGATCATAGTCACCGATCCTTCCAAGTTTTCCTTCAACGGGTCTATTCCAGCCTCTATGTATGCTTGTGTGCCTGATGCAAGCAAATTGTTCCAAAAATACAAGAACCATCCATCTTCCGGGCCAAGGGAGTTAACTCTGGAGATGATCAAGTCCATAGAGGAAGCTGATAAACTAGCAAAAAGGGGAAAAAGCCTGATTTGAAAAAGATTAAGAAGGAGGGTCAAGTGTCCAAGGTGACTACTCTAAAGAAGCAAAAGTCTGAGAAGGCAGCTCCTTCACAACCGAAGAAGAAAAAGGTTAAAAAAATTTCCAAGAAACCACGACGTGTTTCCACCAGTGATTTAGACTACACTCCCTCAGACCAGTAACCGAACACTCCACCAATCAAAAGCGAAAGTACTAACTCAGACGATGAAGGTTCGCTCCATGGTGATACACCTCCAATTTCGCCTACGCATGAGGTACCAGTTCGCTCCAACCCACCTTCACCTCCACCTATCTCAATCCCAATATCCATAATTCCAATCCCTCCTATTATCACCTCCCAACCCAAAACAACTATTCCCATTCCTACTCGAGTATTCTCTGATGTAGCCACCATCTCTGCTACCTATACTACCGAACCTGAGGTTTGTGCCAACGTATCTGATATGGGGGTTCGTACCTTAGTGGCTGAAACCCCTGTTATCTCAAAACCTCTATCTCCTACACCATCAACAAAAACCGCCATAGTTCTTGGGCGTTAAGAAGTCGAATTTGACTCTTTATATTATAGTCCCTACATGGTGGAAAGCGATGATGATGATGATTCCCCTGTCACCAAGCGGCATCTCAAGGAGCTGAATGAAAATATAGACAAGCTTATGGACTCCTCATCTACTCAGGATTCTTTTTCTGAGTCTGCTATGAAAGGCATGATGGCCACCTGGGTTAAGGAACATGAAGCTTCAATCACCAACGCCACCTCAGCTATTGATGCTTTAACCAAAGTCTGCACCGAAGCAACTGAAAAAGTCGTTAAACTAATTCATCATGCTAATCTTTTTCTTGAGTCTTTACAGGGTGCTGCAAAGCAAAATTATAACCAAGTCAATGCATCAGTTCAAACCCTAACTCAATCTCTTCAACAAGAGAAAGAGCATTTTCAGGCGTTTCGACAGAACCTAACCTCTGATCATGTCAAGCATCAAGTATCTGTCTCTGAGCGTTTGGATAAACTTTAGGCAGATATTGCCTTCAAAAGCAAAGTAATGGATGACCTTGCTCTAAAAACCACTCAACTCAAAACCGAAACTCTGAAGTTTAATCAAGCGAACAAGGAACTAGAAGCACTGCGTTCGGAGTGGTCTGTGATAAAAAGCTCAGTTGGTGATGTATACTCGATTATTCTTCATCTTCTCGAAGCCCACGATTCAGTTCTTACGATCTCAGTTTGACGCCATTTGGCTGAGAAGTTGAGGCCTGCTTTTGACATTCGAAGTCGAATTGAGGGTGTTCCGGAGTCCGTTGTCCCTCCACAACTAGGGGGAGAAGAAAAAAAGCCTTCATCTCAACCACCAAAATCTCAACAACCGAAACCGCAACAACCGAAGGTAGTTACTGAACCGAAGGGGAAAGAAGCTTCAGGTTCTGGTATACAAGATAAAGGTAAAGGAATTGTTGTTGTTGATGATGATGAGGACGATGTTGATGATATAGAAGAAACGACTCCTAAATCAAGTTCTCACAAAGTCAAGCCCACCGTTCAAGAGATTAAATAAAGAGTTGACGAAGCGATTAATGAGGAGAATGAAGAGAGAGAAGTGAATCTGCTTAAAAAAAGGAAATTGAGGTTTCCTCTGTGGTCATTGGAAAGGTTTCAAAAGGAGGTAATTGAAGCTCCAAGCTCACATTGGCTAGATCCTGTTCTTTCATTCGATGTTGAGAATTCTAAATATTCTCAATTCGATATGTCGATCACTCGTAAGTCTTTCATCTTTCATTGCTTTGAGTCTACAGTGGCGATTCCTTTTCCTGACCAGAAGGTTGATCAAGACTTACTCGAGTACTATCATGTGTTCTCTCAACCACAACACCTGACTTGGAGTAGCAAGAAGATCACAACAGTGAAAGTATTGAAACCTACTCCAGCAGGGAAGTTCATTAATATGAAGCTCAAAGTGACCCGAGGATCATACGGTTCGGTTCATACGATCGCTCTTGCTGGTTTACCGAATCGGAATCCACATGATTGGATTCTCCTGAAAAACATCTTACTTTCCAACCCAAAGGAGTATGAGCCAATTATAGGTCACATCAAGCGTATGCTGGTGTGTTACACTCATCAAGTAGCAAAGATGGATCATGAGATTTCCACTGCTAAATGAAAGAAGCCCTCAATCAAGACAATCAGGAATGCAGGTGACATTAAGCTGATGGCGAAGGGTAAAATAGACCCACAGTTTCAAACTGTTATGTTTCTTAGATGCGAGGGTCAAAAGTGTCTATTTGCTCTTGTTGATAAACACCTATTCTCTAATTCTTGCTTGGAGGACATTCTTGAGATTATCCATGGGTGTGATAAAAAAAGTGAGGCAGATAAGAAGCTGTTTTCAGATATGCTTCGGTGGTATATTGTTTTCAGACACACTCTACTTGCCAGCATAACAAGGATGTTCAAGTTTGTGAAGCGAACTCCTCAACCTCCACCAAAGTGAAGTCTCGCCCTAATTGACGCAAAGGGGAGATTGTTGGGTCTATTGTGTTGCGTCTTGGGCTTGGTTATTAGTCTAGTTTTGTCACCGGTTTGGGCCTGTCCAGCTGTGTGTTTTTTTTAGGGTTTTGTATATAAGTTTCATGCATGCAATCTTATCATTAACGCTTTCATTATTATTTTATTGATTGTAATGTAAAACCCTAGATCACCTCCACAGTGGAAGTTCTTGATCGAGCTCTGCTGAGGTGTGACTATATTGGAATCATTAAGCTTTATTTTGATTCACCTTGTGTTTACATTGTTTGATTAGTTGTTTTCTATTAACCTGTTGAAGATCTAAAACGTTCTAAGGAATTTTTCAACTCATCAATAACAAACCACAACATACATAACTAAGCCTACAACCTTACTGGACCGCCTCGCAGAGCCTACGACCTATCTGGACTGCTCCTGAGCCTTTAGCATGACTAGAATACCTTGCAGGGCCTACAACCTATCCAGACCGCGAACTGGGCCTTCGACCTAACTGGGCCACCTCGCAAGGACTACAGTCTACCCGGACCGCCCTGTATATCTTCCCCTTAAGCACAAAGCAGGACCGCCTCAACCCAACCAACCATAACATGTCAACATATAAATAACAATCACTAGCTAGCATATACATGTAGTCATAAAGGTCTAACAGATCACCACAACATAGCAACATCCTATATACCAGGATACATATGTAACATATCACTATAGCATAGCAACTTCCTATCTACAGGATACAAATGTAACAAATCACTACAACATAGGAACATCATATGATCAGGATACAGATGCAACAGATCAGTACACCATAGTAACATGTGGTAAACCAGGATATCAACCTAGTGGGTCGGCCTTGGTGCCTTCGACCCGTAAGTACAGTGAGGAAAACTTTCCTCACAGTTTGACGAAGAGTTGTACGATAAACTACACCAATTACCAGATCTACAGGTTCCTATTCAACAGATGGAGACCATGACCCAATTATTTCTCAAAATACCCTTAGGTCAAACTTTGTCAAACTGAAAGTCAACAGCCAATTTCTAAAACTCAATATCTCTTCCTAACAGAGTAGGCCCTGCTTACCAAGAGAGTACACCCAATGTACTTAGAGGTTGACCAATAGCAGGGCACTGACCGTGTATACACAATGTGCCACTAGGTACACCTAACTTACGTAGCTCAGTCCCAAAATTCCATGAAGAGTTATTCCATTAAGCCCTTACATCCAAAACTCAGATCCAAGCCAAAAATTATGTCGTAAGTCATAAAGTTTCCAACTTTATGACTTTTCATGTCTATAAAGTGCTTAATGTCCAAAACCATAAATTCTTTACCCAATAAGACATTACAACTCCTACATGGAAGGGATAGAAGGCCAATATCACATTTTTTTTGGGTTCATCATAGCTCCATAATGGATAAAGTTACCAAGTTTACCCATTAGAATAGTCCTAACAGACAAGATCAAGTCTTCAAGTCTCAAATGGACCCAAAAGTGCATCTTTTCAACTTAATCAATAAAGTCCAAGTCTCTAACCTTCAGATTTGTATTAAAATGATGTTTAGATGGATAAAGTTTCCAACTTTGTCCATAACAACGTCACAAAATTTCAAGGTCTAAGCTTTATGAACTTAAAGTGAACAAAATCTCATAACACCAAAAACTAGCTAGATCTAACAATTTCATCATCAAGATTTAAACTTTATACATGTAGTGTAGCACCGAATTCCCGATATATATGTAATTCAAACTTTATTGTATTTGTTCGAGGACTCGATGAGTTGATGGCCCAAGTCATCGAGTATATTCGTGACCGCGGTAGAGTTTAAGTGGCCTACTCGACGAGTCGGAAGAATGACTCAGCGAGTATGTGTTGGTTGGGTAAAACCTAAATGGAGGATTTGCACCCTATTTAAACACCTTATGTTAGCCTACATCGTCCCTATAACTCCTAGAAAGGATTATCTCGAAACCCTATCCGTTTTTGTGTGTTCTAAGGCCATTTTGGTGCATTTTGGTAGATTGTGAAGCTTGAAAAGAGGAAGGGAGCTTGGGAGTTCGAGTTGGGGCCTGGAGATCTAGAGATTTTGTTCCATTTCCAACTCATTCATGGTAAAATACCCCTGTCTTGGTCTTCCATGTGTTTATTTATCCTTAGGGCTTGGATTTTGAGTATCTTTAGGGCTTTCTAAGCCATTTTCGGAATTGTGAAGGGTCATTTGGGGTTTTGACTTTAGATATGGGCCATTGGAGGGGTCTCATGGCATAAAGGTGCCAACTTTATGGCCATGAGAGCCCCATGCATCTTATAGAGCACCTTTTATGGCTTTTTGAGCTAAAGCCCCATGCATGTTCACCATGTTTGGAACTTTACGTATAAAATGGACATTAGGAGGCCAGATCTATGGTTTTGGTGTGTTAAAACACATTTAAATAGACTGTATAGTGTTGGTAAAGGATGAGCTCGCCGAGTTGTTCTTGGGACTCGGCGAGTCACGGCGTATTGACCGCCAAATCTTTTTTGTGGATGGACCAGTTGTTAAGGAGGAAAGTCCTGTAGATGTTTAGACACAAAGAGGGACCTAGGAATCATGGGACTCGATGAGTGTATGAGCTGGCTTGGCGAGTCCAAGGCAATCTCCCAATCTTTAAAGATGAACTCGACGGGTTATTCTGCAACTCGACGAGTCATAGACCGGACACATTCTTATGAAGGAGATGAACTTGTTGAGTTTAAGGAAGAACTCGGTGATTCGGATGAAGATGGTTCCTATGGTTGAATGAAGGAGAACCCGTCGAGTTCTTGCTAGACTCGACGAGTGATGTAACGACCCATAAATCACGACTAAAAATTTCTTTTAAAACACTACTAAAAATAGGTTTATAAACAACGTATCATAAATCAAACATAACTTTTGAGTATTAAATTCAAAACATAATAGCATTATCAGAGTCAAACATTCCCAGGCTAACTGACTATGGTGTGTGCTCTTCAATCTTCCCGAGCTCCTCTTTTGAAAACCGAGTACCTGAAACCAAAACTGAAAACCGTAAGCACGAAGCTTAGTGAGCTCCCCCAATCTACCACATAGTACACAAAAACATATAAAGCACATATTGGGCCTTGCCCACTGCATCGGACCGAAGTCCGGACTAACTGGGGCCTTGCCCCCTGCATCGGACCGAAGTCCGGAAACTGACTGGGACCTTGTCCCCTGCATCGAACCGAAGTCCGGGCTAACTGCGGCCTTGCCCCCTGCATCGGACCGAAGTCCGGACTAACTGGGACCTTGTCCCCTGCATCGGACCGAAGTCCGGACTAACTGGGACCTTGTCCCCTGCATCGGACCGAAGTCCAGACTAACTGGGACCTTGTCCCCTGCATCGGACCGAAGTCCGGGCTAACTGGGGCCTTGCCCCCTGCATCGGACCGAAGTCCGGACTAACTGGGACCTTGTCCCCTGCATCGGACCGAAGTCCGGGCTAACTGGGGCCTTGCCCCCTGCATCGGACCGAAGTCCGGGCTAACTGGTAAGAACATAACATAAACATATCAACTAGCATGAACACACGTATACTGCATACTACTTCGGGCCGTAGCCCGGAACACATAACACATAAATCCTGTCTGAGCCACGAAGGCATCAAACATACTATCTACTATATCAGATCAACATCCGAAAACTACGGCTAGCTAAACGGGCCGACATTGTGGCCTTAGACCCGTTCCTACTGGAAGGAAACTCACCTGAAACTGCTGAACTGATGCTGCTAATCCTCTTGACTGCTACTTGACTTCTGACTCCGAACTGCTGCTCCACTAACTCTTCGAGCTTCAAAAGCCAATATAACACTTAGTCCAACTGGCCTCCAAAAGTCACTAGGTCAACTCTGGTCAAGGTCAAAGTCCTGGTCAATGTCAACCTTCCAGGTCAACCCTACTCGCCGAGTCTACCTACTGACTCGCCGAGTTCATAAGCTCAGGGTCTTTCTTATTCGCGACCCGACTCGCCGAGTCAGTCCATGACTCGCCGAGTCCACTAGTTCCAAGTCCTGTCCTGACCAACTCGCTGAGTCACCACCCGACTCACTGATTCGAGTCTCAACTCAAAGGGTTTAGGGTTTCGCGATCTGACTCGCCGAGTCCAAGAACAGACTCGCCGAGTCGAAGACAATCTTCAACCAACTCGTCGAGTTGTTCATCCAACTCGCCGAGTCCAAGCCTAACTTCAACCGACTCGACGAGCTGCTCATCCTACTAGCTGAGTTCCTCCTCATCTTCAAGCTACTCGCCGAGTCCACTCGAAGGACTCGCCGAGTCTATCCAGTCCTCAATACATGCAGTGGCTTTTCGAGCCAAACAGAACTTCCAACTCATAGATCCATACTTCTAGGGCCTATTCCCCACGTAAAGTGGCAAACTTTACGTGTAGATTGAGAGATCTATGCTCAAAACACACTAAACTAGGGTTTATGGCAAACATGCTTCTTCAACATACCAAGGGCTGATACTTTAGGGGATTCAAGACCAAAACCAACATGGATTTGAGGTAACAACCCCAGATCTGAACCTCCAACCCGAATTGGTTACAAAACATACCAATAATGACCAAAACTCACACATAAGAATAGGTCTAGATGCAAAGGGAGTCCAATCAACAGCTTATTACCTCCGAATGATCTGAAATGTCTTCTCAATCTCGGATCTACAGTCCCTTCTTGCTCTTCCAAGGCTTTTCTTCCTTCTCCAAGCTTATAGTGCTCTCTTTGATGCAAGATCTAGCTCAAAAACGGATATGGCAGCTAGGGTTGATGTTCTGGGGGTAAAGAGGCACTAAAGGAACCCTAGGAAGGAGAATGAGATGCTTAAATAGGCTCCACGTCCCGGATTTAGGGTTTTCCTCGTTCAGACCCAACTCGTCGAGTCTCCTTGGCCGACTCGCCGAGTCGGTCGCTAACACCTCAACCCGGATCCCGCTCGGACTCGCCGAGTCTCTCCTTGGACTCGCCGAGTCTCTCCTTGGACTCGCCGAGTCTCTCCTTAAAATTGAGGTCTTCTTTCTTTTCTTGACTTTCCAAACTTTGGGGTGTTACAACTCTCCCCCACTTAAACTAAACTTCGTCCTCGAAGTTTGCTATGATCAACTGCCTGCGAACTGCCTCCAACTCTCTGTCTGGAAAATCTAACACCCTTTTGTCCGACACTCCAGCCACTCACCATGCCGATCATTACCGATGGAACATACTGGATCCTTCTCTTTTCCATAATTTCCTCAGCGTTACATCCTCCGACTGAAAATCCTGCTGCCTCCCATCCGCCTACTGGATGCACTGAGACTATTCTTGTCTAACCAATCTCCCGATATCTGAGTTACCGGACTCCCACCGGTCATTACACTCTATCGCAAACTCCTAGTCTCTTCCAGCGACTCCTGAAGATACTTCGATTATCTATAACTGTTCTATCCATCCTGCCGCTCTTACCGAAACAATGCTGCTGGAACCAGCTTGCTTGTATCCCACCTGATTACTCATCTCCTACTTACTCGAGCCTTCCCTCCTGAAGGAAAAGCTACCTGCCTAGCCATCCCTACAGATCACTTATACTCGGCAAAAGGCTCAACTGATCCTGCTGGGAGGGACTTGCCATTTCCCAATCAACCAACTGTATCGTCAGCACTTGCATTCCAACGCAAATACAATATTGACCCAGAACCCTGAAACCTTCCAAACACTAAACTGCTTGCAATACTGAACATGCCTGAAGCACTAAACTGCCTGAAACGCTGAACCGACTGAAACACTGAACGGCCTGAAACACTGAACTGACCGAAACACTGAGCTGTCTGAAACACTGAGCTCCAACTCAACTGTGGAGTCAAGGGACTCCTCACTTAGTCGCTTCCACGACTTCTGAACGAAATCTTCCTCTAGGACTAGTTTCCACTAGTTATCCTGTCACTGTGGCTCTAGCAACCTTCCGATCCAACCGATCGGGTCCATACGTCACATCCTGACATCATCAATTCCACGACTAACAACATGATGGCTCCCAGACTGACGGTAGCCCGCAACATACCCGAACCCCAACGGTCCACTGCTACTCTGATCTCATAACTGATGTGACGATCTATAGCCCAAATTCCTGACTTAACCATAACTGATCCATTTGGGAAATCCGAAATCTAACCCGTGGATTCCCACATCCTCACTGCTGCACCCGAACTGGTGGGTACAACGGCTTTCCCGCGTCTAACACGCGCTCATGCTACCTACCAATCTGATAAAAGGCTGCGACTACGCTCGCGGACTTACAACTCTCTAATACTATCTGGCTGCTAGTGGATGCTACGGCTACCCCCGCAGACTTACAACACCACTACTACTATCTGACTGCTAGTGAATGCTACGGCTACCCCCGCAGACTTACAACACCACTACTACTATCTGACTGCTAGTGAATGCTACGGCTACCCCCGCAGACTTACAACACTACTACTATCTCGAGAACATCCTGACTATCCCTAGTCGCGCTAGTGATTCCTCATCCCGATTTCAAAAAAACAGTCCTTAGACTTTGAATTCTGCATCATCCTCGACATCTTATATCCTTGATATTCTTAGCGCTTCGTCGAGGAATCCTTCGTCTTGGTTCCCAAACCAACCGTCTACTAATCCGGATACAAGAAGCTATTGTTGGGAAGTTTCCAACCTCCCAACTCCTGAATCTACGCAACCTGCATGCTGGCTCAGACACTGACCACTAATACAAAAACATCTCTTGATACCCGCTCTCAGGATCTTCATTCCGACTCTCATTCGTCCGACAGGTGGTCCTCTAATCCTGGATTCCTAACCAGCTTCTACCATCTCGATTACATGAACTAATTGCTGGGAAAAGTTCTCGAACTCCCAATTCTTAACTTCTCAATCCATCCATCACTGTGCTACTACCATTTCTTCTCAGAGGCCGCGCACTCATTCTGAATCTACGAGACTCTTATCCATGTATACTCGGAGGGTTCTCCCCCACTTCGATCCTGCTTACCCCTTGTTGCTCGATACTCAAAAGAGATCCCGATCTTTGCTGCCATTCCATAATCATTCTGCTAAGGAACCCAAGCCTGCCATAGCTAGGGATCTAACCAATCCATCTCTAACACTATGCCACTTCGAACTAGCGAAACGAACCAAATTTCTCTCAACCATGCTACAGTTGCTGCATCCTCCGAAACCTTCTCCATAAGAGCACATTCCCTAACTACCAACCAATTATCCGAGGTATGCAAATGGCATATAACATAATCACAAGCAAGCCACACTATAACACAACACTTATACCACAATTTGATGCAGAACCATAACAATATAATCATGACATAAGCTGACAGAAAAACAAAAGTTACATACCTTCATTACTCAGTGCTGCTCGAATCCCTGCTGAAATCTACCGGAAAACTCGGCTCTGAGCCGTAGGCTCCCTTGCCCGGCCTCGACAACTGATGGCGGTACTCGAAGTCCCAAGGGCAGGAGCTGGCACCTGCCCTGCTGGATACAAACTCGGACAGTGGGCCTTCTTGTGGCCCCTCTGACTGCAATGGAAACATAATGGATCAAGCCCCTGGGCGATGGTAACAACACAGTCTCTGCTAAAATGACCAATCTGGCTGCACTTTAAACACCCAGCATCGCCACCACTCCTACGCCTACACATACCCATGTGCGTCCTTCCGCACTTCCAGCATCGACTGCGGCTCTGATAGTTCCTCGTCCTCAAATCTGGACCCTTGGGCCTCTTACCCGAACCTGTGGCTACCTGAGTCTCATCAATTTTCCTTTTCCCTTCTGACTCCCTGCCCGACTCTCGCTCCTACGTTACCCCAATGGCAACGCCTGCTAACTGAACAACAGGTGTCTGATCCTGAAGCCTTGCTATCAATCTATCAGTGATCCTCACGACCATGTCAGGCAGATCCTCGCGAATGGCTCGCGAAACTTCCTCAACTATCCAATCATGCAATGGTCTCTCTTGGAGACAGAATTCCCCACTCACCCCTGCCCCCTGATGGCAGGAACTAGAAATGGGATCTCCCTCCCTGATGGATCCCTGAACTCCATAAGATTCGGGACCTAAACGAGCCCCAATCTGTCCTGAAACTAACCCGGCCTTAAAGGCCTCAAGATGACTGTCCATGAGCTCCACAATGGCCTCTCTAACCGAACCGAAAATCACTGGAGTCTGATCAATGATGTTGCGCGTAACCTCTGCGGAAGTGAAGTCCCTCATCTGATCATCAAGCTGCCTGGCTCTGAAGCCCGAGCCAGACCCCTCCTCGACACCTGAACTGCTAACTTGTATCTCGCGCAACGTCACCATGCTGAAAATATAACAAAATCCTGATCAATTTACATACTACTGCTGAGGAATTTCTCGCATACTCTACTAGTTCCTTGATTTTGCCTCGGCCCCCCTTGAATCGAATACGGATCCTCTGCTTTCAGTAGTATGGGCCCCTACTACCTTCCACATCTATCCGTACTTTCCTCAAGAGTTACCTCAACTCCCCCAAGTCCCCTTTACTCTTCAACTGATCTCTGCTACTCTCATCCTAGGCTTGCCCTAGGGAATCTCTGACTCTACTCAAACCAGTCCTCAGCTGCTGAAGGCCTCCTTGTTATGCCAATTAGCCACCACCTGAATACCATCACATGTAATGAGGCTCGGATAATCCTTCGAGTAGAAGTCTCGTCCCTACAACGGTTGGACTCAAACGAGAGCTGCGCAGTAGGGCCAAATCCAGCACTCTGAGATTATTCAACCCTGATCACATGTGATGAAACGTATTCACCTAATGGCTAACTCCCATCACTCAGAGTCCCACAAAGCACAAAGCAAGCAGCATTTGGATAAGGGAAACATACTCAGGCAAAACAATTCTCATAACAAGAAACTGCACTAGCATATAATGCTAAGCTCATACTATCAGGCATAACCTACACAGGCTATCCTACTACTGTCTACTCATTACTAGCATGCAATTCTCATCAAGCTGGAACACATAAAGAAGGCACATAAGGCATCATCCTAGATCCTTAGTCCTATTCTAGCATGCTGTTCTACTGAAGCTGGAACTGAAACTGAACTGAAACTGATATTGAAAATAATAACATAACTTGTATGGGTATTTTGGGGTACTTACTTGAGCTCGGCTGATTGCATGCACCACACCCTTTTCTCTTTTCAAAACTCTTTTTGTTTTTTCTAAAAATTGTTTTCTTTTCTCAAAATTCTTTTGTAACTACGATTTTTCTTTTGAAAACTATATACCACTTTCTTAGTTTGAGTTCAGACACACTCGGAAGTGCGCCCAAATCCCTCAAACCAAGGCTCTGATACCAACTTGTAACGACCCAGAAATCATGACTAAAAATTTCTTTTAAAACATTACTAAAAATAGGTTTATAAACAACGTATCATAAATCAAACATAACTTTTGAGTATTAAATTCAAAACATAATAGCATTATCAGAGTCAAACATTCCCAGGCTAACTGACTATGGTGTGTGCTCTGCAATCTTCCCGAGCTCCTCTTTTGAAAACCGAGTACCTGAAACCAAAACTGAAAACCGTAAGCACGAAGCTTAGTGAGCTCCCCCAATCTACCACATACTACACAAAACCATATAAAGCACATATTGGGCCTTGCCCACTGCATCGGACCGAAGTCCGGACTAACTGGGGCCTTGCCCCCTGCATCGGACCGAAGTCCGGAAACTGACTGGGAGCTTGTCCCCTGCATCGGACCGAAGTCCGGGCTAACTGGGGCCTTGCCCCCTGCATCGGACCGAAGTCCGGACTAACTGGGACCTTGTCCCCTGCATCGGACCGAAGTCCGGACTAACTGGGACCTTGTCCCCTGCATCGGACCGAAGTCCGGACTAACTGGGACCTTGTCCCCTGCATCGGACCGAAGTCCGGGCAAACTGGGGCCTTGCCCCCTGCATCGGACCGAAGTCCGGACTAACTGGGACCTTGTCCCCTGCATCGGACCGAAGTCCGGGCTAACTGGGGCCTTGCCCCCTGCATCGGACCGAAGTCCGGGCTAACTGGTAAGAACATAACATAAACATATCAACTAGCATGAACACACGTATACTGCATACTACTTCGGGCCGTAGCCCGGAACACATAACACATAAATCCTGTCTGAGCCACGAAGGCATCAAACATACTATCTACTATATCAGATCAACATCCGAAAACTACGGCTAGCTAAACGGGCCGACATTGTGGCCTTAGACCCGTTCCTACTGGAAGGAAACTCACCTGAAACTGCTGAACTGATGCTGCTAATCCTCTTGACTGCTACTTGACTTCTGACTCCGAACTGCTGCTCCACTAACTCTTCGAGCTTCAAAAGCCAATATAACACTTAGTCCAACTGACCTCCAAAAGTCACTAGGTCAACTCTGGTCAAGGTCAAAGTCCTGGTCAATGTCAACCTTCCAGGTCAACCCTACTCGCCGAGTCTACCTACTGACTCGCCGAGTTCATAAGCTCAGGGTCTTTCTTATTCGCGACCCGACTCGCCGAGTCAGTCCATGACTCGCCGAGTCCACTAGTTCCAAGTCCTGTCCTGACCAACTCGCTGAGTCACCACCCGACTCACTGATTCGAGTCTCAACTCAAAGGGTTTAGGGTTTCGCGATCTGACTCGCCGAGTCCAAGAACAGAATCGCCGAGTCCAAGACAATCTTCAACCAACTCGTCGAGTTGTTCATCTAACTCGCCAAGTCCAAGCCTAACTTCAACCGACTCGACGAGCTGCTCATCCTACTAGCCGAGTTCCTCCTCATCTTCAAGCTACTCGCCGAGTCCACTCGAAGGACTCGCCGAGTCTATCCAGTCCTCAATACATGCAGTGGCTTTTCGAGCCAAACAGAACTTCCAACTCATAGATCCATACTTCTAGGGCCTATTCCCCACGTAAAGTGGCAAAATTTACGTGTATATTGAGAGATCTATGCTCAAAACACACTAAACTAGGGTTTATGGCAAACATGCTTCTTCAACATACCAAGGGCTGATACTTTAGGGGATTCAAGACCAAAACCAACATGGATCTGAGGTAACAACCCCAGATCTGAACCTCCAACCCGAATTGGTTACAAAACATACCAATAATGACCAAAACTCACACATAAGAATAGGTCTAGATGCAAAGGGAGTCCAATCAACAACTTATTACCTCCAAATGATCTGAAATGTCTTCTCAATCTCGGATCTACAGTCCCTTCTTGCTCTTCCAAGGCTTTTCTTCCTTCTCCAAGCTTATAGTGCTCTCTTTGATGCAAGATCTAGCTCAAAAACGGATATGGCAGCTAGGGTTGATGTTCTGGGGGTAAAGAGGCACTAAAGGAACCCTAGGAAGGAGAATGAGACGCTTAAATAGGCTCCACGTCCCGGATTTAGGGTTTTCCTCGTTCAGACCCAACTCGTCGAGTCTCCTTGGCCGACTCGCCGAGTCGGTCGCTAACACCTCAACCCGGATCCCGCTCGGACTCGCCGAGTCTCTCCTTGGACTCGCCGAGTCTCTCCTTAAAATTGAGGTCTTCTTTCTTTTCTTGACTTTCCAAACTTTGGGGTGTTACAAGTGAAGTCGGGGTTGAATCGGGTTAGTGGAGCATGGAATCGACGAGTTGTTAGAATAACTCGACGACTCAGGTCAACTGGGCGTTGACTTTGACCAATGTTAACTTTGTCTGGTTTGGTATGACCCCGGTTCGGGTTGCATACTCAAATAAATAACGTTCAAGCATTTTCGCGTAGGGATCGAGGAATCGAGGTGAGTTACCTTCCAGTAAGGGTGGGTTTAAGGCCACAATGTCGGCCCACCATCAAGGGTATTTGGTGGATAATAGTCTCTGTGATAATTATCCTGATGTGCTTATGTGATATGGTCATGAGATATGCATGTATGATATGCAATGTGTATGTTAGTGGTAGTAGTAGGGAATAGTTTTTCCCTAACATTGGTCGTTAGGATCGAAGGGTAGTTCAGTACCCAGATGTGCCTAACTGTATGATTATAACTTGATATTGTATGATAGCAGTAAGGGGTGAAATAGTCCCCGGTTACCGGTTGAAAGATACCGATGACAGATACTGGTTGAAAGATACCGATGACGATTACCGGTTGAAAGATACCGATGGCAGATACCGGTTGAAAGATACTGATGGCAGTTACCGGTTGAAAGATACCAATGATATGATATTGTATGTGGTATGATGGGGGAACTCACTAAGCTTTGTGCTTACATTTTTGGTTTTGGTTTCAGGTACCTCTTCGTCGAAGGGGAAGGAGCCGAAGGCATAGCAGCACGTCACACGCACACATGGTTTCCGCATTGGGTTTCTGGGATTGTACTATGATTTTCATTCCTTTTGATGTCATGGGTTGGGAAAAAACTTTCTGATTTTGTAATGTGTTGTTTTATTGACAATTTTTTATGTAAAATGTTTTATAAAAAATTAAATCAAAAATGAAATTTTTGGTCTCGAAATTTGGGATGTTACATGTAGAAGAAAGATGATAGTGAACAAACTCTGGATCTACAAGATCGAATCTAACCAACACTTCTTCAATGAGTTCCTTCTTCTCCAAGTTGCACCAAGGACACTCTAAATCACTTAAAAATACCTTCTTTTTGTTCACAAGGCTCAATCTAGGGAAAGGGTTTCAAGAGAGGGTGTTGGAGAGGTGGAGGATGAGATGGAATGGGTTTGGGGAAGTTAAGGAGCTTAAATAAGGCTCAAACCACGAAAATAGGGTTTGAGAACTGATCGCGTACCCGCAGCATACGGAATTTACACCCAACAATACTTGGGATGCCTTAGTATGCCTAACGTAAACATTTAGTTCACCCATCGCACGCAGCTCAACTCCAAACCGCCCTAACATCAAACGGTCATAACTTCTTCGTTCCAACTCCATGTTCGATGTTCTTTGTATCCATGGAATGGTGTTGAAGAGCTCTACAATATTATTTAGATACCTTGGACTAAAAAAATTCTTGAAAAAAAATCAAGTTTTAATACAAGAAACCGACCTATGACTTTTTTCTTTCTACCCTTCGGCCAAAAACACAATGCAAGGCTAAAATCTCTTGATTATCATTACCTACATACAGAAGGACTAAACTTTGCCTACTTCAGGCCCAAAACCTTACAAAATCGACTACCGGTCCATGGCTCAGAAATGGCAGGAATCAGGATGTTACAATTCTCCATCACTTACATTAAAGGTTGTCCTGAAAATCAACTCTCTCTTTTGCTTCACAATGGAACGCCTAGCTGAATACCTGCACATTTGATCAGCTCTAAACCTCACCGGCCAATTGTCGTCATGCTAATCCCGCACATAATTGCATAATCAAAATGAGAACCAAATAGAAAATAGAACCCTAAATACTTATTGTTGTTGAAATCTCCATACAAAACCAAGGCAACTCCCAACACAAGTCTTATCTATATAACCGCTATAGAGAAGCGTGTACAACACCATCATATTCCACAACTTCCTAGCTATATGACCGAACTTCTGGTGAGAACCACAAAGTTGGGAACTCTCATAACTACAATAACCGAATCAATTCTATCAATATGCTTCCCGAGACCGAGAACCTATTAGATCAAAACTTTAGAACGCATACACCAGGATTGATAATCATCCATTCGATGAACCCACCCCTTGTCTTTAGACTAAGAACACCACCAAACATGCAGAATGAAGTACTCAAAACACATTGATCGCGAATTTCAAGCAATTCCAAACCCATAAGATGTACCAAAAACCTTAAATGAGCCCTTGACTCCCTTACATGACATTACCAATCACTGCTCCTACGAGCAAAGTTGATCAATCAAAGAATTTTCACATTGCATTGAACCCCTATCATCTTAGGTGTATCCCGAACTAGCAAATCACTCGATACATTCATAAAGAACTTCATGATTCGAGACTCCATACCGATACCCAACCTTGGTAACTAGAACCCTAATAACAACTCATGAACAAATGGGATTTATAATGCAAACACTCTGCAAGAGACTTTCTTCTTGCACGAATGATACTCCCAAAAAACCTTAACTTCTCACTTTATCCAAACCGGCTGGTTCGTGAGTCTCCCAACTTCCAACAATGCACCAACACCAAAAGTACCACATGCACAAAAGATAAATAGTCATGATCATTTGGCCGATATACACTCCTCGTGAAAATATCTAATGAACTATTGCATAAACCACACCCTTAGGAATCCAATAACCTTACCCAAAAAGGGGCGAAGCACTAGAGTTCTAACGAAATGACGAACCTACAAAATTAACAAAAGATATCCTTGTGATCGATGCAAAACAAGAACCCATACCTTGTTTGACATTGAACAAACCCAAGAATACATAACTATCTCAATAAAACTTTTAAGATTATCCAGAAGTGCTGCTAAGACTCTAGTTGTATCATCCAAATACTAACCCTGCCAGCACGACATGCCAAAAAATAGATTTCACGTAGATCTAATGTCTCGTCTGGAAAACTGAGCAACACTGTCCCAAATTCTAGACTCCCAATAACCAAGGACATATTTCAAACTTGAGCCAAACTTGAAGATAGGTCGATGAATCTGTTGAACTTCAATTGATACAATGCTCAAAACTTCTGAAGAATCTCCGCTTTGATGATTTATGAAAAGAACAATGATCGAGAATGCATTGACACCTAATCTAGTGAACCACGATCCATACATAGTTGAACACACCTATCTCTGAAACTGATTACTGATCAACGACTACCCAATGTAGACTGTAATTACCAATCCATACAACAAGCTGGAAAGTCCCACAACAACCGATACTCAACCTGAGCGATCCTAGCGCTTCCTTATCTATTAATTGGCATCCCAAAAAGGAACCAATGGCTACGACGAGCTCATTGAGAAACTACTTCCTATTCCGATACAACTCATGTATTTCCTAAACACATACATCCGATAACCACTTGCTCTATACCCATGACTTGACAAAATCTAAAACCAACATCACATATACCCGCATCACATATCCATATGAACCGTTCTTCTGACACCACAAACTCAAAGAGATCAATTATCCTCCAAGTAGAATACCTAATTCTACCACACCTAGGCTTCTAACTACCACCCACTGGTGTTGTAACCAAACCATATCTCAAACCAGGTAAACCAAGTACCAACCATCCGTGATTCTTAGAAGGTATACCACACACAAAATGATCTTCCATATAAGGAGCAAGCCAACCCTAAGAGATTATGAATCTCAGATGAAGTCCTCAGAGATTTTCAATCATAACCACCTTTAACATAATGGATTACATGCAAATGCATAAGCAAGACACAAACTTACTATGCAAAAACATACACTCCTTTCCTGCAATCCCAACTGTTAATTTGTCGCAAAAATCGATCATAAATACCAAAAGGTATCATTCACTTAGTCGGAATACATCAGAGACAACAAAAGTTGTTGCTCCTGATTCTCCTGAAACCATCAGCTAGCACCTGACCTGCCTATATCCCAAGAAGTGGACCCTTGAACTCATCATGAGGCATCCATACGACAACTACCCTCTTACGCATTCACACGCTGTCATACAGCTGCCAAACACCGTATCCAACTAGACGCATCCTAGGTTTACATCCCAATTCTGAAAGTTACAAGCCTGACCACTATTCTCTGAACTTGGAAAATTGAAAGGACATAACCCTCTCCATAGATAGTGACATTCCAATCCATCTGCCAATCACTCATCCTCCAACCAAATTCTCGATCCGCTCCTGACAACCGTTTCCTTCTTCAGTCTCGTTGCCCAAATGGTACTGCTTGAGCAAGGCTCATGAGACCTCAAAATCAACTAACTCGCTTAGTTTTGTACCATTCAAGTCCCAAACTGACATGACCACTAAAGCACAACAATCACCAGACTTATCCTAAGACTGAACAACCACAACTAAAAGATTGACAGATACATAAACACTGCGACAAGTCTTGGTTATCTAACCATTCTATCTACCCTCAACCAACTCCTTATAATCCTCATGACTTCATTGATTTGATTATCGATCCTATGCTTCTAATAGTACGAGCCCAATACTACCTTCTACACCTATCCATACTTTCTTAAGAATCATCCCGAGTCCTCTAAGTTACCTTCTCATAATAGTACTTCTAACACCCACTAAATAGCGTAGCAACCACATTGAACCACTTCCTAGGATCCACACCTCACCTTACCATCAATTGCCAAATGATCCCATTGGTGCTAGTTAACTACTACATGAATACAATCACATGAAAAATAACTTAAATATTTTTTTATTAGAAGATTCAACCCTACAACGTTTGGACACAAACAAGAGCTACGCCATAGGACCAAATCCTTCAATAAAAAATTATTTAACCCATGTAGAATGTGACTTAACATATTCAGTTAATAGTTAATTCACACCCGAAAGTGTCCTACAAGAATAAGCAAGAAAACTCTATAGGAATCAGGTATCATACAATCGTCAATTCTATCATGTAATCTCTGAAGATCCTTATCCTACAACTAGCATGTTGTTCTACCATATTTTAGTGTGGGTAACTTGCCATGTACTTACTGGCTCCGACTGACTGTACACATCACATCTTTTCTTGATTACTTTTGAAAAAAAAAAATTAAAATCATTTTTAAAACTTTTGCAGTTCCTTAGTTTGAGACTCGATTCACATGGATATTCCTCCAATTCACTCAAACCAAGGCTATGATACCAACTTGTAACACCTCAAAAAAATCATAGAAATTTTAAACTTTTCAAAACAACCCATTACATAAAAATGTTTACAAAATCATTGTTTTTAAAATATTATCCAATTCAGAGTCTCCCTAAATCCATCAACATAAAAACTGAGGATGTGCCATGGTCCTTAGAAGTACATGAAACAAAACTGAAACTCTAAGCCAATGCTTAGTGAGTTCCCCCAAAGTACCACTACATAAACATAGCAAAACCACAACATACATAACTAAGCCTACAACCTTACTGGACCACCTCGCAAGGCCTACAGCCTATCTTGTCACACCCTTAAATCAGAACGGCGGAAACGTTCGGGGGTAGAGGACGTCATGTCAAGTATCATAACAAATGAACAGTAAAGAAAGTACACACTACCATAATATAATTATATTTGGAAAGTTTACATGATTGTTTGTGTTACATGTTTTCAAAAGAAATCAAATACAATATGGTGATCCAAAATATGTTACTAACGCCAGCGCATTAGTCTTCAAAAGTAGTTGCTACCTGGTTTAGCGGTTTCCTAAGAATACAAGTTATTTCAAAGAAAAAGTGTCAGCAATAAAGTTGGTGAGTTCATAAGTAGTGTTTTGAGAAAATGAATGCCATTTGAAAGTTTGTGTATGTTTTCCAGAAAATCCCTTATTTTCTATTAGATGTATGAAATGAGTTTGAAAGATCGTTGTATAAACTGTGTGTATTTGAACCAGGAAAATGCCTTATTTTCCTAAGAATGATGTTGAAAATCGTTATTGTACAAAATGAATGTATTTGAACTAGCAAAATCCCTTATTTTCCTAAAAATGAAATGCAGTCTCACATGACCAAGACCGTAAGCTGTAAGCAACTATGACATGCTCAAAAGAATGATGTATAGACTTATTATAAAACAAAACTATAAGAAGATCGTATTTGTAAATGAAAAGTGACTACAATAGTCACTTTGCCCGTGAAAACATAATACCATCATAATTGTCTATCCAATTAGTTTTTATAACCGTACTATCATAATTTTCTTGTAGCGACGTTCTTCAGGCGTCGAAATGAGATGACACTTGTTACCCCGGGGACTGTAGCTAGCAGTTAGGGCGCGTGATCATTAGTCCCTTATAGATCTATACACACTTGTCACATTCTCTAGACGGGAGATTCTGGTTATAAATATGAGTTCTAGCAATACCTTAATAGGTATAATGAAGATGAATGTCTCACAGATTCTCAACTATGTCCCGTATTAAAATGAATAATGTTGCTTCTGAAATGATTATCCTTTATCACAAAGTTAACAAAGGCATAATAAAAGGTGGATGTTCTTGTATGTATAAAAATGGTATACTGGAATATAGTTACCCTTAATATGATTCAAACATATAATAAGCTTATAGTATTTATAATCATGTTTTATTTTGAGAGGGTAAAGTAAGGTAAGATGTTTTGCATGTGAACAGATCCATATGATAGTTATTAAAAACAATCTGAAATGTATAAGAAAGATAGATGTTTTCACACAAGATTAACCATGTGTTTACTTGTATTCTCCCCCGTAATGTGTTAAAAGCATTTAAAAAGTATCTAAAAGCATAGAAATGGGGGTATGAAATCACTTGGTTGAAGAGGCGGGTTGAAGAAGATAATGCAATAATCGAGCAGAACTTCGACAGGGGAAAGCGGATTTCTCGGGATTCTCGGGAATCTCGAGTGCGTAAAACTTCCTTCGGGACATGGATATGAAAAACGAGACTTCAGGATATTTCTTGGACGTAAAACGATGTAAAAACGCGAGAGAAGGAGATAAAATGAGAAAAGAAACCCGGAACTCTCGCATCCCTTTTATAGGGGCTCCCCACGCGTACGCGGGGGTACCTCCGGGTTACACTGGGCATACCGGACGTCATACGTGACCGCATCCTTGGTTGCCATTCTTCGGATTTGATAGGTGCATAGAGGCGTAGGGGCGACGTGGACGATCCGAAGCCTAGCACCCGAGTACGCTGGGCATACGAGGGTACGTTGGGCGTAAATCGTCTTCATTTGTGTACCTCGAACTTGTAAAATCCGTAACTTTCGCATATGGGCTCCGTATGTGACGTTCTTTATATGCACGCATAGGTGAAAATGTAGTCTACAACTTTCGTTTAGACTCTGTCGGCTAGTTTTCACTTTATTTTTAATAATATATTTTTAACAGGCCGGGACTGGAAAGTTCGTTAAAAATGCATAACTTTTTCATCCGACGTCCATTTTCTTCTGTCTTATTACCGTTGTATTGCTATTGTCGAGACCTTCAACTTTCATTTAGGTTGCTTTGGCTAAAAATCGCTCGATGTCTATTTCAAGTTTTTAGCTGTCTACTGCTATCCCGAAACTTCGAAAAATCATAACTTCCTCATACGAAGTCAGATTTGGGCTTTACTTTTATGTATGTTCATGGTTTAATGATATCTACAACTTCTATTTAGATACATAAGGCTAATACGTATTTTTATGAGATTTCTCGTTTTATGCTTAACAGTGTTTTACCGATATTGTCGCATATATTTGATCGGTCATAACTTCTTCGTTGTAACTCGGATTTTAGTATTCTTTATATTTTTGGAAACCTAGTTATGATCTCTATCATTTTATTTATCCCAATTGACTTTATTGAAAAATTTATTTTTGACCTAATTTTTGCTGGTGTTACATAATCCACCCATTAGAGAGAATTTCATCCCGAAATTCGCATTTTGACTAGGACTTCAATTGTCGAGGAAGGGTGAATGTACTTCTATTCCATTTGATCTTCTTGTTCTCTAGTGAATCCAGATCCTAGCATGGGTGTTCCTGCGGACCTTCATTACTCCGTCTATTGGTTCGACTGGTAGAGGTCGTGTGGATTTGGGTTTGTCATTATAAATCGATAGAGTTTCGTTAGCCAAAGGTAAAAGCGAAGGGTCTTTTTATAGCACATGCAATTGACATGTTGAAGACCAAGCAAATCCATTTCTAGTAGCTATATGGGAACCTCTTATCGAAACAATTGTGAAGTCGATCAGGAAAAGTGTTGTTACTACTACGAAGGTTTTGCTTAATGATTTGGGGTGCTTGTTTGAAAAGATTTTTAAATTTAAGACTCACGAACTCCTCTCCGTTCCACTAAAAAATTCAAAATCATGCTAATGTGCTATCGAGGAAACACGTACCTGTAACAACAGTGGGGTCTGCAATGCCTTCCTCCCGGTGCATTGCGAATACTTGGTCATTTCTCCCAGTTTTCCTGTTTGTTTTCCTTCGGGCAGTCCCTTTGGAAATGCCCCGTTTCTCCGCACTCATAACATGTATGGTCTACTACGACATTTGTGGCTGGAGTGGTTGGTTGGGTTGGTTCCCTACAGCAGCGGACGGTGTGCCCCTTACTACTGCACCTAGTGCAATGCATTTCATGGCAGGGTCCATGATGATGAAAGTTGCATCGTTTGCACTTAGGTCGGTTGCCGTTGTACGACCTTGTGGGTGTGGGGGTGGTAGGAACAGTAACAGTATGAGCTGTCACTAGACGTTATCTTCTTGTAGACCCTTGTTTTAAACTGCCCCTTTTTCATTCCCGAACTTTCGTTTCGTGTTACTAGGTTTGTGGTTTGGAGTATCCTTGTGGGTATACATTCGTTGATTTCCTTGGTTGTCACAAACATTTCAATTTTTGACATCCATCCCAGTTTTACTAGTGTTTCTTGCATTGATATGTGCCCTGATGACTGTCACGGCGGCTGTCACCACAACTTGAAAAGTAGCTGAGTCAATATGCAGGAGTGGCGTTTCGTTGGTTGGTCGGTTATTTCCATGTAAAGACATGATTCTGTTACATGATGAGAAACGAGTTGGTTAGATAACTATGATCGCTATGAGTTGGCTTCTATAAGTATAATTTCCTCATTTTGTAATTTGGTTTCTAATGTTTCGACTTACATTCCTTGTGATGTATTTGTGATTGAGGGTTGAAATAGGTATCGTATTTAAGCTTAGTTTTAACAATTTAGGGTAGGGATATTGAAATCATAATTCGATCAAGTTTCATGGGTTTTTGGGAGAGGTTATCTTTCTTACTATCTCGAGTTATGAAGAAGGATGTGATGTACCTATCTCATATCGTGAGTAATATAATTATCAACTCAATAGGTAATAATAATTATTACTTATTAGTCCGACGTATCAGGTTCTCTACCACCTCGTACGCTTGACGAGTAATTTCTTTTATTCTCTGTCCTATCCTCAGTGGTACTGATTTTCTATAGCCTGGTATCTATATTTATGGCGTCCTTGCTTTTCCTCAAGTATGTTTAATCTCCGTCATTGTTTGGATTGCCCTAAGTTGAAGTTGTAAGGGTTTGTTATTCTATGGTAACTGTCTCTTTCTCTAAAGGGTGTAGGTGTTAGAAAAGTTGAATTTATCAAAGGATTGAGTCTGTTTGAATAGCGACAAGACAATTCCAGCTATAGGGTTACAGATGAAATGGTGGCAAGACTTCGCCAGTGTTGTTGAGTTTAATATCATTGAACTACAATAGATTAGATCGACAGGGACAATGTAGTGAGTTGCTATAACAGTTTATGACACGAACTATTTACATAGCCCAAAGCATGGATTTATAATGATGATCTTTAAAAGAAACAAGAAGTCTATCATAATAGTTGGTATAGAAGTTACATAGAATTCGGAAAACATGACCTTTGCGTAGGCCTACAACATACCATACAGGGAAAATTTGACAACATAGAGGGCTAGTGAAACAGAAATTGCTAGACATGAATATTTACACGAAAATAGTACTACTTTGAGTGCGCACGAAGGTTATTCCACAACCCAAAAGAAGGGGTGAGTAGAGTATCCTCTACTTGCGGCGGGAAATTTTCGGCTAAGCCATCGGTTAGCTCTATCTGCAAAGTTTCATTTTGATTTATGGTTCTTCCACGAGTTGACTATAACTGTCGGATGCGAACTGTATTGACTCCAGTGTTCGCATCAATTTCCACGGTTCGATGGATATGTAACATTTGGAATTTCGGGTAGGATGGTTCGTGTTTCAATTATGAGGATTTAGGGAGGGACATGACGAGTCGTAGGGATGTCTCGCCGAGTCACGTCGAGTTGAGTATGTGGATTTAATGAGCGGACTCGAAGAGTCCAAGTATCGACTAGCCGAGTAGGTGCTGGGCAGAGAAAACCATAAGTTCCACGGTTGGAGCCTATTTAAAGGAACTTATGACCTTGGGTGCGCCTCATATCTCCTGTGAGAAACCCTAAATCACCAATGGAGCCAAGGGAGAGTTCTTGTGAAGAAATCAAGTATCTTTGGTGGGTTTCGCCAAGGAAGAGAAGGGATTCAGCTAGAAGGACCAAAGGAGGTTGCTATCCTGAGACATCCATGCAAGGATCTCCATTCTAAGGTAGTATCTCACCCCTTCTTTTTGTTTTGTGTAGGATCCTTGAATCTAGGGTTTTCCTTACACTTTCTTTGATAGCATGTGATGCGTATGAGGTCCCAATGGGGAATAAGCTTTAGATCTGGACCTTAAGAGGCCCAGAGAGTCTCAATCCTCCAGATTTATGCAGTCCCTTTGGGGTTATGGATCTAGGTTGCCATTTAAGGAGCTATTTCTTCATATAAGGGCATAAGTGTGTTGCATGAGCTTAAAGATTGAACCTTTATGTGATATTTGGGTGTAAGAAGGTCAAATCTATAAATTAGAGAAATAGATCTGACCTCAGAAGGTCATTTGAGTGATGCCATGGAGGGATATCGCCGAGTCCATATGGGGACTCGACGAGTTGGGTCGCGTTACCCCGCGATTCGTGACCAGTGGTAACCCATCGATTGAAAGGTTAACTCGACGAGTCGAGTGAGGCTTTTTGAGGATTCAGAGGACACGCATGGACTCGTCGAGTCACCCACGTGCACTCAATGAGTCTGGTCAAAGTTTGACCGTTTACTATAGTTGACTTCAGTTGACCTTGGGGTCTTGGTGAAACTGATTCAAGAGAGGTCAGGGAGGGGTAGAATGGTCTTTTACACATTATTAGAGATGAGAGCATGATAGGATTCTGATTATAGATGTTATCCTATTTATACGAGGAGGCTAGGTCGGGGTATTCGAGCTCAGGAGTTTATCCGACTTCATACGAGGTGAGTCTTCTCACTATACTATACGTGGAAGGGTACCTATGTGTGACCGGAAGGTCTTATATGCTATGAGATGTATGTGCTATATGTTGTTATATATGTGTTCTGTATGTTATTGATGAAATGGACAGGAAGGTCAAGATGATATGGACCGGAATGTCAAGATGACATGGACCGGAAGGTCAAGAGGTTACGGACCAAAAGGTCGATACGGGAAGGACCGGAAGGTCTACCGGGATTCAGGATGGAAGCCCCCCGAGACACTTGGACCGGAAGGTCACACAGAGTTCTGTCCTGGAAAGGCATATATGTTGTATGTGGTATTTTGGGGAACTGACTAAGCTCTTATGCTTACTGTGTTATGTGTTTCAGGTACTAGCAAGGATCGCAGGAAGGCACCGACATGATTTGTACACACTGATGAAGATTTATGTACTCGAGATTCTGGGGTTGTTTATTGAGATATTATGTGATACAATGGATTTTTTATGAATGAATTATGTTTTAAAAATGAAAAAAATTGTTTGAAAATTCGCGTTGTTACAACTTGGTATCAGAGCCTTTATTTGAGGGATTCGGATGCACCTTCGGGCGTATCTGAACTCAAACTGAGGATTTCAGGAAAATTTTCAGAAAAGAAAAAATTATTTTGTAAAAGAGTAAAATATTTTGAGAAAAGCAGAACGGGGCAGTGTGTATGATCAACCAGCGCCCGAATGGTGATTTCCCAAAATACCCTTACATTATGTGTTATGAGATATGATATGATATGTTATGCATGATAGAGTAGGCTAGGTATTCATATTAGGACTAGAGTAGCCTGATTTGTGATGCCTTAGCCTAGGAGATTACTGCTGCTATGAAATGCTTCGAGAGTGAGTAGGTAGCAGTGAGGAGCTTATGAGAACTCTACCGAAGGGTAGCCTATGTTTAGTGAGATGTAGAGTACTTGTGATTTGGGATCCTAGGAGGAGGACTTGTAATGAATGCTGATGCGGTGTGGAAGGTAGTATTGGGCCCGTACTACTAAAAACACTGGATCAGTGCCCAGTCCAAGTAAGAATCCTTAGGGTACTGAGGAACAAGTAGGCCTGAGTTATCGAGTGCGAGTACACTTGAGTGAGTCTGTGATATTTTATGTTGTATTTCGGAGACATCATGGTTGGGACATACCCCAGACCAGAGACCAGTGGTGTGAGTGACGAGGAGCTTCGTCAGATGATCCATAACGAGGGGGCTACAACTATCCGCGCAAAGATACCGGGGATGTTTGGGTCTATCAAGACCACTTTGATTGAGAGATTGACTAGAGATACGCAGCGGTTACTGAGGATGCGGATGCTGCAACTACTGCATCTGTGGCTGCTGCTAGACCTCATAGGGGGAAGGGTGTGACTCGATGCTGTTCCGGGAGTTCAGCAACACGAAGCCACCAAAGTTTGATGGGACACAGGATCCGATTGCTGCGATGAGATGGATTTCTGATATCGAGGGATGCTTCTACTCCTATTCGTGTCCGGAGCATCTGAGGGTTTGGTTTGCGTTGAACTAGTTTCGCTTGGGGTCAAAGGACTGATGGAAGTTCATGGCGATGAACTTCACTCTTGCAAAGATTTCGGAAGTGACCTGGGAGAGTTTCACCACCATATTTAGAGACGAGTATGTTCCCCTGGTGGAGCGGGAATGGTTGGCACAAGATTTCTTGTCCCTCGAGCAGGGGACGGAGTCCGTGACTGTGATTATAGGGATGTTTCACGAGAGGGCATTGTTTTTCCTTGAGCACGTGTCATCTAAGAAGGCATGCATGAGCCGGTATTTGAGCATTGAGAAGTGATGTCATGGTTCGAGTACCATGATAAGTGGCAGATTGAGAAGTGGTGTCATGGGTTGAGTCCCTTGAGTTGTAGCAGGATGAGAGTTGATGTCATGGTTTGAGTGCCATGATTTGAGGTGGATTGAGAAGAGGGAATGTGCTTCGTGTATCATGATTCGTGGAAGATTAAGAGGAGATAACATGGTACAGGTACCATGATTCATGAAAGATCGAGAGGTGACCACACGGTCTGAGTATCATGAAACGTGGCGGTTAGTGTTTCTGGTTTTTACCAGTTATTCCGTGGGGATTGTGTAGACTGAGATCGAGGTGAAGGAGTGAGGCGCCAGAAGGCAAAGATGAACAAGTTTTAGTGCAGAATCCCTTGTAAGGGGAAATCGAGTGAGCTCTGAGGGATTGTGGGTGATATGCCAGTTGGAGTCGCAAGACTTAGGGATGAGTAGTGATGGTGCGTTATGAGAGAATATTGTCTAGGCTGGGCGACCGACCGATAGTGGAGAGGTCACTTTCTGTGACCCGAGTGGTGCTATATCCATTTCCTTTGGGAGACATAGGAGGTGTTGAGATTTCGGTTTTTGAGTATAGGGGTGAGCCCTATGGGATTGCATGGATGGTGATCTTCAACCAGAGTATGTGGCAGGAGGTCTGCCACGAGGTAAAGATATAGCTTGAACTGGTCATCAGTGGGGACTGAGATGGTCAAGGACCAGGAGACACCCTAATTGAGTATAGTAGGGCATATGTTAGTTGAAACGTCGGACAATCAAGAGGAGTATATCAGGGAGGTGGCCCTTATTGTCTTTGATGGGTATTAAAAGAGGAAATATGGTTTCTACTGTTATGACAAGTGACATGATGGAACATTGGTTAAAGAGTCGATGAGAAGGAGTACGGTAGATCATTATTTCCAGACTAAGAGTTAGGGTTAATACTGGACAGTTGGGATGTCCGGTAATGGAATGGTGTGAAATTCTGAATGACTAAAGGCAGTCATGGTAGGAAGTTGTGAGGATTTCATCTGAGTTTTGGGGCATTGGAGTTGCTCGATCTCTGTCAGGAGATCATCGAACGCTGTGTAGCACTGTCCAAGAGTCAGTGCGATGTTACTAGTGGAAACAGTCTATGGGATAGATTGTTGGTGCGCCTATTGGGGTTGGTTCAAACCCTAAGTGGGGGAGAACCGGGTATTTTATTGAGGAGATTAGAGATTCGATCGAGAATGGTTAGAGATCTAGATATGGATAGATCGCAGTGCTAACTCATGAGCCAAGGGTTATTGGTGATTTAGACGAGGTGTAGAGCGAGATAATGAATGTGTTATGTTTGAAAAGGATGACTGTCTCCACGACAATTGGCCGTTGGTCGGAGACCTTGGGGTGAACGGAAATTCTTCAAGGTCAAAATGGTGAATTTGAGATGGTTGGCTCGTAGGGTGAGTTCGACAGTTGAGAAATTCTGGTTCAATGATGAGGCGGTTATTTAGCTTGGGAAGGGCAGAAGTTGATTACACAACCAATTTCAGATTGTGGAACAGGAAGATCAATGGATCAGACGAGATGTCATGAGGTTCTATGGTGGTGTATCGAGGTATCTGAATTTGATGCATTGGATTTCGGATAATTTTGAGTCTTGAGTGGAGACGACACCTGGTAGGTCAAACACTTATGATTCCAGTAGGAGTCCTTTTGGTTAATGATAGAAAGTGAGATTGTAGAAGAATACGGATTGCCGCAGAGAAGGGTGTTTTATTATGGCGATTGTTGCCAGATATAGTGATGCATAATTTGGGTAAGTACATTCATCTATATATGATTGGTCCGCGGAGTGTGTGTGAGTCAGTCAGATGTTGTTGTGATGCTACGGGAAGCCGTAGTACTCACTAGTCAGAGGTTGTTGTGATGCTACGGGAAGCTGTAATACTCACTAGTCAGAGGTTGTTGTGATGCTACGGAAAGACGTTGTAGTTACTAGTCAGAGGTTGTTATGATGCTATGGGAAGCCGTAGTACTCACTAGTCAGAGGTTGTTGTGATGCTACGGGAAGTCATAGTACTCACTAGTCAGAGGTTGTTGTGATGCTACGGGGAGCCATAGTAATCACTAGTCAGAGGTTGCTATGATGCTACGGGAAGCCGTACTACTCACTAGTGATAGGTTGTTGTGATACTGCGGGAAGCCATAGTACTCACCAGTTAGTTAAAGGTTGTGGTGATACTGCTGGAAGCCGTAGTACTCACCAGTCAGTGAGAGGTTGATGTGGTGCTACGGGAAGATGTAGTACACACTAGTTAGCGAGAAGTTGATATGATAAAGTACTATTTGATCAAAGCATGGCGCATAAGAGTTTTAGGCATGGGGTTCCCTAATTTATTAATTTTTGGGAACCTGGTGGTCGGACCAGGGGTGAGATCGGGTCTCCTCAATGTTAGGGGATCATTATGTTCTGAGTAAGGTGTGGTCATTGCAATCCTAAAGAATGGGATAAGTGAGGTATGCATGGGTTGCGGGAAATGAGTTCTGAGTGGAGTGCTTCGTTGGGACGAGTGGTTCCAACTCTGGGTCAAACAAAACTCTCGAGTTAGAGTTTGGCTCTGGTAGTGAATTGGATAGGCGAGATGAGGTTCTGGAATCTGAGGTGGGTTCCATGTTGAGGAGTATTGTTTGTCATCTGATGTCTTAGACCTGTGTGGGTCAGTACTCGGGTACGGGAGGTACCGCAAGTTGCATGGGACTACGAGTAGTAGATGACAGAGGTCAGGGTTGAGTTGATCTTCAGTTGGGAAGGTAGCATTCGCTTAGGGTTAAGAAGACTTCATTACTCGAATGTCACTTTGGGCCGATGTGGTTATGGTTAGAAGGAAACCATGGAGACGGTTAGGATAATGCAACGGATGAACCTGGAGGTTTAAATATTGGGTCGAAATCAGACCTGGTACTCAGTGTTAAAAAGGGATACGAGGAATGGAGCAGAGGCTTATGGTTTTTAGATGTCTGGGGACACTTCAGAGCGAGCACGATTATTCTTTTGGGTTTGAAGGCAGAGAGTTGATAATTCTTTGTCCGGTTGGGTTCCGATATCAGTTTAGTGGATGGGCCCTGCTGAGACGTGAACCATTTCGTTCCTTGGGTCATGATTCGGATGGTTGCTATGTTTGGTATGAGGCATCGGTAGCCGATTGTTGGATTATGTCTGGAAAGAATCTGAAGGGTTGGTTTTCCTCCGGGATTGGGAATCCCTATTGGGATCCAGGTGTCTAGAGAGGATGGAAGCTGTGTGGCATAAGATCCTATCGATGGTGCAATTTGGTTGATGGATTCAATCTGTATCTGGAGGAGCGATTTCGAGGGAGAAATCTAATTTAAGTGGGGTAGAATTGTAACATCCGGAATTTCGGGTATGATGGTTCGTGTTTCAATTTTGTGGATTTAGGGAGGGACATGACGAGTCGTAGGGATGAGTCGCCGAGTCACGTCGAGTTGAGCATGTGGATTTAATGAGCGGTCTCGACAAGTCCAAGTATGGACTCGCCGAGTAGGTGTTGGGCAGAGAAAACCCTAAGTTCTAGGGTTAGAGGCTATTTAAAGGAACTTATGACCTTGGGTGCGTCTCATATCTCCTGTGAGAAAGCCTAAATCGCCATTGGAGCCAAGCGAGAGTTCTTATGAAGAAATCAAGTAATTTTGGTGGGATTTTGCAAAGGAAGAGACGGGATTCAGCTAGAAGGACCAAAGGAGGTTGCTATTCTGAGACATCCAAGCAAGGATCTCCGTTCTGAGGTATTATCTCGCCCCTTCTTTCTGTTTTGTGTAGGATCCTTGAAACTAGGGTTTTCCTTACCCTTTCTTGGATAGCATGTGATGCGTATGAGGTCCCAATGTGGAATAAGCTTTAGATCTGGACCTTAAGAGTTCAAGAAAGTCCTAATCCTCCAGATTTATGTAGTCCCTTTGGGGTTATGGATCTAGGTTGCCATTTTAGGAGCTATTTCTTCATATAAGGGCATAAGAGTGTTGCATGAGCTTAAAGATTGAACCTTTATGTGATATTTGGGTGTAAGAAGGTTAGATCTATAAGTTAGAGAAGCAGATCTGACCTCAGAAGGTCATTTCAGTGATGCCATGGAGGGAAATCGCCGAGTCCACATGGGGACTCGACGAGTCGGGTCGCGTTACCCCGCGATTTGTGACCAGTGGTAACCCATCGATTGAAAGGTTAACTCGACGAGTCGAGTGAGGCTTTTTGAGGATTCAGAGGACACGCATGGACTCGCCGAGTCACCCACGTGCACTCGACGAGTCTGGTCAAAGTTTGACCGTTGATTATATTGACTTCAGTTAACCTTAGGGTCTTGGTCAAGCTATTCAAGAGAGGTCATGGAGGGGTAGAATGGTCTTCTACCCATTATTAGAGATGAGAGAATGAGAGGATTTTGATTAGAGATGTTATCTACTTTATAGGAGGAGGCTAGGGAGGGATATTCGAGCTCAGGAGTTTATCCGACTTCATACGAGGTGAGTCTTCTCACTATACTGTACCTGGAAGGGTACCAATGTGTGACCGGAAGGTCTTATATGCGATGAGATGTATGTGCTATATGTTTTTATGTATGTCTTATGTATGTTACGTATGACAAGGACCGAAAGGTCAAGATGATATGGACCGGAAGGTCAAGATGACATGGACCGGAAGGTCAGGAGGTTACGGACCGGAAGGTCGATACGGGATGGACCGGAAGGACTACCGGGATTCGGGACGGAAGTCCCTGAGACACTTGGACCGGAAGGTCCCACAGAGTTTTGACCCTGAAAGGAATATGTGTTTTATGTGGTATTTCGGGGAACTCACTAAGCTCTTATGCTTACTGTGTTATGTGTTATGTGTTTCAGGTACTAGCGAGGTTCGTGGGAAGGCGCCGACATGATCTGTACACACTGATGAAGATTTATGTACTCGAGATTCTGGGGTTGTTTATTGAGATATTATTTGATACAATGGATTTTGTTATGAATGAATTATGTTTTAAAAATGAAAAAAAATTGTTTGAAAATTTGCATTGTTACAGGATAGTTGCCGTTCCTTTTTCGTCAATGCGAGCAATTCGGTGAACCGATATAGGAAGGACTCTGTCTGCTGAGCCTCCCTCTCTCAGATTGTAGAAGCTTCGGCCTCCATTGTATGGATGGGGTTGACCCTGTTCGCGACTCCACCTATTCAGGTTGGGTTCCCATAGAGGTGTCTAGCCATGAAATTCCGGTCGAGGATTAGGATTTTGGATCGGAGTCACTAAGGGTAGGTTATTGTCCTCTGGATCTGAGTCAGAGTCTTCTTGCGTTCCTTCTTCTACATCATTCTCTATCGATCCCCCATTTTCTTGGTTCGGGTAGTAGGGATCCCTGGTAGATGGAATCCGGCCATTGTGTCTGTACGAGAATAGGGAGATAAGGATTGCTTAGAAATAAGGCACATAAGGTTGAACATTAAAGTTAAACTATGTATGCATAAAATACACCTATAGTATTCTGAATGTTATGTTTGATTCTAAAGTTTATAAGTTTGGTAAGTTTTAGACTTGTTGTCCACTGTAGCTATCCCATGAGATGCGTAGTTCGGCTCTTGGGAAAATATAGTTGATCAGGTTATATTCATCCTAGTCCCGATTACATATCCCAAGGCATACCTGTATTGTACAACTCATCTATAATACTTCTATATTAGTTTCATTATGATACTGACCCTGTTATATAATGTATGCAACTATACTTTATAAAAATTTCATTTTTAAAAGTATAACTCTCACTCAGAGTGTTTTTGCCCAATTGTGTTTATAGTTGTATATCAAAAATTGTTTTGATATACTTAGTTCACTATGAACAATGCTCTGATACCAATCTTTCACACCCCCAAATAAGAACAGCGGAAACGTTTGAGGGCGGCGGACATCATGTCAAGTATCATAACCAATGAATAGTAAAAAACTACACACTACCATAATACAATCATGTAAACTTTCCAAATATAATTATATTATGGTAGTTTGTACTTTTAGAGTCTCCCTAGATCCATCAACATAAAAACTAAGGATGTTCCACGGTCCATAGAAGTACATGAAACAAAACTGAAACTGTAAGCCAACGCTTAGTGAGTTCCCCCAAAGTACCACCACATAAACATAACAATCCACAACAAGCATAACTAAGCCTATGACCTTACTGGACCACCTCGTAGGGACTACAACCTATCTGGACTGTTCTGAAGCCTTTAGGATGACTGGACCACCATGCAAGGCCTACAGTCTATCCGGACCGCTCGACGGGCCTTCGACCCTAACGAGGCCGCCTCGCAGGGCCTACAGTCTACCTGGACCGCCCCGAGTATCTTGGCTTTCAGCATAAAGCAGGACCACATCAACCCAACCAACCATCACATGTCAACATATACATAACAATCAATAGCTAACATATATAGGTAGTCATACAGATCTAACAGATCACCACAACATAACAACATCCTATATACTAGGATCCAGATCACTACAACATAGCAACATTCTATATGTCGGATAAAGATCTATCAGATTACTACAGCGTAACAACAACCTATATACCAGGATACATATCACTAAATCATCGCAACATGCGGTAAACCATTATATCAATCCAATGGGCCTGCCTTGGTGCCTTCGACCCATAAGTACAGTTAGGAAAACTCACCTCATAGTCTAACGAAGAGTTGAACGATAAACTGCTCCAATTAACAGCTCTACAGGTTGTTATTCAACAGATAGAGACAAAGACTCAATTATTTCTCAAAATACCCAATATACCCATAAATAAAAAAAAAGTTAACCCTGGTCCAAGACAAAGTTAACAGTCAAGTTCCAAACATCAACATCACTTCCCAGCAGAGTGTGCCCTACGTACCAAGAAAGTACGCCTAACATACTCTAAAGTTGACCAACAACGGGGCGCTGACTGCGTACGCGTAACGTACCAACAAGTATGACCAACGTACGTAGCCAAGTCCTAAAATTCCATTAAGAGCTTTTTCCATTAATCCTTTACGTTGAAAATTATATACAAGACCAAAATGATGTCCTAAGTCATCAAGTTTCTAACCTTATGAGTTTTCATGTCTATAAAGTGCTTAATGTCTAAAACCCTAAGTTCTTAACCCAACACTACAAGAAAAATAGCCTTTAATGACGCGCAAAAAATGACACTCGTTGATTCACGTTACGCATTTTTGGGCGTCCTTAAAAATGATGTCAGACTTCCAAAATTTGAAGGATAGTGGACACGCATATTTGTGTGCCCTTAAATTAGTATCTCAAGAAAAAAAAAATTAAAAACACAGAGGGCGCTTCATCTTAAACGTGCGTCTTCTGTAGGTGTCGCTTTATAATTTTAGTGAAACGCGCCTTGAGAAGATAATGGGGGAAAACTAAACCCTAAAATTTTGAAAACCCGCCTTTCTTTTCTACCTTCTTTTCTTCATCTTCACAATCGACTCTCCCCTCTTCTTTTCTTCATCTTCACAATCGACTCACCCCTCTAGAGCCTTACTTGTAAGTCCACACCACACTTGTTTGTATCTTGTTCTGGAAAATCAAGAAACATTCGAAAAACCTTAGGGTTTCGCTTCTTCTCATCGGTGAGATCGCGTTTCTTCTTATCAGTACTAGGGTCTCGTTTCTTGCAGGTTCGTTCATTAAGTTGCTACCCTCATCGACATACAATTAAATAAGTACCGGCCAAATATGCTACAATAGAGGATGGTTTCGTGGGTTCTTTCACCTTTACACCAACGATGGTGGAGCTAGAGAGAGAGAAAGAGTTTATGGAGTGTAAAATACAAAATTCTTAAACCAGGTGATTCTAATAAATAGCATAATCCAAACCCTTTATGGTAATTGGGAGCCAATCAGGGCAAAACGCTACCGTCAGACAACTTTTGCTCTCAAGAAACCTACGGTACGTACAAATTTTCTTTTCTTCCTTTTCCTTTTCTTATCGGTATTCTTTCTCCTCCCTTCCTCTCCGGTGGTCGCCGTTGCAGCCTACTTCGACCAGCCCTACCTTTCCCTTTTCCCCAACCTAGGAGCATCTGTCGACGACTTCTCTTCTTCATCTGTTCATCAGATCGTCGATCACCACCTCTACGATACCATCAACTGCTCCAAACCTGTGAACAACATGTCTAAATCTCGCGTCTATGCAGATTTCAACGTTTTTCGCCCTATGGAATACTAGTATTAAGAAGCACTTACTGTTCAGTGGGGGTAACCTAACTAAACCCTAGATTTTACTTTAATTTCTTTGATTTATCTCATTATATGAATTAATAGACATAATACTTTGATTTATGTGTTGCTACTTGGCTTAATTTGATTCAAATTCGTTTCAAATTGTGATTGATCTCTTGTGTAATTTTGTATCTACAAACCCTGATGGTATTTTGTTTGTTTCAAAATAAAAAAATCAAAACAGGGGAAGCTTTTGCAAAAGTGGTATGTTATGTATTTTGTACAATCAAATCTTTTTCATAGTAATTTTACAATGTAAATACCAAGAAGGGTTAGTGAATCATAAAAGCAATAGAAATGGCTGAGTAAATCATAAAAATCTTCCAAATTCATAACAATGTAAAAATCTATTAAGAGATGAAACTCATGGATTATTGAGCTTCCAAGAGTGAGTTTTGTTCTCAAACTCATCCCTATGGTGATTTAGTTCGAGCAATCTACAAATATGAATCATGAATGTAAATGCTTAATCCAAATTTGTTGTGTTGAAAGTTGACACTATATATTGATTATGAAGACTATTGAAGTTCTCGATAATAACAATTATGTTGTCATAAACTCAATAACATAATTCGTATCCATCATCTTATGCATTTGAAATGATTATTTAGTTCTGGTTTACATCATCTGTTTTGCATTTTATCTTAATCACACACGGTGGAATGCGGGTCTATATAACTGATCATGACACAACACCTCCAGGCCATCTTCCTAGGTAGGTCTCTCTCTTTCTCTCTCCCTGTCCCTAATATATTTCTATGTTTATGTTCATCTTTTTTCACAACAGATTGATTTTATTTACTTACAAATACCAAATTAATTCCTAAATATTTTGCAAGCAGATGAGCGATTCCGTCAAGAAAGAAATTTAACATATATTTCAAAGTGGATAAGGAAATGCATTAGACAATATGACAATTTAGACTAGTCATTGGAAGGATTAAAGTCCTTTTTCAAGAACATCAAGGTTCTTTCGCTGACAATGTACCTTTTCACATTTTGGTTCGAATGCAAGAAATAGCAACATACTTTTATTTATTTGTTTATTATAGTAATTTTACTTCTTGCTAGATAGGATTTCCATCACTAACAAAAGTTGTTGCTAATTTTGTGAAAACAATGGAAGAACAAGTTGAGAATGATGCAAAAGAGGTGGTTGATGCTGAAGTCATTGATGTGGAGGAGCCAAGAAACCCGTTCACAGAAATGATGAACCATAAAATTATAAGTAACCCAAAACCAAAAGGAAGAAGATCTGTGTCAGATGCTGTTATTTCACCACCTGAAATACTAACAAATAAAATAAAAAAGTTTACAGTTACAAGTAAAAAGTTCCACTGCCCTTCTCCCAAAACAGAATCTAGACCTCAGGAAACAATTAGGGGAGTGAAAAAGAGTGACAACAATACTGGTATAATTTACATCGACTCCAAAGGTGATTTGGACATACAAAACAAGTATTTTAAAATCGTTATTTTATCTATATGTCTTGTTCTTTTAATCATTGAAATAAAAAGAGTTAGTTACAAGAATAGTCCTTGTGTTATACCCACTGTTGCATATTCAGTCCAATGTTTTTTTCTGTTTCAAATTGGTCCCTAACATTGGTTTTTGTTTCTAATATGTCACTAATCCATGTAAAATGACATCTAACAATAGTTTAAAATAAACAAATTATAGAAATGTTAAAAAGAAGAGGCAAATTACATTTTTGTTCCTTGAGTATGGTTGCTTTTTGCAATTTTGGTACTAAAAGGTTTTCTTTTGCATTTTTAGTCCTTATTTGACATTCGTGTAATGTTTTTGGTCCCGGTTACAAATTAAGTGACCATTTTGGTCTATTGGTGTGATTTTTGCAATTTCGATCCCAAAAATAGCCATTTTACAAGGAACAGGGACAAAAAAACGTTACACAAATCTTAAATAAGGAACAAATTAGCATTACAACCTTTTGGGACCAAAATTAAAAACATCAGCTATACTTGGGGATCAAAAATGCAATGTACTTTAAAAAGAAACATGTGAGGGTAGGAAAGTCATTTTATCATAGAAGTTGGACTGAACCTGAAATGTTGGGAATAACATAGGGACCATTATTGTAATTACTCTATAAAAAAAATAGAAGTTGGTAACAGATGTTTGTCTTATGTTGGGTGCAGGTTTCCATCACCACCATCATTTAATATATCTCATGATGACGAATTTTGACTTAACCGATGTACATGAAACCTCCAGAAATGACGATAATGCCCTTGACCATGAGCCACCTATTGTGAAGGAAACACCAATCGAGAACAGTTACCCTGCTACTCTTGAATCTGTCTCTGAGTCAACCATAATCCAATGAAAGTTTCCCACTCGTTCCTTTTCTTCCCCCTGTTCCACTTCAGCTTCTAAATGCATGAACACAACAACAACACCTAAAAAACAACAAATCCCTCAAAAAAATTCACCTCTAGATTCAATTGTTCTATTTTTATATTAAATGCAACAGAAGCTTATTCGTTGTGTTTGTTTACAATCTACAAGCAGTGCAAAACTTATTGAGATAGATTGGAAACGACATAAATAATTAACTTTTTAAATATGACAAAAATTGTAAAAAAAGGAGTCAGAGAATAATCTTGATGATGATCTGGTAAATGGTTGGGCAACAGGTCTTGCTGATGATGGCTTGTGGGGAAGCAATGCTCCAGAAATGAATAGGGTGAGAAATGATTAATTTCTTCAAAACTTAAATAATTAACTTTTTAAATATGACAAAAATTGTAAAAAAAAAGGAGTTTATGTTTTCAGCTGTTTTGCAGGGTGAAAACTTTTGCTTCAATTCTGGAAGCTTTTGCCCTTGAGGTGGTGACAAGGTTTAAGCCTTTCTTAAATCTGCTTGTATATCCTCATGTTTACAGGGCTTAGTTATGATAGATCATTCATACTGAGCACTGGGTACATTAGGTATATTAGGAACAACAAGGGTGACTTTATTAGCAATATATATGTTTTCTTTAGTGGATTTTAATGCTTCTGTTTCTTGACTCCATGTTTCTGGTTTCACATATTTTTTTTTCTGAATGTGTATTGTGGATGAGTGTCCAAGATAGGTGTGATGCATGTGTTCCCATGGTTCACTATAGATTGTGGACTGGGGTCCTTCTCAGTACATTTGGATACCCCACAATGCATCTTATAGCAGAGGGTAAGCCGTCATTTTACAAGCTCATTAAAGATGTTATTGTTAGGAAAACGGTCTTAAAGATAAAATAATAAAGGATATTGAACATTAGAATATACGTGGAAAACTCAAAAACTAGTGAAAAAAATCCAATATATGACAAATTATTAGTCACATCTACTTTGTTGTGTCGTTTTAAAGTTTGTTTATTTGATCCCTTTCAGGGAGAAAGGAGGTTTCATTTTTGAGTGGTTTAGAGTGAAGTATAATGGTAATAACAAGGAGAAGCTACATTCTAAAGGTGAGTTTATTTCCTCATATATATTATCACTTACATGCACAGTTGGCTACCCTACCCCGATGACTTCCTAACCAAGTGTTTTACATACATTCTTAACATATCATTTGGATTTGACTCTAGAGGAGGTAGGACCATGTGTGGATAATGCTCCTGCTGATCCTACATGCTGATCCTAAAGGTGTCAAACTCGTAATTCCTGATTGTTGTGAGGAAGTAAGACCATGAGTGGATAATACTAATTTGTTGATATGAAAACAGGTATCATGTGGAAACAGAAGAAGCAAGGGTGAATTTGCATAGATTAGTTAGCTACTTGTAGATTTATCTTGAATAAGCAAAGGGGCAATGGATTGTATTTTTTTGTATCTAATTTGTTTGTAAAATTTCGTTACAACTTCTATTGATTTGTTTTATCTTTCCGTGGAACAATTATTTGTATGACATTAAATTTATGCAATGGATTCTATTTTTTGTATAAGATATTTTATTTTCTATTATGAAACATTAAATACAAATTTAATTTGAAAATAAGTAAATCTATAAAAAATATATTTTTTTAAACATTTAAAATTATGATACGCAAAAATGTGTGTCATATTCATTTATGACATGGCCTTTCTTGACAGAGGCTTTCTTGATACGCATTGTGTGTCATTAACAGGCGCATCGTAAGGTTACGACACGCGAATGCGTGTCGTCTTCCTTTATGACATGGTCTTCCTTGATACGCATTGCGTGTCGTAAACGCACGTCGTAACTTCGCGTCGTAAATGAGTGTCGTAAATGCGCGTCGTCTATCTTTATGACAGGGTCTTCCTTGACGCGCATTTGCGCGTCATCTGAGCCTTTTACGACACGCAATGAGCGTCGTAAAAGGCTGTTTTTATAGTAGTGCAATAACACATTACAACTCTTGCATGGAAGGGATATAAAGCCAAGATCACATTTTTTGGTTCATAAGAGCTCCATAATGGATAAAGTTACCAAGTTTACCCATTAGAGTGGTCCCAACAAACAAGATGTAGTCTTTACGTCTCAAAGGGACCCAAAAGTGCATCTTTTCAACTTAATCGACTAAGTCCAAGTCTCTAACCTTCAAATTTGTATTAAAATGATGTTTAGCTGGATAAAGTTTCAAACTTTATCCATAACAAGGTCACAAAATTTCAAGATCTAAACTTTACGAACTTAAAGTGGCCAAAAGCTCATAACACCCAAAATTAGCTAGATCTAACAATATCATCATCAAGATTCAAACTTTATACATTTAAAAGAAAGATCAAGGTGAACAAAGTCTAGATCTACAAGATCCAATGCAACCAGGTTCACCTGTGTTGGTTTGGGGTACAGTCAGTTCACCGGGAGGATCGACCTCCAAATTCGACGTTTTTTCCTAGAAGTTTCAACCTTTTTGACTATGACAACAGTAGCGACAATAAATAGACTCGCGACTATGACTGGGTGGTACACTCTGCTCTCTTGCGACCCCTACTCTAATCAAAAGACTAAAGGCCCCTACTAAAGATTCAAAGGGCGAGCACTTAAATGAGAAAGGCTTCTTCAATGCATTCCTTCTTCTCCAAGGTGCACGGAGAACACTCCAAAGTGCTTAAAAACACCTTCTTTTTTCACACATGGCTCAATCTAGGGTCAGGTTTTCAAAAGAGGGTGTTAGAGAGGTGGAGGCTAAGAACGGAATGAGTTTGGGGAAGTTAAGGACCTTAAATAGGGCTCAAAACACGAAAATATAGTTTGGGCCCAATGTACTAGGGATGCCCTAATACGCCTAACATACACGTTGAGTATTCCCAACGTACGCGGCTCAACCCAAAACCGTCCTAACTTCAAACAATCATAACTTCTTCATTCTAACTCTATTTTTGAGGTTATTTATATCAATGGAAAGGTGTTGAAGAGCTCTACAATATTTTTTTTAAATATTATCGACTAAAAACTTCTCGAACAAAAATCCATATTTCATGCAAGAACCCGACATATTACTTATTCCTTTCTACCCTTCGTCCCAAAACACACTTTAAGGGTAAAATCTATTGATTATCATTACTTCCTTCCACAAGGACTAACCTTTTCCTACTTAAGGCCCAAAACCTTACACAATTGACTACTGGTACATGGCTCAGAAATTTAGGAAATAGGATGTTACATATAACTACTGAAATGTAGATCTAAGGTTCATGTATAGTTAGGTAAATCTTTTGATTGTTTTCACTTCCTTTAGATAGTGTATTGATGCTAATAAATCCCAACAATACTTACAATCATCACTAAAAGAAAATTGAAGGGTCATTAGAGTTTCAAATGCATGAGGTTCAAGTAGTTTAACCTCTATTATCATAGATATATAGACAGATAAATTTCACAATTGGTCAATTTGTTTTATAAAAAATAGAACATTTAGTCCCTACATTTCTTTTATGTGGATGGTTCATGATGTTTTAGTTTCTTGCGTCGTTAGTACTTGATGCATGGAAAATATTATTTATACTTTCTTTAATTTAATTTTGATGTTATTTCAATTTTCATTAACAAATTTATGTACCTAACTCCTTAAAACTAATCCTTAATCCCTTTATTCCTTAGTACTTTCACTTTCCATTTGAGAACATATACCTTTGAAGCCTACACCTTACAATGAATACCCTTCCCCATGACTCCTAATGTCCACCATTTAAGGAAATTTGTAACGTAGATCTCGGCTAGCTTCTCAACCGATATACTCTCCTGGATCGGGATGAAATGAGCACTTTTGGTCAACCGATCCACGATGACCCATATCGAATCTTCTCCACATGCGGTCCTAGGAAGTTTGGTGATGAAATCCATAGTGATATCTTACAATTTCCACACAAGAATGTCTAATGGCTGCATATTGCTGTGTGGTTGCTGGTGCTCGGCCTTGACCTTCCTTGACCTTCCTACAGGTCAAGCATCGCTCCACATGCCATGCTACGTCTTGCTTGATGCCACGCCACCAATAATCATGGCAAAGATCCTGATACATCTTTGTAGCCCCGGGATAGATAGAGAACCTAGTCATGTGGGCCTCATCCATCAGAGCCTATCATACTCTGGCCCAATATGGAACCCAGACCCTCCCATGAAGGGTAAACAACCCACGACTATCATAATAAAATGAGACCACTTGGCCTATGATCCGCTCGCACTTCCGACCCTCCTCCTTCAAGCCCTCGACCCGTGCCTCCCAGATCTGCTCTAGTAACGGAGTGATCACTATCATCCTCATATATATATCTCGAATTGGAGTTGCTACTACCTTGCAACTCAGAGCATCGACCACAACATTGGCCTTGTTGTTGGATAAGGTGTCTAAGTCCATAACTATTTTGGGCATGTACTTGACCCGACCCGGCATGGTCCATTTGGGTTGCATGGCACCATGCAATTGGATAGACTCAATGAGAGAAATAACACTTGGAGATTATTAATATATTATAAGTTCTAATATATTAATACTATTATTTGATTAGTTTGATCAATAATTAATTTAGAATTCATTAAGTGATCAAAAGAGAACTAATTAAATACATGGGTTGATTATGTAAATCATCCATATCTTGTATAGTGGGCTAAGAGGCTCCATGGATTATCAAGTTGGGTTCTACCCATAGGATGCTCCATGGATGCTCCATGGGAGTTACAAACCCATGGGTCATGGAAATGAAGAGTCATGACACATTAGGGTTTACATGGTGTAACCCTAGATGTGTCAACACTATATAAGAAGCATATTCTCCACCAAAATCGGGGCTACACTAAGAAACTAGAGGGCTTGGCCGATTTTAAGAAGTGTGTATTATCTCAAGAGTCTTTCCAAGAGCATTTGGTGTTGTGTGAAGCATTTGAGGCATCACACTTGGGGTGCTAGGCTCACAAGGTTTCAAGGAACACAAGCAACAACAAGGTAAGTTATTCTATCTATTATTCAAGTTAAAATTGTTCCCCATGTATGCTAGATAGGAATATAGCCTTGGAATTCAACTTAGTATGATAATTAGACAAACATAGATCCAAGGTTATTAGGGTTGCATGTACACTTAAGAAGTGTTAGAATGCTCAAAACCCATCAGTGGTATCAGAGCCTAGGTTTGTTTGTTTGTTTGTTATTTGTGCTTAAAAGTTGAAGAAAGTCGAAAATCTTGCTGTCTGACTGATGGACTCGGCGAGTCCATGGGGAGGACTCGTCGAGTTCACTTGTATCTTCAACCTACTCGGCGAGTAGGTTTATGCACTCGGCGAGTAGGGTCGACAGAGTGCAGAATTTCGACTTCAGTTGCTGGAAATGGATTAGAAACATTACCCTAAATTGTTTTGATACTTGAAAACTTGTTTTAGAAGGTGTAATGTCTTTTCTAACTCATTTACAACAACTAGTTATCAAAATTACAAAGATTAAATGTGATTTTGATTCTTGAAGATGTTCATATTCATATTCTTGTTCTTATGATGTTTAGATGATCATAGGAATTATTTGTAACCTATGTGGTAGATTAATTCATGATCATAATGTGTTTTAATGGAGTCCATAACTTGTCCTCAAGTTATGGAAAACCAAAAGTCTCTTGGATTAAAAACCATTAAAAGAACACAAGAGTTAGGAAAAATGAAAAGTCCTCATTTTATTACTCTATTAAACTCATAAGTTACAAGAAATGAAAAGTTTTGGAAGTTTACAAAACTTGCCCTCAAGTTTTGGAATAAGTAAGTTAAGTTAAAACTTTAGTTCCAACCCCTAGAATTTTAAAAGTTAAAATTCAACCCTTATACTTATATTATTATGATTTAATAATTATATATATATATATATATATATATATATATATATATATATATATATATATATATATATGTATAAGAACAAAGTCGTCTTACCGCTAGTACGCCTCATTCACGAAGCCGGTCTATAAGGTGGGTATAAGGTTGTTGCCTATAAAATGGTGACTTAATGGGTGTCCACTCTCACCCACCGCTTGCTTGACCGGTGGAGGGTCGTTAGCCGAACGGGTAAGACAAGGACTTATTAATTCTCATTCTAAGTATGATGAATATTATAAAGTAACTAAATGTTTTATTAAATTCCCAATCTTAGTTACTTTAGAAAAAATGTGAATAAGGTGCTATTCCATGAAATTACACTTTACACTTTGATTAAGTTGTTGGTGGAGCGTATGTGGTTAACCGGCACACTAACTTGGACTTAACAAGGTAGGTAAAGGGTGACTTAGGGTTTATTATAGTATCGATGGAGCGTGTGTGGTTTACCGGCACATCGATTGAGTGATGAACTTTAAGGGTACCAAGTGATTTGCATGGTTACTTCACACCTCGTTTTGTGATCCTCGGTATCCCAGTCACAAAACTTGTAGGGCACACTCGAGATTGAAACATGCCTTTGAAAAAGTTCATTGAATCTCAAAGAATCTAGGAATTTCTAAGAACCATTCAAAAACCTAATACTAAAATATTGCGGTTTTCGTGGTGGAAATTGGTGAATCGTCATTCACCTACCTTTCAAATATGATATAGCTTAGATTACGGCATACCTTTTCTAAGTTATATTATATTGTGATTGGATCCTAGCCTTAATATTACATTTGGGTGTTTTATTAAGGACTCTCTTATATCTAATCTAATCTTGTTCTCTTTTCTTCAGATGTCTTTCAACAATACTTCTGGCTCTAATCCTAATGGCTCCTTTACCCTTATGAACTTGTGTGGGAAAGTCACCTTTGATGGATCCAACTTCAATGAGTGGATCAGAAACATCAGGATGATTACTCGCTACGAGGACAAAGAATATGTGCTTGACAAGGAGCTTAAGGAGATTGATGAGACCACTGCAACTCCTCAGGAGATCGCTGACTTTCGGGCACATGAAAGGGATGCTACGAAAGTGGCTTGCATCATGATGGCCACGATGACAGCGGAACTCCAAAAGTCTTATGAGGATTTCTACCCTTATGAAATGCACCAAGATTTGATGGAAAGATACCATCAAAGTGCAAGACAAGAGAGGTATGAAATCATCTGCTCCATGATAACAACCATGATGAAGGACGGGGAATCCGTCACGAGCCACATGCAGAAAATGCAAAGATATGTGGATCGTTTGCTGAAGCTTAATGTGAACTTCCCGGAGGATCTTGCAATAGATATCGTTTTGCACTCCTTACCATCGTGCTATGATCAATTCCGCATGACATATCACATGAACAAGGAAGAAGTCACCCTCAGCAAACTTCAGGGACTTCTCAAGACTGCAGAATCAGGTCTTAAGGGGAAGTCGGTTGCTATCACTCCTACTCAAAACTCTACTCCGGTTTTGGCAATCGGGAAAAGTCGAGGGAGGAAGAGAAAGAGATCTTCGAAGGGTACCAAGGCTCGGACCCTTGATGGCTCTTCTTCAAGTGGAACCAAGAAAGGTTTCATTACTCCTTCTTCTGACCCAAAAGAGGCTGAATGCTTCTATTGCCATGAAAAGGCTCATTGGAAGCGGAACTGCCCAAAGTACCAGCAGGATGTGAAGGATGGGAAAGTCAAACCCAACCATGCAAGTATTTACACTATCATTTCTAATAACTCACCCCATTCTAATTCTTGGGTCCTTGATACCGGTTGTGGTATTCATATTTGTTGTGACTTGCAGGGACTAAGAAGAAGTGAGGATGTGGAGCAAGGAAGAATAAACTTGATCATGGGGAATAGGAAAGCTTTACCTGTTACCAAGATTGGAGTTTATACTTTATCGCTAAGTAGTGGGTTTAGTTTAGATTTGAATAAATGTTGTTACTCGCCAGGAATGGCAAGAAATATTATTTCCTTTCATGCTTTGTACAAACAAGGGTTTACCTTTTCGTTTAATAATGAAGTTGGTTCTATTGATGCTTTCTTTAATAATGTTCTTTATTTTAAAGCATTACCTTGTGATGGTGTGTATGAAGTTGTGTCTGTTGTAGATAACTTAGGAAATAATGTTTTGTGTATTGATTCTACCACTAATAATAACTTGGATAAAGCATCATTATGGCATTGTCGCCTTGGACATATAAGCAAGAAATGCATAGGCCAACTTCAAAAGGATGGAGTTTTGGATTCCTTTGACCTAAAGTCAGATGATAGTTGCGAATCATGCTTACTTGGAAAAATGACAAAGTCACCCTTCACAGGTTCGTGTGAGAGGGGTGAAGGTTTGTTGGACCTTATACACACGGATGTGTGTGGACCATTCAAACATGCCACAAGGGATGCTAATTGTTATTATGTGACTTTTACTGATGATTATAGTAGATATGGATATGTCTACTTGATCAAGCATAAGTCAGAGACTTTCGAAAGGTTTAAGGAATTTAAACAGGAAGTCGAGAATCAATTGGGCAGGAACATTAAGATGCTTCGATCCGATCGTGGTGGTGAGTATCTTAGTTCAGAGTTCCTTGACTATCTAAGGGAATGTGGGATAGTCTCACAATTGACACCTCCCAGGACACCACAGTTGAATGGTGTGGCTGAAATGCGTAATCGAACCTTGTTAGATATGGTTCATTCCATGATGAGTCGAGCTTCGCTACCAATCTCATTTTGGGGGTATGCCTTAGAGACTGCCGCCCATATCCTTAATCTAGTCCCTACAAAGAATGTTGCCAAAACTCCTCACGAGATGTGGACTGGTAAAGTACCTAAACTAAACCACATCAAGATTTGGGGTTGCGAGGCTTTCGTGAGACGCGAGACTCATGATAAGCTCGAACCTCGAAGCGAGAGGTGTATTTTCATCGGTTACCCACAACAATCCTTTGGTTACCTCTTCTACAGACCCAGTGACAATGTGGTCTTTGTAGCAAGAAGAGGAGTCTTTCGAGAAAGAGAGTTTATAAGCCAAGGAGACAGTGGGAGGCAAATTGATCTTGAAGAAATTCAAGAATCAAGTGGTGAAGGAACTTCAAACTCTAGCCCTCAACTTGGGGAGGAAACTCCTGTTGAGCCAATTGACAAATCTGTACCTCTGAGGCGTTCCACGAGAGTTAGGAGTGCACCTGAGCATTACTATGGATTCCATATTACTGCAGAAGGTGAGACACTTATTAGTGATGGGACACTAGTAAGTCAAGATGACCCTAACAGCTACGAGGAAGCCATGGCAGGCCCCGAGTCTGCTAAATGGAAAGAGGCTATGGATAGCGAGATACAATCCATGTATGACAATCAAGTTTGGAACTTGGTTGAAAATGTACCAGGTCGTAAGACAGTAGGGTGCAAATGGGTCTTCAAGAAGAAGACCGACATGGATGGTAAAGTACACACTTATAAGGCTAGACTAGTTGCAAAGGGCTTCTCTCAAATTCTTGGAGTGGATTATGATGAGACCTTTTCTCCGGTAGCCAAGATTAAGTCTATTCGGGTTCTGTTAGCCATAGCTGCATTTCATGACTATGAAATATGGCAGATGGATGTCAAAACCGCTTTCCTTAATGGAAAGTTGGCTGAAGATGTTTACATGAGTCAGCCAGAAGGTTTTGTCAGCAACGAGTACCCTAATAGAGTGTGTAAGCTTGAGAAATCCATCTATGGATTAAACCAAGCACCTCGCAGATGGAATCTTTGCTTTGATGAGAAGGTCAAGGAATTTGGCTTTACTAGGAGTGAAAATGAATCTGGTGTGTATGTCAAGGCTAGTGGGAGTATAGTTAGCTTTTTGGTATTGCATGTGGATGACATACTACTCATAGGAAACGACATTCCAACCCTGCAGGAAGTAAAGTCCTGGCTTGGGAAGTGTTTCGCTATGAAGGACCTTGGTGAAGCTGCCTATATTTTAGGGATAAGGATCTTGAGAGATCGGAGTAAAAGACTAATCGGACTTAGTCAGAGTACTTACTTGGATAAGGTGCTGAAGAGATTCAGCATGCAGGATTCCAAGAAAGGAGAGTTACCCATCCAGAATAACACCAGATTGAGTAAGACACAAATCCCTAGCACTGAGGCTGAGATAGCAAAAATGAGTCGAACACCTTATGCTTCGGCTGTAGGATCGATCATGTATGCTATGACGTGTACTAGACCTGATGTAGCCTTTGCCCTGAGCATGGTTAGCAGGTATCAGCCGAACCCTGGCAAGGCACACTGGACTGCAGTAAAGAATATCCTCAAGTACCTACGAAGGACTAAGGACTGGGTCCTTACCCTCGGTGGGAGTGATGACTTGAGAGTAGTAGGGTACAGTGATGCTAGCTTCCAGACTGATAGGGATAATTTCCGCTCTCAGTCAGGCTGGGTCTTTATCCTAAGCGGAGGAGCAATTTCTTGTTAAAGTTCCAAGCAAGAGACAGTGGCAGATTCTACTTGTGAATCAGAGTATATTGCAGCTAGTGAGGCAGCAAAGGAGGCGTTATGGCTGAAGGACTTCATTGGTGACCTTGGAGTTGTACCAGCTATTAAAGAGCCAATGGAAATTTTCTGTGATAGTGAAAGTGCTGTTGCCTTAGCCAAGGAACCAAGGGATCACGGGAGATCCAGACACATCGACAGAAAATACCATTTCATCAGACATCGGATCGAAGAAGGACTCCTCGTGGCGAAGAGGGTATCATCAGATGAGAATCCAGCAGATCCCCTCACAAAGGGACTGACTCGGGTTAAGCATCTTCAGCATGCTCGGAGCATAGGGCTGAAGGATGATATTAGATTTAGTAGTTAGATAACCTCGAAATTTGTAAAGTGTAATTGACATTTGATGATGAATAAAAATGTTTTATTTATGAGTAAGGTGTTGCTATCTCTTGTCGATCGTTTACTATATTTCTTTTGCATGTTTTGACTTCCAGAATAATTTTTGTTTGGTATAACATATTATTCAAACCTCCACAGTCAGTCATATGTCGGAAGTAGGTATGAATCAAGACTGTCATGTTTGGTTGTAGAGGTCTTGGACAAGGATATAGCAATCATGAGTGCTCATAAGTTCTGAGCATTGGACTCAACCCACGATCACTGGAATCACTTCATGGAATTCTATCTCGGGTGATCGTGAGACGGTAATATCGTATAAGTCTTCAAACCTAGAGATATGATTTGTTACTTACAAGTTGGTTATACATTGATTGTACGAAAAACGCATTGGTAACTCGATGTTATAAATCGTGCTCTCGTGTGTAATTCAATGAGTGGTAGAACAAACATATGAGTCGAAGTTTATCTGTTCCTTCTTGGATTAGAAGCTGATATCTGGGCCCCTCGATGATTTTGTTTTGACCCATGTACCGGGCCCGGTCAGAACAAAGTTGATGTGTTCAATTAAGTTCTTTGTCAAACAAATCGGAAATCGGGAAACAAATGCTGGACAATAAGCAAGACAATGTTCCATGTATTTGTCCGGCTGATATCTGGAACGGAGGATTATATGATCACTTATCTTAAATGGCGTATCATCATCTTCTCAGTTCCGAGAAACCTTGAAAGAGCTACGATTGTCAGTCGGTTCCTGAAGTACTAGAGATATAGTTATTAGACTTATCCAAGTGGGAGACTGTTGGATAAGGTGTCTAAGTCCATAACTATTTCGGGCATGTACTTGACCCGACCCGACATGGTCCATTTGGGTTGCATGGCACCATGCAATTGGATAGACTCAATGAGAGAAATAACACTTGGAGATTATTAATATATTATAAGTTCTAATATATTAATAATATTATTTGATTAGTTTGATCAATAATTAATTTAGAATTAATTAAGTGATTAAAAGAGAACTAATTAAATATATGGGTTGATTATGTAAATCATCCATATCTTGTATAGTGGGCTAAGAGGCTCCATGGATTATCAAGTTGGGTTCTACCCATAGGATGCTCCATGGATGCTCCATGGGAGTTACAAACCCATGGGTCATGGAAATGAAGAGTCATGACACATTAGGGTTTACATGGTGTAACCCTAGATGTGTCAACACTATATAAGAAGCATATTCTCCACCAAAATCGGGGCTACACTAAGAAACTAGAGGGCTTGGCCGATTTTAAGAAGTGTGTATTATCTCAAGAGTCTTTCCAAGAGCATTTGGTGTTGTGTGAAGCATTTGAGGCATCACACTTGGGGTGCTAGGCTCACAAGGTTTCAAGGAACACAAGCAACAACAAGGTAAGTTATTCTATCTATTATTCAAGTTAAAATTGTTCCCCATGTATGCTAGATAGGAATATAGCCTTGGAATTCAACTTAGTATGATAATTAGACAAACATAGCTCCAAGGTTATTAGGGTTGCATGTACACTTAGGAAGTGTTAGAATGCTCAAAACCCATCACTTGTCCGGGTGGTAAAGGATCTCACAGTCATAATCCTTCACACATCTAACCACCGATGCTACCTCATGTTCAGATTGGGCTGATCCACGAGGAACCTCAAACTCTTATGGTCTGCGTAAATGGTACAACAAACCCCATAGAGGTATTGCTTCCAAATATTGAGGAAAAAGCCATAGCCCCCAACTCTAAATCATGCGTTGGATAGTTCTCCTCGTGAGGCTTCAACTGCCTCGAAGCATAAGCTATCACCTGACCCTGTTTCATCAATACCGCACCCACGCCCGTGATCGAAGCGTCACAGTAAACCACGAAGTCTTCGATGCCCTCTTGCAAAGTTCGAAGCGGTGCCTCACATAACCACTTTGTGAGAGTCTCGAAGGTTGCATGATGCTCAGGCCCCCAACAGAATGTCACCAACTTCTTGGTCAGTCCGGTCAGAGGATTAGCGATCTTGGTGAAATCCAGTACCAATCTCCGATAGTAACCCGCTAGACCAAGAAGACTCCAAATCTCAAATGGAGACCTCAGAACCTCCCACTACATCATGGCCTCAATCTTGGCCGGATCGACCAAAATACCCTTCTGGTTGACAAGACACCCCAGAAAATGCACCTCTCGCAACCAGAACTCACACTTGGAGAACTTTGCAAAAAGTCTCTCCCTCCTCAGTGTCTCTAGACACTCCCTCAGGAGTTAACCATGTTGCTCCTGAGTCTTGGAGTAAACCAAGATGTCATCGATAAATACTATCACAGACCGGACCAACATCGTTCTGTACATGCAATTCATGAGGTCCATGAACGCGGCTTGAGCATTGGTGAGCCCAAATGGCATAACCACAAACTCACAGTAACCATAGCGAGTCCGAAAGGCTATCTTCAGCATGTCATTGTCCCTGACTTGTATTTTGTGATAACCTGATCGTAGATCATTATTGGAGAACCAAGATGCACCATGAAGTTGGTCAAACAAATCGTCGATCCTCGGAAGAGGATAACAGTTCTTCATGGTTACCTTATTCAGCTCCTGGTAGTGTATGCACATCCGATGTGACCCATCCTTTTTCTTCACAAACATGATTGGGGCTCCCCATGGTGAACTGCTCGGTCTGCTAAATCCCTTGTCTAACAGCTCCTGCAGCTGTGTAGACAAATCCCGCATCTTGGGAGGAGCCAACTGATATGGTGCCTTGGCTATCTGAGCCGCACCTGGGACTAGGTCAATCCTGAACTCTACCTATCTCTCCAAAAGTACCCCATGCAAATCCTCTGGGAATACATCTGGGTACTCTCGCATGATCGGTACGTCATCCACTGGTGCCTTGCCCTTCTCTCGAGTATCCATGACAGAGCCAACATAACCTATGTAACTCTACCATAGATAGCGCCTCACTCTCGCTGCTGACCATAGAGTCGGTCCACTTTACGGCCTCTAGCCCTGAATCACTAACCCTACCCAACTAGGATCCCGAATCCTCACTAGTTGCTGCTCGCGGTCGATCACTGCCCCACTAGGGCTCAATCAGTCCATACCGACTATAACCTTATTCCCTCGCAAGGGAATATGGACCAAATCCACGGAAAAATTCTCATCGAACAACTGCAATGTACATTCTCGGTGAACCCTCACAACCCTAACGATCCTGTCATCTTGTATCTCCACATCAAGTGGGCAATCAAGTTCCCCCAGAGGCCCTACGAATCGCTTGTTGAGCGCGAGAGACACAAAAGATCGGGTAGCCCCCGAATCAAACAATACTAGAGCAGATATACCATTCACAAGGAAGGATCCTATAATGAAACACATAAACATAAGTAGTAATCAAAATAAATAAAGAGATAAGGAGAAGACATATACCCGTCACCACGACGGGTGCTTCACGTGCCTCCTTTGCTGTCAACTGAAAGGCGTTGCTCCTCACCACAAGTGCCTCGGCCCAGCCCTACCGGCCGTCTGTAATCCTCAACATAGAAGGACTACGAACCACGAACTGGCCTGCTGCTGCTAAACTTAGACACTGGGCCTTCTCGTGCCCCCTCAGATAGCACTAAAAGCAAATCAGATCTGAAATTGCAATTGTGGTGGTAGCTGTACAGTTTCTACTCATATGACCAGTTCAACTGCACTTGAAGCAGCTCGAACTCCCTTCCTTGCACGTCCCCCCCCCCCCCCGTGCAACTTACCGCATTTGGCATAATGGTTGCGGTCCTGGTGGCTCCTAGATCTTTGATCTGTAACCTTGGGCTTCCTGCCCGAACCGTCCATACCAGAAGCCGCATCTGGTTTCCTCTTCCTCTCCATTTCTAGACTTATCTCTCTTTAGCTCTAGTAATCAGATCCTACAACGTTTTGCAGCTGGATCAACTCATGAACTGTCGGATATAGCTCCTCAACATCTTATGATATCAGGGCTTTTTCATATTCTCGTCCACCACGCACTGCGGAACGAGAAGGGCCCTCTCCCTGAGTATAATGGTGATCTCCATCATCGTCTCAGTCGCCTGTCAGAGGTCTTGGAACTCCCTAGAAAGCTACTGCACCTCAATCATAGGTGCAAACATGGCCCTAAACCTATCCGAAAATTCACTCCAAGTCATCACATCAAGAGCCGCATCATCCCTAATGGCATGTCCAACTTCCTGCCACCAGTCACGTGCTCGGTCCTTCAGAAGATAGAAAGCAAGTCAGACCTTGTCACCCTCGAGACATCGGCTCGTACAGAAGGTGTTGGCGACATTAGCCATCCATCTGTTGCTAGCAATGGGTTCTCGAGCCCCATGATAGTCGGAAGCTCCACAGGCTCTGAACTCCCTGAATGTCATGGTGCATCACCCCATCATGGCTGCCACCTCAGTACAGAATGCACTCAGTCTCTCATCCAAAAGCTCTGTGATACCATTCTGGATTGTACCGAAGATTACAGAGTCTGGTCTAAAATGTTGCGTGTGACCTCAGATGAGATGAACTCTCTGATGGGTTTTATCCAAAAGAACATCCAATGTCTCATGTAGACCCTAAAGCTTGGTTCTAGGTTTCTCTATCCAAGACTTAGGAACCCTATATCTAGCATACATATTTCAAAATTATCATATAAAATTAGATCTAGAGAATACCTCTTCAACAATGGCTTGAATCTTCTTGTCTTGGAGCTTAGAGTCACAAATGTCACTCCTCTAATGGCTTACAAACACCACACAAGCAAGAGGATGATATTGGGGAGTGGAGAGGAGGCTCAATTTTGGCTTTGAACTCTTCTAGGGTTTCTAGTGGTTGAAAACTGATGCTCATGGGTCTATTTATACTTGTGATGCTAGGGTAACCCTAACGGACAACTTAGGCCTTAAGCAATCCAAGGAACCTTCTGGAATGAGGCCTCTATGGCTGAAATTAAGATGGACTCATCCTTATTTTCGTCCATCCCTAGTCCATAAGGATTCTCAACCCAATGTTCAACTATCACACATTTGACAGTTTAAGTCCCCTTTATTTAATTAATGTCTTTTAGCCACAAAATTTATTCTTAATTATTTCTTGTCTAATATTAATTAAACTATATGCCTTATCTTTTAATATATTATTCATATAATATATTAATGAATCATAATAACCTCTTTCTATTCTTAAATCACACTGTGAAGTTGCTCTGGTGAAGGTAACCCAAAAGGACCATGCACAACTGGGTCAAGCACATACCAAATATAGTTACGGGCTTAGACATTAGTCCAACAGTCTCCGACTTGGATAAGTCTAGTAACTACAAATGTAAGTACAATCTGATTAGCAATCATAACTCTTAAAGTCATTGTCGAACTCTGATCTTATTAGTAACTTGTCCTTTAGATAAGTGATCGTATAGTCCTCCGTTCTGGATATTGTGCGAACAATTACATGGAACATAGTCATACTTATTTTCCAACAGTTTGTTTCTCGATCTATGATTCGTCTGACATAGAACTTAATTGAAACATCAGTTCAGTCCTGACCGAGCCCGACACATAAGTCAAACCAAATCATCGAGGGCCCCAGATATCGCTTTTACCCTCATAGGATAAAAGGAACAAATAAACCTTGACTTATATGTGTTTACCAGTCACTCATCAAATCATGCACAACGATGTGTTTTATAACATCACGTTACTGATTCATTTACGCATTATCAATGCACAACCAACTCGCAAATGATAAACCATATATCTAGGTTTTAAGACCATATTATATTATCGTCTTGCCATCATTCGTGATAAATTCCAGGAAGTGATACCAACGAGTGCGGGTTTAATCTAATGCTCAAATCAAAATCATAAGCACTCATGAACGTTGCAGCAATTCTTTGCTATGTCCAATACACTTTAGACAATCTAAACAATTCATGACAATCTTCTTTCATAACTACTCCCAAAGTATGAGCAACTATGGAACGTTTGAATAATGTTACTATTCAGGAAGTCAAAACATGTAATGTGAAACAATAGGTAAATTATCAACATAAGACAGTAACTTTACTGATAAATAATACTCCTTTATGTAGTCATCAAATATCAATTACATTTATCTATTACATGTTTCAAAGCTATCTAATCTAAAACAATATGGTCCTTCAGCCCGATGCTCCTAGCGTGCTACAAGTGCTTAACCTTACTAAGTCCATTCGTAAGGGGATCTGTTGGGTTATCCTTCGACGATACCCTCTTCACTACAAGGAGTCCCTCTTCCACCCAATGTTGAATAAAGTGATATTTTATGTCGATATGTCGAGATCTACGATGATCCCTTGTTTACTTGGTCAAGGCAACCACTCCATCATTATCACATAAAATTTCCATGGGCTCCTTTATGGCTGGCACAACTCCAAGGTCTCCGATGAAGTTCTTCAACCATATCACCTCCTTTGACGCTTCGCTCGCCGCTATATACTCTGATTTGCATGTTGAATCAACTATGGTCTCCTGCTAGGAACATTTCCAAGTTGCTGCTCCTCCATTTAGGATAAAGACCCAGCCCGACTGTGAACGGCAGTTGTCCCTGTCGGTTTGAAAACTGGCGTCACTATACCCTCGCACTCTTAAGTCATCACTCCGAACGTGGACTAGAAACCATTCCTTGGTCCTCTGAAGGTACTTAAGAATCTTCTTAACTATGGTTCAATGTGATTTGCTAGGGTTCCCTTGATATCTATTGAAAATGCTCAAAGCGAAGGCCACATCAGGGCGAGTACAAGTCATAGCATACATAATCGAGCCAACTGCGGAAGCGTATGGTACTTCGCTCATTTCTGCTATCTCGACTTCGGTACCCGGGCTTTGCGTCTTACTCAACTTGGAATTACTTGGATTGGTAACTCCCCCTTCTTAGAATTCTCCATACTAAAACGCTTTAGTACCTTCTCCAAGTAAGTATTCCAACTAAGTCCTATTAGTCTTCTATTTATGTTTCTCACTATCCTTATTCCCAAAATATAGGCAGCATCTTTGACGTTCTTCGTAGCAAAACACTTCCTAAGCCAGGACTTGAATTCCTGCAACGTCGGGATGTTGTTTGCTATGAGTAGTATTTCATCGGCATACAATACCAGGAAGCTAACTATACTCCCACTGGCTTTGACATATACACATGATTCATCCTCGCTTCGTAGAAAACCAAACTCTTTGACTTTCTCATCAAAACAAAGATACCATCGACGAGATGCTTGTTTAAATCCATAAATGGACTTCTCAAGCTTACACACTCTTTTGGGGTGCTTCACATCGACAAAACCGTCTAGCTGATTTATGTAATCATCCTCAGCCAACTTTGCATTAAGGAAAGCAGTTTTGACATCCATATGCCATATTTCATAGTCATAAAATGCAGCAATGGCCAGCATCACCCTAATAGACTTTATCTTTGCAATAGTTGAGAATGTCTCATCATAGTGAACTCCGGGAGTTAGAGAAAGCCATTCACAACCAATTGTGTCTTATAGGTGTGTACCTTCCCATCCATGTCGGTCTTCTTCTTGAAGATCCACTGGCACTCAACCCTCTTACGACTCACAACACTTGCTTTGTTGATCGAATCGATCGGGATGCCCTCGGGGGCATCCCTCCCTGTTGTTGTTGATTGAACAACCTTTGATTTGTCAACCAAATTCCAAACTTGGTTGTCATACATGGACTGATTCTCGCTGTCCATAGCCTCTTTCCATTTTGCAGACTCTGGGCCTACCATGGCTTCCTTGTAGCTGTTAGGTTCATCAAAATTTATTAATTGTACTATCACTAATAAACGTATCACCTTCATTTGTTATATGAAAACCATACAACTGTTGGATAAGGTGGCTAAGCCCATAACTATTTCTGGTATGTATTTGAGCCGACCCGACATGGTCCATTTGGGTTGCATGGCATCATGCATTTGGATAGACTAAAGAGAGAAATATGACTTGTGATTTATTAATATATTACAATTTCTAATATATTAATAGTATTATTTAATTAGTATTGATCAAGAATTAATTTGGAATTAATTAAGTGATCAAAAGATAACTAATTAAATATACGGGTTGATTATGTAAATCATCCATAACTTGTATAGTGGGCTAGAAGGCTCCATGTATTATCAAGTTGGGTTAAACCAATAGGATGCTCAATGGGAGTTACAAACCCCTGGGTCATGGAAATGAAGAGCCATGACACATTAGGGTTTACATGGTGTAACCCTATATGTGTCAACACTATATAAGGAACTCTTTCTCCACCAAAATCGGCTACATAAAGAGAAGTGATGGCTAGGCCTATTTTTATAGTGTTTGTATTATCTCAAAAGTCATTCCAAAAGCATTCGTTGTCGTGTGAAGCATTTGAGACATCACACTTGTGGTGCTAGGCTCTCAAAATTTCAAGGAATCAAAATCAACTACAAGGTATGTAATTCAAGCCATCCTTTTAGGATTAAAGTTCCCCATGTATGCTAGATAGGATTATGAAACATGGAAACCATATTTTTTGTATCTATTTAGAAAAACATAGATCCAAGGTTTATTAGGGTTGCATGTACACTTAAGAACTGTTAGAATGCTCAAAACCCATCAGTGGTATCAGAGACTTGGCTTGTTTGTGAATACTTGATGCAAAATAGTGTTGAAAAATCGATTTTTTGCTGTCTGTTCAGGGAACTCGACGAGTTCATGGGGAGGACTCGACGAGTCCAAGTGAAAATGAAACCAACTCGGCGAGTCTGTTCGTGTACTCGACTAGTTGGTCATGAAGAATCCATAAATTCGATTTGTGCTACTAGAAATGGACTAGAAACATTACGCTAAACTGTTTTGGTATTATAAAACTTGTTTTAGATCGTGTCATGGTTGTTCTAATCCATTTAGAATGGCTAATATCAAATTTTTATGATTATATGTGTTTATATGTTCTTGAAATTTTTATATGAATGTTCATGTTCTTATGAGTTCTTGATAGATCATAGGAGTTACTTGTTTATATGATTAATTCATGATCTTTATGTGTTTTAATGGAGTCTATAACTTGTCCTCAAGTTATGGATAACCAAAATTCTCTTTGTGTAAAAATCCATTAAAAGAACACATAAGTTATAAAATGAAGAGTCTTCATTTTAATGACTCAAAAGTTATGAATATGAAAGGTTTTGTAAAGTTACAAAACTTGCCCTCAAGTTTTGGAACAAGTAAAGTCAATTAATAAACTTTAGTTCCAACCCTTTGATTCTTAAAAGTTAAAAATCAACCCTTATACTTTATAATATTATAAGTTAATATATATATATATATATATATATATATATATATATATATATATATATATATATATATATATATATATATATATATATAAGATCAAGTCGTCTTACCGCTAGTACGCCTCATTCACGAAGCCAGTATATAAGGGGGTTATAATGTTGTTGCCTATAAAATGGCAACTTAATGGGTGTCCACTCTCACCCACCGATTCCTTGATCAATGGAGGGTCGTTAGCCAAACAGGTAGGACAAGGACTTATAAACTCTCATTAAAAGTATGATGAATATTATAAAGTAACTAAAATGTTTTATTAAACTCCCAATCTTAGTTACTTTAGGAAAAAGTGAATAAGGTTCTAATTCATGAAATTACACTTTACACTTTGTTTAAGTCGTTGGTGGAGCGTGTGTGGTTAACCGGCACACTAACTTGGACTTAACAACATAGGTAAAGGGTGACTTAAGGATTATCATAGTATCTTTGGAGTGTGTGTGGTTAACCGACATGTCAATTGAGTGATGAACTTTAAGGGTAGTAAGTGATTTGCATGGTTACTTCACACCTCGATTTGTGATCCTCAGTATCCCAGTCACAAAACATGGAGGGCACACTCGAGATTGAAACATGCCTTCGAAAAATTCATTGAATCTCAAAAGAATCTAGGAATTTCTAAGAACCAATTAAAAACCTAATATTTGTATTTCATTTATTCATGGTGGAAATTGGTGAATCGTCATTCACTTACCTTTCAAATATGTTATAGCTTGGATTACGACATACCTCTTCTAAGTTATAATATATTATGATTGGATCCTAGCCTTAATATTACATTTGGGTTTTTTATTAAGGATTCTCTTAATATCTAAACTAATCTTGTTCTCTTCTTTCGGATGTCTTCAAACAATGCTGCTTCTGGCTCTAATCCTAATGGCTCCTTTACCCTTATGAACTTGTGTGGGAAAGTCACTTTTGATGGATCCAACTTCAAAGAATGGATCCGAAACATTAGGATGATTACCCACTACGAGGACAAAGAATATGTCCTCGACAAAGAGCTTAAGGAGATTGATGAGACCACTGCAACTCCCAGGAGATCGCTGAATTCCAGGCACATGAAAGGGATGATACCAAAGTGGCATGCATCATGTTGGCCACCATGACAACAGAACTCCAAAAGTCCTATGAGGACTTCTACCCTTTTTAAATGCACCAAGATATGATGGAAAGATACCATCAAAGTGCACGACAAGAGAGTATGAAATCATCGTGAGATGATCAATTCCGCATGACATATCACGTGAATAAGGAAGAGGTCACACTTAACAAACTTCAGGGACTCCTCAAGACCACAGAAACATGTCTTAAAGGTAAGTCGCTTGTTAACACTCCTACTCCAAACTCCGCCCCTGTCTTGGCAATCGGGAAAGGTAGAGGGAAGAAGAGAATGAGTTGTTAGAAGGGTACCAAGGCTAGGACCCTTGATGGCTCCTATTCAAGTGGAACCAAGAAAGGTTTCATCACTCCTTCTTCTGACCCAAAAGAGGCTGAATGCTTCTGTTGTCATGAAAAGTCACATTGGAAGCGGAACTGCCCAAAGTACCACCAAGATGTGAAGGATGGGAAAGTTAAACCCAACAATGAAGGTATTTACACTATCTTATCTAATAACTCACCTCGTTCTAACTCTTGGGTCCTTGATACCGGTTGTAGTATTCATATCTGTTCTGATTTGCAGGGACTAAGAAGAAGTGAGAATGTGGAGCATGGAAGAACAAACTTAATCATGGGGAATAGGAAAGCTACACCTGTCACCATGATTGGAGTTTATACTTTATCGCTAAGTAGTGGGTTTAGTTTAGATTTGAATAAATGACGTTATTTTCCAGAAATGGGAAGAAATATTATTTCCTTTCATGCACTGTATAAAAAAGGTTTCACCTTTTCATTTGATAATGAAGTTGGTTCGATTAATGCTTTCTTTAATAATGTTCTTTATTTTAAAGCATTAGCTTGTGAGGGTGTGTATGAAACTGTATATGTGGTTGATAACTTAGTAATTAATGTATTGTGTATTGATTCGGTTAATTATAATAACTTGGATAAAGCATCATTATGGCATTGTCGTCTTCGACATATAAGCAAGAAAAGCATAAGCCAAGTCCAAAAGGATAGAGTCTTGGAGTCATTTGACTTAAATTCAGGTGATACTTGCGAATCATGCTTACATGGAAAAATGACAATGTCACCCTTCACAGGTTCTTGTGAGAGGGGTGAAGGTTTGTTGGATCTTGTACAAACGGATGTGTGTGGACCCTTCAAACATGCCACAAGGGATGCTAATTGTTAGTATTTGACTTTTACTGATGATTACAGTAGATATGGATATGTCTACTTAATCTAGCATAAGTCAGAGACTTTTGAAAGGTTTAAGGAATTTAAACAGGAAGTCGAGAATCAATTGGGCAGGAACATTAAGATGCTTCGATCCAATCGAGGTGGTTAGTATCTTAGTTCAGAGTTCCTCGACTATCTTAGGGAAGGTGGGATTGTCTCACAATTGACACCTCCCAGGACACCGCAGTTGAATGGTGTGGCTGAGAGGCGTAATGGAACCTTGTTGGATATGGTTCATTCCATGATGAGTCAGGCTTCACTACCAATCTCATTTTGGGGGTATGCCTTAGAGACTTCCACCCATATCCTTATTCTGGTACCTACAAAGAAACTTGCCAAAACTCCTAATGAGATGTGGACTGGTAAAGTACCCAAACTAGACCACATCAAGATTTTAGGTTGTGAGGATTTTGTGAGACACGAGACTCATGATAAGCTCAAACCTCGAAGTGAGAGGTGTATTTTCGTTGGCTACCCACATAAATCCTTTGGTTACCTCATCTACAGACCTAGTGAAAATGTGGCCTTTGTAGCTAGGAGGTATGTCTTTCGAGAGAGAGAGAGAGAGTTCATAAGCCAAGGAAATAGTGGGAGGAAATTTGACCTTGAAGAAATTCAAGAGTCAAGTGGTGAAGGAACTTCAAACCCTAGCACTCAAATTGAGGAGGAAACTCCTTATAAGACAATTGACAAGTCTGTAGCTCTATGGCGTTCCACAAGGGTTAGGAATGCACCTGAGCATTACTATGGATTCCATATTACTGCGGAAGGTGATACACTTATCAGTAATGAGACACTGATAGGTCTGGATGAACCTAACAGTTACGCGGAAGCCATGGAAGGACCTGAGTCAACCAAATGGAAAGAGGCAATGGATAGTAAGACATAGTCCATGTATGATAATCAAGTGTGGAACTTGGTTGAGAATGTACCAGGTCATAAGAATGTAGGGTGCAAATGGATCTTCAAGAAGAAGACCGAAATGGATAGTAATGTACACACTTATAAGGCACAACTAGCTGCAAAGGGTTTCTCACAAACTTTGGGAGTTTATTATGATGAGACCTTTTCTCTAGTGGCCAAGATTAAGTCTATTAGGGTTATGTTAGCCATAGCTGCATTTCATGACTATGAAATATGGCAAATGGATGTCAAAACCGCTTTCCTTAATCAAAAGTTGGCTAAGGATGTTTTCATGAGTCAGCCAGAGGGTTTTGTCAATACAGAGTACCCTAATAGGATGTGTAAGCTTGAGAAATCCATTTATGGATTAAAACAAGCACCTCGCAGATGGAATCTTTGCTTTCATGAGAAAGTCAAAGAATTTGGCTTTTCTAGGAATGAAGATGAATCTTGTGTATATGTCAAGGCTAGTGGGAGTATAGTTAGCTTTTTGGTATTGTATGTGGATGACATACTACTCATAGGAAATGACATCCCAACTCTACAGGAAGTTATGTCCTGGCTTGGGAAGTGTTTCTCTATGAAGGACCTATGGGAAGCTGCCTATGTTCTAGGGATAAGGATCTTGAGAGACCGGAATAAAAGACTAACTGGACTTAGTCAGAGTACTTACTTGGATAAGGTGCTGAAAAGGTTCAGCATGTAGGACTCCAAGAAAGGAGAGTTACCCATCGAGAGTAATGTCAGACTGAGTAAGACCCAAAGCCCGACTACTGAGGCTGAGATAGCAGAAATGAGTCGAGTACCTTATGCTTTAATTGTAGGACCGACCATTTATGCTATGATGTGTACTCGACCTGATGTAGCCTTTGCTTTGAGAAAGGTTAGCAGGTATTAGGGGAACCCTGGCAAGGCACACTGGACTTCAATAAAGAATATCCTCAAGTACCTACGGAGGACTAAGGACTGGGTCCTTACCCTCGGTGGGAGTGATGACTTGAGAGTTGTAGGGTATAGTGATGCTAGCTTTTAGAGTGATAGGGATAATTTCCGCTCTCACTCAGGATGGTTCTTTACCTTAAACGGGGGAGAAATTTTTTGGAAGAGTTCCAAGCAAGAAAGAGTGGCTGATTCAACTTGCGAATCAGAGTATATAGCAGCTAGCGAGGCAGCAAAGGAGGCGATATGGATGAAGAAGTTCACTAGAGAACATGGAGTTGTACCAGCTATTAAGGAGCCAATGGATATTTTCTTTGATAGTGAAAGTGAAGTTGCCTTAGCCAAGGAACCAAGGGATCACGGGAGATCTAGACACATCGACAGAAAATACCAATTCATCAGACATCGAATAGAAGAAGGACTCCTCGTGGCAAAGAGGGTATCATTGGATGAGAATCCAGCAGATCCCCTCACGAAGGGACTGACTCAGGTTAAGCATCTCCAACATGCTCGGAGCATAGGACTGAAGGATGATATTAGTTTTCCTAGTTAGATAATTTTCGAAATTTGTAAAGTGTAATTGACATTAGATGATGAATAAAAGGTGCGTTTATTTATGAGTAAAGTGTTGCTATCTCTTGTCAATCATTTACTATATTTCTTTTGCATGTTTTGACTTCCATAATAATTATGTTTGGTATATCACATTATTCGAACCTCCACAGTCGGTCATATGTCGGAAGTAGGTATGAATCAAGACTGTCATGATTGGTTGTAGAGGTCTAAGTTGTTGGACATGGCTACAACACTGATGAGTGCTCATAATTTCTGAGCATTGGACTCAACCCACGCTCACTGGAGTCTCTTCATCGAATTTATCTCGAGTGATTGTGAGACGGTAATATCATATAAGTCTTCAAACCTAGAGATATGATTTGTCGCCTATGAGTTGGTTATGCATTGATTGTACGAAAACGCATTGGTAACTCGATGTTATAAAACGTGCTTTTATGTATAATTCAACAAGTAGTAGAGCAAACATATGAGTCGAAGTTTATCTGTTCCTTCTTGGATTAGAAATTGATATCTGGGCCCCTCGATGATTTTGGTGTGACCTATGTTCCGGGCTCGGTCAGAACTAAGTTGATGTGTTCAATTAAGTTCTTTGTCAAACAAATCGGAAATCAGGAAACAAACTACTGGACAATAAGTAAGACATTGTTCCATGTATTTGTCCGGCTGATCTCTAGAGCAGAGGATTATATGATAAATTATCTTAAATGGCGTATCATCATCTTCTTAGATCCAAGGGACCTTGAGAGAGCTACGATTGAGGATCGGTTCCTGAAGTCATACTTGCAGTTATAGTTATTAGACTTATCCAAGTGGGAGACTGTTGGATAAGGTGTCTAAGTCCATAACTATTTCTGGTATGTACTTGACCCAACCTGGCATGGTCCATTTGGGTTGCATGGCATCATGCATTTGGATAGACTAAAGAGAGAAATAACACTTGTGATTTATTAATATACTATAAGTTCTAATATATTAATAGTATTATTTATTTAGTATTAATCAAGAAATAATTTGGAATTAACTAAGTGATCAAAAGATAACTAATTAAATATATGGGTTGATTATGTAAATCATCCATAACTTGTATAGTGGGCTAGAAGGCTCCATGGATTATCAAGTTGGGTTAAACCCATAGGATGCTCCATGGGAGTTACAAACCCATGAGTCATGGAAATGAAGAGCCATGACACATTAGGGTTTACAGGGTGTAACCCTAGACGTGTCAACACTATATAAGGAACTCTTTCTCCACCAAAATCGACTACATAAATAGAAGTGAGGGCTAGGCCGATTTTTAGAGTGTTTGTATTCTCTTAAAATTCATTCCAAAAGCATTTGGTGTTGTGTGAAGCATTTGAGGCATCACACTTGGGGTGCTAGGCTCTCAATGTTTCAAGGAATCAAAATCAACTACAAGGTATGTAATTCTATCCATCCTTTTAGGATTAAAGATCCCCATGTATGCTATATAGGATTATGAACTTTGGAAACCAAACTTTGCATGTATTTAGACAAACATAGATCCAAGGTTTATTAGGGTTTCATGTACACTTAGGAAGTGTTAGAATGCTCAAAACCCATCAACAACACAGGCGGAACACTAACTCCACCGGAACGTCTAAGAGGTAATGATTTGTCAATAGGTTCAACCGGAGTTTCCTACTCGGGTTGAGCGCCAGTGTTAAAGGTTCCTTCATCGCTCGACTCGTGAAGCTGTTCAAGACTGATTTGCCTCCCACTATCCCCTTGGCTTATGAGTTCTCACTCTCGGAAAACGCCTGTCCTCACAACGAAGACAACATTGTCACTCGGTCTATAGAAGAGATATCAAAAGGAATTCTTTGGGTAGCCGATAAAAATACACTGCTCACTACGAGGCTCGAGCTTTTCATGAGTCTCTCGTCTTACAAAAGCCTCACAACCCTAAAACTCGATATGTGCCAACGAGGGAGCTTTCCTTGTCCACATCTCGTGAGGTGTTTTGGAAACCTTCTTCGTAGGGACCAAGTTAAGGATATGGGCGGCAGTGTCTAAGCATACCCCCATAATCAGATAGGTAGCGAAGCATGACTCATCATGGAACGAACCATGTCTAGAAAGGTTCGATTACGCCTCTCATCCACACCATTCAACTACGTTGTCCTATGTGGCGTCAATTGTGAAACGATTTCGCATTCGTTGAGGTAGTCGTGGAATTCGAGACATAGGTACTCTCCACCTCGATAGGATCGAAGCATCTTGATTTTCCTACCCAACTGATTCTCCACTTCTTTTTTAATCTCTTTGAACTTTTCAAAAGGTTTCTGAATTGTGTTTGATTAAATAGATATACCCATATCTGCTATAATCATCGGTGAAAGTCATATAGATGTGGCTCGCATCTCTTGTGGTGGATCTAAATGGCTCCACTTCGATAGGATCGAAGCATCCAATAAACCCTCACCCCTTTCACAAGTGCTGGTGAAGGGTGACATGGTCATCTTTCCAGGTAAACAAGACTCGCACACGTTATCGTCCCTATGGTCGAATGACTCCAACACTCCATCCTTATGGAGTTGGCCTATGCGTTTCTTGTTGACATGTCGAAGACGACAATGCCATAAGCATGATTTATCCAAACCATTGGAAGAATCAATACACAACACATCATTTCCTAAATTGTTTACAACTATCACAGTTTCATATATTCCATTACAAGGTAATGCTTCAAAATAGAAAACACCATTAAGATAAGCATTAATATAACCATTTTCAATATCAAATTAATATCTAAAACCTTGTCTATATCAACCATGAAAAGAAATGATGTTTCTTGCCATATCTTGCGAATAGCAACAATTATTTAAATCTGATCCTAATCCATTACTAAGTACTAAAGAGTAAATTCTAATCTTGGTGACATGCGACGCTCTTCTGTTCCCCATGATCAAGTTTATCTTCCCTTGCTACACACCCCTATTTCTTCTTAGGCCCCGCAAAGCAGAACAAATGTGAAAACCACATTCTATATCAAGTACCCAAGAAATAGCATGTGATGAATCATTATATTTAATAGTGTAAATACGTACGTCGGACGAATTGATCTTTCAATCATGGTAGTGGTGGAACTCTGCTTCCTTAGGGTTGGAGTTGGGTTTAGTAGAGCTAGCCTTGGTTCCACTAGAAGAGGTGCCATCATGGGACTTGCGATTATGGTGGATCGTTGAGGGAGCCTTCCTCTTTTTGCCCTTCCCTTGCCCAATTTCCAAGACTGGGGCAGCAGTAGGAGTAGGAGTTGATGCAATAGATTTGTCTTTGAGGTTTCTCTCAATAGTCCTCAGCAAGCCTTGAAGCTTGCTCAAAGCGACCTCCTCCTTGTTCATGTGGTAGGTCATGCGGAACTAGTTGTAATAGGGAGGCAAGTTGTGAAGGATGATGTCAATTGCCATCTCTTCATCGAATTTAACATTCAACTTTAGCAGGCGATCAACATATCTCTGAATCTTTTGCAGATGAGCAGTAAGGGACTCTCCATTACCCATTTTGGCAGTGATCAGCGATGTTATGATCTCGAACCTCTCTTTCCTAGCGCTTTGGTGGTACCGGTCCAGAAGATGTTGATGCATCTCATAGGGATGCATTTCCTCATAGGACTTTTGGAGTGCTGCAGTCATAGTCGCCAGCATGATGTAATGGACTTTCGTAGCATCACGCTCATGGGCCTCAAAGGCAGCGATCTCTTCAGTAGAGATAGTGTTGATGTTGATTTCCTTCAGCTTTTCATTGAGGACATACACCTTGTCCTCACACCGAGTGACCATTCGAATGTTGTGGATCCAATCATGGAAATTGGACCCGTCAAAGATCAATCTCCCACACAAGTTCATAAGTGAGAATGAGTCAGAAGAACCAGAAGCGTTGTTGTTCGCGTTCGACATCTGAAATAGAAAAGAGACAAGTTTGATTAGAAATGAATCCCCAACTAAACACCCAAATGAGAAATTAGGGCTAAGATCCAATAACATTATTTACAAATTAGAAGAGGGATGCCGTAGTCTAACATGAAAATAATTTGAAGGTAAGTGAATGACGATTAACTAATTTTACATCATGAAAAGCAAATTAAATTTAAGTTTTAATTGTACCGAAAAACTCCCAGATCTTTTGAGATTCATTGAACTTTTCAATGGCCTTTTTAAATCTCGATTTACCCCTCAAGTTTGTGACTGGGATGCTGAGGACCACAAAGCAGGTGTGAATAACCATGAAAATGTACATGGTGTCCTCAATGTTACAGTCACCTATTCGACGTGCCGGTTTACCAAACACACTCCATCGAACTATGACAAACATCGAGTCACCCTTTGCCACCTTTGCTTAGAGCCCAATTAGTGTGCAGGTTAACTACACACGCTCCACTAACGTCTTAGCAAGGGTATAAAGTGTAATTTCATGGAATTGCATCAATTCACTTTTGCCTAAAGTAACTTAGATTGGGAATTTTGTAAAAACGTTTAGTTACTTTATAAATTCATTATACTTTTAATGAAGAAACGATTGCCTTATCCTACCCGTTCGGCTAACGACCCTCCGCCAATCAAGGAAGTGTTGGGTGAGAATAGACACCCATTAAACGACCATTTTATAGGCCATAACCTTATACCCCCTTATAGATCGGCATCGACAATGAGGCATAGTAACGGTAATACTAGCATTTAATTTATATGTATATCATAATTATTCTTATAATATTATAATAATATAGGAAGCATTTTAAACTTGTAAAATTCTAGGGTTTGGAATTTAATAATTTTAAATTAAACTATTAATTAAAAGATTTTAATTCTAAAACTTGAAGGCAAGTTTTGAACTTTTCAAAACACATAGGATCAAATAGCAAATAATTTAAAATTAATCAATGAATTTAATAGGTTAAGAAGTCACACATTGATAGGTTAAGAATGTTGGGATCCGTTGTTTGTGAGGAGCTGGCTGTTGACTGGGTTCTTCAGTCACTTCCTAACTTGTATAGTGAGTTCGTAAGAGAGTACTATATGATGAACCGTGACGTGACCCTTATAGATCTAACCTATATGCTTATTGCTGCTGAATCAGCAATGTTTTGGCGCAATGGAAAAGCAAAGTTGATTGGTGAATCTACCTTCCAGACCTCTATGGATATAGGCAATGGAAACGAAAGGCATGCCATGATCGAAAAGTTTGATCATAAGAGAAAGGTAATGTCTGAAGTAGTTCCATGTGCTGTTCCAAAAGAGTCAATTTGCTTTTATTGCCAAAAGAAGGGGCATTGGAGACGAAGCTACCCTATTTACCTAAGAAATCTAAGAGATGGGAGAGTCAAAACGTATGGCTCTGCTTCAGGTAAAATCCATTAACTAACTCTTTTAAGTTCCTATTCTAGATTCTTAATACATAATGCGATAAGATTACAATTGATGTTTTGAAGGATCGAAGAAAAGAAAGGAAGCTTAAGGGAAGAAGTGAGCGGAATCTAATCGTGAAGAAATGGATTTCGATCGCATTACTTGAAGATTAGAATCTTGAGCTACGATTTAGAGTTAGAATAGATTGCTAAGAAATATATATTAACATAGTTTTTCAATGAATTGCATTATAAGGACAAATTTTTCCGCAATAGAATAAAATTTGATTTTGTTTATTTATTTATCCTTGCAATGGGGTCTATGAAAAATTGACGTTTGTAAGTTTCTGTTATTAGCAATAATGGATTTGATTCTTAATTATGTTATTTGTGGAAATGTCAAGAATTTACCAAATAGGTAAAGTTTCTCATCGCCCAAGTTTAAATTGGATAGAAATTTGGAATCACACAACGAGTATTGCATGATGAATGAGAAATTTCATATTTGGAAATTAGACTAATTCGTTGACAAAGTGTCAAGTGAAGGACTAGGAGATCGAGTACACACAGTTGTGTATTGATCAAGTCCACCACAAAAGTAAAAAAAATATTTGTCATGATTTACTAATGGTTTAGTAAATAAGATTATACTTATAAGATTAAGTATAATTCTGAATTGATTGAAAGAGTTTAAATCAATAGCAGAACGAATAAGAAGAATCAAGTAGGCAGAAAGATAAAAGTTTCTCCATTCTAAGAAGAAGGGAGAGTACCTTTTATTATGTTTCATGATAAGTCTTAATGATTAAGAACCATACTCAATTGATCCTCTAAGTGAGTCTTAGTACAATTGTATCTCTGAGAAGAGGAATCAAGAATTGAAGAAATGGTTAAATCAAGAAGTCAATCGTACTTCGTTCCAAAATAAGTCTTAAAGTTAAGATTGTGACATTGAGTGACAAGTATTAGGAAGGTTTATAAAATTTATCAAATGCGGAAAGTTGTGATGTCTTGGATAAGACAAAGACCAACTAGGACCAATTTTATGAAGTGTTTCGTCTTGATAAAAGCTACACTAACTCTTGAATATTTGTTTGTCAAGAAATGTTTATTGACAAGAGAATCTTATATGTCAAGGAGTCAGTGGGAGTCTTAATGGTTTTGAATGGTTTCAAGAACAAATCAACATTAACCTTATCGATCATCACTAGCACATGACTTGAGGTTTACGACCTATCGTGTTGACACTATCTTGTTTATGTGCTGTTCCAATTGAGTTAATTATGCATATGAGTTCTATGAGTTCTCATTTGGATGCATAAAAGGCAAGGACCTTGATCAATGAAAAGTACATTGATATGAAAGGGTGATCTGCTTAACTACTTGGAAGACATGGTGAGCACCCGTGTTACCATAAGGGAAGAAGTCAAGATAAAGAAAGTTCAGTCCGTATGAGTTTGGATTTGTCATAAACATTGGTTTTGACAAATTCGCATGGATAGGAACACATACACCATTAAAATCTAAGTGTCCTTCATGAAAATGACTGTGAGGAAATGCTTTCACTAAGAGAGATTTTAAGAAGATACTAATTGTGAAAATTGCATTCTCGAATTCGATTGTGGTTACGGTATCCCTTTCAATGATTCGAATTCTGAGATTTGACAATTAATCTGAATTGTTTAGACACACATATGAGCTATCTAAATGCAAAGGTGTATAAGTTTAAGAAGCTTAGATAAAGGATTATCATGTCAAAGCTAATGGGAGCATAAATGTTATGCTTATAATAATCATCATAGTGGGAGCATAAATGTTGTGCTTGTATGATTATTATGGCAAGTATTGCAAGTTAGTAATATTAATTATAGAAAACAAGAGTTACACTTTGCAAAGTCGTAAGCGATAAATAGTTGTTTTGCTATAGTTAAGGGAGAGAATATTATGCGTAATTTCAAATCTAAAGGCTTAGGTTGTGGAACGTTAATAAATTTAGTCTAGGATACATAGTGCGTTCTCAAATTTCAATTATCATATGGCATACCTCTTCATAATTCGAATTGTGAGAACGTGACACAATAAAATATTATCGCAAAAGATTGATAAAGTATCATATCTTTATGTAAGACACTATGCATCGTGTCTCATACGCTTCGGGTAAAGGATCGATTGCAGATGCTATAATATTTAACCATTCTAAAATTTTCCAAATGTGTAGCGCATTTAGAGGGAAAAAGGACAAGAATCGGTTTTGACTAAGATAATTAATCAACTATCAAAGGACGATCCAAAGTTCGCCGAGGATTGGTCGCTTGTGAGTAGTTGGAAGTATAGTATTGGATGGACCATATCGACATTATTATGAATAGATGAGATTCTATTAAGAATGAATTGTCATATGGGAAATATGGAAATGGTTCTGTATTAGGAGTTGGATATTGAGAGTCTATGTCTAGGTTAGAAAATTTTATGCAAAACGATATTCAAGGAATGTACTTTCAGTGAGAGACATCACGTCTATGGAATTGTATTGTAACAATCTCATATAGAGGACTTTGTAATTTCATTGGCAATAGTCATTGTGACTTTTGTACTATGACATTATGAACGGATCATTGCATGAAATGTTAGAATCTAGCATATTCTATAAGTGGTAAGAATTTGATATTCTTTCAATTGTGAAAAGGATTAGGAGTTGTGAAATGAGTATGATTGGAAATGTGTTCATTTGATCTATATCACAAAGTAAGAACCGTAGGTAAACATTGTGTGCATGCTAAGAGTATGGGACAAGTGTAGTAATAATTCAAGTAAGAAGTTGATTACCCGAAACAACAAATAATGAGTAATCAATATGGTGATAGATAAAAGGTGTTTTATTTATACTCAAAAGTTTAGGGCCATATGGGATTAGTATTATTCTTGTGTTTCACTTTGCATGTTTTGACTTCCTGAATAATTTAATTGGTTCAGAACAGTCAAATTATTCGAACGGACCATAGTCATTCATATGTTGGAAGTAGGTATGAATGAAGACTGTTGTGAATTGGTGTGTGGATTGTCTAAAGTATATTAGACATAAGCAATTGTTTGCTGCAACATTCGTGAGTGCTTATGAATATGATTTGAGCATTGGATTAAACCCACACTCACTTGGATCATTTCATGAATTGTATCACGAGTGATTGGTGAGACGATAGCATCTTACATTCTTGAAACCGAGATGTGTAAGTTGTATCTTGTGAGTCGGTTGCACATTGATAATATGTAAATGCACCAGTAAATTGGTGTTATAAAACATATTGTTGTGTGTGATTTGGTAAGTGAGTGCAAGCGAGCATTGAGTTAAAGTTTGTCCGTTCCTTTTATCCAGAGTAGGATAAAAGCGATATCTTTGGGCCCCTCGATGATTTAGTGATGGCACCTAAGCGCTTGGCCGAGCCGGGACTAATTTGATGTGATCAATTGTAGTCTGTTGTCAGTCATCATAAATCGGAAGTTGGGAAATAGTATAGGGAAAATGATTAGAATTCATGTCTTATATCTATACGATATCTAGAATGGAGGAATATATGATCCCTTATCTAAAGGACGCGCGTATCTGATAAGATCAGAGATGACAGCGGCTTTGGAAAGCTACTATTGCAGATTAGGATCTGAAGTCATACGCAAAATAGTTATTAGACTTATCCAAGTGGGAGACTGTTGGATTAGTGTCTAAGTCCATAACTATTTTGGTATGTACTTGACCCGATGGTGCATGGTCCTTTTGGGTTGCCTTCACCAAAGCAACTTGATAGGATGAATTATGGAGAGAAAGGATTAATTATGATTTATTAATATATTATGAGAATAATATATTAAAGGAGAAATCATAATGTTTAATTAATATTAGTCAAGAATTAATAAGAATTAAGTGTGTGGCTAAAACACATTAATTAAACTTAAGGGACTAGAACTGTCAGTTGTGTGATAGTTGAATATTGGGCTAATGAACTCCATATTCGAGGGGTGGATGAATTCTATGGGGAAACCCATTAGAAATCGTCCTAGGACTCTAAAGAGGGAGTCCATGGGTTGCTTAGGGCCTAAGCATCCAAATTAGGGTTTCCTTGTTAGATAACCCTAATAGCCTCACTATTTAAAGGACCCTTGAGACTCAAAAACGTGGTGAACTTATTCCTTAGGGTTTCCACACGTTTTGGGCAGCCTCCCCTCTCCTTATTCTTCATCCTCTTGCTCTTGGTGTTTGTGAACCATTAGAGGAGTGACATTTGTGACTCTAAGCTTTCTAAAGTCATTACAAGGAGGATTTGAGATTGTTATTGCTACACAACAATCAAGGTAAGATCTAAAAACCCTTTCACATGTTAATATGATTAATTGTATGTTAGATCTATGGTTTAAAGTCTTCGATGAATTCCATGTACAATAGAGACACCTAGATCCAAGCATTAGGGTTGCATGAGCACATAGGATGTTCTTATGGCTAAAACCCATCACTCTCCACCTCCAAAGGATCGAAGCATCTTAATTTTCCTCCCCAACTGAATCTCTAATTCTTTTTTAATCTCTTTGAACTTTTCAAAGGTTTCTGACTTGTGTCTGATTAAATAGACATACCCATATCTGCTATAATCATCGGTGAAAGTCATATAGATGTGGCTCACATCTCTTGTGGTGGATCTAAACGGCTCCACTTCGATAGGATCGAAGCATCCGATAAACCCTCACCCCTTTCACAAGTGTCGGTGAAGGGTGACATTGTCATCCTTCCAGGTAAACAAGACTCACACACGTTATCGTCCATATGGTCGAATGACTCCAACACTCCATCCTTATGGAGTTGGGCTATGCGTTTGTTGTTGACATGTCGAAGACGAAAATGCCATAAGCATGATTTATCCAAACCATTGGAAGAATCAATACACAACACATCATTTCCTAAATTGTTTACAACTATCACAGTTTCACATATTCCATTACAAGGTAATGCTTCAAAATAGAAACACCATTAAGATAAGCATTAATTATCAAATGAAAATCTAAACCTTGTCTATATCAACCATGAAAAGAGATGATGTTTCTTGCCATATCTTGCGAATAGCAACAATTATTTAAATCTAATCCTAATCCATTACTATGTACTAGAGAGTAAACTCCAATCTTGGTGACATGCGACGATCCTCTGTTCCCCGTGATCAAGTTTATATTCCCATGCTACACACCCCTATTTCTTCTTAGGCCCCACAAATCAGAACAAATGTGAAAACCACATTCTATATCAAGTACCCAAGAAATAGCATGTGATGAATCATTATATTTAATAGTGTAAATACCTATGTAGGACGACTTGATCTTTCCATCATGGCAGTGGTGGCACTCTGCTTCCTTGGGGTTGGAGTTGGGTTTAAGCAGAGCTAGCCTTGGTTCTACTAGAAGAGGTGTCATCATGGGACTTTCCCTTATGGTGGCTCGTTGAGGGAGCCTTCCTCTTTTTACCCTTCCCTTGCGCAATTTCCAAGACTGGGGCTACAGTAGGAGTAGGAGTTGATGCAACATATTTGTCTTTGAGGTTTCTCTCAATAGTCCTCAGCAAGCCTTGAAGCTTGCTCAAAGTGACCTCCTCCTTGTTCATGTGGTAGGTCATGTGGAACTAGTTGTAACAGGGAGGCAAATTGTGAAGGATGATGTCAATTGCCATCTCTTCATCGAAGTTAACATTCAACTTTAGCAGGCGATCCACATATCTCTGAATCTTTTGCATATGAGCAGTAACAGACTCTCCATTACCCATCTTGACAGTGATCATCGATGTTATGATCTCGAACCTCTCTTTCCTAGCGCTTTGGTGGTACCGGTCCAGAAGATGTTGATGCATCTCATAGGGATGCGTTTCCTCATAGGACTTCTGGAGTTCTGCAGTCATAGTCGCCAACATCATACAATGGAATTTCGTAGCATCACGCTCATGGGCCTCAAAGGTAGCGATCTCTTCTATAGAGGCAATGTTGATGTTAATTTCCTTCAGCTTTTCATTGAGGACATACACCTTGTCCTCACACCGAGTGACCATTCGAATGTTGTGGATCCAATCATTGAAATTGGACCCGTCAAAGATCACTCTCCCACACAAGTTCATGAGTGAGAATGAGTCAGAAGAACCAGAAGCGTTGTTGTTCGCGTTCGACATCTGAAATAGAAAAGTGACAAGTTTGATTAGAAATGAATCCCCAACTAAACACCTAAATGAGAAATTAGGGCTAAGATCCAACAACATTATTCACAAATTAGAAGAGGGATGCCGTAATCTAACATGCAATTAATTTGAAGGTAAGTGAAAGACGATTCACTAATTTTCCATCATGAAAAACAAATTAAATTTAAGTTTTAATTGTACTGAAAAACTGCTAGATCTTTTGAGATTCATTGAACTTTTCAATGGCCTTTTAAATCTCGATTTGCCCCTCAAGTTTGTGACTGGGATGCCGAGGACCACAAAGCAGGTGTGAATAACCATGAAAATGTACATGGTGTCCTCAATGTTACAGTCACCTATTCAATGTGTCGGTTAACCACACACACTCCATCGAACTATGACAAACATCGAGTCACCCTTTGCCACCTTTGATTAGAGCCCAATTAGTGTGCAGGTTAACGACACACGCTCCACTAACGTCTTATCAAGGGTATAAAGTGTAATTTCATGGAATTGCATCAATTCACCTTTGTGTAAAGTAACTAAAAACGTTTAGTTACTTTATAAATTCATTATACTTTTAATGAGGAAAAAGTTGCCCTATCCTACCCGTTCAGCTAACGACCCTCCACCAATCAAGGAATGTGTTGGGTGAGAATAGACACCCATTAAACGGCCATTTTATATGCAATAACCTTATGCCCCCTTATAGATCGGCATCGAGAATGAGGCATACTAACGGTAATACTAGCATTTAATTTATACGTATATCATAATTATTCTTATAATATTATAATAATATAGGAAGCATTTTAAACTTGTAAAATTCTAGGGTTTGGAATTTAATAATTTTAAATTTAACTATTAATTAGAAGATTTTAATTCTAAAAGTTGAGGGCAAGTTTTGAACTTTTCAAAACACATAGGATCAGCAAGATAGATATATAAGGCATCAATACAATAGAAACCAATCAAGGCTCAGATACCACTGATGGGTTTTAGCCAAAAGAACATCATATGTGCTCATGCAAACCCTAAAGCTTGGATCTAGGTTTCTCTATTGTACATGCAATTCATCCAAGACTTAGGAACCCTATATATCGCATACATATTTCGAAATTATCATATAAAATCAGATTTAGATTATTACCTCTTCAACAATGGCTTGAATCTTGTTGTCTTGGAGCTTAGAGTCACAAATGTCACTCCTCTAATGGCTTACAAACACCACACAAGCAAGAGGATGATATTGGAGAGAGGAGAGGAAGCTCAATTTCTGCTATGAACTCTTTTAGGGTTTCCAGTGGCCAAAAACTAATGCCCTAGGGGTCTACTTATACTTGTGCTACTAGGGTTTCAGTCAAAACCCTAATGGAAAGCTTGGGCCTTAAGCAATCCAAGGAACCTTCTGGAATGTGGCATCTATGTCCGAAATTAAGATGGACTCATCCTTAATTTCGTCCATGCCCTAGTCCATAAGGATTCTTAGCCGAATATTCAACTATCACACATTTGACAGTTTAAGTCCCCTTTATTTAATTAATGTCTTTTAGCCACATAATTAATTCTTAATTACTTCTTGTCTAATATTAATTAAACTATATGATTTCTCTTTTAATATATTATTCATATAATATATTAATAAATCATAATAACCTCTTTCTCTCCATAAATCACTCTGTTAAGTTGCTCTGGTGAAGCCAACCTAAAAGGACCATACACAACCGGGTCAAGTACATACCATATATAGTTACGAGCTTAGTCACTAATCCAACATGCTCTTGTCTGCTCGTCTAACTGCCCGACTCTAGAGCCCAAGCCTGATCCTTCACCAATGCCTAAAGTGCCAATTAGACTAGTGGGTAGCGTCACCATACTGAAAATACACCATAATAAACATCAGAATAATCATCATACATTGAGGGATCATACCACTGAAAGTTCCCTAGATTCATCTTAGCATTCTTTGATTTGAGCACAGATCATATGCTTTCACTAGTACATGCCCATACTACCTTCCACATCTATCCGCACTTTCCTCAAGATCTGCTTCGACTCCAACAAGTCACTTCCACTACTACTTCTCTCTTCTGATCTCATCGTAGGCTTTCCCCAAGGTAATCACCAACCCATTCCCCGCTAACTAGCTCTCTCTGCTATCTCCCCTAACTAGCTCGTGAATACCATTACATAGCACAAAGACTAGATAATAATTCGAGTAAGAGATCCTACCTTATAATTGTTGGCTCAAACAAGAGTTGTGAAATAGAGGTAGACCTAACCTTCTAAAATTATTTAGCCCTCGCAATATGTAACTTAAAATATTCATTTACTAGTTAGTAGAAGATACGTAGAACTGCTAAAAGCACAAAGCAAGCAGCATTCGAGCATTGAGTAAACATAATCAAGCATATCCTAATCAGGCCGTCATATCATTGACTAATCTGTACTAGCATGCAGTTCATTAAGCTGATATACATATAACATGCACATAAGGCATCCTTCCTAGATCCTTAGCCCTAATCTAGCATGTAGTTCTCATAAACATATCATAAAATAAACTTGTATGGGTAATTTGGTAGTACTTACTTGAGCTCGGCAAATTACGTGCACCACACCCTTTTTCTCTTTTCAAAGTTCTTTTCTCTTTTCAAAATTCTTTTCATAGAAATATCACATGAGTGAAAAAGGGGAATGCCACTTGTAAAGCTCTTTTGTCGAGTGAGCGATCATGACAAGACTCGAGGAAGAAGCCCTGGCTAAAAATGATTTTCTTTTGAAATTTTCATACCAAGTCCTTAGTTAGAGTTCATACACACCCGGGAGTGTGCCCGAATCCCTCAAACCAAGGCTTTGATACAAAGTTGAAACATCCCAAAAATATGGTCCAAAATATTCATTTTTCATTTATAAGTAATACCATGGTAACCTAAAAACATCTCATAAAAACATAAGTAATAAGATGTCAAAACATCATATAATAATGTTGTATCAAAATCACATGTATAATATTAGAGTAAATCCTCAAGGCTAAATGTTGTGGTGTGTGCAATGCAGTCATCCTGAGCTCTTCCCTTTACTTGCGGAAGTAGCTGAAACCAACACGTAAAACTATAAGCACGAAGCTTACTGAGTCTACCCAAACTACCACATACCATGCACATAAACACATATAACATATATTGGGCACCGCCCTACTACATTGAGCATTGCTCGACATCGGGCCCCTCCCGGCATCAGACTGCATCTTGCATCAAGCCTTGCCCGACATCAATCTAAACATGGCATACATATGAGCATAACTACTAGTACACATAACATGAGCATAATCTCCTAATTATTCCTCGGGCCCCACCCGACATCGGACCGAAATCCAGAAAGCATACAAACATTCCTCGGGAACCGCCCCGGCATCGGACCGTAGTCCGAAAACATATAGATACAAACACATGCAAGAATCATAAAGATACCAAGCATACTAACATTCTTCGGGTACCGCCCCGATATCGGAACGAAACCCGGAAAACATATAAACCTACATCAGGCCTCGCTCGACATCAGACCTTAGTCCGGAACATACTATCATTCATAAACAGGTCGGCTTTCGTGTCTTGGACCCGTTCCTATAGGAGAAAACTCACCTCGCAAAGCTAATTGTGAAATCTCGTGTGAGGAATCTCTGACAGCTGCTCCAACGACTCCCCGACTATCATTATCATAATAAAACTTAGACAAAATCTAATAATACTTCTTAGGGTAAAATGACCAAAGTCAACATTCCAGTCAAAGTCAACATTCTGGTCAAAGTCAAATTTCTGGGTTGACTCAACTCGCCAAGTTGGCCCATCAACTCGCCGAGTTCTATAAATCAACAACCCTGAACTCGCGATCCAACTCGTCGAGTCATCCCCCAAATCGCCGAGTTCCCTGGCCACTCATTGTCGTGATAGAACGAGTCAACTCGTCGAGTCCATTCATAGACTTGCCGAGTTCTACCTTGTACAAAGTTGGTACAAATCGTCACAACTCGTCGAGTCCCTCTCTGGACTCGCCGAGATCCTTAGTATGTTAGGGCCATTTTAAAGGATTAAGCCCATACTCTTCAGATCTATGCTTCTTGTTTCTCATATACACTGAAAATGTCCTTTTAAGGGTAAAGTTTCCAACTTCACCCATTAATACCCTCTTTTGATGGGTTTAGCTCAACCCCTAAATCATTAGGGCTTAGATCTTAATCTACAATTCATCCATACACCAAACTAAAGCATACAAATAGATATCTTGGCCTTAAACATCTTTTGAACACGTAAAGTTTCCGTCTTTACCTCCATGCATGTCATTTTGGGGTTTAAAAGGCCAAAATGACATCTTAGAGCGTGCGTGAGGGTTCCAATGGCATCAAGTTTGCACCTTTATGCCATAACAACACTTCAAGGTCCTAGATCTGGGAGAATACCCACTTGGGTTATCCATTTCTCAGAAGCTAAAATTCTTGGAAAAAGAACCCCATGAATGTGAAATGAAGATATCGAAGAAATCATTGACCAAGTTTGAGACTTGCTTACCTGAAAATGCTGCAAATGGAGTGAAGTTTCTAGATCTACTCTCTTCTTCTTGAGTCCTCTAGCTTACTCTTCTTCCACAAGCTTCATAATCACAATTTTTCTCTATAAAAGGTCTCACAAGCTCACACAAGGCCCTAGGGTTTCGTGGCTAGGATTTTGGGATTTGGAGGCTATAAATGAGACTGGCATTAAGATGCATAAATAGTGTGCAAAAACCCAAAATTAGGGTTTCATCCTGGCAGCCCTACTCGTTGAGTCGAGGCTCTCAACTCGTCAAGTAGGTGACTTAAAATACCACGTCAATACTGTTTTCTGCTCGACGAGTTTGGGTCTCCCAAGTCGTCGAGATTCTCTACAAAAGTGAAAGAAATTTAATTAAATGCGTACCAGGAACCGGACGTTACACATTCCATGCTGAGGGATGATGTCCGGGAGTTTGTTAGTTTTTCAGGGTGTAAGACCCTGAATGACGTGGTAGAGAAGGCCCGGAATAGAAAATGGAGTTAGAGATCCGCACAAAGTGGAATCTAGAGCAAGTTTAGCAGGTTATGGGTTAGGATAAGAAGCCTAAGACTCTGATCCTCCCAACAGGCGCTAGCAGGGCCGTGACCGATGTGCCAAGAACGGTAAGTTGCATAGTGGATCCTGTTGGGCAGCAGGCTCGACATGTTATGCTTGTGGCCATCAGAGCCATATGAGCAGGGATTTCCCAAAGAAGGGCTTGATTTGTTTTCACTACAACCAGGCTAGTCATAAAATGGCCGATTATCCGTGGTTGGATAGAGGAGGAGGAGGAGTGGTGGCAGCACCTGCGCCCGCCATGATGAGGATCACTAATGGCCGCCCAATCAAGGTGGAAGCTCCTACAGTGAAGAGCCGCACATTTCAGCTAACTACTGAGGAGGCTCGAGCGGTGCCAAACGTCGTGACTGGTATGTGATTTATTTTTGTCTTGTTAGTTTTATGCTTATGTTGTAATGATCTTATATAAGGACCGTCATGGTCAATGGTTTTTCGGCTTAGATTGTTTTAGATTCAGGGGCTACCAAATCATTTGTATCTCTTGCTCGTAACAAGAACTTTCGAGATGCTTTAGGGACTTTGGATTCCCCACTCAAGGTAGAGATTGTAGATGACCGCACCATGAGCGCTGTGAGGGTATTTTGGAGAAGTGTTCTGAATATGTTCGGGGAGAGGTTTCCTATCAATTTGATTCTGATCCCTTTGAGAGGATTGAAGCTGATCATCAGGATTCACTGGTTGGGGCCGAATGGTGCTAGGATAGATTGTGAGCGCCAGTTGGTGAGAGTGTGAACCCCAAGTGGGGAGAACTGGTTATTCATGGAGAGAGAGCCTTAGATGGTCCTGCTCTTTGATCGACCGCGAAGGCTAGGAGACTCCTTTAGCAGGGTCGTTTTGGGTTCCTGGCTTATGTTTTTGATATGAGGGCGGAGGCCACACCAAATATGAGCAGAGTACCGATTGTGCGAGAGTGTCCTGACGTATTTCCAGAGGAATTGCCTAGGGTGCCTCCGGAGAGGAAAATGGAGTTCCATATTGATTTAGTGCATGGTGCGGCTCCGATAGCAAAGACGTCATAGCGTATAAATGAAGGATGGGTCACACAGGATGTGTATTGATTATCAGGAGCTGAACAAGCTAATGGTGAAGAACTGTTATCTGATTATGAGGATTGATGATTTGTTTGATCAGCTTCAGGGTGCATCGTGGTTTTCCAGGATTGATCTTCGATTAGGGTATCATCAGATGAGGATCTGGGATGAAGACATAATGAGGACGACATAAAGAACTCCTTATGGCCATTATGAGTATATGATGATGCCATTTGGGCTCACTAATGCTCCAGCAATGTTCATGGATCTCATGAACCAGTTTTGCAGACCGATGTTGGATCAGTCTGTCATTTCTTGATTGATGATATTTTGGTCTATTGTCAGACCAAGGAGCAGCACAAGCAGCATTTGAGGGAGATGTTGGAGACCTTAACGAGGGAGATAATTTATGCTAAATTCTCCAAATGCGATTTTTCGTTGCGTGACGTGCAGTTTCTAGGGCACATCATCAACCAAGAGGGTATTTTAGTAGATCCCGCCAAGATTAAGGTGATAATGCGTTGGGAGGTTTCAAAGAACACATCCAAGCTCAGGAGTTTCTTGGGATTAACAGGGTACTATCGAAGATTCATACATGATTTCTCCAAAATTGTTGTACCCTTGACCTATTTGACCAAGAAGAGTGTGACCTTTCAGTGTGGTCCATATCAGCAATCGACATTTAAGAGATTGAGGTAGAAATTTTGTAAGGCCCCGATTCAAACCCTACCGAGGGTGTGGAAGATTTTTTAGTTTATTGTGATGCTTCTATTTCGTGATTGGGAGCTATTCTGATGCAGAGGGGGCATTTGATTGCTTATGCCTCGAGGCAGTTGAAGCCTCATGAGGCGTATTACCCCACTTGTGATTTGGAATGAGGGGCAATGGTATTTTCCCTCAAGACCAGGAGGCGTTATCTATATGGGGTTCAATGTACCATCTTCACCGATCACAAGGGTTTGAAGTATTCGACGGATCAAGAAAATTTGAATATGCATTAGAGGAGGTGATTAGATGTGGTGAAATATTATGAATGTGAGATTTTTTACCAGCCCAGGTAGGACAATATGGTGGCCGATGCTTTGGGTCGTTAGACGATGAGTGCCCCAATCCTAGATGTCTACTTGAGAATGATGGTAATTTCACCTTTACATGATATGATCAAGGAGGCCCAAGTGGAGGGTTTGAAAAAGGAGAACTGGAAGACTGAGTGGATTTGCGGGAAGATTCCATCATTTTTCCAGGACAGCCGAGGATTATTGACTCAATGTGGCAGAGTCTGGGTTGTTGAATCATAAAAGTGACCCTCTTAAACTTGGTCTGCCGCAGTCTTCCAAGATCTAAGGTCAACTCTGTCAAGCAACCCCATCCGAAGTCATCATCATCTGCAGTTCATTATTTAGCTTTCTTAGTTTAGCTCTTTATATGTTATTCTTAGAATACTCTCTTTTTTCCAGTATGCCTTACATCGATACGCTTAGATAGTTGAACAAATGTAATATTTGAGTCTCTATAAATAGAGCTCAATCTTTCTTATTTAACATAGGTTAACACTATGCATCTTGAATCTCATATGTTGTGTTTTTACTCTCATTTCCTTCTTGTTCTCAAAGTTCGCCAGAATATAACTAAATATTATTTCTCTTCGGAGCAAGTCATTCTTAAATTAATCACTAAGTTTGATCTCACTTACTAACTTTGTTTGAAGGCATTCCTTGTTAAGAATCAACTTATGTGTATACTTCATATAGTACTTGCTGTCATTTATATTTCTTTACATTTCCGCACCTAACTCCCTAAGTATCTAACTCTAACTTATTACTATTGTTTAGCTTTTAGATCCTTTGAGATAAACTATTCCGCAACTATACTTTTTCTAATGTTTGTTCAAGTGTGTCTCAAGTTTTTCTCTGAACATGGGTCCCGACATTTGGAGAAGTAAGGCAAAGGATCTTAGACAAGGCACACAAGTCCAAATTTTCTATTCATCTATGAGCCACAAAGATGTATAGAGACCTGATATTGAGCTATCGGTGGCCCTACATGAAGCGAGAGGTTGTGTGGTACGTCGAGCGGTGTTTGACCTGCAAGAAGTTCAAAGCCAAACATCAGAGGCCTCACGACATGGTGCAGCCGCTACCTATTTCCATGTGGAAATGGGAAGACATCACTGTGGATTTTATTACGAAGTTACCTAAGACGGCACGAGGTGTGGATTCCATTTGGGTTATTGTGGATAGGTTAACCAAGACTGCGCATATTATTCTGATTTCCAAGAGCATCTTCGCCAAGAAACTAGCAGATATTTATATGCAGGAAATGGTGGTCAGGCACGGGGTGCTGGTATCTATGGTCTCGGACCACAATGTTCGTTTAACCTCCAGCTTTTCGAGGAAGTTTCATGAGGAATTGGGTACTCAATTGAATTTCAACACTTCTTAACACCCCTAGACCGATGGTTAAAGCGAGAAGACGATCCATACTAGAATTTATAGGAACACAGTCCTTTTGGGTTGCCCTCAAACCTAACAATTGGACAATGAAATTATGAAAGGATAGATATTACTTTATTATAAGATTAACAAATTAATATAAATGATTTATTAATATGTTATGAAAATGATATATTAATTAGAAATCATAATATTTAATTAATAGTTTGCAAAAAATTAATTGGAAATAATTTTGGGGTTAATTGTATTAATTATAAAGTAAATGGACTAGTTTTGCAATTGTTAAATAGTTGGAAGGAACATTCTAGAACCTCCTTGGAGGAGGTGGACGAAATTATTAGGGGAAACCGTAATGATATTGTCCAAGGGCCCTGGATAAGGCTTCTAGATTAGCTTGGGCCTTATCCGAAGGTACATTAGGGTTATCCCTTAAACCCTAGCTACCTCAACTATTTAAGGAGCCTCCTAGTTCCAAATTTCGGCCACCACTACTCCTGAAGAAACCCTAGGCCGAAGTTGCATACCCTACCCTCTCTCCTCATAAGTTTCCTTCTTGCTAGCTCTTTAGTGTGCTTCCATTAGAAGCACGCAAATTATGGTGCTAGGCTTCCAAGAAGATCAAGATTCAAAGGGATTATCAATTGTTTGCTTTAACAATTAAAAAGTATGTAATTCTACAACCCTTCTTAATCTTTTGTTTTTTTTCGAAAATAGCCTCTTCTCTTAGGGTTCTTGTTTTTGCAATTCAAAATTATATGTTCAATAATTAAAACATAGATCCAGTGTAGGTTACATGTGAATTTAAGAATTGTTTTTATAGTTTATTTGTTTTACCTAAAACCCATTGGTGTTCTCCCTCAAGATCTGGAGATTATCTTTATGGGGTCCGTTGTACTATTTGCACGGATCATAAGAGTTTTTGATATCTTATGGATCAGGCAAACCTGAACATGTGGCAACGTAGGTGCATAGACGTGCTCATGGATTATGACTATAAGATCCTTTATCATCCGGGTAAAGCGAATATGGTAGCAGATTCTTTGAGCCACAATTCGGCTAGATGTTCAGTTGGAGAGATGTGTATGAGGATATCCATTGATTCTTCGCTTTTGGGTTTCATCAGAGAGGCACAAAGAGAGCGAGTTCGGAAGGAGAACTGGAAAAAGAGAGGATTAAGGATGAGATCGATAGGTTTGTCACCGATAATCGAGGGTTGTTGACCCAGTGTGTTTGGGTTTGGGTTCCAGTTTTCGGAGGTATCAGACAAATAATGCTATAAGAGGCTCATAAGTCTCATTTTTCTATGCACCCGGGAGCCACCAAGATGTATCGGGATTTGCGATTTAGTTACTGGTGGTTGTGTATGAAGATGGAGACAGTCTGGTATGTCGAGAGGTGCTTGACCTGTAGGATGGTCAAGGCCAAGCATCAGAGGCCATATAGGATGTTGCAACCTTTGGAGGTTTCCTTGTGGAAGTGGGAACAAATCACCATGAATTTCATCACCAAATCATCGAAGACTGTCAATGATTTTGATGCTTTCGACTGAAAATTTGGCCGACGTGTATGTCCAGGAGAATGTTGCTCGCCATGGGGTTCCGGTCTCCATTGTTTCGAACCTAGATATTCGGTTCACTTCCCGCTTCTGGCAGAAGTTTGACGAGGAACTGGGCTCGTGAATACATTTTAGCATGACTTATCACCTGCAGATCGATGGTCGAGTGAGCAGACCATCCATACCCTTAAGCATATGTTGCGGGCTTGTGCCATAGATTTAAGTGGGATTTGGGATTCCAACCTACTTCTTGCGGAGTTTTCGTACAAGAACAACTATCACTCCAGCATTGGTGCCCCACCTTTGGAGCTATTGTATGGTCGGAGATGTCGTAGCCCAGTATGTTGTGGAGAGGTTGGTCATAGGCTCATGGGAAGGACCGAAGTGGTCCTTCAGACCATGGAGCTTATTCAACAGATCAGACAGAATTTGCAGTTAGCTCAGAGTCGGCAGAAGAGTTATGCTGATCGGCACCACTCATAGATGGAGTTTTAGGTCAACAATATGGTATTACTGAATGTCTCTCCTTGTAAGGGTGTGATACGCTTCAGGAAGAGGGGAAATTGGGTCCTATTAGACCTTTCCGGGTGATTGCTAGGTGGAAATTGGGTCCTACTGGATTTGCCGAGTGAGCTCATTAAGATCCACAACACTTTCCATGTATCTCAGTTACGAAAGTGTATGATGGACGGTGATGCAGTGTTTCCTTTGGATGATATTGTTGGACTAGGTGTCTAAGTGCATAACTATTCCTGGAATGTACTTGACCCGGTTCGCATGGTCCATTTGGGTTGCATGGCGTTGCAACACTTGGATAGATTAAATGAGAGAAAGGACACTAAAGGTTTATTACTATATTATAAGTTCTAATATATTAATAATATTATTTAATTAGTATTGATCAAAGAATTAATTTGCAATTAATTAAGTAATCAAAAACAGACTAATTAAATATATGGGGTTAATTATGTAAATCATATATTCTTGTATAGTAGGCAAATGATCCATGGTTTATTGAATTAGGCTAAAACCCAGAAGGTGCTCCATGGATAGTCCATGGAGGTTACAAACCCATGGAGCATGGAATATGGAAATCCATGTCAATTAGATTTTACATGTTGTAACCCTACTTGTGACACAACTATAAAAGGACCCCATGACTATCAAAATCGGTACTACTAAGTGTAGAACAAGAGGGCTAGCTGATTTTGAGTGATAAGTATCTTCTTTCAAGGTTATTCCAAGTGTTTTTGGTGTTGTGTGAGACATTTGAGGCATCACACTTTAGGTGCTAGGCTCACAAGGTTCTCAAGGAATCCAAGCACCAAGAAAGGTATGTTTTCTTACTAGCTTTTATGATTCAAGTTCCCCATGCCATGCTAGATAGGTTAATACTCTTGGAAATCAAATTTGCATGTATCTTAGTAAAACATACTTCCAAGATTTATAGGGTTGCATGTACACCTTAGGAGTGTTAGAATGCTCAAAAACCTTCAATGTGTAATATCCGGATTCCCAGGTATTTTATTTTAACCTTTTATTTTGAGTTAAAGAGAGGGACTCGACGGGTTGACGCCTAGACTCGTCGAGTAGGACTGCGATTCAGTGACTGGATTAATGAATGGACTCTACGAGTCGGCTAGGTGACTCGACGAGTCTATTCTGGTGGCAAAAACCCTAAATCATTGGGCCTGTGCCCTACTTAAAGGCCTTTATGGCCTTCATTTGCGGCCACTACACCCCTGGGAACCCTAGAGAACAGAAAGAAGGCTTGTAGAGCAAGAGGAGGGCTAATTCATTATTCTTTGGTGTGTTTTAGCAAAGGGAAAGAAGGATTTCGAGCTAGGCTGACTTGTGGGACTCAAATCTACCATCATTTCGTTCAAAGATGCTCTGGGAGGTAAGGATTCATGTTTATCTTCATTTGAGTAACAAATTTCATGAATCTAGGGTTTCCTCTCTTCACTTTTGGTAGAGATCTAGTGTGTGTGATGTACCCTTGTGACAATATTATCAGATCTGGACCATCAGAGGTCCAGATAGTCCCTATTCTTCAGCTTTATGCAACCCTTTATGAGTTTTGGGGCCTAGGTTATAATATTAAGGGTTATTTTGGCATATAAGTTGCTAGTGTGATGCATGGGCATAAAGTTCGAACCTTTACGTGACTTTTGGGTTCTAGGAGGCCAGATCTATAGGTTAATGAAGCTGATCTGACCTCAGAGGGTCGATTGAGCATGAGCATAGGGGAAAGGTCCATAGAGTTAGGAGCAAAGGGTCCACAGAGTTATGGGACTGGAGGTTCCCACTAAGACACATTGACCAGAGGGTCATACAGAATTATATCCTCGAGTGGCTTATATGTGTTGTATGTGGTATTTTGGGGAACTCACTAAGCATTTATGCTTAGAGTGTTATGTGTTATGTGTATTAGGTACTAGTGACGATCGCAGGAAGGCACCGACATGATCTGTACACACAGACCGAGGATTTTATTTGTGATCTTGGGATATGTTTTATTTGATGACAAATGTTGAACATCAGATTTGAGAATGTTTAAATGATAATTATGTTGTTTGAAAAATGAAAAAAAAATTCTTTTGAAAAGTTACGTTGTTACATGTTGGTATCAGATCCTTGGTTTGAGGGATTCGGACGCACCTTCGGGGGTATCTGAACTCAAACTGAGGATTTGAGAAATTTTTCACAATAAAACAATTTTTTCTATAAAAAAGTAAACGGTTTTGAGATGAGCAGAATAGAGCAGTGTGTACGGTCACCTTGTGCCCGAACGGTGATTCCCCAAAATACCCTTACATTATGTGTTATGAAATACATTATGATATGTAATGCATGAAATAGTAGTCTAGGTACTCATATTAGGACTAGAGTGGCCTGATTTGTGATGCCTTAGCCTAGGAGATTACTGCTGCTATGAGATGCTTGAGAGTGAATAGGTAGCGGCGAGGAGCCTATGAGAGGTCTGCTGGAGAGTAGCCAATGTATGTCGAGATTAGAGTACTTGTGATCTGGGATCCTAGGAGGAGGACTTGGGGTGAAAGCTGATGCGGTGTGAACGGTACTATTAGGCCCATACTATGGAAGACACCGGATCAGTGCATAGCCCAAGTAAGAATCCTTAGGGAACTAAAGAGCAAGTAGGGTTGAGTTATCAAGTGTGAGTATACTCAAGCGAGTATCTGATATTTTGTGTTATATTTCAGAGAGACATCATGGTTGGGACACACCACACACCTGAGAGCATCGATGTTAGTGATGAGGAGATCCGCAAGTTGATTCATAAGGAGGTGGTTGCGACCATCCGGGCTGAGATACCGGAGATGTTTTGGTCTATAAAGACCTTGTTCATCTAGACTTTTGATGAGCGGTACCCCGCTCTTATTGATCCTGCTGTTGCAGCGGCCACTGCAGCCGTTGCTGCTCCCAGACCGCAGAGGGGTGACGCGTTGCTGTTCCAAGAGTTCAGCAACATGAAGCCACCAGAGTTTGATGGGACTTAGGATCCGATAGTTGTGATAAGATGGATCTCTGACATTGAGGTGTGCTTCTACACATGTTCATGTCCGTAGCATCTGAGAGTACAGTGCGTGCTCAACCAGCTTCGCTTGGGAGCGAAGGACTGGTGGAAGTTCATGACAGCGCACTTCACTTCTACAAAGCTTGTCACGGTTACCTGGGAGAGGTTCAGCACTATGTTTCAAGATGAGTAAGTTCCCCAGTGGAAAGGGAACGGTTGGCCCAGGAGTTCTTGACCCTCAAGTCATGTACTGGGTCTCTTACTATGATTACCAGGATGTTTCATGAGTGGGCGATGTTTTTCCCTGAGCATGTGTCTACGGATCAGGCAGGCATGAGTCGATATCTGAGTATTATGATGAGAGACATTCGCGAGTTCATGGCGAACTCAACGTACCGAAAATTTGCTGATCTTTAAGCAAATTCTCAAAAGAGGGAGATTGAGCTCGAGACTCAGGCCAGGGAGGAGGCGGAGTCTCAAGGGAGAGATCGGCGACCAACACAGTCTCAGCCGGCAGCCAAGCGGGCAAAGCCCGCCGATTCGAGATCAGGGAACCAGAAGGGCCGCACTTGTGGCAAGTGAGTAAAGAGCCACGAGGGGGTTTGTCGAGCAGGGTCTTGCTACAAGTGTGGCAAGGAGGGGCATATGGCTACGGACTGCCCCAAGGGATTTGCAGTGTGCTTCCATTGCAACCAGACTAGCCATCGGAAGACTAAATGTCCACAGTTGCAGGGGTCGGTATAGAGAGCACCGCACGGATTTACCCCTGCTACCATACGAGTTACTGAGAGTCGGCTAGTAAAGGCCAAGGTGCCAAACGCTTGCAAGAGAGCCTTCCAGTTGACAACGGAGGAACTCCGCGCAGCGTCCGATGTTGTGACTGGTATTTATTCCTTCATCTATTTATTTTCATTTTGAGATATTGTGCTTATATTGTGATATTTTTAGGTACTTTTTCTTGTGAGTTCTGTACCTGCTTTGGTGTTATTTGACTCAGGTGCAAGTCGATATTTTGTGTCGTTAGCCTTTAGTAAGCACATCGGTATCTGTCGAGAGGTGTTGAGTCGACCTCTACGAGTTTCGATAGCTGATGAGCTAGCGGTATATGCTACCGAGGTGATTTGAGGTTGTGTACTCAAGATCTTCGGTGTTGAGTTCCCGATAGATCTGGTCCCAATTGCAATGGGGGATGTCTGTGTCATCGTGGGCATGGACTGGTTAAAAATTATTTGGAGCAGTCATCGACTGCGAGCAACAGCTGGTGACCATACGAGACTCTAGTGGGGGAGTGCTTACAATGTACGGCGAGGGTATCCGTTCCGAGTCAGCATTTTGTTCGGCTGCTACAGCGAGACAGATTCTACAACAGGGATGTAGTGGGTTTGTAACCTATGTGATGGATACACGGGTGGCCACGAAGAGGCCATGTTCGGTTGATGATGTACCGATAGTGCGAGAGTTCCTGGACGTTTTCCCCGAAGACTTGCAGGTTGTGCCTCCCGAGAGGCAGGTGGAGTTTCACATCGATTTAGTTCCGGGAGCGGCGCCTATTGCTAAGGCACCCTATTGCTTTGTGCCGCCAGAGATGAAAGATTTATCCTCGCAGCTTCAGGAGCTGCTGGGGAAGGGGTTTATTCGACCGAGTACCTCACCGTGGGGAGCGCCAACCCTTTTTGTCAAGAAAAAGGATGGTTCACACCGGATGTGAATTGATTACCGAGAGTTGAACAAGTTAACGGTCAAGAACCGTTACCCCTTACCGAGCATCGATGATCTGTTCGATCAATTGCTGGGAGCGTCTTGGTTCTTCATGTTCGACTTGAGGTCTGGATATCATCAAATGAGAGTGAGCGATGAGGATATCCAGAAGACAACATCTAGGACTCGTTATGGCCTTTACGACTTCGTGGTGATGCCTTTTGGGCTCACCAATGCACCGGCAACATTCATGGATCTCATGAACCGGGTGTGCAGGCCGATGTTGGATCATTCGGTGATCATGTTCATCGATGTTGTATTGGGGTACTCGAGATCCAGAGAGAAGCATGATGAGCATTTGAGAGAGATTCTCGGCGTTTTGAGATCGGAGAGGCTTTACGCCAAATTCTCCAAGTGTGATTTCTGGTTACGATAGGTCTAGTTCTTGGGGCATCTCGTTAATCATAATGGGATATTGGTCGACCCGGCCAAGATTGAGGCGGTGATGAATTGGGAGGTGCCGAGATCCCCCACCGAGATCAGTAGTTTTCTGGGGTTGGTCGGCTATTATCGGAGACTTATCTGGGATTTCTCCAAGATTGTCGTTCCTCTCACCAGTTTGACTTGAAAGGGTGTGATTTTCAGATGGGGTCCAAAGTAGCAGGCTTCATTTGAGACTCTTCGCCAGAGATTATGCGCCAGAGGATTTTGTGGTACATTGTGACGCATCAATATCGGGTTTGGGTGCGGTGCTTATGTAGAGAGGGCATGTGATTGCGTATGCATCGAGGTAGTTGAAGCTGCACGAGGTGAGATATCCCACCCACGATTTGGAGTTGGGGGTCGTGGTGTTCGCCCTCAAAATATGGTGTCAATATTTGTATGGGGTTCGGTGTACCATATACATGGACCATAAGAGCTTGAAGTATTTGATGGATCAGCCCAACCTAACTATGCGCGAGAGGAGATAGTTGGATGTGGTAAAGGATTGTGATTGTGAAATCCTGTACCACCCGGGCAAGGCTAATGTGGTAGCCGATGCTCTGAGCCATAGGGCGGAGAGTGACCTAATACGAGACGTATGTATGAGGTTGACGGTGATGACTCTGGTGTTGGCTACCATTTGAGGGGCCCAGGCAGAGGCAGTGAGACCGGAGAACTGCAAGAGAGAGCTGGTAATCGGGTAGATATCTAAGTTTGTTACCGATAGCCGAGGGCTTATGAACTTACAAGGTAGGATTTATGTGTTGTTCATGGGCGATGCACATACTATACCGATGAAGGAGGCGCATAGGTCAAGACCCTCGATCTATCTCGGGGCCACTAAGATGTATTTTGACCTGAAAAGAGAATATTAGTGGTCGTGTATGAAGAGGGATGTAGCGTGGTTCGTTGAGAGGTGCTTGACCTGTCGCAGGGTTAAGGCTGAGCACCAAAGTCCACATGGTAAGTTTTAGCCACTTGAGATTCCCCAGTGGAAGTGGGAACATATTTCTATGGATTTTATCACCAAATTGCCAAGGACCGTGAGGGGTGTCGATGCAATTTGGGTGATCGTTGACCGGCTGACGAAGAGTGCCCACTTCGTTGCTATCAGTGAGAGCTATTCCGCTGAGAGGTTGGCAGAGTTGTATGTGAGAGAGCTGGTATCGCAACATGGAGTACCGATCTCAATTGTGTCAGATCGATATGTGCGTTTCACTTCCAGGTTCTTGAAGAAATTCCATGAGGAGTTGGATACTAGGTTGCATTTTAGTACCACCTACCACCCACAGACTGACGGACTGAGTGAGCGAACGATTCAGACGCTCGACGACATGCTTCGATCATGTGTGTTGGACTTCGGAGGAAGTTGGGACACGTATCTGTTGTTGGTTGAGTTTTCCTATAACAACAGCCACCATTCGAGTATTGGCATGCATCCCTTTGAGTTTTTGTATGGGAGGAGGTGTCAAACTCCCATCTGTTGGGAAGAGGTAGGGCAGCAAGTGGTAGGTAGAACCGAGATAGTGCTTCAAACGACAGAGTAGATATAGCAGGTCAGACAGAGATTGTTGATAGCTCAGAGTTGCCAGAAGAGTCATGTAGATAGGCAACGATCCGAGCTCGAGTTCCAGGTGGGAGACTTCGTTCTCCTAAAGGTATCTCCTTGGAAAGGAGTGATCCGATTCAGGAAGAGGGGCAAGCCGGGACCCCGATACATTGGTCTGTTCCGGGTGACTACAAGGGTGAGCAATGTAGCGTATCGTTTGGAGCTACCTGAGGAATTGATCCAGATACATGATAGATTCCACGTGTCTTAGTTGAGGATGTGTATAGCCGACGAGTCGGCGATAATGCCACTACAGGACTTTCAGGTGGATGCGAGCCTTAATTATGTTAAGAAGCCGATCGTGATCCGGGATCGAAAGGTCAAGGTTCTGAGGAACAAGGAGGTGCCCCTGGTTCGGGTCCAGTGGCAACATCGGAGAGGGTCTGAGCTGACTTGGGAGCACGAGCTTGAGATGCGGGAGCAGCATCCAGAGTTGTTTGCAGAATGAGACTTCGAGGCGAAGTCTGATTCTACTGGGGGAGAATTGTAATATCCGGATTCCCAAGTATTTTATTTTAACCTTTTATTTTGAGTTAAAGAGAGGGACTCGACGAGTTGACGCCTAGACTCGTTGAGTAGGATCGCGATTCACTGACTGGATTAACAAATGTACTCGACAAGTTGGCTAGGTGACTCGACGAGTCAGTGCTGGCGGCAGAAACCCTAAATCTTTGGGCATGTACCCTATGTAAACACCTTTATGGCATTCATTTGCGGCCACTCCACCCCTTAGAACCCTAGAGAGCAAGAGGAGGGATAATTCATCATTCTTTGGTGTGTTTTAGCAATGGGACGAAAGGATTTCGAGCTAGGATGACTTGTGGGACTCAAATCTACCATCATTTCGTTTAGAGCTGTTGTTGGAGGTAAGGATTCATGTGTATCTTCATTTGAGTAATAGATTTCATGAATCTAGGGTTTCTTCTCTTCACTTTTGGTAGAGATCTAGTGTGTGTGATGTCCCCTTGTGACAATATTATCAGATTAGGACCTTGAGAGGTCCAGAGAGTCCCTAGTCTTCAGATATATGCAATCCTTATGAGTTTTGGGGCCTAGGTTATCATATTAAGGGTTATTTTGGCATATAGAGATGATAGTGTGATGCATAGGCCTAAAGTTCGAACCTTTACGTGACTTTTGGGTTCTAGGAGGCTAGATCTATAGGTTGCTGAAGCAGATCTGACCTCAGAGGGTCGATTGAGCATGAGCATGGGGGGAACTCGCCGAGTCCATTGGTAGACTCGACGAGTCGGACCGGGTTGCCCGTTTATTCGTGGCCATTGGTGACCCGACGAGTTAGCTGAGTGGCTCAGTGAGTCGAGTGAGACCTTGGGAAGGAATCTAAGATCGTGTATGAACTCGCCAAGTAGTCGCATGGACTCGACGAGTCTGGTCAGTGTGGACCGTGACTTTCGTTGACTTTTAGGGTTTAGTCAACCAGTGGACCATTGGACCAGTAGGGGGTAGAATTATCTTTTACCCTTCTAGAAATTATAGTAAGGGAATAATTTAGCCATTAAGAGCCGTAATTGATTTAGAGAAATTTATTTATGTGATTAGGCGGAGGCTAGATCAGTATTCCGATTTCGAGACTGTTTGTGGTTTTCCGAGGTGAGTCATCTCACTATACTTTACCTAGAGTGGTAATTAGAGTTATGTGACAGAGTATGTTGTATGTAATTTATATGATGTGATATGTGATTCTGTGTTATGTGTGATTCAGAGTTTACAGAGTTAGGACAGAAAGTTTCACAGAGTTAGGATGAGAGGGTCCACAGAGTTATGTGACTGGAGGGTCCCACTGAGACACATTGACCAGAGCGTCGTACAGAGTTAGAGCCTCAAGTGGCTTATATGTGTTGTATTTGGTATTTTGGGGAACTCACTAAGCATTTATGCTCACAGTGTTATGTGTTATGTGTTTCAGGTACTAGTGATGATCGCGGGAAGGCGTCGACATGATCTGTACACACAGACTGAGGATTTTATTTGTGATCTTGGGATATGTTTTATTTGATGACAAATGTTGAACATGGGATTTGAGGATGTTTAAATGATCATTATGTTGTTTGAAAAATGAAAAAAAAATTGTTTTGAAAATTTACATTGTTACACATTGGTATCAGAGCTAGGTTTGTTTTCTTGATACTTGATGCAAACTTGTTTTTCAAAACTAAATTCTGCCCAGACTGAAAAAATCGACAAGTTCTAGAGAAAAACTCGCCGAGTTCATGAGTCAATACATGAACTCGACGAGTTTGTGTTCCAGTTTGCAGTTTTTTGAGTTTTGCTGCTGGAAATGGACTAGAAACATTACCCTAAAGTGTTTTTGTCTTATAAAACTTGTTTAGTTGGTGTAATGGTTATGCTAATCCATTTTCAATGGTTGTTATCAAAATTTCAATTTTTGTATGATTTATTTATGATTCTTGAAATTGTTGATATGAATGTTCATGAACTTATGAGTTTAGAAGATCATACGAATTATTTGCAACTTGCTTGTTAGTTAAATTCTTGATCTTGATGTGATTTAATGGAATCCATAATTTGTGCTCAACTTATGGATTACCAAAAGTCTTTCTTTTAAAGTCCATTAATAAACACATAGTTTACATAAAATGAAAAGTCTTTTCATTTAATAAACCATTAACTCATAAGTTATCAAAGATGAAAAGTTTTAAAAGTTACAAAACTTGCCGTCAAGTTTTGGAACTTGTAAAGTAACTTTAAAAAACTTTAGTTCCAACCACTAGAATTTTAAAAGTTAAAATCCAACCCTTATACTTTATAATATTATAAGTTAATATATATATATATATATATATATATATATATATATATGTATAATAACAAGTCTTTTTACCGTTTGTATGCCTCATTCATGAAGCCGTTCTATAAGGGGGGTATAAGGTTGTTGCCTATAAAATGGCAGCTTAATGGGTGTCTACTCTCACCCACTGCTTCCTTGACTAGTGGAGGGCTGTTAGCCGAATCGGTAGGATAATTACTTTAATCCTCATTAAAAGTATGATGTTTATAAAGTAACTAAATGTTTTTATAAATTCCAAATCTTAGTTACTTTAGGAAAATGTGAATAAGGTGCTAACCCATGAAATTACACTTTGCACTTTGCTTAAGTCATTAGTGGACCGTGTGTGGTTAACCGGCACACTAAACTGGACTTAACAAGGTAGGCAAAGGGTGGCTTAAGGTTTATCATAGATTGATGGAGCGCGTGTGGTTAATCGGCACATCGGTTGAGTGATAAACATTAAGAGTACCAAGTAATCTTCTTTTTTGGATGTCTTCCAACAATTCTTCTTCTGACTCAAACCCTACCGACTCCTTCTCTCTCATGAACCTTTGTGGGAGAGTCATCTTTGATGGATCCAACTTTATGGATTAGATCGGGAACATCAGGATGATCACTCGGTATGAGGACAAGGAATATGTCCTCAACAAGGAGCTTAAGGAACTTGATGAGTCATCTGTTGAGAGAAAAAACTTGAAGACACACTTGAACAAAAGTTAGAACAAGCATATTGTGGAATAGTTAATCTCAATGGATCTAAAAGCTCAACAATAATATCGTTAGATAGTTAGAGAGCTAGTTGCAGAAAGTAAAGAAATATAAATGACAACAATTGTTATATCAAGCATACACTTAAGCTGATTCGTAACAAGGAATGCATTCACTCCAAGTTAATAATGAAGATCAAGCTTAGTGATTAAGTCTTAAAGACTTGCTCCGGAGAGAGGTTATAATCAGATATGCTTTAGTACCAATTGAGAGTAAGAAGAATAGAAAGATAGACAAATGAAGAAGATAACTTAGAGAAATGTATTCAGAATAATACGCAAGTTATCAGTGATTGAGAGGTATTCAATACAAGAGAATAAGTCTGTATTTATAGAGACTCTGAACTATACTAGACTACAACACTATAAGCATCCGTGCAAGGCATACTGGATAATAGAATGTATTACATAAAAGACAAATAAAGTAATCTAGTTAAGTAGACTGCGGTAGCAAAAGATTGATTGCGGTTGCTGATGAAGAACTGACTCCGGGTGCTTGATTGGCTGCGGGTGCTGAACCGTTGCGGTAGAGAGATGGTTGCGGTAGCTGAGTTCAAGAGGGTCAATTTTATGATTAAAAAATTTCCCCCTAAGTGACCTCTTTAACTCCGGTTCAGCTATAAAGTTTGAGGAACTTGATCAGAATCCACCTGAACTTCCTGACATTTTCCAGCAATGTGATTCTTCTTGAAATTTCAAACTTGACTTCATAGTAGTATGCTTCGATTTTTCAACCGCGGTTCGGCCGATGTCAAGTTGTTTCTTGGGCAGGCGGTGCATGGCATTCATCGGAATGAAGTATTTGACATTGTTAGTCTTCCATTTGAGTATGATTCCATGTTCAGGGAAGTTTGCTGCGCCTAGTGATCTTTCTTCGAAGCCTTCGGTAGGCATTGGCACAGGTTCAACTGGTAGGAGATCAAACTTCTTGATGATGGTGGGGTAGATATCCGCATCTATCATGGCAAAGTCACAGACTGTATCCCTCAGAAAGGAGTTCGCTTTTTCAAGCGCTATTTGCATTTTAGGGTGCTTTTCTGCCTTGTTCTAGAGCACCCTGGCAATAAGTAAGATTTCTTCCGGATTCATGCATGGGAAGTCTGCCTGGGTGCGGATGTAGTCATGCTCCCTTCTGGTGAGGGTATACTGGATGAAATCAGCCTTCATGAACTTCCGCATCTTGTAGTTCTTGACTGTGGATGGTCTATCGTTAGACCATATATTCTCAATGGAGGAGCCATGCTTAGCACAAAATCGGTAAAGTCTTTCAAACTCCATTGGCAGTCGTTTGTGAGCAGGAAGGCTGCAGTCAAACGGCTCAAATACTGCAAAGTATTTGGCATTTGGAGAAATTGGAATATCCCAGTATCCATCAGCAGGGGGTTCAGAATATGTGAGGTGCGGGGTGTAGTCTTCATCCAATAGCCTGAGGTGCGGACTGACCCATGAGTTAATCAAGGAGTCATCTATCATAGTGTCGAATCCGCATTCTCTCCAAATATGTTCAGCAAGCTTGGCCGCCTTCCAATCATGCTTTCTTTGGGCTGTGGCAGGGGAGTCTATGGAGCTTGCGGATGACATTTTCTCCTCAAGATTTTTGAAGTGAGGAGGAGTCTCAGGGTTTTTGGGAGTGTCTTTTGGAGGTGAAGTGTGGGGAGATGGGGTATGTTGAGATGGTGGCGGTGAGGGCTATGGTGTGGGGATCTTCTCAGTGATGATGGGGGGACTCTGATGAATGGAACTATCAGAGTGGTGAACTTCTTCATCTTCACTTCCCCCTCTTGAGGGATGCAACGGAGGCGCTTCCTCAAGCCATTGCTTAAGTCCATCCACCTTGGCACAGACTTCTTGAAACTGAGCTTTGATAGCCTCTAACCAATTGGTAATTGTTTGGAGTGGAGGAGTTGAAGAGCAGCTTGTGTATTTCTTTGGTAAGCTGGAGGATCTCAGGGCCATGGAAGTTGGAGGTAAGGGATTTTTTCATTCTGTTGATGGTTGCATGACGAATAGAGATAGTGGACTCATAAGCAGTATGAGTCTCATCTATCACTTTCTGAGACTGAGCAGCTTGATCCGTGATGGCTAATTGAAGATCCTTTTTGATTGCGGTCACCTCAGTAATGAGGCATTCCACTGCAGCCATGAAGTCCTTATGGTCAGCCTTGTAGTTGTTGTCAAGGGACCGGATCCCCATCTCTACTTTGAGAGAGAAACGTTCAGCAGCCATATGCTCCCTTGTCTCCAGTCGTTCAATTCTTTCAATCAATGACTGCGATCCTGGAGTGTCTTCAGGTTGAGGTTGAGTAGGTGTAACCGCAACCAAGATTTGATCTAATTTGGCTTGAAGGCTCATGAACTCCTTCCGGGTGACAACAATTTTCTTCTTCTTCTTATTCTCTTTAGGCTTGGAAGTTGAATGTTGAGAACCAATGGACTCCTCTTCTTCTTCAAACATCATCAGGTCATCGTCTGAAGGGTTCGGTTTGTTGACCTCTTGGATGTCTTCATCATCAAGACCGAAGGTAGGAGCTGAGCTGAGTTCGATTACAGGCCCTTCGTCTTGTGATGGGTTAACTGTAAGAGTGGGAGATGGAATAGGAGTTGGAGTAGGAGGAACTATGGGGGTACCTGCGGCTACGCCTGAAGCGTGAGCTTTCAGCATTGTTTCTGCCATCTGATCCATCCAGTTTTGAACCTTTTGAATTGTGGCTACGGTATTGGCATTGCTGATGGCATTTGCCCAATACCTAGCCACAGAATGGATCTCCTGTTCTTTCTATTGCTACTGCTTGATCTGTTTCTCCTTGCGGGCTTGGAAAGCCCTCTAGAATGCAGCATACTTCTTTTTATTTGACTCGGTTACTGGATTGTACTGTAAACAGGAGTCATTTGAGTTATCGTCGTCAAATCCTTCAAATTGCACAGAAGTGTCCTTCGGGTCCATGGATCCTTGCACATTTGTGCTCACCGTGCCTAAACCACCCGTGAAAGATGAAAGCAGAGTACGATTTCCTGGGCTTCCTCGGTATCCTTGACCCGTGGTCAAGTCTGGCCTCGGCCCAGTTCTAGCATGGGCGAAAGAAGTACCCTGCGGGTGGGAAGGTGTTTGTAGTGTTTGGGTAACAGAAAGTGATGGGTTTTGAGCATTCTAACACTTCCTAAGTGTACATGCAACCCTAATAACCTTGGATTTATGTTTGTCTAATTATCATGGAAAGTTGAATTTCCAAGGTTATATTCCTATCTAGCATACATGGGGAACAATTTTAACTTGAATGAAAGATAGAATAACTTACCTTGTTGTTGTTTATGTTCCTTGAAACCTTGTGCGCCTAGCACCCCAAGTGTGATGCCTCAAATGCTTCACACAACACCAAATGCTCTTGGAAAGACCTTTGAGATAATACACACTTCTCAAAATCGGCCAAGCCCTCTAGTTTCTTAGTGTAGCCGATTTTGGTGGAGAATATGCTTCTTATATAGTGTTGACACATCTAGGGTTACACCATGTAAACCCTAATGTGTCATGACTCTTCATTTCCATGACCCATGGGTTTGTAACTCCCATGGAGCATCCATGGAGCATCCTATGGGTAGAACCCAACTTGATAATCCATGGAGCCTCTTAGCCCACTATACAAGATATGGATGATTTACATAATCAACCCATATATTTAATTAGTTATCCTTTGATCACTTAATTAATTCCAAATTAATTCTTTGATCAACTAATCAAATAATATTATTAATATATTAGAACTTATAATATATTAATAATCTCCAAGTGTTATTTCTCTCATTTAGTCTATCCAATTGCATGGTGCCATGCAACCCAAATGGACCATGCAGGGTCGGGTCAAGTACACACCTGAAATAGTTATGGACTTAGACACCTTATCCAACAGTCTCCGACTTGGATAAGTCTAATAACTATATCTCTAGTACTTCAGGAACCGACCGGCAATCGTAGCTCTTTCAAGGTCTCTTGGAACTGAGAAGATGATGGTACGCCATTTAAGATAAGTGATCATATAATCCTCCGTTCTAGATATCAGCCGGACAAATACATGGAACATTGTCTTGCTTATTGTCCATCATTTGTTTCCCGATTTCCGATTTGTTTGACATAGAACTTAATTGAACACATCAACTTAGTTCTGACCGGGCCCGGTACATGGGTCAAAACAAAATCATCGAGGGGCCCAGATATCAGCTTCTAATCCAAGAAGGAACATATAAACTTCGACTCATATGTTTGTTCTACCACTCATTGAATTACACACAAAAGCACGTTTTATAACATCGAGTTACCAATGCGTTTTCGTACAGTCAATGCATAACCAACTTGTAAGTAACAAATCATATCTCTAGGTTTTAAGACTTATATGATATTACCGTCTCATGATCACTCGAGATAGAATTCCATGAAGTGATTCCAGTGAGCGTGGGTTGAGTCCAATACTCAGAACTTATGAGCACTCATGATTGTTGTAGCCTTGTCCAAGACCTCTACAACCAAACATGACCGACTGTGGAGGTTTGAATAATATGTTATACCAAACAAAATTATTCTGGAAGTCAAAACATGTAAAAGAAATATAGTAAACGATCGACATGAGATAGCAACACTTTACTCATAAATAAAACACTTTTATTCATCATCAAATGTCAATTACACTTTACAAATTTCGAGATTATCTAACTACTAAATCTAATATCATCCTTCAGCCCTATGCTCCGAGCATGCTGAAGATGCTTAACCCGAGTCAGTCCCTTTGTGAGGGGATCTGCCGGATTCTCATCTGATGATACCCTCTTTGCCACGAGGTGTCCTTCTTCGATCCGATGTCTAATGAAATGGTATTTTTCTGTTGATGTGTCTGGATCTCCCATGATCCCTTGGTTCCTTGGCTAAGGCAACAGCACTTTCACTATCACAGAAAATTTCCATTGGCTCTTTAATAGCTGGTACAACTCCAAGGTCTCCAATGAAGTTCTTCAGCCATATCGCCTCCTTTACTGCCTCGCTAGCTGCAATATACTCTGATTCACAAGTAGAATCTGCCACTGTCTCTTGCTTGGAACTCTTCCAAGAAATTGCTCCTCCGTTTAGGGTAAAGACCCTGCCCGACTGAGAGCGGAAATTATCCCTATCAGTCTGGAAGCTAGCATCACTATACCCTACAACTCTCAAGTCATCACTCCCACCGAGGGTAAGAACCCAGTCCTTAGTCCTCTGTAGGTACTTGAGGATATTCTTTACCGCAGTCCAGTGTGCCTTGCCAGGGTTCGCCTGATACCTGCTAACCATGCTCAAGGCAAAAGCTACATCGGGTCGAGTACACGTCATAGCATACATGATCGATCCTACAGCCGAAGCGTAAGGTGTTCGACTCATTTCTGCTATCTCAGCCTCAGTGCTAGGGCTTTGTGTCTTACTCAATCTGGTGTTACTCTGGATGGGTAACTCTCCTTTCTTGGAATCCTGCATGCTGAATCTCTTCAGCACCTTATCCAAGTAGGTACTCTGACTAAGTCCAATTAGTCTTTTACTCCGATCTCTCAAGATCCTTATCCCTAAAATATAGGCAGCTTCACCAAGGTCCTTCATAGCGAAACACTTCCCAAGCCAGGACTTTACTTCCTGCAGGGTTGGAATGTCGTTTCCTATGAGTAGTATGTCATCCACATACAATACCAAAAAGCTAACTATACTCCCAATAGCCTTGACATACACACAAGATTCATCTTCACTCCTAGAAAAGCGAAATTCCTTGACCTTTTCATCAAAGCAAAGATTCCATCCGCGAGGTGCTTGCTTCAATCCATAAATGGATTTCTCAAGCTTACACACTCTATTAGGGTACTTGTTGCTGACAAAACCCTCTGGCTGACTCATGTAAACATCTTCAGCCAACTTTCCATTAAGGAAAGCAGTTTTGACATCCATCTGCCATATTTCATAATCATGAAATGTAGCTATGGCTAACAGAACCCGAATAGACTTAATCTTGGCTACTGGAGAAAAGGTCTCATCATAATCCACTCCAGGAATTTGAGAGAAGCCCTTTGCAACCAGTCTAGCCTTATAAGTGTGTACTTTAGCATCCATGTCGGTCTTCTTCTTCAAGACCCATTTGCACCCTGCTGTCTTACAACCTGGTACATTTTCAACCAAGTTCCAAACTTGATTGTCATACATGGATTGTATCTCACTATCCATAGCCTCTTTCCATTTAGCAGACTCGGGGACTGCCATGGCTTCCTCTTAGCTGTTAGGGTCGTCTTGACTTACTAGTGTCCCATCACTAATAAGTGTCTCACCTTCTGCAGTAATATGGAATCCATAGTAATGCTCAGGTGCACTCCTAACTCTCGTGGAACGTCTCAGAGGTACAGATTTGTCAATTGGCTCAACAGGAGTTTCCTCCTCAAGTTGAGGGCTAGAGTTTGAAGTTCCTTCACCGCTTGATTCTTGAATTTCTTCAAGATCAATTTGCCTCCCACTGTCTCCTTGGCTTATAAACTCTCTTTCTCGAATGACTCCTCTTCTTGCTACAAAGACCACATTGTCACTAGGTCTGTAGAAGAGGTAACCAAAGGATCGCTATAGGTAACCGATGAAAATACACCTCTCGCTTCGAGGTTCGAGCTTATCATGAGTCTCAAGTCTCACGAAAGCCTCGCAACCCCAAATCTTGATGTGGTCTAGTTTAGGTACTTTACCAGTCCACATCTCGTGAGGAGTTTTGGCAACTTTCTTTGTAGGGACTAGATTAAGAATATGGGTGGCAGTCTCTAAGGCATACCCCCAGAATGAGATTGGTAGCGTAGCTCGACTCATCATGGAACGAACCATATCTAACAAGGTTCGACTACGCCTCTCAGCCACACCATTCAACTGTGGTGTCCTGGGAGGTGTCAATTGTGAGACAATCCCACATTCCCTTAGATAGTCAAGGAACTCTGAACTAAGATACTCACCACCACGATCGGATCGAAGCATCTTAATGTTCCTGCCCAATTGATTCTCGACTTCCTGTTTAAATTCCTTAAACCTCTCGAAAGTCTCTGACTTATGCTTGATCAAGTACACATATCCATATCTACTATAATCATCAGTAAAAGTCAAATAATAACGATTAGCATCCCTTGCGGCATGTTTGAATGGTCCACACACATCCGTGTGTATAAGGTCCAACAAACCTTCACCCCTCTCACACGAACCTGTGAAGGGTGACTTTGTCATTTTTCCAAGTAAGCATGATTTGCAACTATCATCTGACTTTAGGTCAAACGACTCCAAGACTCCATCCTTTTGGAGTTGGCCTATGCGTTTCTTGCTTATATGTCCAAGACGACAATGCCATAAAGATGCTTTATCCAAGTTATTATTAGTAGAATCAATACACAAAACATTATTTCCTAAGTTATCTACAACATATACAGCTTCATACACACCATCACAAGGTAATGCTTTAAAATAAAGAACATTATTAAAGAAAGCATCAATAGAACCAACTTCATTATTAAATGAAAAGGTAAACCCTTGTTTGTACAAAGCATGAAAGGAAATAGTATTTCTTGCCATTCCTGGCGAGTAACAACATTTATTCAAATCTAAACTAAACCCACTACTTAGCGATAAAGTAGAAACTCCAATCTTGGTAACAGGTATAGCTTTCCTATTCCCCATGACCAAGTTTATCCTTCCTTGCTCCACATCCTCACTTCTTCTTAGTCCCTGCAAGTCACAACAAATATGAATACCACACCCGGTATCAAGGACCCAAGAATTAGAATGGGGTGAGTTATTAGAAATGATAGTGTAAATACCTGCATGGTTGGGTTTAACTTTCCCATCCTTCACATCTTGCTGGTATTTTGGGCAGTTCCGCTTCCAATGAGATTTTTCATCGCAATAGAAGCATTCAGCCTCTTTTGGGTCAGAAGAAGGAGTAATGAAACCTTTCTTGGTTCCACTTGAAGAAGAGCCATCAAGGGTCCGAACCTTGGTACCCTTAGAAGAGCTCTTTCTCTTCCTCCCTCGACTTTTCCCAATTGCCAAAACCGGAGTAGAGTTTTGAGTAGGAGTGATAGCAACCGACTTCCCCTTAAGACCTGATTCTGCGGTCTTGAGAAGTCCCTGAAGTTTGCTGAGGGTGACTTCTTCCTTGTTCATGTGATATGTCATGCGGAATTGATCATAGCACGATGGTAAGGAATGTAAAATAATATCTATTGCAAGATCCTCCGGGAAGTTCACATTAAGCTTCAGTAAACGATCCACATACCTTTGCATTTTCTGCATGTGGCTCGTGACGGATTCCCCGTCCTTCATCATGGTTGTTATCATGGAGCAGATGATTTCATACCTCTCTTGTCGTGCACTTTGATGGTATCTTTCCATCAAATCTTGGTGCATTTCATAAGGGTAGAAATCCTCATAAGACTTTTGGAGTTCCGCTGTCATTGTGGCCATCATGATGCAAGCCACTTTCGTAGCATCCCTTTCATGTGCCTGAAATTCAGCGATCTCCTGAGGAGTTGCAGTGGACTCATCAATCTCCTTAAGCTCCTTGTCAAGGACATATTCTTTGTCCTCGTAGCGGGTAATCATCCTGATGTTTCTGATCCACTCATTGAAGTTGGATCCATCAAAGGTGACTTTCCCACACAAGTTCATAAGGGTAAAGGAGCCATTAGGATTAGAGCCAGAAGCATTGTTGAAAGACATCTGAAGAAAAGAGAACAAGATTAGTTTAGATATAAGAGAGTCCTTAATAAAACACCCAAATGTAATATTAAGGCTAGGATCCAATCACAATATAATATAACTTAGAAGAGGTATGCCGTAATCTAAGCTATATCATATTTGAAAGGTAGGTGAATGACGATTCACCAATTTCCACCACGAAAACCGCAATATTTTAGTATTAGGTTTTTGAATGGTTCTTAGAAATTCCTAGATTCTTTGAGATTCAATGAACTTTTCAAAGGCATGTTTCAATCTCGAGTGTGCCCTCCAAGTTTTGTGACTGGAATACCGAGGATCACAAAACGAGGTGTGAAGTAACCATGCAAATCACTTGGTACCCTTAAAGTTTATCACTTAATCGATGTGCCGGTTAACCACACACGCTCCATCGATACTATAATAAACCCTAAGTCACCCTTTACCTACCTTGTTAAGTCCAAGTTAGTGTGCTGGTTAACCACACACGCTCCACCAACGACTTAATCAAAGTGTAAAGTGTAATTTCATGGAATAGCACCTTATTCACATTTTTCCTAAAGTAACTAAGATTGGGAATTTAATAAAACATTTAGTTACTTTATAATATTCATCATACTTTGAATGAGAATTAATAAGTCCTTGTCTTACCCGTTCGGCTAACGACCCTCCACCGATCAAGCAAGCGGTGGGTGAGAGTGGACACCCATTAAGTCACCATTTTATAGGCAACAACCTTATACCCACCTTATAGACCGGCTTCGTGAATGAGGCGTACTAGCGGTAAGACGACTTTGTTCTTATACATACATATATATATATATATATATATAATATATATATATATATATATATATATATATATATATATATATATATATATAATTATCAAATCATAATAATATAAGTATAAGGGTTGAATTTTAACTTTTAAAATTCTAGGGGTTGGAACTAAAGTTTTAACTTAACTTTACTTGTTCCAAAACTTGAGGGCAAGTTCTGTAAACTTTCAAAACTTTTCATTTCTTGTAACTTATGAGTTTAATAGAGTAATAAAATGAGGACTTTTCATTTTTCCTAACTCTTGTGTTCTTTTAATGGTTTTTAATCCAGGAGATTTTTGGTTTTCCATAACTTGAGGACAAGTTATGGACTCCATTAAAACACATTATGATCATGAATTAATCTACCACATAGGTTACAAATAATTCCTATGATCATCTAAACATCATAAGAACAAGAATATGAATATGAACACTTTCAAGAATCAAAATCACATTTAATCTTTGTAATTCTGATAACTAGTTGTTGTAAATGAGTTAGAAAAGACATTACACCTTCTAAAACAAGTTTTCAAGTACCAAAACATTTTAGGGTAATGATTCTAATCCATTTCCAGCAACTCAAGTCGAAATTCTGCACTCTGTCGACCCTACTCGCCGAGTGCATAAACCTACTCGCCGAGTAGGTTGAAGATACACATGAACTCGACGAGTCCTCCCCATGGACTCGCTGAGTCCATCAGTCAGACAACAGAATTTTCGACTTTCTTCAACTTTTAAGCACAAATAACAAACAAACAAGCCTAGGCTCTGATACCACTGATGGGTTTTGAGCATTCTAACACTTCCTAAGTGTACATGCAACCCTAATAACCTTGGATCTATGTTTGTCTAATTATCATGCAAAGTTGAATTTCCAAGGTTATATTCCTATCTAGCATACATGGGGAACAATTTTAACTTGAATGAAAGATAGAATAACTTACCTTGTTGTTGCTTATGTTCCTTGAAACCTTGTGAGCCTAGCACCCCAAGTGTGATGCCTCAAGTGCTTCACACAACACCAAATGCTCTTGGAAAGACCTTTGAGATAACACACACATCTCAAAATCGGCCAAGCCCTCTAGTTTCTTAGTGTAGCCGATTTTGGTGGAGAATATGCTTCTTATATAGTGTTGACACATCTAGGGTTACACCATGTAAACCCTAATGTGTCATGACTCTTCATTTCCATGACCCATGGGTTTGTAACTCCCATGGAGCATCCATGGAGCATCCTATGGGTAGAACCCAACTTGATAATCCATGGAGCCTCTTAGCCCACTATACAAGATATGGATGATTTACATAATCAACCCATATATTTAATTAGTTATCCTTTGATCACTTAATTAATTCCAAATTAATTCTTTGATCAACTAATCAAATAATATTATTAATATATTAGAACTTATAATATATTAATAATCTCCAAGTGTTATTTCTCTCATTTAGTCTATCCAATTGCATGGTGCCATGCAACCCAAATGAACCATGCCGGGCCGGGTCAAGTACACACCTGAAATAGTTATGGACTTGGACACCTTATCCAACAGAAAGAAGGTTGGAGCAACTCCTCTAGGGAAAAGAAATGCAGTCGGGAAGCCCTGAAGACCTTAAGGCGTGAACCAGTGTCATCCTCTTGGGAGTTCACTGGGGGGAGTCTCCACGTAGATGAGAATTAGACTCACTTTCTATGTCTGACTCGAAAAAGATAGAGGCATCGAATGGGTGTGAGGCCACCCCAAGGACTACCGAAGCCTTTTGAGAGGCTTCAACATCTGTCTGGTCACGCATATGGCTAGAGGTTTCGGTTGTTTTCCTTTTCTTGAGGATAGAGATAGGTTGCCTATCCTCATCTGAATCAGTGGTAGATACGGTTGGAGGAGGTTTTGTCTTGCATTTCTTGGAAGGTGCGGTTCGTTTTGGAGCATCCTTCTTAGGTGTGCTTTGTTTCTTCTTGGATGCCAACTTTTTTCTTCTTTGAGAAAGGTTGGATAGTGTAGTGGCAGAGGGAACTGCGGTACCTTCAGGGATAATGGCTGTAGATGGAAGAGGCGGGGTAGAAGGGTATGGGGCAATACCTTTTTAGATCCTTAGTGACAAAGAAGTTGATGTCACTACCCATGTCAATGCCAACATCCACATGCAAGTCTGAGATGCATAGTGACCAGAACCGAGCAAATGGGAGCTCGGTTGGTTTCTCCGTTGGGTGGTCTTTGGGGATATATTGGAGGAAATTGTCCCAAAGAATCTGCCCATAGTTGACATCGTGGCCTGTGTAAATTCTCCACACCAGTTCTAGCAGCTTCAATCCCATGTTGTCGATGCCTCCAGTTCTGCCGGATAGACAGCGGATGACGAGGTGGCACAGAAGCTGCCAAACCGCAGGCAGTTGGTTCTTTTTAAACTCACCAATCCCTCAGATTGGTTTCTGATACCCCATCTATTAGAGTGCGGTTGTGACGTCAGACATTGATGGTGAGAAAATCTTGATGAAGGGGTGAATCAGAAGATTAATTGTGGATAAGAATTTCTCTTTGGTCAAGATGACCAGAGAATCATTAATGAGTTTGAGATGTACTTCTTGGGGGTTCTCTAATGGTCGATATGCAGAAAAAGCACATTTGAAGAGTGTTGAAACTGGAACGACATCTATAAAAGCATCGAATGAACTAAACATAATATGGTTCCTGAGAAACATGATCATCAGCTTGGTTGAGGCATTGTATGAGGGGTGATATTCAAAAATTGCTCTGAAATTGCTTGAAGCTATTGTTGAAGAGTCGGAACCGGTTGGATTCACAGAACCTGAAGCCTTGGATTGCTTCTTAGATGCACCTGATTTCACCATTGTGAGAGACGAAAAAACAGAGTTCTTTAGAGTTATGGAGGTTTTCAAGGTTGAGAGAGAATAGTTGATAATCAGAAAGCGTAAAGGATTATTTGGGAAGAAGATGGGTTTATAAAGGGGGTGAAAAGATTTTAACCCTAGGTAAAAGGTAGAAGATGGTAAAACGTCGATTGGGATTTTTGGGGGGAATCTATGATTTTTGGATTAAGTCTCAGCCACACAAAATTAAAACGGGTTTAATAGGATTTTGGGGGATTTCCAAAAGGGGGTTTGTATTTAATGTAAGATCATACGCATGTCAATACGTCAGGTAATCGTGGGGGTGATGAGATAGGAAGTTGTAACAGATGGGACGTGGTAGGGAGAGGACAGGACAAATTAAGAATGAGTTTATTGGAAAATCATTCTTTTTGTCATCATCCCTAAAATAGGTCTGACACGGGGATTATTCAGAAAGAGAATGTGACAGTTTCTAATGGAATGTTTTATTTTATTTAATGAAGAATCGTTAAATAGCGCACAAAGATTTGAGAGTTGATGAAACAGTTGGGAAATTATCATGATGGTCACGGATGGAAACGTCATTGCGGTTGAGAATCGTCATCGCGGATGAAAATGCATTGCGGTTGAGAATCGTCATCGCGGATGAACAAAGGAAAGACTGCAGTGAGGAACTGAGCAGAAAACACTTGTACAAAAATTAGTAATAACAAACCATTAGGACCCATGAGAGATATGTATGACATATGGTTGCGGTACCTAGATTGCGGTACCAAAACCATCTATCATATGTAATTCTTAGTTAGAACTACAACGGAGACCAAGAATGGTCTGCGCTAGCTAACAATTCAAAAAGAATTGCGGATCTCGATTCATCATCCCTAGCATTTGCAGGAAAGTGTTGAGTTTTGTGGAGTCTAGCGCTTTTGTGAACACATCAGCAATCTCTTCATTAGAAGGAATAAAGATGAGTTTAGTATTACCTTTCAGAATATGATCTTTGACGAAATGATACCATAACTCAATATGTTTTGTCTTGGAGTGTTGAATAGGATTATGAGAGATTGCTATGGAACTTTCAGAGTCACAGTAAATTGGTATCTGCAGCATTCTGTACCCGTAGTCTAGTAATTGTGTCTTCATCCAAAGGACTTGGGAACAGCACTTGGCTGCGGCCACATATTATGCTTCTGTGGTAGATAAAGATACACAACTTTGTTTTCTCGAGGACAAGCTGACAAGACTTCCTCCTAAAAATTGGCATCCATCAGATGTAGTTTTTCGATCAACTTTACATCTGGCATGATCTGCATCAATAAATGCTTGAAGACTGAAGTCATTGCCTGCAGGGTACCATAGACCCAGAGATTTGCTTCCTTTTAGGTACTGAAGAATTTGTTTGGCTGCAGTCATGTGTGACACTTTTGGATCAGCCTGGTACCTTGCACACACACCAGTTGCAAAGACAATGTCAAGTCTGCTTGCGGTGAGGTACATTAGCGAACCAATGATACCTCTATAAGTCTTGTGATCCACAGATTCACTAGAGGGATCAACAGAGATCTTATATCCGAAGGCCATAGGGACCTTAGCAGAAGAACAGTTGTCCATTGAGTATTTCTTCAGGAGTTCAGTGGTGTATTTCTCTTGATGAATGAATATTCCTTGCTGAATTTGTTTGACTTGGAGACCTAGAAAGAAGTTAATCTCTCTATTCATGCTCATTTGAAATTTGTTTGTCATGAGCTTAGTAGATTCATCCACCATTCCTTGATCAGATGACCCGAAGATGATATCATCCACATATATATGTACAAGCATAAGGAGAGTCCCGTTTGCTTTTCTAAATAATGTGGGATCAATCACTCCTCTTTTGTACCCGGATGAGACGAGGAATTCAGAGAGTGTCTCATACCAAGCTCATGGGGCTTGTTTCAAACCGTAGACTGCTTTTTCAATCTTGTAGTAGTGGTCTGGGAATTCAACATTTTCAAATGCTGGAGGTTGCTGAAGATAAACCTCTTCTTTTAGTTCCCCATTTAGAAAGGCACTTTTAACGTCCATCTGGCGTACCTTGACGTTTTTGTGGGCTGTGTATGCTAGAAAGATTTGGATGGCTTCCATGCATACTACCAGAGCATATGTTTCATCGTAGTCAACGCCTTCGAGTTGACTATAGCCCTTGGCAACAAGCCTTGCCTTGTTTTTGACTATCGCACCAGATTCATCCAGCTTTTTTTCGAACACCCATCTAGTGCCAACAATGGAGTGACCACGTGGCTTCGAAACGAGTTGCCATACTTTGTTTCTTTGAAATTCTTCAAGCTATTCTTGCATTGCGGCTATCCAGTCCGGTTCAAGCAGTGCTTCTTTGATCGTTCTGGGCTCTACCGAGGACATAAATGTTGCATAGTGGTAGTGGTCAGATAAGTCCTTGGACGATCGCGTATGGATACCTGTGGATGGGTTGCCAATGATTTGACTTGGTGGGTGGTCTTTCGTCCATACATGAAGACGTGGCAGTAGATGATCAGCAGTTGCGGTTGAAGGGATATCTTGGATATCAGAGGAATCTGTGGTTGGAGATGGTAGTTCCCCCTGGATTTGAGAACATCTTGTGGAATGATCTTGATCTATTAGATCATAATTTTATTGAGTACCTGGGAGAGGTTCCCCCTGGGTTGTGGAAGGGAGTTCCTCTGGAACCTGAGAAGGTTCCCCCTGGACTGCAGATGGGAGAGTGACAATCCGTGGATCAGTTCTAGTGTCAATATTCTCTATGAGTTCATCATCCAAATCCGAAGATATGTTTGATGGAAATGATTCTCTGCGGGAAGGAATTTGAACAACATCAGGTATTGGAACCTCAACGGTTGTGGCTAGATCGGGAGTAGAGCTTTCCCCCTCAACCGGAGAGGTGGAAGTATTGAGAGATACTACTTCAGATATAAATGGTCCAGAAACATCAGCATGTTGTTGTTGAGTTGTGGGTGACACAAGAACTTCGGATAGTTTCACAATTTCAACAGGATCGAAAAGATCGTCATAATTGACTTCAACTAGATTTAAGGGTCCTGAAGTGGCAGGAATCTCACATTCCATGATTGCGGTGGTTTTCTGTGGACGGAGGGGCGTCGCGGATGTGAGAATAATAAAATTTCACATCAAAGCTTTCAATGATCAGCCTTCTACATCAGATGAGCACTCTATAAGCAACCTTTTTAGTGGAATAACCAAGGAAGATGCCTTCGTCAGACTTTGGTGCAAACTTGTTGAGTTGGTCTCTGTTGTTGATCACGAAGCATCTACATCCAAAAATATGACAGAAGCGAACATTTGGCTTGCTGTTGTTAAGACCCTCATATGGTGTTTTATTGAGGTTTTTGCACACAATACTTCGGTTTTGAACAAAGCATGCGGTTGCTACTGCTTCAGCCCAGAAGTAGAGAGGAAGTTGGGCGAAGTTAAGCATGGATCTGGCTGCTTCGACTAGTGTGCGGTTCCTTCTTTCTACTACACTATTTTGTTGCAGTGTATAGGGTGCTGAGAACTTGTGAAAGATGCCTTTGGAAACCAAGAAACTGTTGAGAAGACGATTAGTGAACTAGGTTCCATTATCACTGCGGATGCATCTAACTGGAAGCTTGATCTGAAGTTCGATTTCTTTGATGAAGTTGATGAAGATCTGGAGAGTCTCTGATTTGAGTCTAAGAAAGAAGGCCCATGTGAGGCGTATATCGTCATCAACAATAACCAGTATATACTTTTTGTGGTGGAGACTGGCTACGCTTGAGGGACCGCAGAGATCAATGTGTAACAGCTCCAGTGGTTCAGAAATAGAAGAATCCATTATCAGAGGGTGACTTGCTTTTGATTGCTTACCACATTCACAAGCAGGACACATAGTATCGTTGCTGAATTTGAGAATAGGTAGACCGTGGACTAGTTCTTCAGTGACCAGGTTGTTGATGTACCGGAAGTTGAGATGAGCTAGCTTGCGGAGCCATAGCTAGCTGACTTCGGATACAGCTTTGGACAGGAAAGAAAATTGCAGTCTGCCAATGATTAGAGAGACATCCAAAGGATACATGGTACCTTCAGATCGAGATTTGATCAGACATGAGCTCCTATCACTTGTCATTACGTAACAAAACTGATCATCAAATTCAACACGGTGTCCTGCTTTACATAGTTGGCCAACACTGATGATATTGTGTTTAAGGCTTTCTACATAAGCAACCTTCTGAATGTTAAAGTTCCCCATAGTGAGAACACCGTAACCTCAGATGACACCGTTTGCATTGTTGCCAAACATGACATTTCCACCATTACATATACGCCTAAAATCTGAAAGATACTCTAACCTTCCGGTCATGTGCAAGGAGCAGGCACTGTCAATTAACCATTCTTCTTCTTTTTCCTCCTTGCACAAGGCCTGAGAATTACACGGTTAGTTTAGGCATCCAAACAAGTTTGGAGCCTAGGACAATTGATGTGTTTCTGAATGATGCATAGTCTGAGGTTGCATGGACAAGTCTCTTGTCAACTTTTAGATCTAGTCTTGAGTGTTTGTTCAGATTTGGATTGTTGTGAGTTTTTGAAAAAGTACAAGGTTTCTGACTCTGATTCGATTTGACATGAGATAAAACGTTTTGACAACTACACTGATATTTACAAAAAGAGATTTTGTCATTGAATCTGACACTTTCCCTGGTCAGTGGTTTAGAGAATGAATTGGACTTGGTACCGGTCCGAGGTGGGTAACTTTTGACATGCATGTTGTTTGGTTTCTAAAAAGTTTGTTTTGAACGAGGTTTAGCACGTGTAAATCTTTGAGTCCCTTTAGGTGGATTTGGTAAGATAGCCTTCCATTTGTTGAAAGTTTGACGTGATTTTAATGTTGGAATGGGTAAAATTCCTTTCCAATTAGGGTCATTTGAGGAATAGACCTGAAAAACGTAGTTTCTAAAAGACATGACACCTTTTTGGGTTATGTTAGAAGTAGTAGGAATGACTTTTGAAACTGGACTTTCCTTTCTGCTTGTTTTCTTGAAAGAAGAGTTTTTTGAAATGTAGTCTGAGAAAACAAATTTTTCTGGACTCTTAGATTTTGGAATTCTGACATGTCTCTTATTTTTCGAAAAACTTTGTCTGTTTGTGCCTCGAGATCTAAGTTCTTCTTTGAAAGCCTTTTTTGCCAAAGATTTTGGCGAACCGCAGTCATTGTTGTTCAACTGCGGTTTCCTATAATTTTTTTAATGATTTTGAAAACGTGGACTTGAATCATCAGACCTTGAGGATTCTGGGATTTGAGAGCATTGACTTACTTCAAAATTTTCTATGGGTAACTCATGAAATATTGGCTGAAGAGTTGCGGTTCCTTGAACTGATGACTGTGGTAGGGATGACTTGACTACTGCAGAATAGGTCTTAGATGGGAATTCGATGGGACACTTGTGGGACATTTGACTATAGTGTGAGACATTGTGATCTGAGGACAGAGATGGAAAGTCTTTTAAGACTTCGGGGCCCTCAACAACAATCTCTTCATCAACAACGAATGAAGTTTGAGAATTTTGATAAGTGGTGCCACAGATAGGAATTTGATCACATTTGTGACCCGAAACCTGAGGCACAATTTCCTCAATGACACAATTATTGCTTAAATGGTGCAGTCTACCGAAGTGAGTTTTGATATCTTCGGGAAAAGTCTTGTTATTGACAGGGAAATGAAATTCTCTATCCGGAGGGACATATAATCTATCTTTGTTGAACCGAGGTGAGGAATCCATTGCGGTAGGATGTCCATTTGACCAACCTCAAATATTTGTATTGTCCACGGTTCCATTGTTTACCAAATTTTCAATAGACTCACTTTCATTAAACAATTTTCCAATTAAGAGATTTAAGCGTATAATTTCTCTTTGAGCTAAATCTCTCTAGTTCAAAGCTATCTCTAATTGGGTTTCGCTTAACATTCTAGCATCTTTTTCTAAGTCTAGATCCTTCTCTAACATAGCCATCTTAAGTCTTTTGTTATCCAGTCGTCCTCTCACATGGAACATCTCTTGGGATGCAATTTTCTTCTCATCTAAGGCTTTGTTATATTCTGTAAGGACGGCAGCAAAAGTGTCCTTAAGATCATCTATGTAGGGTTGACAGTCATGCATACTATAATTTAAAGTTTGGATCATGAGTTTTACCTGTTCGACGATGCTTAGAGTCCCCTCCTTTTCCATGTGGCAGTAGTTCTTGTTCAGCATTGTATACCCATCATCATCCGTAGAGGCCAGCATGCAGATTTTCCCTTTTCCTTTAACACTGTTGATCGTCTCTTCTTAGTCTCCGGATGACCAAACTTGATGATCTCTTTTGACATAGGCCACATATGCCCTTGCCTTTTCCTTTTCTTCTAGCTCTTGAGCCATTCTAAGGTAGAATGCTCTGTCTTTGACTACATTGGCCTTACAATCCCTTGAGAATTGATTTTCTTTGTTGCATTTGTGACAAATCACAACATCAGTCTTGTCTTCTGATTGAGTACCGGAGTCAGTGGTCTGAGGAGACTACGGTACCTCCTTTGGTTGATTGTTCTCGAGATTACGGTGGTGGATGAGAACTTTTGGGATATCGAGAATGGTTGTTCTGAGAACCGAAGTTACTGTTGAATGGAGGTTTGTTGAACTATTGATTCTTGCGGAAGGAAGGAGGTGGTATACGGTTGAACTGTTGGCTAACCAGAGCAATAGCCTTCTGAAATTCTTCTTCATCACGATACTCAAAATCCGCTTCGAATGACTGCGGTGGAGTGTCATACGATGAAGAGTAGGGTGACTGCGGTGGAGCTTGTGCTATGAGAGCAAGTGGTCCTCCGAAGTCAGCACATTTTTTGAGTACGGTGGATTCTTGTGCTTGAAGCTCTCCATAGAGCTTGTAGAGTGACAAAGAATGAATCTTCCTGTCGCCTTGGACTATCATTTTAGCCGTAGTCCAATGTCTTCCTAAACCATTAAGAAACTTGAGATTGGTTTCATGGTTACATCGGATGGTGCCCGCATTGGATAACTTAGTGACTATCAGGTTGAACATTTTGAAGGAGTCTTCCAAACTTTCACCAGTATGAGCTTTGAAGTTATTGAAGTCGTTGAGTGCGGTAGTGAGCTTCTCGTCTTGTGCTTGTTTTGAGCCTTCCTACAGGTTCTTGTGCACATCCCAGATCTCTTTTGTTGATTTGCAGTTTATGATAATATCAAAGTTGTCAGGAGCAACTCCGCAGGAAATTTCATAGAAAGCAACAACATCATTTTTCATTTTATCAAGATCATCCTTCGTGGGACGGCTCATGGCTGGTTGACCTCTTCCTACCCTGGTTGTAGCGCCGTCAGTTTGGACTGGTGTAAGGATTGGAACATGTGGTCCTTCTTTTATGGATCGTCGTACATCTCTTCCCCGTCTTCTTAAGTACCTCTCCATTCTTTGTGACCAATGATGATATTCATTTGCCACCAGTATTGGAGCTCGGTTAGAACCACCAACACTGTTGGAGACATTCAGAGATAACGATTGTGCCATTTGAGATTGTTTTTGTTGTTTTTTTTTAAGAAATGAGCTTTAGTGGTATAGAAGGCTTTTTGAAAAATCAGAGTTCCGATATCCAAAAAGCAACCACTTTGGCTCTGAACAATTGTTGAGAGAAAAACTTGAAGATACACTTGAACAAAAGTTAGAAAAAGTATCTTGCGGAATAGTTAATCTCAAAGGATCTAAAAGCTCAACAATAATATAGTTAGATAGTTAGAGAGTTAGTTTCGGAAAGTAAAGAAATCTAAATGACAGCAATTGTTATATCAAGAATACACTTAAGCTGATTTGTAACAAGGAATGCATTCACTCCAAGTTAATAAGAAAGATCAAGCTTAGGGGCAGTTTAGCAGGATCTGAATTTTTAAGATCTGAAACTTTAAGTGGTCTGAATTTCTAAGAGGATCTGAATTTTTAACAAGCTGTTTGCTTGAAACCTTTGAATTCATGTGTTGAATAATGAAAATGACCATTTTACCCTTCTGTATTATTTTTTGCTAAACTCATTAATTCTATTTTATAAAATAATTTAACCAACTTCTTAAATAATTATCAAGAAAAATATAAACACCATCTAAAATCTAAACACCCTACAAAATCCAAATACAAACACACTATAAAATCCAACACATGAAAACACATACATGATACAACTATAGCAAACATGAGCGACACATAACCACCATATGTTATAATCGGAAGAACTCTATAATGCAATAACAATAGTCTGATCAGCCAAATTTCATTCCTGTCTGTCACCATGTGAAAGCCAAATTTCATCCCTGTCTAATGTCATCAATAAAGATTCAAAACCTGTGATTTGATTCTAATGATTCACCATCAAAACAACTTTCCATCAGCCAAAATCAAGACCATTTCCTGGAAATGAATCAATCTTCAAAATCTGGTAAAATACCCATTTGCAAAAATAAATCACAATCCGCCTGTTCCACAGAAAATCAATCAAAAACATGAAAAACCCTTTCAAGCACACTCAAAATCAGGAGTGTCGGTGTTCAAATTTCGAATCAGAACCAAGAACACTCAAAATCCAGATTACCCAATGACGAATTCCAATCTAAATAGCATAAATTTGTAGCAAAAATCAATGTCAAACACTAAATATTTTGAAGAAAATTCAGAATAAAAAACTGGAACGGAAGGGCCTGATACAAAGAAAATCGATCTCAGAACAGAAATTCAAAGAAAATAAAAAAATTGATAACTCATGAGGCCGTCGATCGATTTCAATTATCAGAATTGGTTTTCAGGGGGGGGGGGGGAAAGAAGAACAATCGATCTATTTTCAGGAAAGAAAACTTACCTGCAACATTAGGTTGTCGTCTCTGGCAGTGCTGGCGGAGGCGATGAATGCTGTCGGAGCTTAGCGGCAGAAGTCATGAGGGGAGTCGATTTTAGGGAGGTCTGCGACGAGAGTAGGTAGGAGGAGCGATCGGTCCTCGAGATGGTCGGGGGAAGGAGGAGACGATCTGAAGGTGGACGTGTGGTTTTGGAATCCATAAAAGGGTAAAGAGGGAAGCATGCATTCTTTTGTTTTTTCAGATACAAGACCAAGTCTGAAAGTTTAAGAGGCTTTTACAAAATTAAGACGCATTTATTCCTATGCTACCAAACAATCTTAATAAGAAAAATTAAGTGTTTGCCTCTTAATTTGTCCATTAAGAGGCTACCAAACAACCCCTTAGTGATCAAGTCTTTAATCAGATATGCTTTAGTACCAATTGAGAGTAAGAAGAATAGAAAGATAAAGAAATGAAGAAGATAACTTAGAGAAATGTATTCAGAATAATACTCAAGTTATCAGTGATCGAGAGGTATTCAATACAAGAGAATAAGTGTCAATTTATAGAGACTCTGAACTATACTAAACTACAACTCTATAAGCAGTCGTGCAAGGCATACTGGATAATAGAGTGTATTACATAAAAGACAAATAAAGTAATCTAGTTAAGTAGACTGCGGTAGCAAAAGACTAATTGCGGTTGCTGATGAAGAACTGACTCCGGGTGTTGGATTGGCTGTGGGTGCTGAACCGTTGCGGTAGAGAGATGGTTGCGGTAGCTGAGTTCAACAGGGTCACTTTTTATGATTCAACATCATCTGCTACTCCTGAGGAGATCGCTGAATACTAGACTCATAAGAGAGATTCCACCAAAGTGGCATGTATCATGTTGACCACAATGACAGCCAAGCTCCAAAAGTCGTATGAGGACTATTACCCTTTTGAGATGCACCAGGACTTGATGGACCGGTACCATCAGAGTGCTCGTCATGAGTGTTATGAAATCATCTCCTCCATGATAACAACCCGGATGAAGGATGGTGAACCCATCACGGGCCACATGCAGAAAATTCAAAGGTATGTGGATCGTTTACTCAAACTGAATGTGAACTTCCCCAAGGACTTGGCAATTTACATCATTTTGCACTCCTTACCTTCGTGTTATGATCAATTCCGAATGAAAAATCACACGAACAAGGAGGAAGTTACACTCAACAAAATTCAAGGACTCTTGAAGACCGCTAAAAGTGGTCTTAATAGTAAATCAGTTGTTACCACTCCTACTCTTACTGCGACCCCTGTATTGGCAATCGGGCAAGGCAAAGGAAAGAAGAGGAAGAGCCCTTTGAAGGGTACCAAGGGAAATTCCCTTGATGGCTCCTATTCAAGTGGAACCAAGAAAGGTTTTGTCACTACTGCCAACCCTAAAGAGGCTGAATGTTTCTATTGCCACAAAAAGTCGCACTGGAAGCGAAACTACCCGAACTACCTGCAAGATGTTATGGATGGGAAAGTGAAACCCAACCATGCAGGTATTTACACTATATTCTCTAATAAATCACCCTATTCTAATTCTTGGGTCCCTGATACAGGTTGTGGTATTCACAGATGCTCTGATTTGTAGGGACTAAGAAGAATTGAGAATGTTGAGCAAGTGAAGATAAACTTAATCATTGGGAATAAGAAAGCTTCACATGTCGCCAAGATTCGAGTTTACTCTTTGTTGCTAAGTAGTGGGTTTACATTTGATTTGAATAAATGTTGTTACTCGTCTGAAATGGCGAGAAATATTATTTCCTTTCATGGTTTGTACAAACAAGGGTTTACATTTTCGTTTGATAATGAATGTGGTGGTATTAATGTTTTATTTAATAATGATCTTTATTTTAAAGCATTACCTTGTGATGGTGTGTATGAAACTGTGTCGATTGTAGATAACCTAGGAAATAATGTGTTGTGTATTGATTATTCCACTAGCTTGGATAAAGCATCATTATGGCATTGTCGTCTTGGACATGTAAGCAAGAAACGCATAGGCCAACTCCAAAAGGATAGATTCTTGGAGTCATTTGACCTAAATTCATATGATAGTTGTGAATCTTGTTTGCTTGGGAAAATGACAAAGTCACCCTTCACTGGTTCTTGTGCTAGGGGTGAGGGTTTGTTGGATCTCATACATACTGATGTGAGTGGACCCTCCAGAACCGCCACAAGGGATGCTAACCGCTTCTATGTGACTTTTACTAATGATTTTAGTAGATATGGATATGTATACTTAATCAAGCATAAGTCAAAAACCGTTGAAAAGTTCAAGGAGTTTAAACAGGAAGTGGAGAATCAGTTAGGAAAGAACATTAAGATGCTTCGATGCGATAGAGGTGGTGATTATCTTAGTATAGAGTTCCTTGATTATCTTAAGGAATGTGGGATTGTCTCACAATTTGCACCTCCTAGAACACCACAACTTAATGGTGTGGCTGAGACACGTAATCAAACCTTGTTGGATATGGTTCGTTCCATGATGAGCTGAGATTTGCTACCAATCTCATTTTGGGGGTATGCCTTAGAGACTGGCGCCCATATCCTTAACATAGTCCCTACAAAGAAGGTGTATTTTCATCAGCTACCCACATAAATCCTTTGGTTACCTCTTCTACATACCCAGTGATAATGTGGTCTTTGTAGCAAGAAGAGGAGACTTTCGCGAGATAGTTCATAAGCCAAGGAAACAGTGGGGGCCAAATTGAACTTGAATAAATTCAAGAGTCAAGTGGTGAAGGAACCTCAAACTCTAGAAATCAACCTGAGGAGTAAACTCCTGTTGATCCGACAGATAAGTTTGTACCTCTGAGGTGTTCCACGAGAGTTAGGAATGCACCTTAGCATTACTATGGTTTCCATATAACTACAGAAGGTGATAAACTTATCAGTGATAGCACACTACTTACTCTAGATGAACCTAATAGCTACACGGAAGCCATGACAAGCCCTGAGGCTAATAAATGGAAATAGGCTATGGATAGCGAGATAGAGTCCATGTATGACAATCAAGTTTAGAACTTCGTTTATAATGTGAAACGGCCGACATGGATGGTAATGTACACACTTACAAGGCGCGACTGGTTGCAAAGGGATTTTCTCAAACTATGGGAATTGATTATGATGAGACCATTTCACCAGTAGCAAAGATTAAGTGTATTAGGGATATGGTAGCCAATGCTTCATTTCATGAATAGGAAATATGGAAAATAGATGTCAAAACCGCTTTCCTTAATGGAAAGTTGGCTTAGGATGTTTACATGAGTCATCCAGAGGGTTTTGTCAGTACAGAGTAACCTAATAGAGTGTGTAAGCTTGAGAAATCCATCTATTGATTGAAACAAGCACCTCGCAAATGGAGTCTTTGTTTCGATGAGAAAGTCAAATAGTTTGGATTTTCGAGGATTGAAGATGAATCTTGTGTATATGTCAAGGCTAGTGGGAGTATAGTTAGCTTTTTGGTACTGTATGTGGATGACATACTACTCATAGGAAATGACATCCCAACTCTACAGGAAGTGAAGTATTGGCTTGGGAAGTGTTTCCCTATGAAGGACCTTGGAGAAGCTGCCTATATGCTATGGATAAGGATTTTGAGTGACAGGAGTAAAAGACTAAATGGACTTAGTCAGAGTACCTACTTGGCTAAGGTGCTGAATAGGTTCAGCATTCAGAATTCCAAGAAAGTAGAATTACCTATCTAGAGTAACACCAGATCGAGTAAGATTTAGAGCCTGAGTACAGAGGTTGGGATAGTTGAGATGAGTCGAGTATCGTATGCTTCCTTTGTAGGCTCGATCATGTATGTTATGACTTGTACTCATCCTGATGTGGCCTTTGCGTTGAGCATGGTCGACAAATATTAGTGGAACCCTAGCAAGGCTCACTGGACTGCGATAAAGAACATTCTCAAGTACCTACAGAGAACTAAGGACTAGTTCCTTAACCTCGGTGGGATTGATAAATTGAGAGTAGTAGGGTATAGTGATGCTAGATTCCATACTGATAGGGATAATTTCCGCTCTAAGTCAGGCTGGGTCTTTACCTTAAACGGAGGAGCAATTACTTGGAAAAGTTCCAAGCAGGAGACAGTGGTTGATTTGACTTGTGAATCAGAGTATATAGCGGCAAGTGAGGCAGCAAAGGAGCCTATATGGGTAAAGAACTGCATTGGAGACCTTGGAGTTGTACCAACTATAATGGAGCCTATGGAGATTTTCTGTGATAGTGAAAGTGCAGTTGCCTTAGCCAAGGAACCAAGGAATCACGGGAGATCCAGACAGATCGATAGAAAATACCATTTCATCAAACATCGAATAGAAGAAGGACTCCTCGTGGCAAAGAGGGTATCGTCGGATGAAAACCCATCAGATCCCCTCACAAAGTGACTACGTAGGTGTAAGCATCTCTAGCATGTGAGGCACATAGGGCTGAAGGATGATATTAGTTATAGTAATTAGATATCTTTGAAATGTGTAAAGTGTAATCGACATTTGATATGAATCAAGACTGTCATGAGTTGGGTTGTAAATGTCTATCATGATGGACATAGCAAGCATTGCTACAACACTCATGAGTGATCATAAGTTCTGAGAATTAGATACAACCCACGCACACTTGTCTCACTTCATGTAATTTGTCTCGAGTGCTCATGAGACAGTAATATCATATAGGTCTTCAAACCTAGAGATATGAGTTGTTGACTATGAGTTGGTTATACATTGATTGTACGAAAACACATTGGTAACTCGATGTTATAAAACATGCCTTTGTGTATCATTCAAGAAGTACTAGAACAAGCAAATGAGTCGAAGTTTATCTGTTACTTCTTGGATTAGAAGCGATATCTGGGCCCCTCGATGATTTTGTGTTGACCTACGTACCGGGCCTGATCAGAACTAAATTGATGTGTTCGATTAAGTTTTGTGTCAAACAAATCGGAAAATCAGGAAACAAACTGTTGGACAATAAGTAAGACATTGTTCCATGTATTTGTCCAGCTAATATCTAGAACAGAGGATTATATAATCACTTATCTTAAATGACGTATCATCATCATCTCAATTCCGCGAGACCTTGAAAGATCTACGATTGTTGATAGGTTCTTGAAGTCATTCTTGCAGTTATAATTATTAGATTATCCAAGTGGGAGACTGTTGGATTAGGTTTCTAAGTTCATAACTATTCCTGGAATGTACTTGACCCGATTAGGATGGTCCATTTGGGTTGCGTGGCGTTGCAACACTTGGATAGACTGAATGAGAGAAAGGACTCTTAAGGTTTATTAATATATTATACGTTCTCATATATTAATCATATTATTTAACTAGTATTTATCAAATAATTAATTTGGAATTAATTAAGTGATCAAAAAGAGACTAATAAAATATATGGGTTGATTGTGTAAATCATCTATTCTTGTATAGTGGGCTAATGATCGACGGTTTATTGAATTGGGCTAAAACCCATAATGTGCTCCATGGATAGTCCATGGAGGTTACAAACCCATGGATCATGGAATATGGAAAGCCATGCCAATTAGGGTTTACATGTTGTAACCCTACTTGTGACAAAACTATAAAAGGACCCCATGACTAGCAATATCAATACTACTAAGTGTAGAACAAGAGGGCTAGCCGATTTTGTGTGATAAGTATCTTCTCTCAAGGTTATTACAAGTGTTGTGGTGTTGTGTGAGACATTTGAGGCATCACACTTGAGGTGCTAGGCTCACAAGGTTCTGAAGGAATCCAAGCAATAAGAAAGGCGTGTTTTCTTACTAGCTTTTATGATTCAAGTTCCTCATGCCATGCTAGATAGGTAAAGAATTTTGGAAATCAAAATTACATGTATCTTAGTAAAACATAGATCCAATGTTTCTAGGGTTGCATGTACACCTTAGGAGTGTTAGAATGCTCAAAACCCTTCAGATATTCACATCGATGAGCGCCTGAATTATATTGACACGCCGGTGGCTATATTGGAAAGGAAGGTGAAGGTCATGCACAACAAGGAGATAACTTTGGTAAAGGTTTAATACCAACATCAGAGAGGCTCCGAGTGGACCTGGGAGCCCGAGGCTAAGATGCATGAGCATTATCCTAAGTTATTCGCTGCAGTCGACTTCGAGGACGAAATCTAGGCCAAGTGGTGGGGTATTGTAACATCCTAATAATGAGATACTTCAAATTTGACCATATATTTGAATGATATTGCATTTTTGACCCCCTAAAGTTGAAAAGATTGCAAGATTGACCCATAGTGGCATTGTGGTAATTTTGGCCTCGAGGTTTGTAAGTTCAGGATATGATACGTACGCTGAGCGTACTAGGGCAGATCCTAGTATGTTGGACGTACATCTTATATGCAGGTTGTACACGCAGAATGTCCAAACCATATTTTTAGGGTTTTGGCCATATATAAACACTATTATAACTTCATGTCTCATATACTCAGTAGCCTCCCTCTATGAAAAACGTCTTCAAGGAAACCTAAGTGAGAAGAATCCATTTTTGAGCCCATAAGAGTGTTTTAGAGGCATTCTTGAAGAAGAAGAATAAGATTGTGAGAAGGAATTTGAGCTTGAAGCACTTTGGATATGAGATTCCCTTCTTGTTTGCAACCTCAAGGAGGTATAAAGCTTACATCATGATCACTCCATCTTGTAGACCAGACATTTCACTCCTTTAAGTCACTTTTGGTCCCA